>NC_139559.1:73684441-74284441 GCF_965112155.1 Podarcis liolepis | reverse complement strand
ACTACCAAGAAAACAGTTCAAAGATCGAGCTGTAATCCCATGCATTAGGATCGCTAGAGACTAAGGCTTGTCCCTCTGTGCACAGTTGGCTGCCAGTTGGCCTAATGAATAAGGTCGGATTTGCTTCTCAGTAAACACGCGTTAAATGGGGTTGACATCCGAGTCAACGTGTTTAGGACCGCATCGCAAGAGACAAGAGAGAAGGAACGGGTGACACTGCTACCCCACCTCCCTCGAGCGAGAAACCAAGCGTCCAGGGCTAAACCGAATTAAACCTGTCGCTAGTCCCTCAAGTTTTGTTTTGTTCCCACCGAGCACGCAGCCCTTGTCCAAAAACGCAATAGAACCGGGCCAGGCAAAAGCGGGAAGCAGAGCTGGATACCAATGTACAAATTGTGTTTGAACACCCAGTCCGCTAGTCCTCCTTGAGATTTACTCCCAACTCCACATTTGGGCAAACACACAAAGCCACTTCTTTCCATCCTGACAAACCACCGCCGCCACTCTACCAACCCCAACCTCACCACCCCTTCCTTCCATCCATACGTGCCCCGGCTCCACCCTCCCAATGGCTTAAGGCGGATCAGAATCCCCGCTTGCGCGTCTGGCACCCGGGCGGACCAATTCCACTCCGGTTGGGAGTGGATCAGAAGTAACAAAGTGGGGGAGTCAATAATCCGCATTAAGAAAGAGGACGTCCGGAGCCGGAGCGCAGACGCCAAGACTCCACAGACGCCCCCCTCCCTCCCTGCCTCCCATCTCCGCAGTATCCGAGTGGGAAGCTGCAGTGAGGCAACCCCGCCCCGGTTGAAGGGGTGGAGAGGTCTGGTGCAGCCGGAGATTGCGAGGTACGAGAAAAGGGAAGTACGAGAGCAAAATGAAATAATGATTATTATTTAAATATATATGTTTAAAAAATGATGCGCTACCTTGGCAACTAGAGCCGTTTAAGGAGCCAACCGGGGTGGGTGGTCGCTGCCCACCCGCCTGCCGCGAGTACTCTCCTCGACTACGCGTATTCTTAAGCAATAACAACGTAATCCGTATTATCCACCCAAGAATACCCGTCACCGAAGAGAGTCAGAAAGCCGGTGGTGGTGCTGGCGCCGGTGGTGGTGGAAGAGGAGGCGAAGAGGAGGCTGGAGCTGCACGCACCGCGACAATAAATCCACAACTGTACGTCCGGTGGCCCAGAGGAACGGGAGGAGGAGCAGGAGGAGAATCCGAGAGAGAGTCGCCCAGCGAGCGATGATCCCAAATCCACGCAGGGCTGCTGGACTCCGGGGCCCTGGCAAGGCAAAGGAGAAGAGGCAGCCATGAAGGACTGGAGCGAGGGCAACTCCCGAGAGCAATTGGCAGCAGGGCAGATGCCCAGGTCCAAAGGCGGAGGCAAGCAGGCAGGCGAGGGCCACAGGCACACACACACGCATGCACCCCGCAAGCATGCGGCCACATCAAGACACGAGCCTTGCCACGCCACGTTCAGATGCGTGGCTCCTCCGAGGAGGCAGCCGTATTCCCACGCGACGCGTGGACGGGGCTGATCTGGATCCACCTGGGCGCTGCACAGCCCCCGTCCACGAATGCCCCAGACGTGCTTGGATACCCCGTCAGCAAACATAAATAACCGAGCTGACAATCCAGCCTGCTTGCGTGTCACACAACACACACACACACATGTTCTTATCAAACCCCACAGACCGTCTATCCGCATAAAAGACGTAGGCGCGCGTTACAGACGCATCAGCTGCATGCAAAGACTGTGCACCCAGGAAGCCGGCCGCATGCACCTTTCCAAAGCACCGTTATACGCATTCACTGCTCCGTCTATCCATCCATCCATCCATCCATCCATGCATGCATGCATCCCTGCATGCATTCATTGCTCCGTCCGCCCAGCGTTACCTGGCCAGCTTCCAGCTTCTTCTACTGGGCTTGTCTGCCATCCTTTCCCCCCTCTCGAGTTCTCCCTGGGGTTGCGCTGAACGGCTCTTCATGGCAGCCGACGCGATTTCTGGAGAAGAGACGCACAGTTAAGCACACAAGTCTTACCGAGCTGTTTGCTTAGACTAGCAAGGTGAGAAAGAGCGCATGGGTGGAAATCTGATCAAGAAAACCGCGCACGCCCGGGAGAATTTCAGCGAGGCGCTTGGAGAGGTCCCGGCTCGCGGGGGAAAATAAACAAAAAACATACTCTCTCCGCCGTTGTCAGCTGCTAGAAGGCGCCCCTGGAGCTGTCGGAGAGAAGCAAGTGCCTCTCCGCTCCAGGCCTCTCGCATGCTGTATAACCTAAGGCTAAAAGTCCCTTCCGAGCGCAGTAATATAAGATAAAATAGAAACCATCCGTTTTCCTTTCCCGCGTGCCCCTAAAGAGCTGGGTCTCAGTGGCGAGGGCTTGACGTTTTCTTAAAGCAGCGTTTTTGAGATCGCCTGATAAACGCGTGATAGCACATCCTAGGGATACTCTCTACGCCTTACGGTCTGGCCAGCATGTCTCCAAAGTGAAAGCGCTTAACCGAGTTCCCCTGTCTCTCGCCTTCTCACTCCGTCCCTATGTACATTTGTACGGATCCATTCACATTTCTTTTTTACAAAAAAAAAAGTTTTCTCATCCTGCAATGCTGGTATAGTCAGACACAACGTGTGAATGAACACTCTACAATCAAGAGCCAGAGTGGGGGCGGTAAAGGAGGTCTTTGTTTGTCGAACCTGCAGCGGTTGCCCCTGAGGATAAGGGTTTAGGATTCGGTTTCCTCTAAAGGAGCAAACAGAATAAAATAAAAATATTTTTTTAAAAATCCCAGCGCACAGTAAGTTTGGGATGGTTTTGTTCCGCCTTGGCTGCAAAATACAAAGAAGCGCCGCTAGAAGACTGGGTGTGGGTGGGTGCTGCACTCTTCCTCGCACCAAGACTCATTGTAAGGCATCTGTCTAGCTAGAGAGCTCTGTAACTGACCAGCTTGTATATCAGATTGCAAGTGACATTCACACAAGATGTTTGCGTTTATTCTTGCCAGATTTCCTCCTTCAGGACCAGCTCGTGCTTTAATACCAGATCATTACAAAGACCTAGAAAGAATAACTGCTTCTTTCTTTTTTAAAAAATGCATATAGACACCCACCAACACCAACAACATCCCAAACTACTTACACGATACAGATAATAATTTCAATCATTAAAAAATAATGAAACATGCAACTTCCACGCATTCTCTTCAGTTTTCAGCTACGTTTCTCACCCACCTGAAGGCAGAAGGCTGAGGCTGCACTACGAGAATAACAGCTATAAAAGAAACACCACCAGCAGCACACACAGAGATTCCTTTCCCTCCGCTGTGCACAATTGAAGATTGACACACTACAGAGAGCTCGGGCAGGGGAGGAAGAGAGACGGGGGCAGTCTGTCCTCCTACTGAACTCTCAGCCAGAAAAGCCGCTTGACGAAAGTCAACACGCCACCAGTTTGAGGCACCTCATCTCTCTCGCCTTAATTCAGAAAACAACGTGTCCGAGAATCCCCTCGTGCCAAAAACTCGTGGTAGTGGAAAGGCTGAGGGTTGATAACCAAACTTTTCCAATAGTAGCATTACTATTATTACCCCCAAACACAGAAGCCCGCATAACAAAATGCACTTTGGCGATTTTCCTCCCCGGGCTGAGAAATCAGCCCCAACTCACCACCCCCACCCCGGAGTATCAAGCGCCCATTTCCAAACTTGCTCCATCAGTCGCGCCCGTTGACCGCTTCAATGCAGTGATTACTGTGCACGGCCCTCCTTGCTGGATAGCACCTACCAAAATGGTCGAAGGCAGTTCAGCACCGGGGCTAGTGGACAGCTCCGTCCTTGGGGAATCCCTCCCCGCTGCACCAGCGAGAGAGCTCTGATGAGCCCTAAGCCAACAAACAGCTGTCCCTCCTTCAGGCAGGGCACGGGGACTTAACGAGAACACCATTTCCTACCAGATCGCTTGCCTCTGGGCGCATATTCTATTCAAACCTCCTTAAACTGTCGGCTCCATCGCCACCCCACCCCTCAACGCTCTCTCTCTCACACACAGACATACACAAACACGCCATGCCACACCACAAACCCCAGTGCCATCTCTGGCGCTTTGTTGCTCCTTCGATACCTTTTGCAGCTTCTGGAGCCCGGAGCGACGCTCAGCATCAGCATTAACTACCTTTGTTCATGGAAAGCCATGTTGATTAGAATCTTCCTCCCTCCCTACCGTAATAACTGGAGGGATTGAGCCCTTCCAAAACCACCGATCAGAATAACAGGCAAGGAAGGCTCCGCTTAAAATGTCAAATATTTCTCTGTGTTGATTTGGGGTGGGTGGGAGGGTGAGGGGCTAGGAAGAGATGAGCAAGCCATTGCCAGCAATTGAGAATAAAGCTTTAGAGCAGTTCAGGGATTGCCAAGAAGAAGAGAAACGCTGCCAATATAAGCCAGGGATGCGATGACTTATATGAACTGTGGACCAGGCAGGATAAGGTGAAAGTGCACGCAGGGGGTTAATCAGAGAAATATTTATCTTGATTAAAGTGCTGCCTCCTTTTCCAGAGCCGAGAGAGTCACTCCTCGCCACTTCCTCCCCATGCAACTCCCAGAAATCCACCTCTATTGAAGCGCTTACCCTTTAAATCCTGGTTTCGAGCCGAACTCCAACTGTGTGTAAAACCCAGGGAGGCATCTGATGAGCTAGGGAAAGAAGCTCTGGGCAGCGGAAAGCTGCCCCCCTCCCCGCTCCGCACTCTCGCCTTCCCTCCTGGTGCCGGATTATAGTGTTAACAAGCCCTGGGAAAGGGACCTCGGCGCCTCTGGCTGGCTTTGTGTGCTCCGCTGCCTTCCCACCTCACGGATGCTGGTGTTCTCCAAGTCCCCGACGATCGCCTTTCAGATGCTGCGAGCTTCCAGAAAAGAAGTGATGGTGGGGGTGGGAGGGAGGAGGGAGGGAGGGAGAGAGAGAGAGAGAGAAGAGGAGGGAGAAGGAGAGAGAGAGAGAGAAAAAATCGCCTAATGCAATCAAATCGATCTGATCTACACCATCTGTCGCCTGCCACTACACACAAACGTTAAAATAAGGAAAAACGGGAGTCACTGACAGCTCAGGAAAGGCTGGTCTTGCCGAGTTCATTTTGAGCAGAGCTTAATTGGAGATGGCCAAGCACATACAGCAGCCACCGAAGCTTCTGTTAAGCCATCAAGCCCCAGATCCCAAGCATGCTAATGGTGGATTAATTGAGGAAGATCTGACGTGCAGGCTTCATACAGCTCATATTCATGACTTCCTATTGGGAAAGGACCGATGCTGGGTGGTATGATGGTAAACGTGCAGTCCAAAAGGGGGGAAGGGGGAGGGAAGCTGCTGAGAAAAATGGCTCTGTGTTCCCAGCCTTTCCCTCTGATAACAAACATGTGTCGAGCAGAACCGTTTAGCAGGGCGGTGTGTGTGTGTGTGTGTGTTTATGCATGCTCTTGAACCAGAGCTAGCAAGCCCCGCACGTTGTATTGTAAGAATAGATATGTATATCAATTCTTTAGGGACTGTAACGGTCTCGAACGTATGGTTGTTACAGGGTCTTGCTCCTTTCGAAGAAGTTAGGCGCCCTTCTTTTCATGATGTGTGTGTGTGTGTGTGTGTGTGTGTGTGTTTAATCTATACAATCTCACTTGCGCTCAAAGCACACCCAGATAATGTCTCTTAAAATCTCAGCGCTGCTAATTTCATCAGGATTGACGCAAAGTCGCTTTCTTGCCAGCAAACCCCGGGACCTTTCCCCCCACTCAACCTCCCAGTGGGGATTATTTTTGAGAAAGACATTTCCGATCACTGAAATTTGGACATGGACTGATTAAATATGGGTTTCCCACCCGTTCTTCCTAAGGCTCAGACAGGGGAGGGAGGGGGAGACCGTGTGTGTGTGTGTGTGTGTGTGTGTTTAGAACAGCATTTACACAGTCTGCCACCACCAAATTTCCTTGCAGCTTCCAGTCCGTTTGGGCTAGTTGTTAAAATATATAAAGGATGCAGAAAAAAGTTGGAAGGAATACACACTGTTTCCTCTCCTCTATTCTAATGAATACGCCGTTAATGGGGTGGGAGCAGGTTACACTACAGCAGCTCAAAAAACAAGTTAGCCAAAAGAGTCTTTTAAAAAACAAATAAGCAAACAAACAAACACGGAGCGCGAATATTATTTTCGTGTGAACGCGTTTTTTTTTTTTAAAGCGGACGGCAGAAGGGAGTTGAGCATGATATGCAAATTAGCGTGTCGCTGTCCACATACCTGGTGCTGAAACGGAAAGGTGAACCGCTCTAAAAGCGGAGACAATAGCCAGATAGGAAGCAAACAGCAAATTTATTACCAGGAATTGGGACGTGGTTCACTGCTTGCTTTGGAAGGGGGAGGGAGTGGAGACGGGAGGGGGGTGTCCCGTCCCTATATAAAGCCCACACGTTTCTCTTGCCAATGGCTGAAGCAATTAAGATTCTTGTCAGTTCCCACTCCTCCCTATTTGATTAGCAGAGAACTAAAAAAGAAGAGGGGGGTGCATCTAAATGACCGTCTTTAAATATTCCAGTAAACAATTAACCGTTTAGGATAATTCTAGAGTTGACTGGACCCGTGTCTTGAAAGTTTGGGTTAATCTCTTTAGAACAAACCTAACGGTTATGAATTAGATTAGCCTTGGAAAACGTAGCCTAAAGACAAACACACACACACACACACACACACCCATCTTTTGTTTCAATATCCATTAATTAAGCACCACTGCCTACCTACGCAGCAGTCCTGGGTCACAGCCACGTGCCTGAGCCTAATCTCCCCAGCTGCCTTTGTTATCATCCGTGTCCAACGATTGCCCTCTGCAGGTCAGCCTTCGAGTCCTCCCAGGCAAGGCTATTGCGAAAAATAAAAAAGGAAAAAAGGAAAAAAGGAAAGAAAGAAAGAAAGAAGTATGGCAGACGAATTGGTCGCTCGTTTTAGAGGCAGGTAGGGAACTTTACAAGCATTCCCGGAGGCTTAGCATTAGGACACTAAATGTTTATTTAGCACTGTATGTATGCGCGCGCATGTGTGTGTGTGGCCGCGCTTAGCATATTACACCCCCCCCCTCAACACACTCACGCTTGCTTATGATCTGAAGTTCTGTTCTTTCTGTTCTACTCCGCTAGTTGGGGAGTTTTGTGCTAACAATTTTCAGCTCTGCCATGTGCTGGAGTAGACCCCATCCTACTGTCCACAACTCACCCCAAATTGAAACCCGGCCAGGAACCTGACCCGCAGAAAATCTCTGGGCTTCAATTGGGTGTTTAAACACAGCAAGGAATTCAGTTTCTCCTTAATCACGAGTTTTAAGGTAGAGTAGTCATCTGGGGACTCACGGTTGCAAGTCCTAGAGAACGAGAATCCCTTGGCCAGTCAGAAAGGCGACTCAGACTACACCTTTCTACTTGGAAGTTGCACAGGAAAGATTGCTTAGTGCAGCTTAGATTCCTCTGAACGCACGCTAGCTCCCTCCCCCCCCAACGCCCTTCCCCCCTCCCCCTTTTATTGCACACATGACTAAAGGGGGAAACATTTTCTGCCTTTTCAGTACTGTATCATGAAGATTCTGAATGGAGATCCCGGCCCTTGTTAGTGACTGTAAAAAAAGAAAGAAAGAAAACCCCCAAAACCAGAGGTAGCTATTATTCTGGATGAATTATTCCACTGATAAAATGTGTGTTCGGTTGTGTAGATGTGCTTGTAGACTGGACTGGAAGGGTTGGGCTTTAGAGGAAAACCGATCCAATGGAGAGAGAGAGAGAGAGAGAGAGAGAGAGAGAGAGAGAGAGAGAGAGACAACAGCCCAGTTAATTGCCTCTTGATAAGGATCGTTTTATATTTCTGTAAAGAGGATTGTAACTTTTGATTCTCTGTCAGGTATGATTCCCGCAGTGATAGTTGGCCGCACTTCATACAGCGCAAGCGAAGAGTCAATCAATAATATGCAAAATGCCCTATTAGGAGATACTAAGGCAGACTAATTATTAATCGCTCGCTTAAAGGTAATTGAAGAGCGTTTGATTTGTCCTGTTTAAAAAGCATTAAAGGGGAAAAATCGGAGTCGTAGGCGTAAGATGGGGCGGGGAGTTGTTCTGTTTTGCCTTGGTGACTTGCATACATTTCCACGTGTGCAGTTGAGGAATCAAATATTTCTCAACAAGGTAAAGGGATGGGAAAGCAAGCAACGTCCATGCAAACCTCCCACCCACCCTTCTAAAAACAATAATGTTGTCACTGGGGTCTGGGGGATGAGGACTGCACGCCACTCCTCCTTCGGGAGACCATCGCTACGTGAAAATTCTTGTTAAAATTATTATTAAGGGACAGTCCCAGCTCAGTGACGTCACCTGACTTTGCACTGGGTGCCTCAACTCAAAAGTAAGGAAATGGCGTTGCACCGAAGGGGGTGGGGTAGCAGCTGTCATTCCAGGGCCCCAAAGGAGGAGTTGATGCTTTGATAGCCCAGCTCGCCTCTCCACGCCCCACCCTCCTAGGCAAAGGACAGAGTTGAAGATTTGCAATGCGAGTTGCTCTTTGCCCTTTAGAGCAATCGGGACGAGCTTCCTCAGATGAGCATATGGAGTGGCTGTCTATGACCACTGGGTGGTAAAGCTATCCACGTCGGGGGGCGGGAGGCTAGCCATACAATGCAAATCTGCCTCAATGCAGCTCTTTCTTTGGCTGGAGGTAACCAGCGACGTCCCCTTCTTCCCTTCTCTGGTGGTGATTTCCTTTCCATCTATCAAATCATCGTGGTGACAGCGGGATAAGCCAGGTGGTGTGCCATTCAGAAGCATGAGTGATACTCCCAGGCAGTTTGGGAGCTGAGGGTCCATCCATATTATAGCATACAGAAGATTCCCTCTGAAACTAGGCTTGCTAGCACCCGACAATGCTTTTTTGATGGTTCTGGTGTCATGGGATGTGCCTTAAATCAGAGATTGCCCACGTTGTGCCTCCAAGTGCTGTTGAACTACAACTCCCATCATCCCTGACCACGGGCCACCTTGGCTAGGGCACTGTGGTCCAAACACATGACTACCCTTGCCTTAAATCAGAAGTGGGAGGCCTTTGGCCCTCCATATGTTCATGAATTCCCTTCATCCCTAGATATAGGCCTAGCTTTCTGAGGCTGATGGGAGCTGTAGTTGACCCGGAGCGCCGAAGGTTCTCTTACACCTTCTTAACTCAAAGGAGAGTAACTCCGATGTAGCAGAAAGAACACGGGGACAGGAAGGATTTCCGTTTGAGATGGCAGAGTACATACTGCGTCCCCGTCTCAAGCCTCTCTCGTGCACACCCGTTCTGTACTTTCAGAGGAGGGCAGACTTCGGCTTGTCAGATCTTTGATTTTCACTAGAAGCCCATGATCTTACCAACCAGAGCCAGGTCTTTTAGAATTCCAAGACTCTGAGCACATTCGGAGCCCAGGAAAATGCTCTCAGTACCAGAACTGAACTGAGATCACCGTTCTCTTGCACAAAATTCTACGCCTGCCCTGGCTAGCTTTCTTCATTTCAGCAGCCTTATGTAGGTGGGAGAAGCCATTTTGTTGATATTGCTAATAAAAGGGAGTCAGAAACCCTTGGCGATCCACTGCAGGTCCCCAAGAGATCCCGACAAACATACCCCTCCAGGTGTTGAAAACTGCAGGACTGTAGATTAACCCAGTGTTTCCCAAACTTGGGTCTCCAGCTGCTTTTGGACTACAACTCCCACCATCCCTATCTAGCAGGACCAGTGGTCAGGGATGATGGGAATTGTAGTCCAAAATCAGCTGACGACCCAACTTTGGGAACCACTGGATTAACCGGACCCGAAATAGCCTTTTCTCAGATGCACCTGGGAGTTAATTAACTACCTTCTGTGAGTAGCGAATGAAAACACGCGCTCTGTGCATGTTCGGGAGCCTCCTCTCCCACATCACAACCTTCCACCAGGCATATGCTGCGGATGCTGAACCCTCGCGTTGACGTGAGGCTCAAGGAGGAGTCCTTTAAAGGAAGCCAAGGAGGAAGGAATAGCAAGGAGCCAGAAGGCAGGCCGCAATGCTGGCATGCAAGGAGTGGAAAAGCGATGTCCGTATCCAGCGATGGGAACACCATCAACCCTCGTGGTGATCTCGAGCCCAGCGTGCCCAGAGGAGGGAAAGCCCAACCGCCTCGAGATGCCGATTGATGGGCGGAGCCGCAAGCGCCTCATTGCCAGGCAACTCACGGAGCAGCTAAAGGGCAGCGCTCAAAGGCCAGCGAGCAGCACATCCCTCCAGTGGCAACGGGCGGGCCAACTCCGAGGCAGAGAGGGCGGGGCGGGGGGGGGAGACTTCCAGACAGGAGGCAAAAGCACGGGACGTGGCTAGCAGCGCTGAAGAGGAGACAGAAAGAGAGTTTCAGATCTACTGCCTGGATGCTGATCATCCTCGACCTCGAGGCTCTGTCTGCTTCTTTTGATCTCTCGTCCTCGCCTTTCTCCCTCTCCACCCCTCACATGCACGCGCACGAGTTCACCCTACGCCTGCCAGACGTTCCTTCTTTTAGAGGGAAACCCACTTCTGCTTCCCAGAACTTCTTCTTCTACTCAGAAAGTTGACGACGGTGGTGCTGCTGCCAAATTTTCACACGGTGGCTACTACCGCTCCCGGACAAGCCATCTCTGGGATAGCACAGCAGGCAGAGCATGAGACTCTCAGGGCGTTGACTAAATGATCCTCGTGGTCCCTTCTATGATTCTTTGATGATACTGTCAGCCTTCCGTGAGCTCAGTCGTCCATGCCCCTGCCCTTTTGATCATTTGTTTCTCTTTTCCCGTTTTGACGAACGAGGGCAAGGTTAGACAATGTTCACAGCTGGGCAACATTGACCAGAATTCGGGATTGGAAGGGATGCCGTCTAGAGAGCCTCTTTTGAACTAGGCCAAAATAATTCAGTGGGCAACCAAGTCACACCCAACCCAATAATCTTATCTGGGAGACACACTTGATCAGGGGTAGTAGGCACCCTAAGGACCAGGGCTGGATGCGGCCCAATTGCCTTCTAAATCTGGCCCGTGGACGGTCTGAGAATCAGCGTGTTTTTCCTGAGTAGAATGTGTCCTTTTATTTAAAATGCATCTCTGGGTTATTTGTGGGGCCTGTCTGGTGTTTTTACATGAGTAGGGTGTGTGCTTTTATTTAAAATGTATCTCTGGGTTATTTGTGGGGCATAGGAATTCGTTATCCCCCCCCCCAAAAAATATAGACCAGCCCCCCACAAGGTCTGAGGGACAGTGGACCCTCAGCACCCTGCTGAAAAAGTTTGCTGACCCCTGCACTTGATCCTAAACATGGCTTGCTTTCCGACATGTAAACATCTGGCCATTCCAAATGTATGATTTTATTTTATTGAACAGACTCTGGATCCTGCATAATTGTGAACCAGACCTCTTACACAGTTTGCCAGAGAGGTCCTTGTTTTGTATCTCTGTGTGCTTTAAATGATGCTCTTATAAGCCCTATCATAATATCAGCTGCAGCCAACCCTTTAGGGCAAATAGGCAAGGCTGGCACAAGACATTTTGGCACCTGAGGTGAACCACACAATGGCATCCCCCTCCCTGCCAGCGAAGAAGGAGGAAAATAGAAATCAACATCAGGGACAAAGGGGGGGGGAGAAAGGTCTCCATCAGGATCCACTGCCCTTGTGGATCCTGCCACCTGAGTCAGTTGTCCCACCTTGTCTCATGGGTGGGCCGGCCCTGCAAATAGGCCACCATCCTACCAACCTCAGCCAGCTCCACCCAACTGCCTTCTTATATTCAGTCCATACACAAGAAAAGCCTGCTGGATCAGGCCAATGGTCCAGCATCATGTTCTCACAGTGGCCAACCTGTAGAAAAGCAGCAAGCAGAATTTGGGCACAAGAGCCCTCTCTGCTCCAGTGGTTTCCAACAACTGGTTTTCAGAAGCATTGCTGCCTCCAACTGTGGCAGTTTCAAGACTGAGCAGTCCAAGGTGTTGGTAGGATGAGAGCCAATTCCTTGGCCTGAGGTCCCTTTAGCTCCCCCAGTAAAATATCCGAGGCCGCCCCCATGAGTTAATGGGCATTGCCATTCAAATGGTGCGTGCATGCTGCATCTTGTGATTGATTATGATGGGCTGGGCTTACAAGAACCCCCTGATATTTTATTCAAGTAGGCACCTGTGGTTAGTAGCCTTGAGTATCAGCTTAGTCTCAGTGTTGGCACTGCAGAAGTCAGCAGGGAGGAGGATGGTGGCTGAACTAGGACTCCTGGGCTCTGCCTGTCATTGGCTCTGCATACACTTCCTAATGGGCTCTCCCCTTTCCTCCTCTCCAGTTCCAATGCACACCTGTCATACAGCAGTCTGCATAACAGGGCGTAACGACCCATGACCCATGTTTGAACCTCTTTCTGGTCTATGCAGATGCTAGTAGAGGTGTGGCCTGTTTTGACTCAAGTACCAAGTCGGCAGAGTAGCCACCAACCCAGGGGTGCCAACTTGAATAAAATATTGGAGGGAGGGGGCCAGGTAAGGCTTGTCCCGCAGAATCGATCACATAACATGGTGCACAGACACCATTCAAATGGCAATGCTCATTAACTTTGGGGCCCCCTCAAATATTTTATTGGGGGGGCAAAGACCCCTCGGTCCCTGGGAGTTGGCTCCTGTTCACCAGCCTATGGGCCCTACGCCTTTTAGGGGCCCCATGACAGCGGATTAAAAAAAAGAAAAAAATGATATTGAAAGAAAATTGCAATCAAGCTTTCTCAGTTCAATGTTATACCACTTGAGATTTCGACTGCCTACGGGTCTCCACAGGGTTTAATCCGGCCCTGGCGCAAGCCTCGCCTTCTCCTTTTTGACCCGCGTGGGGCTCATCAAACTCCCGCCTGCCTCTGCACACACTTCCAGCGGATCGTTAATTTCCTTTGTGCGCTGGTTTCCAGCAGACAGCTACTGATTTACGCAGCACGGGTGACTACGATCGCACGCACGCATACACGTGTGTTGTTGTTGTTTTTCGGTGACCCGGCAGCGTTTGGGTCTCTGAAGGAGCGCTTCTCGTGGAGAGAGCGATGACACGTGTACATTCCCAAAGGACGCCTGACTCGTATCTTTTTGCCAAGCAGAGCAAAAGCATGCCCAAGTAAAGGGAAGCTCCTTTGAAAGCGGGGACTTCCCTTCCTTCCCTGTGGACTACCTTGCAAGCGGGACTGGGTGGCCGGTCTCCCTTCCTAACCGGTTCAAGCGACGCACCCATCCCGCCTGCTTCGAGCCCAAACGGAACTCTGTTCGGCAGAGCGAAGGAGCCCCCTGCTGGCCAGACGGCGTTAGGCGCACAGAGGAGAAGCTTGCTTACAAAGAGCCTGGGCGGGTCCGCAGAGTGAATGGAGCCGAGGCAGTCTGGGCTGTGAGATGCTGGACAGAAACCCATAGAGCTCGTTGAGGGCGTCAGCCGCCGGCTCCCCCTTCCCCCGCCTTTTTTGTGTGCAGCTTCTGAAGCCTTGAAGGAAACACTGAATTAACAGAAGGACGGTTGTGAGCAGAAATCCTAGATTTCCGTTGTTAGTGGCCTTAGATGAGCGTTTTTAGGATTCATCAGCCTCATACTTTGGGGTACGTGAGGGTACAGGTAGCAATGCAGCCCTCGTACATCTATTTTAATTTTTTTTAAATCCTCTTGAGAAATAAGTGATATTGCAGATCTCCCCCACACACACTTTTGGGTAGGTAAGTTTGTTTGTTTTCCTTAGAGAAGCAGCAAGAAGTTCATATTTTCCATATGCTCCAATAGTTCTTATGTTGGACACATCTTTTTGTTTTGTTTTGTTTCTGTTGTTAATGGGAAAGAGCTTTATTTGTTTATTTGAAAGGATCTACTGATTTATGGGAACTCTGGGAAGTCATTGTCTTTGGTGTTAACCTTAGGGCTGCAAACCTATCCCCTCATTACTGGTCCATTGAATTCAATGGAAGTTCTTTCCAGGCATATGTAGTTAGTTAGGCTTTCAGCCTAAGACAGAGTACACAAAATTTGTTTAAGGCACATGACTTTCCCCAAAGAATCCTGGGAATTGTAGTTTGCTGGAAATCATAGGTCTCTGTGGGGTGAGCTATGGTTCCTAGGAGTCTTTGGGGAAAGTAAAGGGACCCCTGACCATTAGGTCCAGTCGTGACCGACTCTGGGGTTGTGGCGCTCATCTCGCTTTATTGGCCGAGGGAGCCAGCGTACAGCTTCCGGGTCATGTGGCCAGCATGACTAAGCCGCTTCTGGTGAACCAGAGCAGCGCATGGAAACGCCGTTTACCTTCCCGCCAGAGTGGTACCTATTTATCTACTTGCACTTTGATGTGCTTTCGAACTGCTAGGTTGGCAGGAGCTGGGACCGAGCAACGGGAGCTCACCCCGTCACGGGGATTCAAACCACCGACCTTCTGATTGGCAAGTCCTAGGCTCTGTGGTTTAACCCACAGCGCCACCTGCATCTCTAATGTGATTTAAATGTGCCTGAAATGTATGGTGTGCAGCCATGGAGCTACAGCCCCAAGCCCTTGCCTTCTGCTTTCTCTGGTTTGGGCTTCTTCGACTTGAATTTAGCTTAGATCCATCCCTATGATTTTTGCTCATGTGACTAAACAGAATCTCACCTTGTTTAAACTTTGCGTGTTAACCAGGAATTCCAAACCGTTGTGGTCTGAGTGTCACAGTAGCCTTTCTCCTGAGATAGGAAAACATGCAGCGTGTGGTCCAGAGTGTGAGATGTGAGCAGTGAACTCTTCAGTTCAAATGTTAACATAGCCAAAAACTCCCTTGGCAGCCTTAGGCAAAAAGCCCCCACTATGTCTCCTTCCCTTTGTAGCTGCAAAATGAGTATAATAATACCTGCACCCTTTGTTATATTAAGGTAAGGATTACAGGGATAATGTGTGAGAGAAGCACTGGACAGTTTTAAAGCTCTGTGTATTGCAGCAGTATGAATTTACCCACTCTCCTGCAAAATAGTAGCTCGCTAAGTAAGAGTTGCACTGCGTTTTTGCACTAGCCATTATGGCTAGCCATACTGGCCAACCAGTCATGTCCATCGTGGAAATAGAAGATTTTAGGCTAAAGGGGAAATTGACACCTACTAAGCCGGCAGGCAGAGGAGGAATGATCACTCAATTTCCTCAGCACCATCACCGCTGGTCAATCAGTAGTATGGTATCCATTCCTGCCAACCTCTCCTGCAAACCTAGAGAGCAGGAGAGCTTTCTTTAATGCTGCTGCGTGTCCCTGTCCCTCAAGGAAACCCCCTGGAGGTTTTGAGGTCCGCCGAGTCCTTGCAGAGCTTCCAAAAGCTCCCCCACCGCTCGGAATACCCAGAGGGGTTTTTCCGCACTTCTTTGATGGCCTCAGCTAAACCGGAAGCCGACACCTGTGACTCTTAACCAGTCTGCCTCATCTCTGCCTCTTGGCTTCCCTCTCCCCTTCTCGTGCTTCAGCTTCTCCCACTGATTCTGGACTTCTTTGTCTCACAGACTCTCCCAGCTCAAGAAGCCCTGTTATCTCTTCAGCTTCCAACACCTCCTCTTCCTTGTCTTCTCCCCCTGTCCACTCATCATCATCCCACCACCACTCCCCAGGCTCTGAGCTTTCTTCCATTGATGGTTCCTTCCACCATTCCCTTGTGTTCCACCAGTCCATGACACCAAGGCTGCCCAGACAAGAATGTGGCCATCTAGCTGAATTTCCCCTCTCAACCCTATTTTAGCATCTCAGGACTTCTCCATCTAATTATACCAAGCCTTGTTTACCTTCCAACCTCTCTTCTAGTCTAGAATCACTACCCCAGTCCCCTGGCCTGCTAGTCTCTCTCTCTCTCTCTCTTACACACACAGCCCCTCCTCCTGACCCCAGATGTTATGTGTGGCTGATTATCACCAATAAGTGTTGGGAAACATTTGACTCTCATCAATGGAAAGTCTTTCCACTGTCAGTTGCTATCAGCTCAGCTGTGACTGAGCTGAAGTACACAATAGGCCGGTGGGGGGGGGGGGGAGGTCAGATATGCTGTCCCAAGAGGTTGATATGATCAAATCCTTTTAGCGAAACAAGCATTTGCTTCAGCACATTTGATAGTACTGTGTTTGACAGCCTTCTCTTCCTTGCAGACAAGTGGTTTGAAGAAACACGGACCAACAGCTACCGTGAGCCTTTTTTGGGGGGGGGTAGGTGAAGATATGAGTGGATCTCTGTCCATGACACAGTATTACACTGACACGGTCTCAACTCTCTCCCTCTGCCAAGCACCAGAATGGAATGGCTGATCCCACAACGCAATGTTAATTCAGTTGTGATTAGGCCCTGTTTAATCTGTCTGGAGCTAGGCAGTCATATTTTATCTGGGTAATTTCATCTCTGTGAAATGTTTATTCTCCACTTGTGAGATCTGCTGTTGGATGGTTTCTTCTCATGTGATCAGTGTTGCATAAATTGCCTCAGATGTGTTATACATTGCTGCAAATTGGTGCTGTCACCAATTAAGAGCGGTGGACTTGTAATCTGGTGAACCGGGTTCGCGTCCCTGCTCCTCCACATGCAGCTGCTGGGTGACCTTGGGCCAGTCACACTTCTCTGATGTCTCTCAGCCCCACTCACCTCACAGAGTGTTTGTTGTGGGGGAGGAAGGGAAAGGAGATTGTTAGCCACTTTGAGACTCCTTAGGGTAGTGATAAAGCGGGATATCAAATCCAAACTCCTCCTCCTCTTCTTTTCTGTGGTGGCATCCGTCTTGTGGAAACCCCTACTTGGTTACACCCAGAAGGGAGGTGGCTCTCACAGGTATGACAGGAAGTCCTCCCTGTTGGAGCTGCATTCCTCTGTGTGGCCATTCTAGCAAACAGGAAATGTTGGACTTAACTGCTCTGTGTGTATATCCCACACTAGTCCAGCATCCCGTCCGCACAGTGGCCAATCAGATGCCTGCAGGAAGCCTACAAGCAGGACCTGAGCACAGAAGCATGCTCTCCTCCTGCAGCTTCCAGCAACTAGTATTCAGAAGGATATTGCTTTCGACTGTGGATGACGGGCTGACGCATGTCAAATGAGGAAGCCTGGCAAGCCAAATTAGGCCTATGGGTTGGCCGCTCTAGTAGAAAGAATCTTCTGTCTGATACAGAGCGATAAGGGAGAGCAGGAAGGGTCTTGAATTTGCCCATCCATCCACAGTGAGCACCTGGGCCAGGCAACCATACAGGTTGCCTGCGCACAGCCTCCTCCCACTACGCTGATCTACCTTGCATATGCCTTTGCATTTAATTATAGTACTTATTGCTCCATTTGGTTCTGTTCCATACCGATTGGCACGTGCAAACCTGTTGTTTTCTTTTGGTAAATGCATTTCTACTTGTTTAGGAAGTGCATAATTGGTCAACCAAGTCCCTGGACTCTGACGATCTCAAACAGCTGTCATTTATTCTCCAGCACTAAATGACTTTACCCCATAGGTGTGCCTTGCGAAGTGTTAACTCCCCCAGCAGTGTGGACCATGCAGAAGTACTTTACAATGGAATAAGCTGCTGTTTGATAGTGTGGGTGCGAATTGCCGTGGCACTTAGAAAACCATACCGAAAGAGGGCCTCCATCAGTAAATAAGTGCATCCTGCTTGATCCCCTTTAAAAACCGCGTTCTTGGTGATAAAAGCAAAACATGTAGAACATCAGAGGCAAACATGCTGTAATTGAATTCTAGAAAGCAAGCGTTCCTCTTGGCTAGTATTCCTACAGGCCTCTTCAAAATATGGAAATATATTGGTGTGTCCTGGAAAAGGCAAAGGGGAAAAAAACCTTCCTAAAAAAACAACAACCCCCCCCCCTACAAAATCCAGCAGTTTTGGACACTTAGTTGACATATGTCTCATTATCTGACAATGAGTGACAGGAGTCCGCCGAGAGATTTAAAGTGATGATAAAGGCAGCAAGGCTTCCCAGAAACACCGAGTCTAGTTCTTAATAGCTACATGCTTCTTTACATGCATCCTAATAATTTGACATTTATAATTCACTGTGCTGCTGAATTCCTTATCGTTTTCGTACTGTCAGCTCCTTCACATTTGGAAATAAATGTCCTTCCTAATTATTACGTGTAGTTGAACTCCTAACATTCTTTTTTTAATCTACCTTGTATTATCCACCCCCCCTCCATCCCATGAACAAAATGGGAACTAGGAAACTATTAATGCTCAGTGCCCTTTCATTAAAATTTAAACTCACACCAGTCTTAAATGTCATGCTAAAAAAAAAAAGTAACACAGCTTATAGCTCATTAATGTTTGTTAGTAAAGCAGGGCACATGCCACCGTTTAAATCATGCTTTCCTTTATTAAGGACTGAAAGGAAGTTTCCATGACCCATTTTTCTTCTCATCCAAAGAGACTGTTGTGTGCCGCTCTTGAAGTAATCATCGCCCTTGCTAACCACCTCCTTCTGTGTTGCTGACTCTCAAACTTTGGGATTATTGAAATATATACAGCAAAAATTCAAGTCATGTGATTCAAATTGGGTCTACTAGACCCAATTTTTTAAAGCAATGTGGACCAAAGTCACTTGTTGGGCTCCTCCAGGAATAGGGGACCTGAAGCTTAAGCGTCATTCATTTCATAATAGATCCATCCGTGGTTGGAAGTGACTTCAAAGGACCTCTGGTTCAACCCCTGAAAACCAGTGCTACAACATCCCTGATAAGTGACCATCCAGTTTGTGATCAGAAGGTGCAAGAGACCAACAAAACTGCTGATGTTTAAGCAGGTCTAGGTCTGGTCAGGGTCCGGATGGGTAACCACCTAAGAACTACATGCATATAGTTTTTGGTTCCATGATGGAGGAAAGGTCAATGCAAATACAGAAATCAAATAAATAAATCCAACTTCTCCAGCCAAGGTGGTTCCACCTCATTCTAAGGCAGATCATACATGTCCCTTCTATGAGTAGGAATTGGGGAGAATTCAGTTCAGTTCACATTTTAATGCAAGCCTATTTAATTTGCTTCTCTGAAAAGACATGTGAACTGAGATGCAGTTATCTCTAAACATGCATACAGAAATGGAGATACAGTGGTACCTCTGGTTACATACGCTTCAGGTTACAGACTCCGCTAACCCAGAAATAGTGCTTCAGGTTAAGAACTTTGCTTCAGGATGAGAACAGAAATTGTGCTCCGGCGGTGCGGCAGCAGCAGGAGGCCCCATTATCTAAAGTGGTGCTTCAGGTTAAGAACAGTTTCAGGTTAAGTACGGACCTCCGGAATGAATTAAGTACTTAACCTGAGGTACCACTGTATATGTAACATGCATAGATCTATGGAAAAGAACATACTGAAACACATTATAATTAGGTGAGATTGCTTGCAGAATGTGTACACTGAGCAAGAATTGCATACAAAAATCCCAACGTTGGGAGAAAGCACACCAAAGTGGTGACGAATTTTCATGAGGACTTAAAAGCAACTTTGTAAATCAATGCAGAAATGTGGCAAGCCAACCTTAAGAATGGAAAAGAGAGGAGCTTGTCTATGAGGCCTGCCATGTGGCTAACATGTAAATAATGCCAAGAGAACATTATTATCCATGGTTTTCAATTATAGCTGCCAAATCTTGTCATTTTTTATAAAAAAAACACCCCACCCCAAACATCAAATAATAGTTGCTTTGTGCCTTTTTGTACTTGCTTATATTGAACAGTGCCAAAATTTTCAGCCCAAACTGGGAATGCTTCTTAGTCTGCTACATTTATCTCCAGGCATGATTTATATGTTCTATTTTCTCCAGATCAGTGATGGGGAGGCATTCTTGAGGAGTAAAAATAAATATGAGACAACTACACCCCATTAAACATGTTTTATCTGCTTGTAGAATTGGGAAGCAGGTAATTCTTAGCATCACACTTCTCAGAAGGTTTTCTTTAAAACACACACACACACACACACACACACACACACACACACACACACACCAACTTCAAATCACTTCAATGTATTCCATGGCACTGCCAGTTAAATTTCATGAATTATGAAATGCTGCCTCAGACCTGTACAGTGAGTTCTTTTTCTTGACATGGGGTTGGAATAGCTAGATCGGGGATGGGAAACATATTTCAGGCTGATGGCTGCATTCCATTCCGGGGGACCTTTTGTGGGGCACATGTTGGTCATGATTGGGGCCAGAGGTGAAAATGGGCAGAGGAATGATAGAGAAGTTTGTAGTTTCCACATCTACGCACCACTATTTATCCTCCATCCAGACAAGCAAGAAGCACTATCAGAGTTCAAGGACATATTTCTGCGATGCAAAAACACTTAAAGAGAAGGGGTGTGCCCTTGGTAGAGTCTCAAAGGCCAGACAAGAAGGGGCTCTTGGCAAAGTAGCTAAATTGCAGCCCAGAAGCCAAACCATGTGCAATAACGACTCTCTTCTTGAAATTAAAACAATGTCCAAACACTCGTTAAAATATTCAAAAGCTTTTACTTGCAGAACATATAGCTAAAGAAGAATATATGCGAAGTATTTACATTCATTTTATTGTTGTTAGCCGCCCTGAGCCCATGTTCGGCTGGGGAGGGCGGGATATAAATAAAATTTATTATTATTATTATTATTATTATTATTATTATTATTATTATTCACGTGTTTATCCAAGCATGGGCTTTAGTTTTTCTTCATTGAAGATTACAGCTTCTTCCTTAAGCCTTCAAACTCTTCCTTAAGCCTTCAAACTGTGTCTTTCTCTCTTTCTAGTCCTTGCACTCAGCCTTCTGTATTTTATCCAGATAGGCCATGCAGTTCCTTCTGAGAGGTCTCCACATTCTCCTTCCAGCAGACTTCTACTTACTTCTTCTTTGGGAGAACATCAACTTCTGTACTTCTTTCTGTCACATGCATTCACACAGAAACATCAGCACTCCACTCCTCTATTGCGTTGATCTAACACTGCCTTGGGACGCGGGTGGCGCTGTGGGTAAAACCTCAGTGCCTAGGACTTGCTGATCGTATGGTCAGCGGTTCGAATCCCCGCGGTGGGGTGAGCTCCCGTCATTCAGTCCCAGCTCCTGCCCACCTAGCAGTTCGAAAGCACTCTTAAGTACAAGTAGATAAATAGGTACCGCTTTCTAGTGGGAAGGTAAACGGCATTTCCGTGTGCGGCTCTGGCTCGCCAGAGCAGCTTCGTCACGCTGGCCACGTGACCCGGAAGTGTCTTCGGACGGCGCCGGCTCCCGGCCTCTAGAGTGAGATGAGCGCACAACCCTAGAGTCGGTCACGACTGGCCCGTACGGGCAGGGGTACCTTTACCTTTACCTAACACTGCCTTATCTTCAGTGTTCACGGAGATGCAGTCATTACAGTCAAGTCACTCACACACAGAACAAAATGAAGAATGTAATAAGATACCTCCCGTGTGACTAAAGTTAACCAAACACACAGCAGTTACTGGGGAACATCCCAGAATTAAACACACACAATGCATTCAAACATTCCCAATTTCAGTAAATTAAATCGCTATACTTAAAAGAGCCTAGGACCGCATTTGGTTCCCAGGTATGATATTCCCCATCGCTGAGTTAGATGATAGTGATTTTGTACTCATACATAGTTGAAGCTAAATCTGCTGGAGTATCCCTAGGGTGTGGTATTTAGCTTAGCAGAGGATATGGCTAATTGGACAGGCTATTGTGTAAGCCTGTATCAGGCTGCAACCCTCAACACGCTTCCTTAGCAGTCCCATTTTGCTCAGTGGCACTGCCTTCTTTTTGGATATTGCCTCACAGAGTTGAGCATGCAGACCATCTCCTCTCGCTCGAGTTCTCTGGATTGCACGGGCTGGCCCTTTGCTTTTTAAGCATAATGTTTGCAGCCTGGAATAAAATTTGCAATTAAATTTTACTCTTTGCAGTTACAATGGGCGAAACGCTGCAGATGCCAACAGCTGGGGACTGCCAATGTTGAGACGTATTCAATTTCCATATAATGGGTAGAAACAACCTCCATTATTGCAGCAATCTGTTGCCTTTCCCATTAAGGTTCCAAACTTCAATTCTTCCAAATGAGACGGTGATGCTAACCTCTACAAAATTTCTGCTGTCTCCAGAATGTGACTGCTTGGTAAAAAGGATTTTTCAGATACTGAAATTACAAAGATATTGTCAGTTAAGAGATCTAACCATGATGAAGAAAATGATTGAGAGTTACTATAATACTTGCGTGCTGGATATATATATATATATATATATATATATATATATATATATATTTGCTTTCGTAGATTTTCACGGGTACAGGAATGCAGGTTTTGGTGTCTTCGGGTGTCTTCCCGTGTAAGAGGAATATATATATATATATATATATATATATATATATATATATATATGCTTTCGTAGATTTTCACGGGTACAGGAATGCAGGTTTTGGTGTCTTCGGGTGTCTTCCCGTGTAAGAGTTGGGGTGTCTAGGCGACGTTTCGACGAGGTCTCACTCGTCATCTTCAGGCTGGTGCTTTCGGCTTCTTGTTACTGGAACAGAGCTCTGTTCCAGTAACAAGAAGCCGAAAGCACCAGCCTGAAGATGACGAGTGAGACCTCGTCGAAACGTCGCCTAGACACCCCAACTCTTACACGGGAAGACACCCGAAGACACCAAAACCTGCATATATATATATATATATATTCAGATAGAATATTTAAAGATCAAAGTAGAAGGGAAATGGGCTTAGGTAGGGCTATTACAGAAGATCATGGAAGAGGATTGTAATTATACATATAGATCTACTTGATTATTATGCCCTTGAATCTGAGGGGGGAGGTACTAATAACACAGTGGAATATTTATGCATGAACTAGACAACAGTAGTGAGAAACCTATGGCATTCCAGATGCACATGAACTCCAACTCCCATCAGCCCTAGTCAACATGGCCAATGGCCAGGGGTTGGGCTTTGCTGTTCTGAACCTGTCCATCTTCTGAGCAAGTTCTGATCATAACTCAAACTTGGTCCATTGTGGCTCAGCCCAGTCTGGTGGCTTGTGAAAAGAACATGATTGGTTTTGATCCTCTTGACATTGTTGCACGTATGGCTATTGTTGCTTACTTAATGGCTACTGTTGTTTACTGTACTGCTACTGTTATTCTTTGCACATCATCAAGTAGCTATTTGCATGCCCTCTGGGGATCACCTGTCTTGTGGTACCCTAGTAATTTTGAGGTGTCCCTTTCTTCTTCCCACATTCTTTAGTAATGAATATTCCAGAGCTTGCATTAAGTTTTGATTATTGGGAAATTATTTAGAATTCCTATTCAGGGATGATGGGAGTTGTAGTCCAACAACACCCCCACACTTGCTTTGCAGCATAGTTGACTGACTTTCAAAAAGTTATTAGCAGAGTTACAGAGTCAAGTGAAATAACATTTGATTCCTAAAAGTGCAGATAAAACTGAAGTTAGAAGGTAGGGCTAAGTTGAAACGACTAACAATTGTTATGCACATTTTTGGAAGTGATGAAAAACACTCTTTTTGGCAAAGACACTTGGAAACATGTTCATGGATTTAATTACTCTGGTCTATTGCACTTATTTTCAGTTAACTTCACATGTTGTCAGTAGCATGTCTGCATAGCCAGATCTGATTGGCTGTGTATTATTGTGGCATCATTCCAGTCATTTCATAATCCCTTTTTTCACTAGCAAAGGTAAAGGTAAAGGGACCCCTGACCCTTCACTAGGATCACCTATTTAACTAATCTAAAAGCATTGCTGTTTCTCTCAGTTATATTGATTTGTCCACATCATCATGCAGCCAGGTGTTGGGGTATGTGTTTATCTTCACCCATTAACCATGCTCGCTCTCTCTCTCTCTCTCTCTCTCTCTGTGTGTGTGTGTGTGTGTGTGTGTATGTGTGTGTATGAAGCTTCAGCAAAGCAGTTAAGCTCACCAACACAAAACAGTGTTGTTTTCAGCAGAGCTGTTTTACATAGCACACACAAGACACGCTATATTTGCACACTATATACAGGTTAGGTAAAGGGACCCCTGACTGTTAGGTCCCGTCTCAGACGACTCTAGGGTTGTGGCGCTCATCTCGCTTTATTGGCCGAGGGAGCCAGTGTACAGCTTCCGGGTCATGTGGCCAGCATGACTAAGCTGCTTCTGGCGAACCAGGGCAGCGCACGGAAATGCCGTTTACCTTCCTACCAGAGCAGTACCTACTTGCACTTTGGCATGTTTTCGAACTGCTAGTTTGGCAGGAGTTGGGACCGAGCAACAGGAGCTCACCCTGTAGCGGGGATTTGAACCGCAACCTTCTGATTGGCAAACCGAAGGCTCTGTGGTTTAGACCACAGCACCACCTGCGTCCCAGTATATACAGGTTACATGAAGGCTTTTCTCTCTCTGCTCCCTGAGAAGTTTGTGTACTTACTGAACAAAATCCACCCACAAGTTCTAAATCAACTCACACATAGTCCTGCACCGGGTTCTAAATTCTTCAAAAATGTTTCTTCTGTGCTGAAATTATTATTTTTCAGCCTAAAAACCTGAAACTGGGGAATGTTTGGAGCAGGCCTAGTGGAAGGGGCCTATGGAGATGGAGAAATGGATCCAGCAGATGAACACAGAACTTAATTACTGATGGTGGCTTTGCATGCTATAGAGGAATAGCCATAGTATGGTTGCCAGTGATTTTTCTATCTCTGCTTCTCTAACTGCACATCTTCCTCCAAGTGGATCATGTGTGAGTTCACAATGTACCTGGACCTCACAGCCTATGGGAGATGGATAACTTCCTTTTGCGCATTTCACAGGAAGTAGATACCCTTTTCCGGGGAAGACACTCTTGTCTACATTACATTGAGAAGGTACCATCTTATTACAGGTTGAGCTACAGCAGTGTTGGCAACACAGGGCAAGCAAGGGCCCGTTGTTTTTCAGGTTTATGCCTCTGATATACCTAGAACATTTGTTCATTCAACTGTTTATAACAATAGTTGCTCAATCCTATGCCTGTCTGGCATCGGTCCCATTGAGCTCAATGAGAATTTCTTCCAATGTAGTATGCAGACAATGCAATCTCTGTGTTTAGCACAGGAAAGCAGTGTTTCATATGGTTCACTTATTCCTTTTTACATTTAAGGTGGGCCAACCTTCTTACCAATGTTTTCTGAAGAAGTTCAGAAAAGGAGAAACAAAATAATCAAAGGGATGGAGTGATTCCCCTGTGAAGTAAGGTTGCAGAGTTTGGGATTTATTTTTTTTAGTTTAAAGAAAATGCAAGTTAAAGGTGACAGGATGGAAGGCGGCGCGCTCAGCAATGGCGGTCCTCTTCAGCTGCTGAAGAGGGGCTCCGCGGAAAAGGGTCGTGCGCTGCGGCACAGCGACGACCCATCCAGATAAACCACGGGTAGAGTGAGCTCGTGGCCGTGGGGTTCGGCGGGCACCAGAAGCGACCTCGGATACGCAGAAGAGACCCCGTAAGGGGTATCGGAACGTGGAGGGGGTAGCGGTGCTGTGAATCCATCGCTCTTTCCGCGGAAGCGAAGCCGCGCGGCTGCTGCTGACTAGCGCTGACCTTTCTTCCTTCAACAATTGGATCGAAACAACTTACTCGTGAGTAAGAAATTTAAAGCTTTAAATCAGAACTAAATTGGTGAAATTCGGCTGAAAGCGGGAGACGTTAAAAAGGAAGTCAGTCTTCCGGCTCTGCCTAAAGTATCAAGCAAAGACTCTTTTAAAGCGGAAGCATTGAAAGGAGTTCAAAAGAAATTGGAATTTACTTGGCAAACCTGATTTAGACTGCTTTGACTTTAAAAGAAGTTATAACAGCTTCGTATCTGGACTAAAACTGTGGTCTCTCCTCTTCCCTTTCTGTGGATTACAAAGTTTCGAAACCCGGCTCCCGACCTGCCTGGATATAAGTTGTATCGGACTGCGGTAACTGTATATAAATTACAAAACTAGATCGGGCTATTTTGTATCTGGAAAAGAAAAGGGAACTGTTGCATGCACCTTCGCTAAGAACTATTTCTCTCTGCAGTTAAAATTGAATGCAAGATCCCCCTGTTTTGGATGCTATTTGATCCTTATTTTTTCTCTTTCTCCTCCTTTGTGGGAATTTAATGGCGGAATCTTTCTATTCCTCTCCTCCAAGTTTGCTTTTGGGAGCTCCCTCTACTGGATTATAGAACTAACAGTCTCAGAACTGCCGATTTCCCTTTCTCTTTGTTTTTTTTCTGGATGTTTACTCTCTCAGGACTGTTTCCCATGGGATTTACAGTTTGACCTTGAATCCGGGACAGCTGTGGAATGAGTGGCGCATCAAAAACAAGGGCTGGAAGGAAAGCAAAACATTCCGAACTTGTGCAAACAACTCTGCCTGGACAGTTACGCAGATCGTCTGTCCCAATTGTGACAGGTCTGCAAGAAGGACAATTTACACAACTATCTTTTGGGGAGATGGCTGCTGGAGGGATAGATCCTGTCTCTAAAGAAATATTGGATCAACTGGCAGCATTGAATAAGAAAGCTGACGAACAGGCAGCTAGACTTGATGAACAATCCGTTAAATTTGACCAGGTGACAGCTTCCATTAATAAATTGACAGACCAGGTTACTAAAAACACACAGGCAATAAGTGGTATTGAAAAAGTCACAACAGAAAACCGGAAATTAGTTGAAGAAGTTAATACTAAAGCAGAGGAAAATAAAAAGAGGATAGAGGAATTAAGAGGGGAGGTGAGGCCACTCAGTAGACAGGTAACGGAACAGCAAGCGTACCTGTCCCTGGCAGAATTGAAAAATAGGGAAAATAATCTTAGATTGAGAAATATCCCAGAATCTGAGAAGGAGGACTTGATTGGCTTTTTGACAACAGAAATCTCCAAATTTTGGGGATTGACAGAAGAAAAGGACTTTAAAATAGTCACCGCTTTCAGACTAGGAAGAGTGGTTAAGAAGGATAAATCAAGAGATTGCTTGATCATTTTGAGATCTAAGCAAGAAAAAGACAACATACTCGGCCTACATTTCAAAAACCCATTGGTGATTCAGGGGAAGACGGCAGAAATCTTCAGAGATATACCAAAACAGCTTTTGGATTTAAGAATTACATATAAGGATTTAGCAAGCCTACTGAGAAACAACAAAATCCCTTATAGGTGGGAATTCCCTCAAGGACTATCTTTTACCCTGAAAGAGAGGAAGATAAGAATCAGAACAGCAGAGGAGCAAGAAAAGTTTCTAAACGACCACGGGGAGGATCTTCGGAAAGGAGTAGCAGGACCCTGGCCACCTCCTTCGTTTGGCTTCAATCCGGTTCCACCTCCAGGTGAAGAAGATAAAAAAGATCCCCCTGCTGACAAATAAATTGACCCAGGATGTCTCTGCAGCTTCTTAGTTGGAATATTAATGGTGCAAATTCTCCTGAAAGGAGGAAGAAGATTTTTCATATATTAAGAAAAGAACAATTGGATGTTATCTGCCTTCAAGAAACACATGTGACCAGGCTCCACAGGAGAGTACTAATTAACAAGAGATTAGGCCAAGAGTTTATTTCATCAGACAAGGTGAAAAAAAGAGGAGTAGTGATCTATGCAAAGGAGAGCCTGTCACCAAAACTGGTTTTTAAAGATGAACAAGGAAGAATTTTGGCGATCGAAATACAATCACAAGGAGAAAAATTTCTGATAGTTGGAATATATGCACCAAATGATGGGAAGTCGGAATTTTTCAAGAGGCTGCATGAGACAATGCTGGACTATATTGACTATACAAATATCATTTTGATGGGAGACATGAACGGGGTAGTCTCTACCCATATGGATAAGTCACAAAACCAAAATCTGAATAAGGATGGCAGACTGCCAAAGACTTTTTTTGAACTCACAGACAACATGGACTTGATAGACATTTGGAGAACAAAGAACCCTCTAGGCATGGAGGGAACCTTCTTTTCTGAGGCCCACCTATCATGGACAAGAATAGACCAAATTTGGATATCAAGAGGACTGGCACCCAAGACAAAAAAGGCTGAGATCTGCCCTAAAACCTGCTCCGACCATAATGCTTTAAAAATGGACTTGAGACTTACACCAGCTGGATCCTTCAGATGGAGAATGAATGACCATCTGCTCAGAGATCAGGAGATTGTGAAGAAGGCCCAAAAAACGTTGAAGGACTATTTTGAAATAAACTTGAACACCTCAGTGGAAAAGAAAACAGTCTGGGACGCGAGCAAAGCCGTCATGAGAGGGTTTCTGATACAACAGAACACTATTAAGAAGAAACTCTGGAATGGTAAAAAGGACAAGATTTTGGATAAAATAAGAGATGGAGAAAAAAGACTGAGACTAAACCCAAAATCAAAAGAAGTCTTAAGAGAAATAAAATTTTACCAAGTACAATATACAAAATTGATAAATCAAGAAATTGAATGGAAAATTAAACAGATGAAGCAAAGATCATTTGAATCGGCAAATAAATGTGGGAAGCTGCTGGCATGGCAGCTGAAGAAGAGGCAAAAATTGAACTTTGTTACCAATCTGGAGGTTGAAGGAGAATGTATTCAGAAACCAGAAGAAATCAGAAAGTGTTTCCAGAGATATTTCAAAAAGCTATATACACAAGGACCACAAGCAGAGATGGAAATAAATAACTTTTTAAAGAGCTATGGCCTGCAAAAGTTAACACAAGACACACGAACAGCCCTGAACTGTAGAATAACACAACAGGAAATTGAAAGAGCCATTCAGAATATGCAAATAGGCAAATCCCCAGGCCCAGACGGGCTTACCTCCAAATACTATAAGACACTGATGGATTATTTGATACAGCCATTAATGGAGGTCTGCAACCAGATTATGGAAGGGAAGGGGGCACCAGAATCGTGGAAAGAAGCATTCATCACCCTGATACCAAAATTGGAATCTGAAAAGACCCAACTTAAAAATTATCGTCCCATCTCACTCCTAAACGTGGATTATAAAATTTTTGCTGACATTTTAGCAAATAGACTGAAAAAAGTTTTGAATGAAGTAATTCATAAGGATCAAGCAGGCTTTCTCCCTGGTAGGCATTTGTCTGACAACACCAGGAACATTATAGATGTTTTGGAGTTACTACAGACAAATATGAATACGAAAGCAGTTTTGATCTTTATAGATGCGGAGAAGGCCTTTGATAATATATCTTGGAAATTTATGAAGAAAAACCTGGAAGGGATGGGAGTGGGAGGGGCGTTCCAAAACGGTATTGAAGCAATCTATTCAGAACAGAAGGCCAAATTGATAGTAAACAGCGTGGTGACAGAGGAGTTCAAAATTGAAAAAGGGACACGACAGGGGTGTCCCTTATCACCCTTGCTATTTATTTCTGTCCTGGAGGTGTTGCTGAACTTGATTAGGAGGGATCAGCTGGTGGAAGGAATACAGGTCGGAGAAAAGCAATACAAACTTAAGGCTTTTGCAGACGATTTGGTTTTGACATTACAGGAGCCAGAAACCAGTACAAAAAGAGCTCTAGAATTAATTTCTGAGTTTGGTCGGGTGGCGGGATTCAAGTTGAACAAACAAAAAACTAAGGTTTTAGCAAAAAACCTGACATCGTCAGAAATAGATGGGTTTCAGAAGGAAACAGAATTAAATGTGGTTACAAAAGTGAAATACCTGGGGGTTAACTTGACTGGGAGAAATCTGAATTTGTTTAAGGATAATTATGAAAAATGCTGGTCAGAAATTAAAAAGGATTTGGAAGTTTGGTCAAGATTGAAACTTACCTTGTCAGGAAGAATTGCCGCAGTTAAAATGAATGTTTTGCCAAGAATGCTGTTTTTGTTTCAAACCCTTCAGATTGTGGACAGGGTGGAATGTTTTGGAAAGTGGCAGAGAGACATTACGAAGTTTGTCTGGCAGGGCAAAAAGCCCCGAATAAAATTTAAGATTTTAACAGATGCAAAAGAAAGAGGGGGGTTTGCCCTGCCGGATTTAAGACTGTATTATGAAGCTGCGTCTCTCTGCTGGATGAAAGATTGGTTCCTGTTAGAAAACACTGATGTCCTAGATCTGGAAGGGTTTAGTAATGCTTTTGGGTGGCACGCATATCTTTGGTATGACAAGGCAAAGTCTCATAAACTGTTTAAAAACCATATTGTCAGGAAAGCTCTACTTATTGTCTGGACTAAATACAAGGACTTATTTGAAAGTAAGACCCCGAGGTGGTTATCACCGGTTGAGGCTAAGGCTATAAAACTACGTAACATGGAGAGTGGCTGGTTGAAATATTGTGAGATAATTGAAAGAGATGGTGATAACTGGAGGTTGCAGAGTTTTGAAAAATTGAAAGGAAAGGTGCGAGACTGGTTTCACTATGCCCAAATCTTAGAGACTTTTAAAAAAGATAAAAGAATTGGTTTCCAGGTGGAAAAATCAAAACTAGAAACAGAATTACTTGAACCTAAGACGAAAGTGCTTTCAAGAATGTATAATCTGCTGCTTAAGTGGAATACCCAAGATGAGATAGTCAAATCAGCAATGATAAAATGGGCACAGGACATAGGGTACAACATTATGTCTGAAGACTGGGAAAGGTTGTGGACCACCAGTATGAAATTTACGGCATGTAGTGCCTTAAAGGAAAACATTATGAAAATGGTATACAGGTGGTACATGACCCCAGTCAAACTTGCAAAGATATATCATCTGTCTGACAATAAATGTTGGAAATGTAAGGAGGTTGAAGGAACTTTCTTTCACCTCTGGTGGACATGCCCGAGGGTGAAGGCTTTTTGGGAAATGATTTATAACGAATTGAAAAAGGTGTTGAAATACACCTTTCACAAGAAACCAGAGGCCTTCCTCCTGGGCATTGTGGGCCAGAGAGTGCCAAAGAAAGATAGAACTTTTTTTTTATATGCAACCACAGCAGCAAGAATCCTTATAGCCAAATACTGGAAGGCACAGGAGTTACCCACGCTGGAAGAATGGCATTCGCAGCTGATCGACTACATGGAACTGGCTGAAATGACGGGCAGAATTCGAGATCTGGGAGAAGAAGCAGTGGAAGAGGACTGGAAAAAATTTAAGGACTATTTACAAAAACACTATAAGTTATATGAATGTTGACAGTTTGCTAAGTACTTTGGAAAAATATGCCTCAGTATTGAAATTGGTAAATGAGAGAATTTAAGTTTAAGATTTAGAAATGTATAAATTATGGATAATATAACTAAATGAAAACACAAAAACAACTGAAATAAGGTATTAATTTGCTGTTTATTTTATTGTAAAGAAAGCAGGGGATGGGGGATGTGGGGAAGTCTGGTTGATTATGAAAATTGATTTGGAAAAGTGAATCTTTTTTCTTTCTTTTTCTTCTTCTTTCTTTTTTCTTTTTATAATCCTTTTTCTTTTCTGTAAAAACTGCTTTTGTAGTGTCAATGATGTTGTATTTTTACCCTGGAAAAAAGCAAATAAAAAAACCATTATAAAAAAAAAAAAATGGAAGTTTATAAAATGATGCATGCCCTGAAGAAAGTCAACAGAAGCTTTTCTCCATCCCTTATAGACAGCCCATGAAGCTGGATGTTGGAAGATTCAGGATGGATAAAACAAAGTACCGTATTTTTTGCTCTATAAGACGCATCAGACCATAAGACACACCTAGTTTTTGGAGGAGGAAAACAAGAAAAAAAATATTCCGAATCTCAGAAGCCAGAACAGCAAGAGGAATCGCTGCACAGCAATCCCTCTTACTGTTCTGGCTTCTGGGATAGCTGCACAGCCTGCATTCGCTCCATAAGACACACACACATTTCCCCTTACTTTTTAGGAGGGAAAAAGTGAGTCTTATAGAGCAAGAAATACGGTACTTTTTAATGCAATGCATAGTGAAACTATGGGACTTATTCTCACAGGAGTTAGTGATGGCCACCAAACTGAATGGCTTTCAAAGAAGATCGGACAAATTCATGGAGGAGAGGGATACCAAGGGCTCCTAGCTGTGATGGCTATACTCTTCCTCCCTCCGCAGATTAGGGCAGCAATGCCTCTGAATACCAGCTGCTGGAAATCACAGGAGGGGAGAGGGCTCTTGTGCTTGAATCCTGCTCCCTGGTTTCCCACAGGCATCTGGTTGGCCACTGTGAGCAAAGGATGCTGGGCTAGACGGGCCATTGGCTCATATGTTCTTATGTCAGGGCCCTCCTATAACTTTCATGGTTGTGCAGATGAGGGAATTTTGCAAGAGCTGGATTCCTTTTTTCACACCTGGAGCACTGCGACGTAATAAACTTCCACTGCGACACGACTGATAAAAACGCTGGACGTCGCCGTTGAAAAGATGAGCCCCGAGGTGTCCCTTGCACCCAGTTGAACACGAGACTGTTTGCTCGCAGAAGTCTTTCCATCTGCCATTTCCATCGCTGAGATATGGAAATTATCTATGTGACATGTAGACAAATATGTAAATTATTCAAAGCCTTTCAGCTAATTATGCCCCGTCTATGTTGCCTTAGGTTTTTCTGCCCCTGTTTGCAATCAGACAAAACCGTCAGATTATTGCATTGTTCCACAGCAGGGTTTAAACACACAAACACACACACACACACACACACACACACACACAAACACACACACATTTCTCAAAAGTACTTTTCACTTTCTCCCCCACAAATAGTAAAAAAAGAAAAAGGAATCAATAGTAAAGAGGAGTCGATGGACAAGAGAAAGAAAGAGAGGGAGGGAGGGAAGGAGAGGGAGAGAGAGAATGCATTCTACATTAAATTAGTGTGATGGAAAATGAATAAAAAATGATCACACCAGATATTCTTCCTTGAAAATTATTAAAATTCATAGCTCAGAGGTGTGAATGCTTCTTTAAGAAAGGTACTTATGTTATGCCCAAAATAGCACCAGCACCATGTGATGGTTTCAGTTGCTATGGTTACTACACATTTGTTATTTAATAGCAAAGAAAATAGATGCACAAAACATGCTAATTATAACTGGTACAATTTCCCCCCCAAATGTTTGAGATGAATATGCATACATGTTTTATGCATAAGGGACAGGAATGTCCTTCTCTGAGAATTCTGTATTTTTGGTGGTGGTGGGGAGAGTATTTTAGTACCTGCCTGGGAAATACTTATGTGGTTATTTCAACCCAGCGTATAAAGAGATGGGGAAATTGTAAGACAAGCGCATTTTGTATGAAGTACAGTCGATTCCCCTTCCGATAGCATGGGGATGAGAGCATGAGAATCGAAAAGGTTTCCTAATCTATTCAGTTCTGTTTATTACTGAGTGTTCTGAGAAAAGAAAAGCTGAACACATATACATGGATGCTCAAATCCTGTTGCATAGAGCAAGCGAGTCAAGGCTTTATTGCAATTATTTTGGCCAAGTGCAATTTCATGGGCATGTGTAATGGGTATGGGGTTGCTCGTGCGTAAGTTGCTGCCTCTCCTGGCTATGTTGCCTTGTTAAACCTTTCTGTCTGGGCAGCCCTTCAGTTCGTGGCTGCCTCAGTCGCTAGCAGAATCCGTCAGTGGGCGTTTCTTAAATCTTTTCCAACATAAAAGTTGTTTGACACCCAGTCTCCTCCTACTCTCTCTGCGCGGACGTCTTCTGCGCAGGGTGGGTGTGGGTAGCGGAGGACCCGTGCTCTCCCCGCTGGTGTCTGGTGAAGAGTCCTGGAGCCCTCTCGCCGATTCCCCCATCAGCCCCTCTATATCCCTGGTGTTGCGCTGATTTGCTTCCCCATCTGCGGAGCTGCCTCTCTCCCTGCTGGGCCCTTCTCCAGCATCATTTGAGAGCCTTCCCTCCACCTCTAGCTCTGATGTCAGTTCCCTGACAGCGTGCAACTGGATAATGGCTGGAGCTGCCCATTGAGGCCTCCAGTCCTATTATTTGTAGCACTGCCAGTCTTGGGGGTTTTGCATCCCCTGTGTTAAAATAACTACATAAACAAATCCTGCCTCCCCCTCCACACTTCCCTGCACAAGTGATTGGTGATTTTAGTATTAATGTGACGGATAGTATCAGAAGGCATCTGATGTAGCTACCTGGCTAAAGCTAAGCAGGTGTTGGTGTGGTTAGTTCCTGGGTGGGAAACCACATGGGAACCCAGTATATGTTAGATTTTCCATATTTCAAGCAGGGAAAATCCAGACAGAAAAATTGTTGAGCTTTTTGGGCCAAATTGCAAAAAAAGAAAAAGCTGTTTTTGAGCTATTTTTATGCGGAAATGGCAAAAATGGCACTGCTGACATGGGGCAGCCCTAAATTACCTTGAGGTTCATCATGGAAAGAAAGGCTTGGCTAAAATTGTGACCCTCTAGAAGTTGTTCCTGTAATCTTGGACCATTGGTCATGCTGGCTGGGACTGATAGCGGTTGGCATTCAACAGCAAGTTCAAAAGTTCCCCATCTATACATGAAGAAATGTGTAAATGAATAAAGCAGTGTATTATAGCTTTCTTACTCCCCCTCCTCAGAAAAAGGTGGGCGCAGAACCGATATGAGAATTTTGATGTCAAATGTTTTCTAAGTCGTCTTTCAATGCTCAAAGATTTCCTGAATAGTATTCAAATATTTTTAAGCTGCATTTGGGTTTAATATACTTTATTTCCATATATTCGGGAGCTGATATTTGCTAGGGGGCATGTACTTCTGTTTATGACTTGATGGCATTTGATAGCTGTAATATTTACTATTGCACAACATTGGAAATAGTAGACACTGACACAAAACTGCTCAGCTGAAGGGATTTGACCACATCCTTTAACATGGGCCCTGAAAGCTGGCATTAAAGTCTTCTGAGAGCTTTATTGCAAAAGTAATTAGCTCCCACCAGATCTCTAACCAACTGTTTCTCCAAGAGAAATGTCTTGGAGAGATACTGGGTATTTAGTATTGGGCAGTGCTTCGCAGCTGAGGCATTTATGAGATTTCATATTTTATGAAAAACAATCAGGAGATGCCAAGAATAAAGCATTCTAATTCTGAGGTGATATTTTGATTCAAAAATACAGTCTTATCGGTGTGTCTGTTGGTGATTGGAGGCCAATTCTGGATCCACATGTCCTTCCATATTGGGGACATAGGTTTCTGGGTGGGAGTTGTTCATGGTGAGGGTTTGCCAAGCATGCCTTCCTCTTAGCACGTTTCTCCCTTTTGTCCTGAGTTAGAGCGTCTTCAAAGTTCATGACACCTTTGGTAAAGGCTGTTCTCCAATTGGAGCACTCTCAGGCCAGTGTTTCCCAGTTGTCAGTGTTTATACTACATTTTTTAAAGATTTGCCTTGAGAGAGTCTTTAAACCTCCTTTGCTGACCACCAGCATTACGCTTTCCATTTTTAAGTTCGGAATAGAGGAGTTGCTTTGGAAGATGATAATCAGGCATCCGAACAACATGGCCAGTCCAGCGATGCTGATGCTGAAGAACACATAGCAAATGCTGACCTGTTTCGGCTCTAGAAAGGTGAATGGGGATAGTTTCTAAACATAAAATGAAGAATTATGTCCTATATCTACACACCAATTTTTGAATGATTGATTTTAGCGTTTTGAGAGACATAGTCAATTATACCCAGAGATGAAAAATGTCAAAGCAATGGCTTTTCTTTACCTGATCAGCTATGTGGATCGCCAATTAAATAAGCGTTGTAAGTAAATGCTAGCCTGGTAACCACACATGGCTAGGAATTACATGCTGGTCAGAGAGGTTGGAGCACTCTATTCCTCCTCTGCAAGAAACCAGGTCAGAGGAAGGAAGACTTCTCCTCTACGCACTTTGTAGAAATGCCAGCCCCCTACCGTCTAGAAACTTTTGGGGGGCTTATTTATGAGACTGCATTAAACAATGCAAATGAGCTTATTAATTATTTCCACAATGCAAGAAAGATAAAAAAGCAACTCCTCAAATAAGTGGTTATAACATCCTTGGGGATGTGTAGTGGCACTCTAATACCATACAATTAGCTGTGACTGGTGCATTTTTACTCTGAACCATAGTGTTGTGTGTGCTCAGATATGCACACCAATCCTTTCTTGTTTAGGGGGTAGAACTCTCAACTCTGTATGCTGCACCATGGTGGTGACTCATAGAATTGTGGTCTGGAGCATCTCTCTACTGGTCACTGGAACCTCCTGCAAAGGATGGGCTATAAAATATACTTTGTCTCGCAACAATTTCCTTCCTAGCTATGGTGTTTTTCAGTGTGCTCTTTGGCTTTGATTCCTGGTTTCATCCTTCACCTGACTCTCTACCATAATTCCTGGCTCTCCCCAGACTGCTAGTTATGATGTATCCCTGTATACAGCCTGTGTCCAATATTTAAAAAATATACTTAAGGAAATCCACATTGCATTCATTGCATCTGGGTGCTCACGAATGTGCAGAATCTTGACTGCAATTAGAGTGGCCAGATTCTAAAACTTACAGAATGGCAAAAAAACAAAACAAAACCCCCCCACCACACATTATGCCAACTTTGCAGGGATGTTATTACACCATAGCTGCAGCTATGGACATGAGTGGCGATTTTTTTAAGGGTTGAAATGCCAGACTGCTGCCTCTGAACATCTGGATTCCTGGTCTGTGCAGTCGTTTTAAGAACAACAAATGAGCTGTGCAGCACTCATCTGCTAAGAAAATGGTCAATTATTTAAGACTTTAGATGAGCTGATGTTAGGAGCAAATCTGTCTAGCAGTTTTCAGACCTGTTATCCTGTGTGGGAGTGCGTACGATGCTTTCACAGTCGATGTGCGAACATCGGAGTCACATTTTTGCTTATTTGCTCTGCTGCATACTTTACATGGTTGCTTCTCGGAGGGATTATGAGTACAGCCCTCACCCAAATTTTCATGAAGGGATGGAATCGTTGGACCTGACAAGTTTTACAGAAGCCTGCATGATGGCACTAGGACAGAATGTGTACTTATTCACACACTGGTGCCTGACATGGGTTCCAGGCTCTGTCACATGCACAGCAAGCTGCCTAGGAGTCACTTCTCACTTTCCTGTGTAACTGTGGTAAGTGTGTGGGAACGAATATCACAACCACACAACCACTGAACCCCCTTCCTGAGGTCACAGCTCATAAGGCTAAAGCCCACTGTGGGTTCCTGTCCTGATCCACCTCCAGGAATTTCATTGCAGCTGCAGTTGAAGCTATCATTAATTCTTTGACTGCTAGGACTCTCATATACCGGTAATTCTGACAAAAACAGAAACGGGAGCAGAAATTGCCAACAATCCCTTATTCATCCCATATGCACAGAATGGAAATCAATCCGGAGAATAAAATTGGCATTTGCTCTTCTTGTTGCTTTCAGTCTGCAAATGATATGTAATTGATTAGAGTTCCTTCCCCCTTTGCATTGAATTTCCTTTGCACTGAAATGAATGGGGTGAAATAATATAATGTCCATGCAACTCATGTCATTTGCGTACTTATCCATGTTGATTAGTAAGTTGCATAATTTCAGCACAGTGGACAGCAAGATGAATAACATAGCTTTTCATAGAATCATAGAATCATAGAGTTGGAAGAGACCACAAGGGCCATTGAGTCCAACCCCCTGCCAAGCAGGAAACACCATCAGAGCACTCCTGACATATGGTTGTCAAGCCTCTGCTTAAAGACCTCCAAAGAAGGAGACTCCACCACACTCCTTGGCAGCAAATTCCACTGTCGAACAGCTCTTACTTTTGGCGGATGATGAATTGTAGCAGAACGGACAAATACAGAGTAAATAACAGAGGAATGGGAAAAGATGCCTTGGGAGATCTCTGTCAACTGCAGTCCAGCTCTGGAGTAGTCCATGTGACTTCAGTTTGGCTATTTCAGAAATAGGTGGCATTGACTATTGGGTTTCTGAGAAGGCCGTGATGGATGTGGCTGGAGAGTAGTAGCATCACAACCAGGCAATCATGGATGCACGTAGCAAAGCCCAAATTCCTATAAAGGCAGTTGCTTTGTGAGACTCTCCAGGGGGACTTATGAGTGCATGAGTATGCTGGACTTCCAAATGGCTGCAGTGAGGAACATAAACCCTTCAGTCCGTCTCTCATTTCTTTCAGTCACACCAGTTTCCATCCAAAGTACATGGCAGTCAGTTGCTGTATTTCAGATGTTCCAGCATGTCAGTGATATTGACTGAAAAGCCTTCTGCACAGCCTGCTGTCGGACTGATTGATACCAGCTATAACAATATCAAATGTTATGGCATCATAATTCCATTTGAAGCAAGAGGCAATCTTTGATCTTTTACTATCAAGAGATTACAATATATCCTTTGATAAATAATACCCTTCCACTGGTGTTGTAGAAAGGGCAGTTGTTAACCATTGAACAGCTACAATATTAATTGTAACAGCAACAGCAGCAGACACACACACACACACACACACACACAGAGAGAGAGAGAGAGAGAGAGAGAGAGAGAGAAATTGGAAGGCGTAACATTTTGAGAACAGAGAATGCAACTGAGGTGCTTTTAAAATGCTTTTAGATAGCTTTTAATTGCTTTCAATATGTTTTCATTTCACTTTTAAGTTGCATTATTCTAACATTTTGATGACTGCTGCCCTGGGCACAGTACAGCTTGGAAATGTATAGGAAAATGTTGGGAGATTCATGTTCGGGCATGTTATATCTAATGGGGTAGAATGAACAAGTTTGACTATAGAGACATATCTTGGCAATTTTAGCTCCCATCAGGGCTGTGGTCAGAGGTCAGCATCCATGGGCATCTGCCAAGACCCACACTGCCAGCCTGGGGAGTGGGGCGCTGATGCTGCTGATGCTGCTGATGCTGCTGATGCTGCTGATGCTGCTCCCTGCTGCCACTGCTCATTCGCATGTCTTCGCTAAACAAGTAAGGGACAAGAGGAAGGAGGAGGATCTCTCTGCTTGCTTTGCTCTCTCCCTTTTGGTGGTCATGTAGATTGAGCTCAAAGAGTCAAACCATATGGTAACAGCTGGGAGAAGGACATAAGTCCATTCTGGGCATCTTGCCCATGGGCCTCTCAAAACCTGGAGACTTCTCTGGCTCCCAGGAAAAACGTTTATATTTCTGAAGTCTGTAAAATATTTTAAACCAGAGCTGGAGAACCTGCAGCCCTCTAGAAGTTCTAGAATTACAGCTCCCATCATCCCTCATCACTGGTTAGCTAGCCTGACCAGCCAGAAATTGGTAGAATGAGTTTTCAGTGTGTTCAATCCGGTCCATGCATCTACAAATGTACTCTTCCATAGCAGACTCAGCACTGGGCCCTTGTACATCTGTATGCCTTCCCCTTCAGTGCCCTCATTGGCACGATAAGGCATTTTAATCAGACAATTAAATAGAAACATCATTGGGGGAAACCATAAATTACTAATTTTGAAATTGTGTGGCGAAGAAATAATTCTCTATTTAGCCAACAAACTTTTCTTTACCAATGAATTACTTCTCTTGCAAAGTGGGATTGGCTGAGATCGTCCTAATCCTCTGTTACTTTACACTGGCATTAAATGCCTGAGCAGATTGTCTATAAATAATTACTAATATCTCTTCCAGCCCAGGAGTCAGTGTTGTTTGGCTCGATTGCCCAGGCATGTTTACACTATGGCTAACCTTCGTTAAGAAGAGAGACAGAGAGCGAGAGCGCGCGAGAGAGAAATACACATGGCAATTTGAAACAACATCATAATTTAGATTAACTGAAGCGTCCTATGCTGTGGGCTCCTTTTCCATCATATAAGTAGTAACCATCTGTGAAAAGCATAGAGGTGGGAATCTTTTTGAAGGTTATGTCAGTCATTGAGAAAACTCCTCCACTATAGTTAACGGGCTGGTGATTCACATAGCAGCTATTTCTGTTTATTTCTCATTCATTCCATACTCTCTCTCTCTCTCTCTCTCTCTCTCTCTCTCTGTATGTGTGTGTTTGTTTAAGTGAGTGAGTAAGAGAGAGAAAGCGTTTCCCCATACTCTTAAATTACTCTTTCATGTTACATATATCAAGCAGGACAATGACAGGTTAGTATCCTGCCTTTGAAAATAAAATAAAATCTGTCGTTATGAATAGCAAGTTTACCATGACCATCTCACAATGCTTGCTGCCTCCACAAATCGGTTGCTGGGATCAGTAAACTGAATAGGCTAATCTGTCAGTTTCAAATGAAGATGCTGCAATATCAGCAGAGCAGGAATGGTGGGGGAGCACAAACCTGGGACTTTCTTTTTCTTTTCCCAGAACGGAAGCAATGACATAATGTGCCGGAGTACCAGAGTAATTGATGGACCCTCCTGGCATCAGCCAGTGAACGAGGTGAAAATGAGGCTTTTAAGTGTTGCTATTATTTGAGACATGTTAGTCCTCTGAAAGCCAGGGAATGAGGAAAAAGAATTATTATTATTTTTGGAATGGTAACACCTCTTTGTAAGATTGTTTGCATTTCTAATGAAAAGGGAACACAGTGCATTTCAACTTTTTTTGAAGTTGTGCTAAACCTTTGTTCCGTTTACAAAGTGAACCATATGCAGTCATGTGTAAGCCCCACTAAGTTCAATGGAGCTTACTCCCCACAACTAAATTCCAGTATGCTAACCCTGACACCACCTTTCACAAGCACACTATGCTATGACTTATCGTAATCAGTTGCGTATTCTGCAGTATGCTGCTGCTCTTTGGGGAGGTGTATATTGTTGTTGTTGTTTAGTCATTTAGTTGTGTCCGACACTTTGTGACCCATGGACCAGAGCAGGCCAGGCACTCCTGTCTTCCACTGCCTCCCATAGTTTGGTCAAACTCATGCTGGTAACTTCGAGGACACTGTCCAACCATCTTGTCCTCTGTCATCCCCTTCTCCTTGTGCCCTCCATCTTTCCCAACATCAGGGTCTTTTCCAGGGAGTCTTCTCTTCTCATGAGGTGGCCAAAGTATTGGAGCCTCAGCTTCACGATCTGTCCTTCCAATGAGGTGTATATTATTCATATATGATAGTTATTGTCCCCCCCTTTTTTTTTGCTTCTTGGTAATGGGGGAGGGGGGGAAAGGCAGAACTAATTAAATAAAAAATGTCCCTAAAATTCTGTCCTTATGGAACTTGGTTTCCCTTATTCTTACAGGGGTATTGATAACAGTGGCACATTCTGCTTTTGTTTTAAACTGTTAAAATGGTTGGTAACTTCCTAGATTTTCTCTTCAGCTGATACAGAGGCCCAATTAGTGAGAAGTTTCACAGTGTAGAATATATATATATATAAAGAGAGAGAGAGTAAGATTACTCTTCATAACCTTTTAATAGGGTGTCTGAATATGGGCTCCATTGAATTTATTTTCCTTGGCAGTTCTGCTTTTCATGGCCAGCTGTTCTCACATTCTTTTTCTTAAAAAAAAACTAGCCTTTCTGTATGAAATGCATTGTGGCTGATTCCATGTGGAGGCACTTAAGATTTTTGGCAATTAAGGCTGCCCCACTATGCCCTCTTAATTAGGGGTCAGGGCTGGTTGAATAATAATAATAATAATAATAATTTATTATTTGTACCCCGCCCATCTGGCTGGGCCTCCCCAGCCACTCTGGGCGGCTTCCATAAAAACCAAAAATACAATAAAATATCACACGTTAAAAACTTCCCTGAACAGGGCTGCCTTAAGATGTCTCCTGAATGTCAGGTAGTTGTTTATCGCCTTGACATCTGCTGGAAGGGTGTTCCACAGGGCGGGCGCCACTACCGAGAAGGCCCTCTGCCTGGTTCCCTGTAGCTTTGCTTCTCGCAATGAGGGAACCGCCAGAAGGCCCTCGGCGCTGGACCTCAGCGTCCGGGCAGAATGATGGGGGTGGAGACGCTCCTTCAGGTATACTGGACCGAGGCCGTTTAGGGCTTTAAAGGTCAGCACCAACACTTTGAATTGTGCTCGGAAACGTACTGGGAGCCAATGCAGGTCTTTCAAGACCGGTGTTATATGGTCTCGGCGGCCGCTCCCAGTCACCAGTCTAGCTGCCGCATTCTGGATTAGTTGTAGTTTCCGAGTCACCTTCAAAGGTAGCCCCACGTAGAGTGCATTGCAGTAGTCCAAGCGGGAGATAACCAGAGCATGCACCACTCTGGCGAGACAGTCCGCAGGCAGATAGGGTCTCAGCCTACGTACCAGATGGAGCTGGTAAACAGCTGCCCTGGACACAGATTTGACCTGTGCCTCCATGGACAGCTGTGAGTCCAAAATGACTCCCAGGCTGCGCACCTGGTCCTTCAGGGGCACAGTTACCCCATTCAGGACCAGGGAATCCTCCACACCTGCCCGCCTTCTGTCCCCCAAGAACAGTACTTCTGTCTTGTCAGGATTCAACCTCAATCTGTTAGCCGCCATCCATCCTCCAACCGCCTCCAGACACTCACACAGGACCTTCACCGCCTTCACTGGTTCTGATTTAAAAGAGAGGTAGAGCTGGGTATCATCCGCATACTGATGAACACCCAGCCCAAACCTCCTGATGATCTCTCCCAGCGGCCGCATGTAGATGTTGAAAAGCATGGGGGAGAGGACAGAACCCTGAGGCACCCCACAAGTGAGAGCCCAGGGGTCTGAACACTCATCCCCCACCACCACTTTCTGAACACGGCCCAGGAGGAAGGAGCGGAACCACTGTATAACAGTGCCCCCAGCTCCCAACCCTTCAAGACGGTCCAGAAGGATGCTATGGTCGATGGTATCGAACGCCGCTGAGAGATCCAGCAGAACTAGGAAACAGCTCTCACCTTTGTCCCTAGCCCGCCGGAGATCATCAACCAGTGCGACCAAGGCAGTTTCAGTCCCATGATGAGGCCTGAATCCCGACTGGAAGGGATCCAAATGGTCCGCTTCTTCCAGGCGTGCCTGGAGTTGTTCGGCAACCGCTCGCTCAATCACCTTGCCCAGGAATGGAAGATTTGGTTGAAGATACTTTACTGCATGGAGTGGTGCAGCAAATACTGCTTCCTTCCAATGTCAAGGGGGATGACATCACTGATCATGCACAAATAGCCTTTAAACTCTGTGGGTCTTACTTCTGAGTAGAGTTGGGGAGGAATTCAACTCAATTTGCATTGAAAGGTGAACCTGCTTAATTCTTGCTTTCCAAAGCAATAAGCAAAGCTGAACAGAACCAGCCTTCAAAATTCGTACTTCTCTGAGTTTTGCAATGAAGTTCTTCAGCCCACTAAATACAAAAATGTATCTACTAGGGAAAGTGTGCCTAGAAATGCATATATTAATTAAAATAACATACCAAAAATGCATTATAGTTGAAAAAAATGTGCATATTAGCGATGTTATTGTGGGGTTTTGTTTTGTTTTAGAAAAAAGTGCTGCCGCTCACCATGAGGTTGTTACAGTAAGGCAAGGCTTCTGCCAACCTAACAGTTCGAAAGCATACCAGTGCAAGTAGATAAATAGGTACCACTGCGGCGGGAAGGTAAACGGTGTTTCTGTGTGCTCCGGTTTCCGTCATGATGTTCCATTGCGCCAGAAGCGGTCTAGTCATGCTAGCCAAATGACCAGGAAATCTGTCTGCAGACAAACGCCAGCTCCCTCGGCCTGAAAGCAAGATGTGTGCCACACCCCATAGTCGCCTTTGACTGGAATTAACTGTCCAGGGATCCTTTACCTTTACCTGAGCAGACCATGGATAAGATAGCCCTGTAAACAGCTTCGGATCAGTCTACCTAAAGAACTGTTTCCTCTCATGACATTATCCTATATGTTATGTATCCACTCAAAAGCAAGTCCCACAGAGTTTAAGAAAGCTCTCTCCCAGGTAAGCAGGTAGATAGAAAGCATGTCTCTCAATGTGCTGAGAAGAGTCTTCTCTATGCCTTATTGATAGCTAAGGCACAGCAAGTGAGGATGCAGGAGAGAAACTATTTGAAGCTGTGCTCCAGGTGTGCATCTTGTGACCTAGAGAGGCTCATCTATCCTGGGCTCCTCTCAGACCGTCCTTTGCTGTCTTGCAAAGACTTTCCCTTACCAGCAGGTTTTTGGCCTACTCAGATGAAGCTATTTTTTCTGGTCCTTTGGAAGGATATATTTGATCCAGTTGGACTGGTGCAATATACTGTGTCTAGTTAGTAATTTATTGTGCTGCGGCGGCAGCGGGAGTCTTTAAGATACATTTGTAAAGTAAATTGAGAGTAAGGTAAAGGTAAAGGGACCCCTGACCATTAGATCCAGTCGTGGCCGACTCTGGGGTTGCGGCGCTCATCTCGATTTATTGGTCGAGGGAGCCGGCGTACAGATTTCTGGTCATGTGGCCAGCATGACTAAGCCACTTCTGGCAAACCAGAGTAGTGCACGGAAACGCCATTTACCTTCCTGCCGGAGTGGTACCTATTATCTACTTGCACTTTGACATGCTTTTGAACTGCTAGGTTGGCAGGAGCAGGGACCGAGCAATGGGAGCTCACCCCGTCATGGGGATTCGAACTGCCAACCTTCTGATCGGCAAGTCCTAGGCTCTGTGGTTTAACCCATAGTGCCATCCGCATCCCAAAGTAAATTGAGAGACATTTCCCCAAATCCGAACTTATCTGTCTGTTGGAACTGCCAGTGATATATCTTGTTCCTATCTGAACTGACATTCATAGCCAGAAGATCAGTAAATGTATTCTGTATTAGAACTCCTTTGGGTTGACTATCAGATACAATTAATATTTCAAAACTTGCTGGATCTTGTAATGAGCTACGAATCTGTAATAATTTATTTACTATATCCTTACTTGAACTTACCAAGACAAGGGATAGCTGTGTGTGATCTAGAGTTTGTTTAATTTGTTGGTATGCTTTTAAAAGTCATCCTGTCAACATATTCTTAAATTCAGTTAAACTGTGTTTTTCTCATAGAGTCATTTTCACAAACAAATATTTTTATGGCATTCACTATTGCACTAAAGTGCAGCGAATGGCGACAGCTTCAGACTCAGTTTCCTTTTAAATTTTCTCCATATTAAATGAATAATGTTGGGGAATAATCTTCTGCTTGTTATTGAGAGATCTTTCCAATCACTTTTCCTTGGGGGGTGAATTGTTTTCTTTATCTGCTGCATTCCTGCCTTTTAACTTGACATTTATTTTATTTGTTGATATTAAAAAGGTAAAGGGACCCCTGACCATTAGGTCCAGTCGTGGCCGACTCTGGGGTTTGCGGCACTCATCTCGTTTTATTGGCCGAGGGAGCCGGCGTACAGCTTCCGGGTCATGTGGCCAGCATGACTAAGCCGCTTCTGGCAAACCAGAGCAGCGCACGGAAACACTGTTTACCTTCCCGCTGGAGTGGTACCTATTTATCTACTTGCACTTTGACATGCTTTCGAACTGCTAGGTTGGCAGGAGCAGGGAATGAGCAACGGGAGCTCACCCCATCCAATACCTAATTTGTTGATATTAGGTATTGGTTATATTTATATCCTGCCTTTCTCCCACCCTTCCCCAGTTTATCTTTTCAACAACCCTGCCAGGTGGATTAGGAGGAGAGGTACTGGCCCAAAGTCCTCCAGTCAGCTTCATGGCAGAGTAGGGAGCATATGGTGTCCTCAGTCCCATTTTGAAACTCTTACTTACTACACAACACTGCTTTTCTCAAATATTTTGTCGATTCTTATTGCTGTAAATCTATTTGAGCATTTCTTTTCAAATAGAAAGAAATTGTATACTTTTAAAATAATAATAATAATAATAGTTTTATCCTGATAATTCTAAAGTTTTCTCAAATGTATTGATTTGTCACTCTGACCTTTCTAATGGTTGTCTTCATCTCCTGAGAAGCCGTACGGACCCCCAAAAGTCGTAGAATCATAGAATTGCAGAATTGGAAGGGTCTTCTCGCTACCTGTGGAAGTCTGAGGAGCTTTGAAGCTTTCATTTTATTTGTTGGCACCACAGGGGTTTTTCTTCAGCCTTAAACTAAACTTTTGACAACAGCGAAACATTTTGCATAGCCTCATACAAAGCCTAGGGAAACATAGAGACATAAGAAAGCACAGAGCTATAAGTGACAGAAACAAGAGAGTGATGGAGACACACAAAGCTTTATGGGGACCCTTACTCAACTGGAGGGGGTGTATTGAGATTGCACTTTGTGGGTGAAAGCACCCTGAACCACCTTGTTATTTGCTCCCACGCAGGGCTGCTGCTGACCCCTGGTGCTTATTATTTAGCCTTTGTGGACTATGCATTTAGAAACAGTTGCCCACCATCTCTCTTCAGCATTGTATTCGTGAACCCATTTGATTACACTGAAGAGAAGCACAGGAAAGAAGAATGAATTGTTAACCAAGCAAGCTCTCTGTGACTCATCAATGATAAGCTCATTACTTCAATTATTAGGATGCGAATAGACAATACAGATGCTAAAACCTCAGCTAGCTGAAACAAACTAGCCAATTTTTAGTGCAGGATTAGACAGAAATAACCAGGCATGCATGTGTGTGAGTGTGCAGGCAAATGCACAATGCTAGGGATCAAACGTAGGACTTCTTGCATGCGAACAAATGCTGTACCACAGAGCTATGGCCATTCTATAATGTCTCTGGAAAACTAGACTAGAGGGCATAAACTTGAGATTGCAGCTCCTGTTTTTGGGAAGTTCTTTCCTCTCTACAATAGAAGGTGACCTTCATTTCTGTCTCCAACTTCTGGTGGTCTAGCAGCTACAGTTTTGTTAATCTTAGCTCTTGGGCATGATAGAACTTTGTGATGATGCATGATACTAGCTCTCTCTTTCTGGAGACAGCTGGTTTGGAGAAGCTCCTCCTTCTTCTCCCCCTCATAGCAACCAACCTCCTTTTCCCACCACACGTCTGTTCAATCCTATTGGCAGTTGGGGCCCAATGTGATTTTATGGGTAACATTGCCATGAAATAAATAGATAACACCATGTCTGCTTGTGGACTAAATCAGGTTGGTCAATGTACCTAATGAAGAAGGAAAGTGGTAGCAAGAAGCAGCAGTAGTCAGGGAAACAAAAGTATGCAGAGCAACATTAAAAAAAAAAAAGGTTGTTCAAGTGGATATTTGATTGGCTGTGTCAAATGTGCTAATTTTAAGTGCATGCAAAAAATGAGAGTGAATTTGGCACTGCTCTAGTGAGCTCTACGTAGGAACAAACAGCTCAGGACCACAATACCTCAAGGACCGCCTCTTTCCATATGAACCTACCCGGACCCTGAGATCATCTTCTGAAGCCCTTCTTCATGTGCCTCCTCCTCAAGAGGTCCAGAGGGTGGCAACACGACAACAGGTCTTCTCTGCAGTGGTTCCCCATCTGTGGAATGCTCTCCCCTAGGAAGTTCACCTGGTGCCTTCATTATACACCTTTAGGCGCTAGGCAAAAACATTCCTTTTTAACCAGGCCTTGGGTTGTTCTGATTTACGTCCTATGCCCTTTTTAAAATGTTTTTTTTTTGGGGGGGGGGCCTGGGCTATTGGATTGTTGTTTTTATTTTTATTATGTATTTTGTGGTTTCATATCTTGATTTTATTCTGTGGACCTCCCTGAGACCCCCAGGTATAGGGCGGTATATAAATTCAATAAACAACACCACCACCACCACCAACAACAACGTAAAACAATGCCTGAAAGCAAGATGAGCACCGCACCCCATAGTCGCCTTTGACTGGACTTAACCATCCAGGGGTCCTTTACATAGGAATGGAAGGTTGTTGCTCAAAGTAGACCCATTAAAATAAATGATCCTCAGGCTGCAGTCCTAGCTCCACTTACCTTGGAGTAAGGCCTACTGAATTCAATAGAATTTCTGACCAGACATGATTAGGATTGTTCTCTAAGTCAGTTGTGCCTGTTGAAAAATAGGACTAGTACTGGACACAACCCATCAAACATTGCCTTATATTGAGTCAGACTATTGATCCATCTAGCTCAGCATTGTCTACACAGGCAAGCAATGACTCTCCGGGGTTTCTTCTCCTTCTCTCTCTCAAGCCTATCAGATTAGTTTCACCCAGTGAATTCCAGCCTTAAAGCAGAACTAAATTCTAAATGCAACATACAAGCCACAACATCTGCAGGATCAATATACACCAGAAATGATAAAAGGCAGATCTCATTTTATTTTAATTTTTTTAAGGCTTTCAGCCAATGACTGCTCTCTTTTTGTGTGCAGTCTAGTACCAGGATTAGAAAGCATCCTTTGCAATAATCTTCTTGGAATCTGGTCTGTTGACAAACAACATTAATAAGCCACAAGGCAGTTTGTCCAAATGAAAACGTGTAAGAATCTGCAACAACGGCAGACATTCTACTTGCACAATGTTAGAAAACATGGAATTAAGAGGGATTTAAATATCTCACTGCTGCTATCTGATTACCCTTGTGAGATTTTACTGCTCTCATTCAGACAAAGACTCTCCTCCCTGCAAGAGAGGGGAGTGGTTGTGGCCGGGAGCCGGACTCTGCCTCAAGCATGGGACGTTTGCCCCCTACCTCCCACTCACCTGGCTAGCGCCCACACCCTCGGCCAGGCACCCAACCAGGTGCCTTCAAGGGGGGGGGGCATGTACAGCAGCCTAAATTGCTGTGGCGCCAGCCTCCAGCCCTCACTTTTGTCGTCCCGTCGTGAGTCAACAGGTCTAACCTCCTTGCTGTCTGCAGAAGACAGGGAAGTATTTCGCAAGGCTTAGGGGGGGGGGCTGTTTATTGCTATCGGAGCTAATTCCTTGTGGTTGGAGTACTGGGAGAGTTTGGATCTTTGCTTGGATGTAAATTGCTTCAGTTTAGTTTTCGTTGGGCTAACTTCCCTATTTCCCCCCACTTCTGGTGTTCGGTTTAATTTCAGGGTTGTTAAGCAGGGGGTTCCTAATTTTCTATTTCCAAATCTGCTAGTTTGCTGTCTCCCCCCACTCCTCAGGGTACGGGTCCTCGAACCACAAACAGTAGTTGACTGACATGATGTGTCGTGGATGTATTGTAGCTACTGCCGTGTGTTTGTGTATAACTAGGGTTTATTTGAATGGAAGAGATCAAATCCAGCAGATAGTTAAGTGATGCTCATTGGTTTCAATGGGCTTAAGCATGCCTAACTCTGTTGGATTTAGGTCAAATAATTTGCACCAGAGAGAAGAGGATTCATTTGAAAGGGCGACTGTCAACTACCTTATTGAAGCCTAATCAATATGCTCTAATCTGTTGAGTGATGAGTTCTGCATTTCGAGAAAGAACAATTCGGGTTTTGATTTACATTTACATTTTCTTATTAGTATGATTTATCTTCCACTTATTAATCTTCTTGTTGGTATTAATCTGTTTTGTAAGTAATGTGTGGTGTGCCCTTTAAAACATCCTCCCAGTTAATCTATAAGGAGATCCCACATGGCCGCCAGCCTGTCTAACAGTGCAACTTTGGGCATGTCTGTTCAGAAGGAAGTTACATTGTAAACCACCATGCAGAAGCATCGCTCATCTGAGAGAGCATGGGGCTCTTATTGTGAGGTTTGTGAGTTTGAATACCACATTGGGCACAGCATTGCTTGGAAAGGGCCAAAGCTTAGCAGTAGAACATATGCAATGCATGCAGAAAGTCCTTAGTACAATCTTCAGCAGGAGAGACCCTGGTATGGAATACTGGAGAGCTGTTGACAATTCACTGTCAACAGTACTGAGCTAGCAGAACCAATAGTTTGACCTCTACAAGGCAGCTTCCTGTGCTCCTGTGTAAGCCTTTTTGGGTGCTTTGGGGGAGGGGGCGCACTGCGCATTTGGCCCCTCATGCCACCCTGCCAGCCCTGAGCCACTTTGCGAGGCTGGGAGAGTCACTGCTCATCAGTGCAGAACAGGATTGGGAAACCTTTGACCTGCCAGATATTTCTGAACAACAACTGTCATCATCCCCGACTATTGGCCATTTAGTGGGGAAGGAGAGCTGAAAAAACTTCGTATCTGGCAACCAAAGCCTGTCCCCCTTCCTCATGTAGATCTCCACCCACCCCTTCTTCATTGGTGGGGAGGGATGGCACTGTGGTTTGTCTCAGGGGCCAAAATGTATTGGGCCAGCACAATACACAGATATATATATACACATACATGCATACATATATAAATATACACATAGTAGGGGGGGTAGATTTTTTTAAAATGCCACTTCAGGTGGACTAGTGATAGGGTACAAATATGCTTAAAATGAAGACATGAAAACTTCGCCTTTCAAATGATGTTAATAAAAACTCCTATTGATGTTGGAAAAGCAGGGGTGTTGTCAAATAATAATAATAATAATAATAATAATAATAATAATAATAATAATAATTTATTTATACCCTGCCCATCTGGCCGGGCCTCCCCAGCCACTCTGGGCGGCTTCCAACCAAATATTAAAACACAGTAATACATCAAACATTAAAAGCTTCCCTAAACAGGGCTGCCTTCAGATGTCTTCTAAAAGTTTGATAGTTGTTCTCTTTGACATCTGGTGGGAGGGTGTTCCACAGGGCGGGCGCCACTACCCAGAAGGCCCTCTGCCTGGTTCCCTGTAATCTGGCTTCTTGCAGTAAGGGAACTGCCAGAAGGCCCTCGGAGCTGGACTTCAGTGTCCGGGTAGAACGATGGGGGTGGAGACGCTCCTTCAGAATGTCTACCATTGTCCACACCCTCCATTTCTCAGTGTAAGCCATGCAATGACATCCTTGCGTTGTTCATTACAAACCCCCCCCCCCAAGTTGTTGAGTTTTTTTTGTTTTTTTTTTTAAGGAAACCACCAAAACTGTTGAGCTTTTGAAGTCCATCAGCACGTTGCCATACATCCAGGTTTCCCCTGACATTTTACCAGTTCGGCAAAATCCCCCCGACACCATTTTTGCACCTGAAAACCAGGACATGTCAGGAATTTTCCTGATGTATGGCAAGCCTACTTAAACCAGTGTGCCAAGAAGAAGATTTTTCAGCTTGACGTGCATATGGTGACACTGAGGACGTCATGAATTGGCTCACCACTATAGTATCTTGTATAAAAAATAACCCTCCAACCCTACAATGGGAAAACCTGGCCATTTGATTCTACCTTATAGTGTCTCTATCAAATGGAGCAGAACATGCTTTTCTAATTGGGATGTTTCTGCTTTTCACTTCGACAAACATCATTTTCTTCTTATTGTCCAAGGGAGATTGATAGTCCAATGGGAGAGCAGAGAGTATGGAGAGCTGACTTCCCATGGGTCCATTATGCCTTCATATTGATTCACCGAGCAGTGGACGACACATCATAGATATTTCCCTGATGGAGTCAATCAGCAATTTTGCTTAAATAATCAATGCTTTGTGTTTTGTTTGGAGCAATCAGGCATCTACTTTTGGGTGCACTGAGCAGGCTGGGAGGAAAGCAAACGGAGAGCAATAGCTTCTCATGTGTCTATCGGTGATTAACTGTCCCCAGAGACACAATCATGTTGAAGATGTAATGTGTAACAGATTCTCCTCCTCTCCTCTGTTAGTCATCCACAATACAGTGGGGGTAGCTGTGGTGAAAACTAGGAATGAATGTTTGTCTCCAGTGAAAAATAAAGGGAGAAAGCTGAAGCTACTTCTTAGACCGGATCAGAGTACGAAAATCAGCAGGGAGAGAGGAAGCATATATCAGTGAGGGATAGTTTCTCTTCCACTGTTTGGTTTGAATGTTCATAGCTAAGCCTACACCTCTCCACCGGCAGTAGATGCATACTCTCCAACATTTCTCCGATGAACATAGAGACACCCTACCATACTTTCCAACATTTCTCCGATGAAAATAGGTGTATCCTAAGGGAAACCGGGGCATTCCGGGATCAAATCAGAAATCGGGTCAGCTTCTGTACATCTGGGACTGTCCCTGGAATATAGGGACACTTGGAGGGACTGTAGTGGCATCTTCCAAATTGGAGAGATGGCAATACTCTAACTAGACCTAGAAATAGGAAATGCATTAGGCAACTCACATTTTCTTTTCACCCTGCTGTTCATTTTAAACACTTGGAGCCACTCGCAGGATGCTTTGAAACTGACTCCTAAGTGTTTAGGCTCTGTGCTGGCACATGCAAAAAAGGGGACTTTTTTCTTACCTAATGTTTCTGTGGCGGTAAGCATTGGGCAGGGTTTGTTTTTTTAAAAAATGCAAATTGTGTATGGAAGATTGCTATGAGGATTAAGTGGCATCTGACTCAGCAGTAGGGATGGGAGAGGAATTCAATCCAGTTTCGCTTTTAAAGGTGAACCTACGCCATTCATGCTTTCAGAAAAAATATACAAAGTGAAGCACAGACGCCCTCTGAAAATCACACCTCTTTGAATTTTGCAATGCAGTTCTCCTGATAGGGATTGTGTACAAAAAAAGCATACACTAGGATAAAGTGTGTATAAAAATACATATTGTGGTGGAAAGAGCATGCACAAATGCCATATATTAGGGAAAATACACTTTGCAAAAATGTGCACATTAGACATAATTTCATAAACATGTGCTATTGGGAGAACTTCACACTAAAACACTGGTGATTTTCCTGAGGACTTTACCAACTGATGTGGAAATGTGGGGAACTGAAAAATAAGAAACAGAGGGAAACTGAAATTAACAGATTTGTCCGTTGCTACTCAGCACATCTACAAATGCTGCCCCAACAATTTAGCAGTGATTTATTTGCTTCCAGTAGCATTCCACCACCCACAACACACATGAAGCAGGATGCATTTTGCATTGCACTTAAACAGAAGGGCTTACAGTTCCCCTCCCCTTCAAAAAAAAAAAAACCCTGACAGCTGTCCTAAATGGAATTGCCATTGGAAATAAGACTGCATCCTAGTATGCATTTTAACATGGAGGTGTGAATGGGATTCCTATACAACTGAGCACACTTTCTTCTGCAAAGTATTCGGTGTAGACCCATTCTGAAATAATCGCTACCCAAAGGGAATTCCAATTCTTTTTTCTTTTTTCTTTTTTCTTTTTTTCATTAAACATTACAAACATCAAACACAACAAACAATCACGAACTATTTCCGTTACAAGCTTGTACAAATCAAAGCCCAGTACTGTAACAAGGGAAGTGTCCACCCTTGTCATGTTGTGAGCGCTCTTCTTTCATGCATATGGAAATTCATCTTATTGCAAGGATCCGTGCCACATGTAGCACCCCATTTTAAGTGGGGCTCCACATGGCCTCTCCACATAGGGGTTTGAACAATTGGGAGATATAGAGTATATGCCCCTTATTTATGAAGAAGAACATAAACCAAACCTCCTCAGATTTATCCCCTGCGGAGTTCTATTACACAGTTTGTGGTTAACTGCAGTTTCTATTCTCTTGCTTCTAGCACACTGTAGTCTTGATGATGAGGACTGCAAACCCAAATGCATGATTGCCTAATACAAACTTCTTGATTTTGCTGCCTAAGCTGGCAGAAATCAAGATGTTGTCAAGTATATGGGCAGGCTACCATATACATGTGCCCCCATCATGGCGGGCCTCATTGATACTGTTTGTTTTAGTACTAAAAATTGTGGGTTGTATGCAACTAAGCTTTACTTATAGCAGACCCAATGAAATTAATAGGCCTAAATTAGCCATGTCCATTAATTTCAAAGAGTCTGTTTTGAGTAGGAGGTATGTTAGATACATTCCCTTTTGTGTAACTGGAAACAGGCTTAAAAGCCTACCTTGCCCTAAATTGACAGATTAATAACTTTTAGTATTTGGTCCTGTGCATTTCCAGCAATGATGTGTATATTCAGACCGTAAGTTCCTTCTCAAACTAGTATTTGTTTTAAAAAAGATAGTTTGCAGAATAACATAACCTCGATGGTTTGTGCGTGTCTCGCACAGTTTTGGAGGACACAGTAGAAATGCCTGAATAATGAGATGAACAAAGCATTTTAATTTTTTCTCCTTCTGTTTTCCTCCTCACAGATATCTCTAGGTTCAGTTCGAAGGAGATGGTTATCTTTTCCCCTTCAAAGTCCTTGTTTCCGAGTATTCAGAATGTTCTCCTTATCTCAGCCTGCCATTAAAGTCCCTGTGCCATGGTATTGTTAGAGATGGCTCCCTTGGGTCAACTGTGGGTGAATCACCATCTATGGCGTCATCCTTTCTAAGCAAAAGAATAATTTACCCTTGTAATCAACAACCTGTTTACAGAGTTCTTCTGTTTGGCTTCGAATTTAAATGTATCTTTCTTCCATATTTTTATGCCGTTAAGCTATGTTCTTCAAATCTTTTGTCCTTGAAGCCAATGGGACTATTTGATGGCAAGTAGAGTAATGATAGCTCGCCCCCACCCCCTCTGCTTCCACTGCAGTAACTGTTGACTTGTGCACTACTGGAAAAAAGAAATGATATGAAACAAAGTTGGTGACATGGTCCGGTGAGCCATCGGCTCCAAGCCCAGCATGGACAAGCTCATTGGGTCAATTTGTGTATAATTTTCTTAAGGTAGAAGAGTCACTATGAGATGACATAGGAAGCCACCTTATACTGAGCCAGGCCATTGGTCCAGCTAGCTCAGTCTATACTGATTGGTGGTGGCACTCTTGGATTTCAGATGGAAAATCCTACTCTGGAAATTCTTGGGATTGAACTAGGGAGTGTCTACATTCAGAGCTTGAGCTCCTCAGTTTAGCTATTGCCCATCCCCTAACCTCCCTCGATATTCATACAGTAAAATAATCCTGTGATAGAATGGCTGAATGTTGCCTAACATTCACGACAAGTCAGAAAGAAGCTAAGTTAGATGCCTTCTCTCTGACACATTAATTTTGCCAGGTCTGGCTCTAGGTTCTGGGGTCCCTTGATCATCCTCCCCTGGGGCAACACCCCTTAACAATAACTCAGATCTTGGCTGATATGGCAACCCCATCTTGTAAATAATAAAAAACTATGAAATTTTGGTTGTTTTAAAAATTGTTGGGGTAAATTTGCCTACTTTGTATAACTCAGCTACAAAGGATTCCTTCTGGTTTACTGTGTAAATGATGGGGAGATTCTATGGATAATGTCAGAACTTGGGATGTTCTACATAGCATACAGGCCACTGACAAATAACCTCTCTTTTCCCATTCTCTGAGAAACTTCAGACAACGGCAACAAAGCACAAAATGGTGCTTGCACCCTACCAGCTGAAACCTATGCTCAACACGGAACCTTTGATGGCATGTGTTTGGAATGATAAACCAATACATATTTCTTTAGCTGATGTTGATATTATTGACAGGGTGTCACCCCTGTGGAGAAAGGGAAGCTATCTTATTCCACAAAGCTGAGTAGCATATTGTAATGTAACAAAGTGCCAAAATATCACTCATATTAAGATTGTAGGATGCTCTTTCCTGAAGCATTAGCACTCAGCTTGGGCTGTTGAAACGGAATATGTTCTGGCTCACATGCTATTATTAACGCCTCAGTAAAGCATACCTTACGTAACTTACATTCATTCCATTTCAGTGTAAAGAAAATGTCAAAACAATGGTTTTAAAAAGTCGTCGATTGCATATCATTAAAAAGAAAAGGTGATGTGAATGAGTACCAATCATGTTCACTCAGCTGATTTCCCTTCCTGACCACAGAAGAACAGATGAACTTCATTTTCCATCAGAATTCTCTGACATTCCAAGTTGGTGAAAGGATGCATAGTTGTGAGTGCACTTCACAACTGCATGTCCCTGCGTGTCAGGGACTGGCTGGGTGATGAGGAGTGGTGGGAGGCACCAGTTGGGGAACCCCCTAGGGAAGCCTCAGAGGAGAAAGGCTTAGAGCCAGGGGAGTGCTGGTGAGACACTGAGGACACGTCAGAGGGGGAAGGAGAGGAGGAATGGTTGGATGCTGAAGAGGCAACAGGCTTTCGCAAGCAAGAAGAGCCAGGTGCAGAAAGCGTTTCAGACTCAGAAGATGAAGCAGAAGTATCCCAGGATTTTGCCATTCCTGCTGTACTTAAGCTCCTCTCCCCTCTTGTCTCTAAGGTCACAGGGAGCTGTTCTGCTGTAGCAGAACAAAGAGCACAGATTCTCTCCCGGCATAGTTTAAATCTGCTTGGGAAACATCCAGCTGAGAAGGAGGAGACTTAGGGGGAAGTAGAGGGTGGAGACCTTCAGTCCTGGCAACTGTTTCGTAGGGGCCAGTCCCGTTTGGAGGCATTTCTGCCTTGTATGCAGTTTCCTTGAGTTAACTTTTCTGCTTGTCTCTGTGTGTTGAGTGTTGACCTGTATCTGAACCAGCCCTGACATAGTAGCAGCACTGTTGCTGGGGACATGAACATGACTGGGCAATGCTCATAGTGAGAAGTTCTACAACACATGCTTCCTAGAGTGTGTAACTGCAGGGAAGGGCTTTTCGATGGCTTCTGTGTGAGGGCTATAAAATATGTGCTGACGGTTGGTATCAAATGCCAGTGATAAGGCTGCACTGGATGAGATTTAGAGGTATTGGAGATGAGAAATTATGAACCACAAGTTTCTGCTGGTAATGCTACATAGGCTGGGATGGCCACTTACACAGCACAGAAAAGAGGACAGAGATTTGCATAATATTTGCATGTGCTAATTCATATGTATATGTGCCATGCATCTCACCATAGTGGCCAGTTTCTCTGCGTGTTCACTCAGTCTGCTGTTCAAGTGCTCGCTTCAACTTCAACCCCCACCCCCATGTTTCCTTCCGATAGGTCTTAGTCTTTAAACTGGACCTCTAAATTAGGGAAGCTTGAGGAAGTTGATCTTTCGAAATTTGGATGCCAGCTGATCTGAACTACACACATGAAAGTGGGGATCGGAACAGAGTTATCCTTCAGTTATTTTGCACTTTGCTGAATGTTGCAGCACAATCTTCAGTTCACAAATGGTGCTAAAATGCTTTTTTTATAAAAAAAATACATTGTTGTGGTTAAATAAGACCTGCATTTGTGAGAATATGCATTAAAAAATACGACTCTAAATATATATTTCAATACATTGCAAATGCTTTGTCATTTTCAATTACAGACAAATGTGAATGGACTGACGAATGAACACTGATGAATGAACAAGTCAGCCCAGACCAGAAATACACAGCTGAACCTGTCCCTACTTCACCTGGAGAACTGCCCTCCATAAAGCAAGACCCGCAGCCACCTTAGAGCTACCCTGTAACCACAGCCAGGGCTGGGTTTAGGTTTGATGAGGCCCTAAGCTACTGAAGGTAATGGGGCCCTTTAGATGTCCAGCTGTCCTTTGTCAACAACAAATTGTTGCTGTTTTGTGTGTGTTGAATATATGCTATATGGTAATTTATGGACCGAATAGGTATCTAAAGCCAATTGCACATAACAAAATATGTATTTTATCAAAGTAATTGTTGAACTGAAATACAATTATGAAGAAGTCTATTAATAGTGAAATACAATTAAGAAGAAGTATATTGGGGGGGGGGGCAAGAGAATGGAGCCCTAAGTCAAGTTACAGGGAACTAGGCAGAGGGCCTTCTCGGTAGTGGCACCCGCCCTGTGGAACGCTCTCCTACCAGATGTCAAAGGAAACAACAACTACCAGACTTTTAGAAGACATCTGAAGGCAGCCCTGTTTAGGGAAGCTTTAAATGTTTGATGCATTACTGTATTTTAATATTTTGTTGGAAGCTGCCCAGAGTTAAACCAGATGGGCAGGGTATAAACAAATTATTATTATTATTATTATTATTATTATTATTATTATTATTATTATTATAGCTTGTTTAGCTTATATGTAAATCCGGCACTAACCACAGCCTTTGGATTAAAGTCATCTGTCACACCTGTGCAATCTCTGAGCACCCCAAAATAGAAGGATGTAAAAATGGAAAATGCACAGTGTTATCAAAGAAGAGGAAACCGGTGTGCCTTGTGCTTTGAGGGTGCATTGGAATGGAGCCACAGTGAGTCTGGCTTCTGATCCCTCCTGCTTCCCTGGCGAACTCCTCCTCTCTGTGGCTGGCTGCCACAAGACCTTGGGCTGACAAAACCTTGTAATCACTGCGATGGATAAGGAAGCAAATATTTGCAGGAGGAGTGCTCTGAATGGGATTGCAGGTGACAAGATTGAAGTACGGTAGTTTTGTGTGTTTTTTTTTTTTTAAAAAAAACACCAATAGAGAAACTGAGATTACAGTTGCAGAGAGATGCTAGATAAGAGTCTGGCTAAGAGCTTTGGCAGACTCTGGACAGAGAGAAGAGCTTAGATCTTGGGGGGAAAGCAATAGAGGTTTGAACTTCATAATGAATGAAAAGCAAACAGCCAATTTTCCATGCCAGGAAGAATCTGAGTAAGTACAGCAATAATATCAGAAAACATCCCCCCCCCCGTTCCACTCTTATGTAGGTGCTATAGTTTTCTGGGTGCTGGTATATTTATTTGAGTCCACAAAACATCAACAATAAAGAACATTTTTTATTAAAAATATCCCTGTATGAAAATAATTAAAAAGAATTTCATATATGCAAACAATTAAAGGCATAGTCATATATAAAAACAATTAAAAACGATATATGCAAAGGAACAAACCAACCAAATTTCTTTCTTATTTTTGAAATAATTTTTATTTGAGTTTACAAGTATTAAGATATAACAATCCAACTATACACATCCACAGTTAAAGATTCCTCCAAACCTCTGGATTTCCACCTTCCCTTTCATGGGTTCTATTGTTAACCTTTTCTACTGCATATTTTTCAATAGTCCATATTTTATATCACTCCATTGTCTCCATAATACTTGCTACATTACAAGTGTTATTGCAATCCTGCCAATGTTTTTTATCTGCTTACATAAACAAAGCAATTTCAAATCCAACAAACCCAAATATAGATTGGGATAAAGGTCTCCAGTAAAAAGGCTTGAGGAAAAAAGAAGGTTTTCAATATGTGTTGAAAGGCAATATAGATAGTGCCTCAATGTGTATGTCATTATGAATAAATGAAATTGATAACGTGCTTGGGAATCTATGTGGTATAGCACACAGAGATGCCTGAATCCCAGCACAAAGCTGTACCAGGGGTGCCAACTTGAATAAAATATTGGGGTGGGAGGGGTGAGCAGGTAATCCCTGTACCATTTGAATGGCAATGCCCATCAACTGGGGGGGAGCCCCCTCAAATATTTTATTGGGGCCAAAGAACCCTCAGCCCCTAGGAGTTGACTCCTAATTTTATTTATTATTATTTAATTTCTATACCGCTTTATATTTTTAATAAAAATCTCAAAGCGGTTTACAGCATATGAAATCAATAAAACAATAAAACAAAGCTTGCAGTGTTCCTCTGGCCTCATGAGGAGCCTCTTTAGTAGGGCTGCTGATTGTGGTCCTCACCCCCTAGGCCAGGTGGAAAGGGCCTTGCAGGGAGCGGTCTTCACGCCTCACAGCTGGGCGATGTACAGTGTACATTTTATGTAAAATAAAACAGACTCATTTTGGAACGAAAATGATCTAGACCCATTTGATTGATACAAAACTTTTCTTGCAGTACACTGGTACCTCAGGTTAAGTACTTAATTTGTTCCGGAGGTCTGTTTTAACCTGAAACTGTTCTTAACCTGAGGTACCACTTTAGCTAATGGGGTCTCCTGCTGCTGCCGCGCACCGGAGCACGATTTCTGGTCTCATCCTGAAGCAAAGTTCTTAACCCGAGGTACTATTTCTGGCTTAGCGAAATCTGTAACCTGAAGCGCATGTAACCTGAAGCATATGTAACCCGAGGTACCACTGTGCTTTCTTTAAAACAGAACAGAAATATCAAAGATACATCCAAATGATTCCATAAAACATATGCTTATCCAAGCATAGATTCAGCATCTTCAGGGTTGTGGTCCTTCAAGGTGGAAAGCAACCATCTAAGGTTGTTTGTTTGTTGTGGAGGTTGGTTGTTAACCTCCATCCAGAGCTGCTATCCTTAACCACAGTGCCTCCATCTTGTCTGGATTATGTTTTGGCTCACCCAGACCATAACCACCTCCAGGGGTCAGTTCAGAACTTCAACAGCCTCCTTGGAGCAAGAAGGTGGGAAAGAGCTGTAGGGTTGAATGTCATCTTCGTACTGATGGCATTTCTGTCATAAATCTCTGGATGACCTTGCCCAGTGGCTTCAAGCTAAAAGCATGGCAGACAGGGTAGAACCCAGAGGCACCCCATAGGCAAGTGTCTAAGGCATGGATTGGCAAACTAAGGTCCGGGGGGCCAGATCTGGCCCAATTGCCTTCTGGATCCAGCCCGTGGGTGGTCTGGGAATCGCCATGTGGACTTGCGTGGGGATAATGATCATTCGGGCTGCACCATTTCCCCCTCCCTCACGCACACCGTGGCAGCACCTCCTCCCTCCCTCCTCCTGGCTTCTCCCCGCCCTGCCTAGAGGAGGAATGGGGCTAGGCTTTGTTGAGCCGCGGTTGGCTGAGTGCCATTTTAAGCAGCCCCTCTCCAGAGCCAGCCCTTTCGTGCTGCTCATTGTCCCACCGCTGCTGCCAGCCCCTGCCGCTCACAAGGCACAGGTAAGCAGCCACCGGGGAGAAGGGAGGGGAGAGTCGTGGGGGGGGGATTTTTTCTTCAAAATATAGTCCAGCCCCCCACAAGGTCTGGGGGACACTGGACCAGCCCCCTGCAGAAAAAGTTTGCTGAGCCCTGGTCTAAGGGCTGGAACAGAAGTCCTGCCGCACTACCTTCTGAGACAGATTCTCCAGAAAAGACTGGTGCTATCACAACACCTTGCCTACTATTGCCACATGTTGCTGTTGCACCCATCATTGTTTCTCCAAAAACACAGCACTGAAAAAGTAAAAAAATAATAATGCCTTTATTGCTGTTGCTTTAGTAGCGGTTGCTCAGTGGCACCACAACAAATGAGAACGTTCCTTCCACGCTGTTGCTAAGTAAGAATTAAATTAGTGTTTAACAAAGACTGCAAAATTTCTCATATGGTGTTGTTAACTCAAAATTAATCAAGGACACGAGGCAGGTCATAACACAGTTCATATAGCTAGCAACCAAAAAAAGAGGAGGGGGAGTAGGAAAGAGGGCACCCTAACATTTAATGAAGGAGCGCAAAATTTATCAGATGACATTTGGAGACTAACAATTAACTGAGTGCCACAAAATGGTTCGTAACGTGGGCCATAGAGCTAGCTAATGGCGTGCTGGGCTGGGGGGGGGGGAGGGAATTGAGAATTATTTGCAAGGAGGCATTTTTTGCAATGCTTGTAGAACAGACTCTGTTATTGATCAAGTATCTTTCATTCACAGGAGTGGTATCACGAGAAGGAGCAAAGTCATGCTGCACCACTACAAAGCTGCAAAGCAGGCCAAATTAGGCCTACAGGGCCAGCTATCTATCGCCATTCTGGTAGAATCTCCGACTGTGGAAAGTGCCCTGCAATCTAGCCTGCAGGGGAACTCAGAGACTTCAGGTCTCTTCCACAGAAGTATGGAAGGCATAGGAAGCAGCCTTATATTTATTATTATTTATTGAAGTTGGACCATTGGGCCATTTACTTAAGCATTGTCTGTGCCAATTGCTGCAGCTCTCCAGGGTTTCAGACAGGTCTCTCCCAGGGTTGAACCTGGGACCTTCTGTATGCAAAATTAATAATAATAATAATAATAATAATAATAATAATAATAATAATAAGCATACCGCCCTATATCTGCAGGTCTCAAGGTGGTTCACAAGATAAAATCACAATATTAAAACATAAAATACATAATAAATATAAAAACCAAGAACAACTCAATAATCCCACCCCCCACCCCCCGTCTCCAACACATTTTAAAAGGGGCATTGGCTGTCAATCAGCCAAAGGCCTGATTTTTGCCTAACTCCTAAAGGTCTATAATGAAGGCACCAGCTGAACCTCCCTGGTGAGGGCATTCCACAAACTGAGGGAGCCACTGCAGAAAAGGCTCATTCTCGTGTTGCTAGCCTCTGGACCTCTTGTGGAGGAGGCACATGAAGAAGGGCCTCAGATGATCTCAGCAGCCCCTCCAAGTGTCCCTATTTTCCAAGAATGTTCCTAATTTAGTAATGTCATCCCGGTTTCTGATTTCATCCCAGAATGTACCATGTTTCCTTAGGACACCCCTGTTTTCATTGGAGAAATGTTGGAGGGTATGGAGTTATCGGACCCCCGAGCCTTCTGAAGGTAAGCCTGTATGGGGATTTCACAGTGGTACCTCAGGTTACATACGCTTCAGGTTACATATGCTTCAGGTTACAGACTCGGCTAACCCAGAAATAGTGGTTCAGGTTAAGAACTTAGCTTCAGGATGAGAACAGAAATCATGCTCTGGCGGCGCAGCGGCAGCAGGAGGCCCCATTAGCTGAAGTGGTGCTTCAGGTTAAGAACAGTTTCAGGTTAAGAACGGACCTCCGGAACGAATTAAGTACTTAACTCGAGGTACCACTGTAGCTGTTTGGTGGGCTGGAGGAATGAGAGTCTGCACATGGAGAAGCAGCAAAATTGGCCAGTGTATGGAGAACATAAGGGCAGGACAGGTCACAATTTATATATATATCTTGGAAGCTGCCTGGAGTGGTTGGGACAACCCAGTAAGATGTGTGGGGTACAAATAGTAAAACTATCACTAGGGAAAGGGACATCCCTATTTTCATCGGGGAAATGTTGGAAGGTATGTCTCAGGCTCCAAGTAGGTTCATGGGGAGAAAGGTGGTCCTTGAGGTATTGCGGTCCTAAGCAATACTCCATCACTGAGTTATGGCCCTAGCAGTAGAAGGGAGGAAGCCTCCCAGTGTATTAGCTAACATGGGAAACTGATAACAGCAGAAAGGGGATAGTAAGCTAAGCATGAAACGAGAAAGCCCGCCCTTATTCTCAAGTTAGTAAATATATTTGTTACAGACAGTGACTCAGATCCAGATGAAATCAGCTTCCAATGCAACTTGCAGCCCAGGGGAAGGTTTCTCTAATGTAAGCTTACAAGTCTGGTTGCGAGCACTGAACAAAATGCACTTGTGAGTAAGTGAGAACATGCTCAGCACTCGAAGAGAGGGTTTGTGGCTCAGTGGCTTATATAGTTTCTAGGATCATGAGGAAAGTTGCAAAGTTCAGAAGGATTGTGCGATGCTGAGCGATGTACGTGTCAAACAATTAGTCTAAGATATTGAGCAAAATAATGCATAATACCCATGAAAAATGTTATATTTAGGCAGAGTGTAGATTGATGCCACTGAAAGCTCTTTAGGGTGTGGAATAATGAAGACAAATACTTGATGGATGCATTTTCTACTCTTATTTACATAACGTGGATTCAATATACTTACAATATATTTGCATCAGAAACATATCTATATATTCAGCCAATGGGAAAGAATAACAGGGTTTTACCAACATGCTTATACATTAATAATATTACTTGGCAATCTGATGTTTCAAGACCCAGGGTGAACTACTTATTAAAAACCCATATACAGCTATCTGTCTTTATCTTTCTTTTCTGTGTGGGTCATAATGGCTCTGATTGTTTTCAAAATTACATTTGGACAGGATATGACTGTTACATGAGAACTCTCCAACCAATATCATTTCCCTCACTCATAAAATACATTATACTGCTGGGTGCACTGAGCCAAATCATTAATGAAGGAAGATTTAACCTAACCTTTGTGCTTCTGACCAGTCATTATTATAGCAAACTAACATTTTAGAAAATGTTTTTAAGAAGTGAAACTGACATGATTATGAATATTGATATTAAGTTCACTTAATTTTTCAGCTGTCTCCTGGCATTTGTGTTCTTAATGGTTTGGCTTTTATAGGCAGTGAGGTTTCTGAGTACCAAAGAGAGATAGAGATAGAAATACTTCCAACTCAAAATGGTTCTGTAAACTCACACAGCACTAACGGATTGATTTTATAAGATCAATTTGTTTTTAAAAAATATTCTTTGTTTTTGTTTTTTAAAAAAAACTGACTCATAAAAAGAAGGTATAATACATGGAATTGTTTTCCCTTTGTAAGCTGATTTTCACAATGCTTTCTGGAAATATGGAAGAGATCCTTCTCTTCCAAGCACGACAGATCCCTGTTGAAGATTCACAAGGGAGAGACCTAAGCTCTGGGGTCAAGACTGCCAGGGTCTTGATGACTGATGTTTTAAAACTTTCAGACATGGATGTTTAATATGCATAAAATTTCATATTTAAGTGCATCAATGTTTGAAGGAAAAAAAACTTATGTAAAGGTTTGCATTTGCAAGGAAAGATTTGCATGAGAGGTTTCACTCTGGCAAATGCAGCAGAAAAGGTTGGATGTTTCCACTTCAGTCTTTAGGCTAATTGATGACTCATCCCAGAAACTCAAGCTCCTGATCTCTCACAGCAAGAAGGTGAAAGCTGAGTCTTTGTCAGGGATGGATCCCACAGCCATAGCAGTAGAAGCTAAACTGTGATGATGAACAAGCAAGCTGCTTAGCATCTCTCTCTCTCTCTGTGACCAGAGAGTAGAAAGTTCTTGGACTGAGTTACAGACTTAAAAGAAGACAAATGACATTGCTTACTTGTTTAAGTGTAACACGTTACTTTGTATTTTTGTAACATTTATTTGTAACTATATTGAGACTTTCCAGTAAAGCTTTGAAATCGATTATTGTGGTAAAGAGTGAATTCATTTCTACTCTGCACATGGTTCAGATCAGGTTCAGATGCAAGCGACCTGCCTGCAATTTAAAGAAGGGGGAAGGGACTATGACTTAGTGGCAGAGCATGTACTTTGTCTTGTGTTCAACCCCTAGCATCACCAGGTAGGGCTCAGAAAGACTCCTTCATAAGACTCTGCAGTGCAGCAATACCAAGCTAGATGGACCAATGGATCTTACTTGGTGACATGATTTATGAAGTTGGTTGGTGACTCTATCGGCTTCTGTTCCTGACTGAGTTGGGACTTCAACCCAGGTCTCTCAGATCCAAATCTGAAGGATTGCTCCTAAATCTGAGGCTTTGTAGTTAACATCCCTCAAGGCTAGGCTTCCATTTTAGAAAGAGGATCTTGAAACTAGAAGAAAATGCATATAATTTCCAATAGGTACCACTAATTCACATGCTCAGTGTGGCGCCATTAAGCTAAACACAACCTAAATGCAGCTAAATCCTCTTTTCTGAAATGCTATTTCCAAGAGAGAAATCCAGAAGATCAGGGTTCCCTTCTTGCTATGCACTTGCTGTCCTTTACATCTGCCAATCACCATAGCTGGAAATATCAAAACCAGATTTTTAGAGCCGAGTCAAATATTTGCAATGAGCTTTGAATTCAAGAAATGTCATTCATTCACAGAGTGCAAACTGAACTGGAAAATTGCCTTTCAATTATCATACAGCACCCTAGAAGCTTAGCAGAGAGGCCTTTGTCACTCCGCTATGAGTGAATTCACTATTTGATATGTGTGAATTCACAACTCGTTGGGCAAGAGGTACCATGGAAGCTTATGAGTCTCCCTCTGGGTGACTGCAATTTTGCAAGGATGGCAGAAGGGCAATTGTTTCACTTGTATACTAGCTTCTGATTCCAAAAACAACAGTCTCTTGGGGGATTCCAGGAGGGCACAGCCCAGGGCAAAACTTGGCAAGCCAACAATGGAGCCTGGGATAATTTAATGTACAAATAGCTAACATGGTGCCTGACATGCTATTGGATCAAACTCTCACCATCTTTGTCCATTGGCCATTCTGGCTGTGACTGATGAGATCTGTAGTCCAACAACACCTGAAAGGCACCATATTGACCACCCCTGATCTAGTGGGGCCGGGGTGGCATTAGAATAGAAACCAGTGAGCCAGAGGGGGAGATAGACATTGTGCATCAGCAGAAAACACGATGAGCTTGAGATTATTCATATCTAGCAGCAACGTTTAATTGGCTTCTCTTCTCTCTTCTCTCTTTTTGCACTGATGGGAAAAACCCCCAAAGCTGCAATGAGTTTGAGCTTCTGTGTTAACACTGCAATACAAAAAAATTCTGAAGAAACAAACAAACAAACAAGTCAGGGAAATCAGCAGAATGTAGACTGATTGACTATCCTAATTGTTCCCGCAGACAAAGCAAAGACTATCAGCTGTTTTAGAGCGAGGCATGAAATGTTCCACCACAGGGAGCTACTTCTTAATTGAGATCTCCCCACCGCTTTCTGGTCATTCTGAAAACCAGGAGCCACCAGCCTTTGTCCTGCATTCCAGAGTCCCACAAACCCTTCCCCTTCTATAGAGGAGGTAGGGAGTTTTGGCATGTCAGTTGTCATGAAGTGGGCATTGCATAACTCATTTATATAACTTGTAGCTGGTTTCCTGGATGCCGCAGAAGTGTTAACAAAGTGCCGGCTTCTATTTTTTGCTTCGGCACAAATACATTCCTTGATTCGAGTAGACAAGAAACCAGCTGAAGTAGTCTGATCACACATCGTCGTAGGTATGTTAAAGTAATGTCGACAGCTTGTTTTCTTGCTAACCTGCTTCAATTTTGGAGTGTTAGAACTGCAAAACTATCTGTGTAGATACATGATTTATAGCAGAGGAGCTGTGGGACCAGTGTTGTTCAAATTTCTCATAGCTGAGTTACGTCTCCTGCCCTGCCAGGGTGCTGTCACACTTCCGTCTTCCCTTGGTGTTGATATTGTTCAGCCATGCATTTCTCACTGAAAAGACAACCTACTGTATGTTCCTCCTGAGCAACTGCATTCTTTTGTTTTCTGTTCACGAAGGGGAAAATAATATTGAGGAGTGTGCACATTTATGAGTGCTTTACCCCTCAAGTGGAGTGTGTGTGTGTGTGTTTCAAACAAATATAAAACCCCAGTGATGTTGCAGGTATTGTAAACAGACTCTAGTGCAGGGGTCAGCAGCCAAAGGCCAATGGGTCACAAGCAGCCTATGAGAGTCATTTAACCAGCCCATGGACCCCTGCTGCCCGCTCGGGGACCCTTGCCGCCAGCTCGGTCGGCTTTCGTGCGCCACGCTAAACCGGCGTGGAGCAGAGTGGGGACTGCCTTCCGCAATGCTGGCCAGCTTCCCATTGGCTGCAGGAAGCTGCAGGAAGCTGTGTACGCCTGCTCTGCACCGGAAGGAGTGCCAGAAATAGCATTTGCCCACCGTGGCAACTGCAGGACCGTGAACCAGCCCAAGCCACAAAAACTTTGCCAACCCTTGCTCTAGTGCTATTGTTTTCCCTGGGGTGGAAGACTGGTGACCTCAACTTCCTGCATTCTTTATTTCCACGGCTGCTTTCTTCGCTGTCCCTGCTCTTTGAGCAAAACTGATAAACAGACGGCATTGTCAGCTTCGCCTCATCCTTGTAAAAACCTGTTGGAAAAGAATGTCAATCTAGGGGCTAGATACTGTGCAATCAGAACAGGGTTAGAACTAGGATACCATTAGCAAAAACACTTGTTGCTGTTGGAAGCATCCTGAAGTAAACTTGGAAGTGCAACTGACTTTCCAATCTGTAAATGGCACGAGGATGGGTAAGGCTGGTGTGGCCCATTTCACCAACTCAGGATGTTATGTCCTCCTTCCCTTGTGACATTAACTCCATCAAAGGAGTTGCAGAGGGACGCAATGTTCCTCTGCATTATGTTCCCTCTGCGTTGCATTGCAGGGGGTTGGACTGAATAACACTTGGGATCACTTCCAACATTCTATGGGTTTTTATTTATTTTTAAGCAGCCTGGAAGTTTAAAAGAAAAAGGAAGAAAACAGCCAGAAGAGGACTAGGCTCTCTCCCTTATGTGCTAGTATTTTGCTCGGGAGGGATTTCTTCACCGGGTGTATTCCACTTGTGATCTGAGGAGCTACAGTCAGCTCGACCATGCAGAGTGCTCACTCTACTGCCTGCTTAGTAAAGGAACCCCTGACCATTAGGTCCAGTCACGTCGTATAGCTTCCGGGTCATGTGGCCAGCATGACTAAGCCACTTCTGGTGAACCAGAGCAGCACACGGAAATGCCGTTTACCTTCCCGCCAGAGTGGTACCTATTTATCTACTTGCACTTTGACGTGCTTTCGAACTGCTAGGTTGGCAGGAGGAGGGACCGAGCAACGGGAGCTCACCCCATCGTGGGATTCGAACCGCCGACCTTCCGATTGACAAATCCTAGGCTCTGTGGTTTAACCCACAGCACCACCCGCGTCCCTCTGCCTGCTTAGGCCAGGCCTAAATGCTTAGCCTTTGGGTGGAGAGAAATCCAGGGGTGTATTGGAATGGCAGGTACAAACTCCTCTTCCTCTTCCTCTTTTTAGTCTTCCATTTCTGTTAGGTGGTCTGAGCGGTCCCTTTCCTTCCCTAAAACGGATGTTCGCTTCACTTTGTGCAAGATTCATAATCACATAGGCATCATCTGACCTTTCAAGAGATTGTTTCTGGAAACCTAGAGCAGTGGGAGATGTCGTTACCCCTAGATGAAGAGGCATTGTAAGTAATACGGTAAACATGTTCCCCTATTTAAATAGGAATCTGCTCAGAATTAATAAATACAACTCTCTGGCTTGCACAGCGAAGGCACTCAAAATGGAACCTGGCTGCTGCCTTTTCCAAACGCTCGCCTTAGCGTGTGCAGCGCAGAAAGTGGGAAAGCTCAGAAATCTTTTCATTTGAACTCTTTCCAATTGCATTCAGCAGGATACTGGGAGACCACTTTCATGTGTTAATTATTTCTGCCCTGATTGCCTGGCAACACATAGCAGCGGAGAGGCAAGATCACACTTTGCTGTTTGTTAAAGCTTCCAGTCGAACAGCAGAAAGAAGCTGGAGTGCAGAAGCCTCACCTGGAGAAAAAGAGCATATAAAGACAAGGGAAGAGAAAAGCGGTTCTATGTTTAGAGCAATTAAAAAAAGAAAGAAAACCCGTGCAATGGTAACACATGTTCAAGCCCCAGTCGGAACTATTTTTTTATATAATAATCTGCATCACCAATTTCAACAGCATGGAATTAGGTTCTCTGTTATGCAGTTAACAGAAGGACAAGCATGCCGTTATTAGTGAGAGGCTGAAGTCTGCTGGGGGAGTCTTTACTACCTAATCGTCACATGCCTCCGCCCATCCCCCATCCCCAGTTTATGAAGCATGCAGCAGGCAGAAATTCACCAGGCGCATCTTTTCTTTTTTTTGTGCATCTCCATGCTACGTCCAGTGAATTTCCACCTGCCACACATGCCGCTGGACATAACACAGAGCACTTTTGGTAACAAAATGGCATCACCTCTCCAAGAATCTTTTTGAGGCTGTGGTCTAAACCACAGAGCCTAGGGCTTGCTGATCAGAAGGTCGACGGTTTGAATCCCCACAACGGGGTGAGCTCCCGTTGCTCGGTCCCTGCTCCTGCCAACCTAGCAGTTTGAAAGCACATCACAGTGCAAGTAGATAAATAGGTACAGCTCCAGTGGGAAGGTAAACGGCGTTTCCATGCGCTGCTCTGGTTCGCCAGAAGCAGCTTAGTCATGCTGGCCACATGACCCGGAAGCTGTACACCGGCTCCCTCAGCCATTAAAGTAAGATGAGCACCGCAACCCCAGAGTCGGCCATGACTGGACCTAATGGTCTGGGGCCCCTTTAACCTTTACACGTGCAGAAGGTTTCTTTGTGTTTCTTTGCCAACTTTTTAGCTCTCCCCTGTAGCTCTGCATTTAACACCAGCTTGCTGTGCATGCATGGTGTGGATTTCATTCGGCACATCTTAGCTGCCCTTCAAGGCACAAAAGTATTTTTTCTGGGTTAGTTGGGAACTTTATATCAAAATCAGGGATGGGGAACACGTGGCCTTCCATTGACTCAAACTCCCATCAGTCTCAGCCAGTGGGAAGATGGGAACTGTAGTCTTTTAACATCTGGAGGACTGCAGGTTCCTCATCCCTGATCTCTGCAAAATAGTTTTCTATATACAAGGATGCTGCTTTTCCCCCCTAAGAGAATAAAAGATGGCGCAGAATCATTAAGGTGTAGTTCATTTTTAACTAATATCTGTTAGCATGAAAGATACTGAGTCTCCTTACATGGAATACACAGATAGTGAACTTTTAAGACTGCAACGCCAGGGATATTTTTGTCAGAGTTAATAAATCCCACTGAGCTGATTCTTGGTAAAAGTGCTTCTGATAGGATTGCACGAGAGTAGTGGACTTAAATGCTTTTGGAGTGGGGACACTTACATATCATGTTCATTTACAACAGAGCCCAAGGCAGCAAACTTTTTATTGCTACAAGAAGCCTGTGTGCTGCTTTGAGCTCTGTGGCATGGACCACGAGGGTCATCCAGTCCAATGCCTTGCAGTGCAGAAATCTTCCTCCCAACGGGGCTCAAACTCACAACCCAGAGGTTAAGAGTCTAATGCTCTACCGACTGAGCTATCCCACTGAGGAGAACAGAAGTAGAATAATAGAATTACAGAGTTAGAAGGGACCCTGAGGACGATCTAGTCCAACCGCCTACCATGTAGGAATATGCAGCTGTCCTTTCTGGGAATGGAATCTGTGACTTTGGCACTATTAGCACCAAGCTATAAGTGCCCCCCCCCCCCAATCAGCTCCAAGGCACCATCACTAGTTTTCCTCCGGCAAAAGTTTGGAAGCCTTTGCTTTAATTTTTAGGTGAACCACCACAAATTTCCAAACTAAACCTGACAAATTTCCAAAAACCATGTTTTTGTTTTATTTTGTTTGAAAACAACAACAAAGCAGCATCAAACCGCAGTTTAAGAAGCTGGATTGTTTTATTGGTTAGTCATATTTAAGATGGACCACAGTTAGAATTCTGGTGTAATGCTAAACTGTGGTTAGCCCCAAACGGAAGCTTCTGATATCTTTGTGGTTCCACCAGAGTAGGAAAGATAAGAAGCGCATGTAATGGCTTTAACATCCAGCGTGAATCGGGGCAATGTCTCATCCTCTGAAATATGGGATAGTGATACTGATTGACCTTACAGGGTTGTTGTAAGGATTACCATGAAGCACGTGCAAAATGCTTTGAACACTTGAAATGCGCCATATAAATGCTAAGTAGTACTGTATATTTATAACTCCTAATTGGAATGAGGGCAACAGAGGGGAAGAGCCGACCACGGCAATCAGTTTGCTCAACTTCTGTGCCTTCATCTCCTTCTCCTCCCCCAATCCATCTCACTGAAGCCTGGATTAATACAAATTGAATTTGGAATTAATCACAGAATTGTAATTGCAAGAACTCCTAAGAAAGCATCAAGCAATCACGTCTTCTTTTTTTGTACAAGCTGTCATCTGATGTTATGAAGAGTCTGTTGAATGGCCTTTTTGTCTATTTTACCACTGAGCGAAATAATAAATAAATAAATAAATAAATAAATAAATCAAGCAAGCAAGCAAGCAAGCAAGCAAGCAAGCAAGCAAGCAAGCCATTTTAAAAAAAAAATCAAGTGCCTTTAAAAAAATGAATACACCCACACACAGCAGATTGTCTTTGTGATTCGACACTTGGTAGCTGTTCAGGTAAAATCCACTTTCTCCCCTCCCCACCCTCCTCTACTTTCAGCATCCTGTGTATTAGGTTGTGTATGGAAGACACAGCAATATATATTTTTTTAAAAAAGAAACAACAACCACAGTATGGCTTTTAGAGCATTCACTAAGTATCTGTAGGAGTTAGTACAAAAGGAATAATCTTCTAATAAAGGCGAAAAGTTGGGAAATTTTCCTTCTGATCTCAACATCACTCTAAGTAACACACATCAGTGCACACATTTTAATGCTGTTCATCTTTATTGTTTAGGAAGCCAACACTGACAACAACAATCCTCACCCAACTGTCACATATCATCTGTAATGACAGGGTAGCTTCTGTTCTAAATTCACTTTCATAAAGCCCTTCATTTTAATATTCCAATTCCCTGCACTTCACCTTAAAATAGTACCAGCTACAAGCATTCTCCACCAATAGCAATGTGCCTTTACAACAGAATACCGACTTGAATTCCTTTGCATTTCTAATGACACACTCTCTCTTCTCCCATCCAGATCTTGCACTCAGTAATTTCCCCCCAAATACATGCTTTTGTATTTGACTCCCTAGAACAGAATCAAACTATCTACTTTTTTAAAAAAAGTATCTGTTTGAAATATTTGGGCTTTAGTCTGTTGTTCATGAAAGATCCATGGACTGGTTTGAGTTACTAGTAGTTTTTCCCAACATGGCAGCCTCCAAACATTGATGGACTCCAACTCCTGTCAGCTCCATCCAGCAGGGATGATGGGAGATGGAGTCCAATGGTGTCCACAATGATTCTCTCTTTATTTATTTGATGTATTAGGTTTACGTCCCACTTTTCTGCCGAGACTGTCTCCGAAAGGGGCTCACAACTGTTAGACTCCATAACGAATGTCTGTGGAAGTAGCAACTGGGAGCTATCTCTGAAGTTTATTTTACGCAAATGAAGCATCATTGCCTGTACTGCTTTTAAATATACATATACAAGCACCTTTCTGTGATTCTGTTTGGCACGGTAAGCAGCCATTTTTTTATTTTATTTTTTTAAAAAAATCTATACGAAACACCAGAGAAACTTGATCTCGGTTGCATTACAGTAGGGTCAACAACACAAAGGATATGCCCCACTTTTCAGAGAGCAGAACGACAGTGTAGAAAACCATCATGACCTCAGGATATTGTAAAAAGAAATGGAGAAGCATTCAAGTATTAGTGAGTGTCAGGGCTTTAATATCCTGGATAAAACTAATATGCCCTGTAGGGGGGGAAATGTGTGCTGATGCTGAAGAGAAGTGGGGGAAGGAATCATTTCTGTAGTCAGACACTGGGAAAGCTGTCCAAGAATATTTCATGTGCAAAAACAGAACTCCAGCTTTGGTGTTAAAAATAATGAAATCTAGGGTGTTAAGTACCACATGTGTTGTGGGATATGTTAGAACTGCCCAAGGCGGTTTTAATTTTATTTTCCCAATTGTTCAAGCTGCTTTTTTTTTTTAACCTGAAAGATTTAAGTGGTTCAAAAGAGAACAAAAGCTAAGGGGTGTGTGTGACAGAAGTACTGCATTTAACACTCCAATAATAACATTCTGAAGGAGGGCTTGCATGCTAAGAGCTAATGCCCCCCACAAAAAAGTCCAACCTATTTTGATGTGTATGAGACATGCCTATGAACAGGGAATGCAGCATTCAATGCAACAGATATGGGCTATTTAAATTTTGACACCAATAAATGTTTTCCCAGACCCAGCACCAGCGGGTAGTAGGCAAGCACCATGGATCTCAGCAGGGCTGGGATCTGTGTTGTCTACCCTATGGTGGGCATCATGAGTGGTCCCCTCTGGTGGTGCCAGCACACCCCCTGTGACAACCAACAACTGCTCAGCTTCCATGAAATGAAATGGTGACTGCCATTTCCCACCATGCAGTGTTGCAGAGCACCCAGCGTAGCAAGCACTGCCATCCTGGACAATTGTGGGTAATTTATTTTGGAATAAATAAATACGGTAAATGATGGCTCTCGTAGGAAGTGTGCCAGCAATGCCATGCAAGCTTAATTTTTGGAGGGAGGTGATGGGATGGCCCTGTGCCAACATTGCAAATTTAGCCTGACTGGGCCAGGGTGGTGGTGGTGGTGGACCTAACTTGCATGGCATTAATTTTCTATTTAAGTTGTTCCTTTTGGTTCAACTCTTTGTTGAGATAGAGGGCTGGGACTCGATACATATTATGGATGGCATACTGAGAAAAATATGACTAGTACTCAGGGACAGACCACAGCTAAATTATGTGTAATGTGTATGGGTTGCTCGTGCGTAAGTTGCCGCCTCTCCAGGCTTTGTTGCCTTGCTAAACCTTTCAGTCTGGGCAGCCCTTCACTTCATGGCTGCCTCAGTCGCTAGCAGAATCCGTCAGTGGGTGTTTCTTAAATCTTTTCCAACATAAAAGTTGTTTGACACCCAGTCTCCTCCTGCTCTCTCTGCGCGGAAGTCTTCTGCGCAGGGTGGGTGTGGGTAGCGGAGGACCCGTGCTCTCCCCGCTGGTGTCCGGTGAAGAGTCCTGGAGCCCTCTCGCCGATTCTCCCATCAGCCCCTCTATATCCCTGGTGTTGCGCTGATTTGCTTCCCCATCTGCGGAGCTGCCTCTCTCCCTGCTGGGCCCTTCTCCAGCATCATTTGAGAGCCTTCCCTCCGCCTCTAGCTCCGATGTCAGTTCCCTGACATTATGCATTATGCATTTTGTGGTTTTATTTTGTATTTTAATGTTGTGAACTGCCCTGTGATCTTCGGATGAAGGGCGGTATACAAATTTAAATACATACATACATATATACATTCCAGAGATGGCATAGAGTATGCATGCACATTCAACTGCCTAAGGCAGTGGTTCTCAACCTGTGGGTCCCCAGATGTTGTTGGACTGCAACTCCCATCATCCCTGAGCTCTGGCCTTGCTAGCTAAGGGTGATGGGAGTTGTAGTTCAACAACATCTGGGGACCCACAGGTTGAGAAACGCTGGCCTAAGGTGTTCATATCACCCAGGAGATTGCAGCTGCAGGGATAAGAAAAGAAGAGTTGTTCTGTTGTCTATAGAGGTCATTTCCTCGTTTGCATGGAGACACTCTTTTCAATGGAGCCCAGTAACACAAGTGAGCAGCCATATGAAGGCAGCACCAGGCATTGAAATTTTGCATCCCTAACAATTTTGCTCTTGGGCAACCGTGCCTGTGTCCCTGCCCCCCCCACCCCACTAGGCTACTGGACACCCTAAGCAGCCTCTGCCAATACCTGGCTGCATGGACAAATAACCCATTATTGGCGGAGCCTTATTGTTTCTCATCACTGGCTATTAGGGGCAACAAGTTCAATGCTAACATCAAATAAAATAGCTCCAAATAAATGGAAACAACAACCACTTTCAAGCATTTAGCAGAACCCCTTACATTCTCCTTTGAAAACTCTGGTTGTGGGAATCTGTGGCAGCTAGCAGATTCAGATGTTTTCTAGGCATCCTGAGTAATTCTATGAAGCAGAAAAGTCCTGCTGAAATAGAACAAATATGTGTAAGGGCACTGGTGTGGCAGGATGTCAATTGCAGCACCCTTCCTACTATTTCTCAGGTGAAATTATAACTGACTTGAAAAAACAACCACCTCCCATGTTATTTACTTCCCTGGTGGTGGCATCGAAACGTCTATGTGAATATAAAGGGAAGTGGCATCTTCCAAGATGTTTTAATTAGTTTGGGCTCAGTCATTAGATGCACAAGCTTGGTTTGATTTATTGCTCTTGGATAATAACTTGTGAACTGTCATTACTCTGTGCTGCTGAGAAGTTTATGAAACAAGCACCGGAAGGTACTTCATGAATTACAAGTTTGCTCTCTCTCTCTCACACACAAAAACTTTCCTACAACCCAGGCCACATATTCTTTCAACATACAGAGCATATGTGGGAACCTTCACAAGTAAAAAGGACCCCTGGATGGTTAAGTCCAGTCAAAGGCGATTATGGGGTTATGGTGCTCATCTCACTTTCAGGCCGAGGGAGCTGGCGTTTGTCCACAGACAGCTTTCTGGGTCATGTGGCCAGCATGACTAAACCACGTCTGGTGCAACGGGACATCGTGATGGAAACCAGAGTGCACGGAAATGCCGTTTAGCTTCCCACCGCAGCAGTACCTATTTATTTACTTGCACTAGTGTACTTTTGAACTACTAGGTTGGCAGGAACTGGGACAGAGCACCGGGAGCTCACCCCATCGCGGGGATTTGAACTGCTGACCTTCTGATTGGCAAGCCGAAGAGGCTCAGTGGTTCAGACCATAGCACCACCTTTTACCTTCGCAAGTACAGGGCCTCCACTCACCAAGACGCAGATCTCCCCAGTCTTTCATTCTACATTCAATAAGCAACCTCAGGTGGGAGGATTGGGGAGAACCAGTTTGCACCCAAATTAGGGTTTATGCTGTTATGTACGGAAGTTCTCACCCTGGGCAAGCAGGGGGATACTGTAGATAATTTTCACTCAGGTCCACATATGCAAATAAGGAATTGAAAGTGACGTTCAGTGATTGGATAGTTACAGAAAGTTGTTACTGTTGCTTTGTAGTTGAGCTCTATATAAGCAGGTTGGCTGAACCCTTCAGCCCAGTTCTGTTCTGGGCCTATGAATAAACAAGAGCTGTTTGAAGAATCGCTGTGTCGTTCACCCACAACTTAACATATGCCAAGACCTAAAACTTGGGGGAGTATTCCACTGAAACTGACTGGTTGCAGATTCAGGGCAGACAACAGGAAGTACTTTGTAGAACTGTTTTATGGAATTTGCTGTCATTAGTTTTAGATGGCATCCAAATGGAATTGGACACATTCATGGATAACGTGCTATTTGCTGCTTCCAGGATCAGAGCCACTATGCTCCTGCCCATCTTAACAGCCATCACAGGACAACAACAGTAGGAGAGGTCTATTGTAGCTAGGTTGCTACAGTGGAAAACAGAAGGCTTGACTTGATTGGCCTTTGGTCAGATCTACCAGGGCTCAGAGAAGCCAGCTTCTTCAGAGGGTTGGGAGCTTTACTGAATGTCCCTGGGTTCTATGAAGGAGAGAAAATGTCTTCTTCTTCACACCATGCATACATTTGTAAACCTCTATCATGCCTCTCCTTACCATAGCTGTCAACGTTTCCCTTTTTTAAAGGGAAATTTCCTTATTCCAAATAGGATTCCTCGCAAGAAAAGGGAGAAGATGACAGCTATGCTCCTTACTTGCATTTTCTAAAAAACCTCATAGGGAAGTTGTACTCTTAATTGCCTGCATAGGCCTGGTGGAATAAAAAAGTTTTCAGCAGGCATTTAGCACTTGGCACAGAAGGCACCCGTTGAATCTCTATTGGCAGGGTGTTCCACAGGACTAGGTTGAAGACACTAAAGGCTTGATTGCTTGGAGATAAGAACTTTTTTGCAGAGTTAAGGGCCTTTTGCCCCAGTATGCATCACTTTATGATTTCTTATATTGAACCACACTTTACTGCCCATACATCCAATCTGGCAATATCCTTTTGGAGCTCCTCACAATCCCTTTCTGTTTTTATCCCTCTGAATAATTTGGTGTCATCAGCAAACTGGGCCACTTCTCTTCTCACCTCTCACTCCAGATCATTCATGAACAAGTTAAAAGGCATTGGTCCCTAAACAAATCATCGGGGAACCCCACTTCTTATATCCCCCCACTGTCCATTTATTCCTGCTTCCTGTTCTTTAATCAGTTACTGACCCATAAGAGGATCTCTCCTCTTATCCCATTACTGCCTGCTATGCTTACTCAGGAGTCTTTAGTGAAAGCATTTTGAAAGTCCAAGTCAATTGGAACAGCTCTTTATCACCCATTTAGAAACTTTGTTTTGGGTATCTAAGAATGTGAGGTGGTACTACCTAAAACCAAATTGGCTCTTGTATCAATGATTAAGAACATGCAAAAAGAATAAAAGAAAGTTAAGACCAGAAATCTCCCAATTAGCACCTGTATTAAGGCACAATAAGTTTCTTAGGGGAAATCAGCTGTTTGATTTTGTAAATTGAGAAATTTGAAATTTCGGGACTTAGTAAACAGTAAAAAGTAAAGGTAAAGGACCCCTGGACGGTTAAGTCCAGTCAAAGGCGACTATGGGGTTGTGGTGCTCATCTCGCCTTCAGGCTGAGGGAGCCAGTGTTTGTCCGCAGACAGCTTTCTGGGTCATGTGCACTGGCGGAGGAAGAGGAATGCCGGAGGAGGACCCCGCCCCTGGCAGCGCAATCCCCAGGGTGCCCCACCCCTGCAAGCAGCACGCCCTGCCCCCAGGACGTGCGCCCCACCCCCGGGATGTGTGCCAGCCCCGCCCCATCTGCTCTCCACCCCTGGTGCCGGAGCATGAAGCTCTGCCACTGGTCATGTGGCCGGCATGACTAAACTGCTTCTGGTGCAACAGAACACCGTAATAGAAGCCAGAGCACATGGAAATGCTGTTTACCTTCCTGCCACAGCAGTACCTATTTATTTACACTAGTGTGCTTTCGAACTGCTAGGTTGGCAGGAGCTGGGACAGAGCAACAGGAGTTCACTCCTTTGCGGGAATTTGAACTGCTGACCTTCAGATCAGCAAGCCCAAGAGGCTCAGTGGGCAGATGTTATCAAGGCATGTGATCTCTCAAGAAATCAGTAGATGGAGATGACAGACACCCTCATTTTAGATTGGTGCTGGGTAACATGACCACTATTATTAATGTGTTATTAGATAAATCTCTTCCTGTATTCTCACAGCAGAGGTTTTCAATTAACTGTTTACGGTAGCATTTTGGTTTACCAGCAGTAAGGTAAATGTCAACTATTCCAGTTTATTGTAGCTCAGTGTGTTTTAGAACTTTCTGAAGCTGTTTGCAGAAATAGCCAAAGTAGCAGATGCCAGTTACTTGAGGAAGAACTTTCATAAATTGCTTTAGAATATCTAAGATTGCTCCTAAAGAAGTGACTTCAGTAACCAAATGCTTTGAACTACAATGAATTTTAATAGAAAGAATTTGGTGGGGTTTTTTTGTTTGTTTGTCTGCATTCTATTTCAGACATCTGAAATGCCAATTCAGACCAGGTTCAGACATCCAGGTAGAATAATCTGTTCCATCTGAATTATTTTCCTGAATTGGGCTGTGATGGAAAGAGAAGTTCATACTAGCTTAAGATGGTCTGAATGTGTATTTTGGACATCTGAAACAGCCATCTTCCTTTGGCGGATTTGATTAGAAACCATTTTGCAGTATTTTTGGTTTTGTTTTGTTTCCACAGTTCCCATACAAAGAACTTCAGAGCTCAGACGTGCCAAGTATTAACAGGCTGCATTGCCTTCTGATTTAAAGTTCCTCAATCAGATTGATCAGAACAGATGCCACATTCGTTTTTCCTGCGTAAACAAGATTTAGTTTTATATTAGCATCTTCGATGCAGCTTAACTGGCAGTATGTTATTTCACTGGCTTAACATCTTGCTTCTCTGTTACTCATAACTACGCTCAGACTGTCAAGAAAGTAGTGAAATTAAATTATCAATCAAAATGATGAAATCTGAGAGGCATAATAGAAACTTGGATGCACACGGCAACTGACAGAAACCTGAGAACATCCCTCGCTGCCATTTCCCTCCTGGATAGATTCTAAGAGTGTTGGTCAGATTGTACCTCTAATACACACGTGGGCAACTCTTATCGTAGGGGGCCACACTGCAGGCCTTCCATGTGACCTGTCCTGCCCTTATGTTCTCCATACACTGGCCAGTTTTGCTGCTTCTCCATGTGCAGACTCTCATTCCTCCAGCCCACCAAACAGCTACAGTGGGACCTCAGGTTAAGTACTTAATTCGTTCTGGAGGTCCATTCTTAACCTGAAACTGTTCTTAACCTGAAGCACCACTTTAGCTAATGGGGCTTCCTGCTGCCGTCGCACTGCCGGAGCATGATTTCTGTTCTCATCCTGAAGCAAAGTTCTTAACCCGAGGTACTGTTTCTGGGTTAGCAGAGTCTGTAACCTGAAGCATATGTAACCTGAAGCGTATGTAACCCGAGGTACCACTGTATTTGGTGGACTGGAAGAGAATGATTGCAATGGGGGAGAGGCACATTAAAAAGATAATGATGAAGTCAGCGCAGAAAGATTTGTTCAAAAGGTAAAAGAAAAGACTTCCCTTAAAAACAAAATCAGTGAGTGTACCAATCTCAGGGTTTCAATAGTCAGCCTCCCTGGCGTCAATTAATGCTTGAGGGAAGATGTCATATGATAACTTTTTCTGTGTAGGCAGCCAGGGAGGCTGCAGAATGCTGGAGAAATGTTTAATGGGAGAGCCAGTGTGGTGTAGTGGTTAAGAGCGGTAGTCACATAATCTGGGTAACCGGGTTCGCGTCTCCGCTCCTCCACATGCAGCTGCTGGGTGACCTTGGGCTAGTCACACTTCTTTGAAGTCTCTCAGCCCCACTCACCTCACAGAGTGTTTGTTGTGGGGGAGGAAGGGAAAGGAGAATGTTAGCTGCTTTGAGATTCCTTAAAGGGAGTGAAAGGCGGGATATCAAATCCAAACTCTTCTTCTTCTTCTTCTTCAACACACACACACACACACACACACACACACACACCATTGAAGGGTGGTTCTTTGGGGCAAATGTGCCACCAACTTCAGTCTCTCTTATTCAGCTCCTACCTGCCTGCCTACTTATTGCATCCAGTTCCAACGACGCTGCTGCAGCTCCTACTTTTCAGCCTTGTATGACGCAGCAGGGAGGCGGATGGGGACAAAACTAGAATGAGTTGGTTCTGCCTGTCAGTGCCTCTAGCTCCATCTACTGTTGGTCTTCCTGCCTTCCACCCTAGCAGTTCCAATGGGCACCCTGGCCCCAGCAGCACACATACACACCTCACCCAGTGCCACCCCATAATGATAAAGGAAGCCTTTTGCTAATTCTGGAATGCCAATTATTTCCTTGTGAATTTTAATGGAGGAGAATTTTTCAGCATAACACTCATTGAAGCCAGTGGTTTACATTTTGCCCAATGTTGGATATTTCATTGTTTTGTAAATATGGTTCTGTTCTCTCTTTTTTTAATGTTAACCCTGTATACCAGAAAGGTGGTATAGAATATGATAAATAATTTTTGTCCTATGCACATTTTCACACATATAAGTCCTACTGCACACAATTGGACTTGCTTCCTAAAGAGTGAGTTTAGGATTACCATCCTAACATATAAGCACACTTTTAGCACCATCATGAAACAGTGCCAGTAAGGCAGGGAGTGAGCCACTTGTTTAGCTCAATGGCCACCACAGAAATTTGCACAGTTCATCTGCATCCAATTGACTTTATTTGCATGCCATTTTCAGAAACATGACAGATGCCGCTCTACATTTCTTAGGTGTTCTACAGTATTCTCAGGGCAGAACGATGGGCAGGATAACTCTGCACAACTTGCATCCCTATCGGGGGATTTGGGATGTGGGTGGACGCGGGTGGCACTGTGGGTTAAACCACAGAGCCTAGGACTTGCCAGTCAGAAGGTTGGCGGTTCGAACCCCCACGACGGGGTGAGCTCCCGTTGCTTGGTCCCTGCTCCTGCCAACCTAGCAGTTCAAAAGCACGTCAAAGTGCAAGTAGATAAATAGGTACCGCACCAGCGGGAAGGTAAACGCTGTTTCCGTGCGCTGCTCTGGTTTGCCAGAAGCGGCTTAGTCCTGCTGGCCACATGACCCGGAAGCTGTATGCTGGCTCCCTCGGCCAATAAAGCGAGATGAGTGCTGCAACCCCAGAGTCTGCCATGACTGGACCTAATGGTCAGGGGTCCCTTTACCTTTAATGTTATGGAGGGAGAGCATCTCCCCTCCCTGCCACTTCACTTGCGGGGGGGGGGGATACAGATACCCATTGAGGAGAGCCTACGCTACGCATGAAGACCCCTCTAACCATGATGGGGAACCTAATGCAATCACAAGAAAGCCTATATGCATACAACAGGCTGCCTTTTATGTACAGGACTCTTGAAGTGGAATGGGGGTGATCGTGATTATGGGGCAACAGAGACAGGATGGCAAGGGGTGAAGTCAGTGGCCATGACCAATGCAATTGTAATTATGTGATTTTGAACCCTGAAACAGGACTTAAAATGGATTTGCATCCCAAACCAGTAGCATTTCAGCATAAAACATCCGTCCATTTTAGCAGATAACTTCAAGCATAAAAATAAAATTAACTACAAAATATCTGGCGTATGACCAACAATCCTTACTGTTTGCATGTTGACAGAGTTGAGAAGCAAGTGGGGGATCTTTTGTGAACTCTTTCAGCCTGTGAGTCTCCTTGACAAAGGCAGGCATCTCTCATTCTTTCTCCCCACTGTATGGATGAAACGTAAATAGCATTTTTCATGGTGCATTTTGAACTGCAAGTTGGATTTTTCACCTATTTGGAGTTACATGGCATTGGTTCTGGTTCCTTGATTTGCTGAGCTTACCCCAGGTGGTCTGGAGATTAAGCACAAGCCAATTTTTATCATCTTCCCTGCAGTTAAGCTGCTCTGTAAAAAGTCTGCCAGCTTGCACTGGTTTCTTTTCTTTTCTTTCATATTTTCTTGTACTGAAGTCGAATCAACTTCAGAAAGGATCGTTTGACAACGTTGCACACATTTCATATTGGTCCACATCCACACACACCCCTTCTGGTTTAGCTGCCTCTCTGGACGGCTTCTGGAGCATCCTTGTCCCAAGCCAAATCATTTCCACTTGCATTGCACAGAGAAAGAGTGGAGCAGGGCTGGTTGGGGATATGGGAGGAATGCATTGGCCATTTCCTTTAATGCCATGGAGCTGGAGACCTTTGAAGAAGAAGAAGAGGAGGAGGAGGAGGAGTTTGGATTTGATATCCCGCTTTATCACTACCTGAAGGAGTCTCAAAGTGGCTAACATTCTCTTTTCCCTTCCTCCCCCACAACAAACACTCTGTGAGGTGAGTGGGGCTGAGAGACTTCAGAGAAGTGTGACTAGCCCAAGGTCACCCAGCAGCTGCATGTGGAGGAGCGGGGGCACGAACCCAGTTCCCCAGATTACGAGACTACCGCTCTTAACCCCTACACCACACTGGCTCTTTGCCAGCCATGCTGCTGAGTTTCCCACTCCAGAGTCATCTTTGTGCTTCTGCACAGGTCCGCTCACCTACTCTGGAGGGCGGTGTTGCAGCAGGGTATCCGGGCTTCCAGTGATCCAGCTGGGTGGTGGAGGGAAGCTGCCCCCATCATGATGCTCCTGGCCGTGTCACACCTCCCCTGGCCAATCAGCGCGGCAGTGTGTGCTTGTAGGAAATTTAAACTGTGGTGTGGCTGGTGGGGGCCTCCTCTTTCTGTCTCCTTGCCAGCTCTCCCAGCCCACCTGCCCTCTTTTCTATGTGTTGGTATGCTATTGACCTTGCTATGGACAAATGTTGGCTGCCTTGCTGATGGGACCAGGTAGGAATTTTCTCCATTTGACAAATCATCATCATCATCATCATCATCATCATCATTTTTTATTTGTATGCCGCCTTTCCACAGTTAAAAAAACAATGCTCAAGGCGGCTTACGGCATGACAAGATTTACATAGTTACAAAAGTCATAAACAATAAATAAACCACATCAAAAAGATACACAACCAAACGGAAGACAATGTCCACATAAATCAAAATCTAAAACTAAGAATACAGCATTAATGTCACAGTTTAAAATGACATAGGTAAAAAAATAACAGCAATTTAAACAAAGAACAAAAACGAAACAGAGCTCTCTCTGTCCAGCAGCAGCAGCAGCAGTCCTTTATAGAGCACTGGCTACTTGGTTTTTTCCTACCTTGTAGCGATCGTCACAACTGGTTGTAGCCTCAGCCTGCCCCTCCTCAATAAGGGTATCTTGTTAAAGGGATCCGGGGGCAGGGTCCCTGTCTGAAGCCTGGGTGTGGGCTAGGGCCATGGCACGACCCCAACGTGAACCCCGCGGGGTGCCCTGATCTGACATATGTCACTGGACTCCACCATCTGATGGTTTACCCTTCATAGACTCCCTGCAGATGGGCAGGAGTCAAAATATAGCCTGGTTTCACCCAATGCCTAAGCCAAACCGCTCGCATCAGTAACCAATAAAGTTGTGGTCTAATTTATCCCATAAATCTAAATACTTGGGTCTGTGTGAATTATTTCCAAGGTGAACTGTGGGGCCCAGGGCCTTGGCACACAAGTCTTTTTTCCCTAACAGGACCAGCTCATCAGTCTCAAGACAATCCCATTCTTAGGAGTACATAGCCACCTCCTGATGCCGTTCTTACCTGGATAGAGCTCGGAAAGGCACCACCAAGGTCACATCCATGCAGCTGCGCTGATGGAAGTGCCACCATCAATCTGGTGTACCTGCGTCACCTCTCACCCACCCACATACTCCATGCAAGGAGGGAGTCTCTGCTGCTCCTTCCCATCATATTTGGAGCTACTAGTCCCATTGATCCTTCTTTTCCAGGTTCTCCTCAGCTGCCAAGGCCAAGTCTACAATGTATTTCCCTCAAAAGTCGCCTATAAATTACACATCTGAATAGTTTTACTATCCACCCATCCTCTCCCATAATATTTTGCAACACCAAGAGCAGACTTCTATAGACTGAAGATACTTAGGTTTCAATCATTCTCTCTCTCTCTCTCTCTCTCTCTCTCTCTCTCTCTCTCTCTCTCTCCAGGGTGAGTCTTTTAAAAGAGGCCTCTTTTAAAGGACTCATCCTGTGTATATATCTATTTATATATAATTTTTATTAAATTTTATGTTTTACAATTTAAAGTACTCATTTTTACATCCTTATGATATCAGTGACTTCCCTTTTTCTTTTTCCATGGTTCATTTTACATATCATAAATCCCTGCATATTGTACAAAAACTATACTATTCAGTATCCCATTATTACATCCATCAAAACTTATTTACACTGTTGAATTTATCTTAATGCTGCTGGCATTTTCAGTGTACACAGTTATTTCCCATATATTCAATAAACATTTTCCAATCTTCTCTTAATATATGTTCTTCCTGTTCTCTTATTTTATGTTAAGTCTGCAAGCTGCACATATTCTGTCACCTTAAGCTGCCATTCTTCTTTGGTTGAGACCTCACTCATTTTCCATTTTGGGGCTAACAAAACACGGGCCACAGTAGTGGCATACATAAATAGCCTTTTTTGACACCTGGGAATTTCCGTCTGAATTATCCCCAACAAAAAGTACTCTGGTTTTTTGGGGGAAAGTACTTTTCAACATTCCCCACCCCCAATTCATTCTGGATCATTTCCCAATATGATCATTTCTTTTACCCTTTTACAAGTCCACTACATATGCAAAAACGTTTCTTCTACCTCTTTGCATCTCCAGCATTTATCTGATTCAGTCATATACATCTTAGCAAGCCTACTTGGAGCTAAATACCATCTGTAGATCATTTTCAAGTAGTTCAAGTATCAATCATTCTAATTTCTTTTTCCAGAACACATCCTGCAAACTTGGACTGGAAGACCTTGGCTAAGTAGAGCAGAGAACAGGCCATTCTTCTGTGGCTCTAGTGTAAAAGGTTATTCCATAAAACCTGTGATCTCTCAGACAAGTAGAATCCTCCTTGAATTTCACCCAATAAGTAATTAGATGAGTTGCATTTTCATTATCCGTAGAGGCATACATAGTTCAAGATTCCATAAGGAGCTTAAAAAGGAAGGAAGGAAGGAAGGAAGGAAGGAAGGAAGGAAGGAAGGAAGGAAGGAAGGAAGGAGCAGCAGCAGCGAGTGTCTGATAGGCAACCTGAAATGGACATGTGGATTTATCCATGAATGCAGATGAAACCTTTCATCTGCCAGTCACGGAGTAGGTTCATCACTCATTGCTTTTCTTAGAGAGGTATTTAAAAATCCCTATGCATGTGGCTCTGCATGCTGTGAGAAATGTGATTGTGGGGGACCGATAATGGTATTTAGATCCTTGTACACCTGCATTTCAAACTCAGCCAAGGCTGGCAGTGAAAATGTGGGAGGAGGTCTCATCTGGTGGCTTTTGTGCAGTCAACTGGATGCCCCATTTTTGTTTTCAGGTGTCCACATCTGAAAAGATATCCCTACACTTGATTTCCTTGCTGGGATTCTCTGCCACAGCCAAAGACTCATTGAGCACAAATGCTGAACTAATCTTCTTCCAGAGACACCAGCCCTATTATTTGGCAGAGCTATTTGCCAACTGGCATTCAAGTGAGCAGGGAGATGAACTTTGGGGAAATAAACAGAAGGCTTATCACTTTACATTCTCCTCACTGAACTTATTGAGCAGCTGTAGCTTTCATTCTGATGTGTGCCGGTGGCTTACGAGGAGGGGTGTGCTTCTCAAAAGCTCACGTCGCTTCTCCGCATGGGTCATTTCACAGGCTACGGCCTCAAAGGAAACAAGGTGCACTTAAAAGATGTGTGACAGGCACACTTTTACAAAGCACGGCGAACCCGCGACCCAGTTCTGGCTGAAGGATGGTGGGAACCATTGAGAAAGATGGCATAATGCAAGGGAGATGGATAAAGCAGGACAGTGCCAACACCAGAAAAAAAGGAGAGTTCAGAAAGTGCTTTTTCTGGGCAGCCAGCTTTGCCTCACATATTCGGTTCCTAAGGGGGAAACAGTGATATATATATATATATATATATATATATATATATATATATATATATAATGTGAAAAATTCCATACTAGTAGAGCAATCCAAAACTTCATTGGCCCAGACGTGGGTTGGATTATGTAGTGTCTTTCTACCTCTTAGCCACCTGCCAGCTGAAACCAGAACTTTTGAGGGGCTGGGTGAGATTGATATGGCCCAGGATCCTTGATGGGCGCAATCGTTGCACCAGCTGCAGGCTAGTGCAACAATCTTCCTGCCGCCCCCTTCCACCCCAATGACTATGCATGGAAGAGCTGCAGATGCAGCAGTGTACTGCCATTCTATAAAACCTCACCAGGCAGTCTAGATACAGTCTAGATACAGTATACTTTATTGAAAGCAGCTGCTTTTCATATCAGTGGAATTAATTTTGGAGTTTCAATTTTGTTTTATTCTGTCTCTGCTAGGGAAAGTTTTACGTTGTCGTTATTTTATTAATTTTTGTTTTCCTTTTTGAATTTTGAACTTTCAAATAGCGTTATTATTATTATTATGTGTGTAAATCAGCTAGATAATTTTACTGATGGAGCAGGCATATAAATGTAATGAAATAATAATGATATCTGAGATTTCAGTCTTATTTTAATTTCTAGCAAATGATTCCATTACAATGTATACATATTTGAAATTCTCTTCCACCTCAATTGCATCTCCTGAAAAAAGTATGCAAACTGAAAAACACCTAGCCTTCAAAATTTGCATTTCTCTGAAATTTGTCATGCAGTTCTCCAACCAACCCCTCCAAATGCACATAATTGTGAAATAACACACAAAATTGCATTGTACTAAGGGAAATGTATATAATAGTTAAAATTCTATATAAAAGCATCTATATTAGGAGAAATATGTACAAAAAGGCTGACACATTTTCATGAGGTGAGGGATTTTTTGTAATATAAAAATGCAGAGTAATATGGAAATGTGGCAACCAAACTTAATATTGGAAAAATGATAAATGGAGGAACCCTGAAACTGAAAGATACATCCATCCCTATCTCAAGTGTGTAACATGGTGGCTGAGAGATCAGCAATTAGTGTAAGCCCAGCCAAGATGGAGAATATTTGCAACATTTCTTACTCTCATTAAACAATTTGGAGCCAGAAATCTTCATAAATCTACTGGTAATCCCTCTGACCCCTACCAATAGATCTCAATCCATCTTCTGCTCATCATGATTTATCAACTCTGTTTCCTTCTGAAACTTACAGCTTCCTTTTCTTTACAAATTTATGGCAAGAGGGGGCAGAACCAGGCAGATATCTGGGTAGTCAATTCCAGGTGTAAGATGGTATCATCCATCTCCATAAATGCAACAGGTGGCCTGTGAACTCAGGCTCAGCTTTTTCCTTTCCAGACAGATGCATGGAGTGGATGGCGTGGTGTGGGTGGATGTGTTTACCTGACCTTCTGGTAGGTGAGTTGCTGGTGCTTACTGGGAGGCAAGAGCGCTGGCTCCTGGGGGCCGAGGCAATGTGACCCCCTGACATTTTTTGATGGGCCTGGGCACACTCAATGTTCAGAGGGGCCCCTGTGCAACATCCTGAAACTGTGCACATGACGTCAAGATGTTGTGTCCGGCCTCCTCGATCCTCCAGAGAAGGTAGCGCCTCTACTGGTAGGGAGAGAGAGGTGATAGGAAGGGTAGTGTTGTGAGGGAGACTAGCTTAGTTGGCTAGTGTGCTTGCACTGTGCTGAACTCGCCACCAGATCTCCCTTCCTCCTCTCCCACTGAGTAAACAGCAGTGACTCATCTGCTGGAGGGTCAAGTAAACACCTGCATCCCACCATGCCATTTCCTGCTGGAAAGAGGGTGGGATTTTTCCTTCAGCCTTCCTTTCCACATTTATTTTAGATTCTGCTCTGGTAAGAGAATGGGGTTGTCAGCAGCAGCAGAGCATGCCAATCAGGTGCCTGGGGTGGCGTGCATGCTATGCGCCCGGGGTGGGGCCAGCTGCCTGTTGGCAAAACCTATTTGGTGTTTCACAACTTTCTGACTAGTTGCAGGACCTTAGCCAGACCTAGCAGAGTAAACGCAGAATCCACGGAAGCAATTGGCGACTTGGCTGCAGACAGGATAGACGAAGCAGGAACCAGGAACTTGTAGTTAGGTGTTTATTATATACAGTGGACTATTTACAGGAACTAGCTCTCTCTGACACGACTCACAACTCCTACACTGACACACTGAACCACTCAACTGAACCACTCAACTCCTGAACTAACAGTTAGTAGGCCATTAATTATCACTCACTTGAGAGAGCTTGACCAATCAGGGAGCGGTCTCTATGTCTCTGGTATCTCCAGGCAGACTTACTCCTTCAGATTGCCTTCTGGCTGTCTGCCAAACCTTAATTGACTCTGTGTGAGTAGCTGCACGTACACAGTTTCCCAACAGTGAGGTGGGGCAAGCCAGGGCAGAACGCTCCGTGGGGCCTCCAAAGAATCTGCCTGCCTCCTCCACTCAGCCGCCCTACAGCGGGGGAGGGGGGCGGCAGGCCGACCATTTGGGGCAGTGTGGAGCCTGTGGGTACCCAAGCCACTGCATCACTCCCAGGAGAGACGTATGGCTCAGGCGCGCTGCAGGCCCCGCAGTGAGTGCCGCCCGGCAATTTCTCACCCCCCTCAGTGGTGACACCCGGGGTGGACCACCCCCACTGCACCCCCTTCCTCCGCCCCTGGTTGTCAGTGCCTCCCCTGTCAGTATGCCTCTGACTCCTAGTTGCTAGGAATATCAGGTGTGAGCGAGTGCTGTTTTTTTTAAAAAAAGATAAATTTTATTAGTATTTTCCACACAAGAACATGAAAGATATCAGAAAATAACAATACACAACACACAAAAATCAACATTCGAAAACAAAAAAACAAAAACAAAAAAAACAAAAAACAGAAAAAACAAATCCATATCTTACAAGTTAATATTATAAACACTAAAACAACCACCACAAGACATTGACTTCCACCAATCCCACAGCACCTCCTTTATCTCTCATTGTGTCTTCCTGTTTTCCTGTTATCTTTATCATCTCTATCATAACATCTAGATATAAATCCTTCTTTCATATCCTTTCACTTCACAAGGTTATTCCAGACTCAGCCAGATTTCTACCCTCAAACCTTGACTTTTGAGGTATTCATTTAGGCACTCCCATTCTTTTTAAACTTCACTTTTTGGTTTTTGTCTTATTATATCTGTCAAATTGGCTAATTCTAAGTATTCTGAGAGCTTACATAGCCACTCTCCCCTAGTAGGTAACTGATTCCCTTTCCAGTACTTAGCCACCAGGACTAAGACGTTGCGTATAAAAAAAATTAGTTTTGTCTTTTGGAATATCGTCATTTAAAATTCCTAAAAGGAATGCCTCTGGCCTTTTACTATATGATATTCTTAAAATTTTCTTTATTTCTTCATGGATCATGTTCCAAAATTTCCCAATTTTGGGGCATGTCCACCCCATATGGTAGAAGGTTCCTTTTTGTATCTTGCATCTCCAGCACTTATTATTATATGTTTTATTCATTTTTGCAAGTCTTTCTGGTGCTAGGTACCACCTGTGATACATTTTCATATAGTTCTCTTATTAGGTAACATGCTGTAAAATTTATAATTTTTGTCCATAGTCTTTCCCATTCATTATATTCAATTGGGTGGCCCAGATCTTGTTTCCACTTTTTAATAGTGTCTCCTTTTTCCTCCTTTTCTACTTTCCCATTTTGTAACAGTTTATATATTTTTGAGAGAGTCTGTTGGTTGTTATATAAAATTTCTTTTTCCCATACCGAGATCTTTTTATCAAACCTCTTAAGCCTTCTCAAATATTGTTTTTAATTGGAAATATTCTAACCAATTCACACCCCTCTCTTTTAATTCTTCAAAATTCTTTGTTGTTGTTGTTTAGTCGTTTAGTCGTGTCCGACTCTTTGTGACCCCATAGACCAGAGTACGCCAGGCGCTCCTGTCTTCCACTGCCTCCCGCAGTTTGGTCAGACTTCAAGAAATTTCTTTACTATTGGGCAATCTTTTATCTCTTCTACAAGTTCCCTATATGTTAGCCAGCTATCTTTCATATTGCTTCTATGCAAGGCTATAGCTGATAGCCACCAGGGAGTTTGGCAGTTACTATTGTTTTATTTCTTTCCCAAACTCCAAATAGGGCCTTTCTCACCAAATGATTAGTGAATCCTCTATGTGCTTTTATTTTATCATGACCCAGGTAGTCATGCCACCCGAAAACTTTGTCCCAGACCTCCAGGTCTAAGATTTCGGTATCTGTCAGTAGCATCCAATCTTTCAGCCATGTCATGCATGCAGCCTCAAAATACACCTTGAGGTTTGGGACTCTGGGCTCCATCAGTACTTTGAACCTTACTCTTGGCTTCTTCCTTGCCAGATAAAATTTGTGATCCAGATCCCCAAATACTTAACTTTCATGCTGTTGCACTCATGTTTTGCATGGTGGCTTCCTACAGGCATCTAGTTGATCACTGTGAGAACACAGGGCTGGACTAGATGGGCCACGGGCCTGATCCAGGATCTTCCTATGACCATTGAGCAAGCACTTTCCATTCTTAAGCTATCCGAAGGCCTAGGCAGATGGTTGTCTCACCAGCTTTTACAACAGAACATCACAGCAGTAACAGTGTAACATTAGTAACAATTAATACCCATTGTGCAATGCACAACCCAGTGTCCTTGTGGCACCAACAAATAAGCCGAAAGAGACGATGTACGGTTGAGGTTAAAGGATTGCTTCTTTCCCCGCAAAGTGGGGTGTACATATGAGTGATACAAGAATTTTGAGCCACATCCACTCTAATGATGACTATAAAACTAAAGTGTGTAATAGCACATAAAACAACTCATTGACTTCCGAGAATTATTCCAGGTTCCTAGGAAGGATTATTAAGATGCTATTAACATACCCTTAGCGGCTCGATATTTTCTACTGCTGATTAATGCATTAGCACATTTTTAAAAAATAAAATAAAAATACATGTTGACCTCCCAAGTTTACTGGCCCAACCCTTGAAAGCACATAGACCACAACTGAATGATAAACTGAGTGTTGGTTGGCTTCTCCTTCAGAGCCAAGAAAGAGGAGAGGCTTCATGAAGAAAGAGGACTGACAAAGGGACATACAATTTTGCATAGGCTGATTTAAAACATTACTACAATTTAAATGGACATATACATCTCACCTTCATGGGGAAGACAGAGACTAGGCCTACTTGGTCTGCTGCTCAAGTGCTAACTGTCAATAGGTAACTTCAAGGCTGTCACTCTCCTTTCTTAGGGTTTCCTTATCTTTAAACTGGAGTGGCAGTCCTTCAATTACAGAACACCTTCAGAAAGAGGACTGTCCTCTGTAAAGTAGGACATAGGGAAACCCTAGTCATTTTCTACTTTTATTTGGGGTTTGTTTTTAAACCACTAAGTTTCAATTAATTGTAACCAAGGAGGTGGGTCAGAATACAGCATATCAGAAACCTTAAGCTTCTATTTAAAAATACATTTGTCAATACATTTTATATTTTGGTGGTCAATGGGTGGGGGATCTGCATCTCTTTTCAGCTTCTCCCAGTAGAATTGGAATAAATGCAAACTAGCAAAAAAATGCAGAACATTTTAATTTGCACATGTACACATGCCACAAAAATCCAGGTTTTTCTTAGTCCCCAATCTGGACAAACTGTGCACTGAATTTTTATTATATATTTAATTGTTTATTTTCTTTGATACTGCAGAATACCTTCAGTCCTGTGCTTCGGGCACACTGCCAGTCTGAGACTTATTTCAATAAGAATCAGCAGTTCCGAGATCATAACTCTTCTCCTATAACCATTAATTTATTTGGGTTGATTTCCATGCTAACATGCAAACTACTTAGAATTTATCAAAGGAAGATACAACCCCAGATGGATCCAATTATGCACTTGATTTTTTTATTTTTAAAAAAGAAATGTCTTTGTGTATTCTAGTAATGGTTGCCGCATGAATCTATTGTCACAAGAGAACAGAATGAGGGTGGCAAGCCACTTTTCCATCAGCCTTATTTCACTCAAGCAAATCTCTCCATGTTTTGGCTGCACGGTTCACTCTACCTGCAGCTCCACCAATGTCACCCAACCCTTGTTTCACCCCTGCACGAACATGGCCCCCTTGTGAAACTACAGAATATTGAATTTTTACCTGGGTTCAAAACTCTGCTGAAGCATGAGATGATGCTGATGATGTTGTTGATGATGAAGAATTTACTACAGTTACACTTCACCTTTCCACCTTGTTCCCTTTCTTTTTGGTGGCCATTTTGCTTTTAGCCTATACATTCTCCTGATGTATTCAAAATGGTACTCTTCCAGAAAGACAGTACAGTGGTACCTTGGGTTGCATACGATTCAGGTTACATACGCTTCAGGTTACAGACTCCACTAACCCAGAAATAGTACCTCGGGTTAAGAACTTTGCTTCAGGATGAGAACAGAAATCGTGCTCCGGCGGCGCAGCAGCAGCAGCAGGAGGCCCCATTAGCTAAAGTGGTGCTTCAGGTTAAGAACAGTTTCAGGTTAAGAATGGACCTCAAGAATGAATTAAGTACTTAACCTGAGGTACCACTGTATTCCTTTTTGGGAGGAGTACGCCCTTTTATTGCTAGACCCAGAGAAGAGCTTTGTATCTCTAAACAGGTGTGCTTTTATTAATAGGATTTTTAACCATTCTTTATCCGTTAAGAAAGCAACCTTTCCACGATCATAGTGTCAAATATAATCACACTCCTTTCACTGTCCTTTGAATAAAAATGTTGCATCATTGCACCCCCTTTTAAAAAAAAAGTTGTAAACTGCGTGATCTACGTTGCGCTTAACACTTTCAGAATCTTTAAAGCCAGACTTGTTTCCCCGCCTTCTTTTATTCAATTTCACCTAGGGATGCTCAGCAAAGTCTTTTCACTGGCTAAGGGCTGATTCACATGGTCATCTGTTACCCTCTGACATGAACATGACTTGCCCATTTCAGTGAATTATGATGGGCTGAATCTGCCCAATGGAACGATAGAAGACATGTCCAGCTAATGAATCACCACTGCTGAGTTCAGCCCACTCTTTTGAAGATATATTCGGGGCACTGGCAGGCCATGATCTGGGCATGCATTGCATCATTCATAAGATTCCCACCACATACCCCAAATCACTGTGTTAAAATGGTTGTATAATTCCTCCCTCCATATGATTTTCAAGTGTCAAACTCTGATTTATCAGTCATCATGCAATTGGAACACAAGAGGAAGAAGCCCTTTTCATTTCACTACTTCATCCAGGTTGTTTCTTGGAGAGGGAATCTTATGTTTAAGTAGCATTGAAAGAACATCAACTCAATAGGAAAAATGGCTGTAGATCAGGCATCCCCAAACTCGTCCCTCCAGCTGTTTTGGGACTACAACTCCCATCATCCCTAGCTAATAGGACCAGTGGTCAGGGATGATGGGAATTGCAGTCCCAAAACAGCTGGAGGGACGAGTTTGGGGATGCCTGCTATAGATCATACAAAGGAGTCAGCGGAAGTTGACTTGAAACGGTTCACAGGCCACTCAACACTTAGCAGGGCTAAGACACCCGGGGCTTTTAAGTGCTGTTACCAGCTTTTAAAATACCTTATCTCTTAACTTCCTCTCACTAACTGTGCTAAAAATAAAGTTCCCTTAGAATTATACTGTCTGCAACTTTCTACTAAGGGTAAGTTCACACGTAGTTAAGCACATTGTAATTGCAGCTGTCATGTGTTAGCCTGTCTACTTCCATCAGTCATCACATGATGGGTCATGAAAGGCAATTGGCTTTTATCACCCTCAGCAATTATCAAAGAGCAGCAGCTAAAGTGGAAAGTGATAAAACTCATTGAGTCGGCTATCACCAATTCCACAATGTCTCTCTCTTCAACAGAACTAAAATGGGGAGGGGCGGTATCAGAAGAGGAAAAGACTAGTATGCTTCCCCCGCCCCCTGAGCTTGTTTGACAACTACTCCACCCAAAGTTAAGATTTAAATTGGTGGTATGACAAGACAGGCAGAATCTGTTGCGCTTTTGATGTTGTTGTTGTTTAGTCATTTAGTCGTGTCCGACTCTTCATGACCCCATGGACCAGAGCACGCCAGGCACTCCTGTCTTCCACTGCCTCCTGCAGTTTGGTCAAACTCATACTATTGATGTTGACAGACTCCAATTCCCATTATCCATTGCCATTGATCATGCTGGCTAGGGCTAATGGGAGTTGGAATCCAACAACTGTTTCCCAGAATGCTTTAGGCTAAAGGCATGGTGATGAAGCTGTGAGGCCCAGAAGCAAATGTGTCCCCCAACCATGATAAAGTTCATGTCCACAGACTGATGTTACTGATGAGCATAAGGATCAAGGAATCCAACTGCATCATGGCATATGGAGAACCTGTCAAGAGAAGAAGGCAGCATCAACAAAAGGATGGTGATCGGTGTGATCTGAGGTAATAATATTTTCAAGATTAGATTGTGGGAAGGAACACAGTAATGATAACTGTGGAAAGAAAGTGGTTGTGGTTGTTGGGAAAGACGTTAAGAGATATGGTTTCAGGTGGAACTGACTGTTATTAGTCATATCAAAGTGCTGGAATACAATTTTGTGGATTTTATATTTGGGGATTATTCTAATAATTTGAACCAGCTGGTACATTCACTCATCATGTAATTTCACCACAGTCTTTTACTCACTGTTCTTGCACAGTGAGCATTTTTCTAAGTGTCCTTCTAAGTAAAGAAATCTCAAATGTGCCTTGTCTTGGAAAATGCTACTTTTTGATGGTTCTTCAGGTCACCATAAACCCCAGATCTCTCAATCCAAGGAGAGACATTGTGAAGAAATGATTGCCACCTGACAACAGCCAGAAAAATAACCGGGGGGGGGGGGCAATATCGTGATGAGTAAGCATATCATGTCAAACCACGAAGTAGAAAATCAGGCCTGAAGAGTTGCCCTTGTGCCATGTTTGTGTATTAAGTGTGTTTTGTGAGCATAATACATTTTAAAGGCATTAGAGGCAAGGCAAGAAGATATTACAAGCTGATAATTAAAAACAACCTTTTCTTCTCCGCTGCTTTGTTCAGGAGGAGAGAGAAAACCTCAGCATCAAAAATCGATTGCTATGAAACAAATCACAATTATTTACACATGTCTGATTGCAGCTACCAATTTAAAGCAGCCAATTATACCCAACATGCAAATGCACCACTTCAGAAAATGACTGTGTCCCTAGAGCTGTCCACTTACTCATATACTTCCCCTCCCCATCACCCCATCGTCCAAAATGTCCAATAGCTTTTTCAACAGCCACTAGGATTGGTGGTATATATTTTGCTTCCTTCTGAAATTTCTGAAAGAACGGGTCTCATTAGGCACAAAATTGGCAGTTTCAGACATGCAACGCTAACTTGTCTTTTTGTTTAAAAAGTAGCTCCCAAAGTCTAACAACAATACTTTCAAAACATTCTCCCAATTAAATAATTTTGTAAGAGGAGTAGAAAGCCTGTGCTCTATATTAATCTCCATTCAGGAGAGGCATTCGAAAGCAAACACAGTTCTAGGCTGTATTTTTAGCACACACAAAAAAGAAAGAAAAAGACTTGGTTTCCCACATCACATTGCAGAAGGGCCTTTGTGCACCATCAGTTTATTGTGCTATAAATGTGCACTTTGTTTTTCATTTGTTGTATGCAGTCAGCTCGTCTGCTTTTAAGGCTGCACTGCTAAGGCAGAGGAACCACCTTTTCCTAGCACGCAGAAGGCAATCTTGTGTGGATATCTGGGGAACTGTGTGATATGTACCTCCCAAATAACATTGTGCTTGCATGCACAATGCATGCAGAACGTGAGCCTCATGAGTTCTCTTATGTGAACTGGGATCATAGAATCATAGGATTGTTGAGCTGGAAGGAACGACGAGAGTTAACCAGTCCAACCCCCTGCAATGCAGAAATCTTTTACCCAACATGTGGCTCAAACCTACAACCCTGAGATTGAGTCTCATGCTCTGTCAATTGAGCTATGACTGGCATAATTGTTTAATCTTCACAATCTATCCCATACCTGCATGATTTTGTAATTTATTTATTTTTAAAAAGCATCATTTTTTTTTAAAAAAAAGAAGACTGCATGATCAGTCACTGTAGAACTCTAGTATGGGATCACACCTATCATCTGTCTATCTATCTATCTATCTATCTATCTATCTATCTATCTATCTATCATCTATCACCTATCATCTATCATCTATCATCTATCATCTATCATCTATCTCTCTATCTATCCAGTGATATTTTTCTAGAAAAAGAGGTGCCAGAGCTCACCATGAACTTCTCTCTTGTTCTCTTACAATGGCATCCACCTGAAAAACCCCTATTATCTATCTATCTATCTATCTATCTATCTATCTATCTATCTATCATCTATCGATCTATCTATCTATATCGATCTATCTCTCTATCATCTCTCTCTCTCTCTCTCTCTCTCTCTCTATATATATATATATCCAGTGTTTTTTTCTGGGGGGATGCAGGGGTACCCATTCCCCTAAACATTTTGTGAATCTAAGGGGAGTAAAAACTAAAAATCTTAAAATTTTTAGTTTCTTCTCTAGCACGGTGGACCATCAGTTCCGTTGCTTTTGCCCCTGATGGCAGCCTCATTTCCTGTCACGGTGTTTCCTCACTCTCAGACAGAAGCGAGCTGTCAGCTGTGCATAAGACGTAATGCATGTTCTTTGTACTTTTGTCCATTTATTGTATTTATTTTCCCTGATTTGAACTATAAAATGGTGATTTTCTTGTCTCAAAATGAGAGTACCCCTAAACATTTTTTAAAGGAAAAAAAGCACTGTATCTATCTATCTATCCATCGAGCTAGCTTTCATTCAGGTGGTAAACGCCATTTAGGGTTTTAATTTTTTTAAGAAAGCAAGAGGTGGGGGTGCCAAATTTTGGTGTTGCACAGGGCGCTGCTGAAATTTGAGATCCCAAACTCCACCACTGCTCCCAGCCTGACCACCACCAGGGACATCAGTCTAGACCCCAGCAACCACCTAAGAGGAAAAAGCTGGAACGAAGAAAGCCTTTGCGAGCTCTCCTACCTAATGTGAACTGGAAATCCTGAAAGTGTTTTCCAAGAACCACATAAGTTTTGAGATGATAGACATGCGTTTTTTATTGTTGAAGATGAGATAAGGCTTTGAGCATAACTCTCTTTTTTTGTTCTTTTTGTACTGAAACCCACCAAAGCAGAGGGAAATTTAAATTTTTACTAATTCACTGGAAAAAAGGGATAAAGGCAAGGACAAAGGAGCTTTGATGCAGAGAATAAACCATGATTTAATTCAGATGATGGACTGCCAGTGTGGTTCTGAAAAGAATCAGCATAGCAGGAGAAAAGATGAACTCAGAAGCACAACTCTCAAAAGGCATAAGGCGCATTCTAGAGAAAGTTAGATCTTCTTAACAGCAACGGATTTCAATGGGACCTGGGTGTGTACCTACTTTCTTCTGTTTTTCCCAGTTCTAAAGAAATACGTATTTAGAGCAAACATTCTCAAAATGTTGTCAAGGTGGCCCTCTATGAATGAATAACTCTGTTATTTGATTCTCCTTGCACATCTAACAAAACAGAGCTAAGAGCGAAGTCATTAATCATATTTAATGAGGAATCACATGGGTTCCTTCACATGTGGAAATTATTCAGATTCACAATATGCATGATTGACGTGTATGCTAACAAATCAAATGCTGGCGTAGCTGGCACTCTTACCCATGTTCCAGTTGGACTGTCTGATTTTTAATAGTTTCATGTGTATATCTGACTATTCATCCCCATTAAACATGTTTTGCAAACTTGCTCTAGGGGGCCAGTGCATGATAGCATGATGATATCACTGGTATTGGACAATCAGTGCTGCCCATCTCCTGCATACTTTTGGAATGGACTCTGGAGAAGAAATTTATGCTTCCATTTAACACAACAAGGGTGCTTCTAACTCAGCTTTCATTTATATACAAATATTGTAATCTCAAATATATCATTTTAAGATTGAGGGTTTGAGACAGTAAAGGATAAACTGAGCCAGGACACCTTCCTTCCTTCCTTCCTTCCTTCCTTCCTTCCTTCCTTCCTTCCTTCCGGACAGCAGCTCAAGTTGTAAGGCACATCAATTCTCAAGGAAACTACAACTAAAAAGCTAGGATAAATAGCCTCCTTATCAACAGACCTCTAGGGTCTTAGGACTGGCAGAGGTGGCTCTCTTGTTAGTTCTGCTGCCCTCAGAGGTTTGGGGGAGTGACCAAGAGGACAGCTAGCATACAGTATGGATGAGAATAAGACGGAAACAAGAGAGCTGAATTTGGTCTCTGTAATCTAGGAGCATTTGTGGGTTGCTTGACGCTGCTCACTAAAATTCCAGTGTGGAATTTCTGCAGAGTTTAAGCTGGGACTCCACCTATACTCAACCCACACATTTGTAAGGAAAAACAAATGCTGTCATTGTTGGTGCCCAGAGTATGGAAACCCCCTTCCTCAGAGAGACTTGCCTAATGTCTACATTATGATCCCTTCAAGGCCACTTGCAAACAAATGCCCTTTTAATTTCCGCAGGCTAATTTCCGCCTTAAACATTTTGAGTACTTTATAGATGTGCTGTACTAATAGTCTTCTTTGCTGCTAATTGTTTTCATGGTGCATTTTTTAATTTTCCGGTTTAATTTGTACTTGTGAACCACCCAGAGAACTTTTGCTATTGGGTAATTTAAAAACCACTGAAAACAAACTGGCCTTCCTGATATTTCCAATCAGCCCCAGTAAGCACAGCCAATGTGCAGAAATGATAGAAGTTGACATTTGGCAACATTTGAGGGGCCAAAGGTTCCTCACACCTACTTTAGCATGTGCTCCAGCTGTTTGCTAAGTCAGCTGGAAGGGAAATACTTAATGTGCAACCAGTTGCCCCCTTCTAGTTCTTACACCTTTGTTGTAGGCTATATTATGTCCCTGTTGACAGCTGCTAAACTAGGGATGGAGAACAGATGTTGTTGGACTCCAACTCCCATCCGTCCCAGCCAGCATAGCCAATGGTCTGGGATGATGGAAGTTCTGCTCCAACAATTCTGGAGGGTCACAGGTTCCCCTATTTTAAACAGGCAACTCTCTGTGATAGTAATGGACCCATTACCAAGTGTGGATCCTAAAGGCAGCCAATTCCCCCCCCCCCCCCGCAAGCATTTGTTGCAGGTTCCATTTGTCATTGCTGGAATCCAAACAGTGTGCTGTTCTTGCCCCTTCTCCCAGCTAGGAAGTTATTAGATCAGCAATATCAAATATGCTTGATTTCCACCTTTTTGTTATTTATTCCAAGCTTCTTAGATTTATAAGATTTTAATGACATTGTGAATACAGAATTGCATCTCCTGTCATTATCTCTCTGATTTTATAAACAAGCAAAGCTATATTGCCACCTCTGCATGTTAGCCCACCTGGGATATTGAGAGATTCATTCCATCTCAAGCTTTAACTGTACAGGAATCTGTTCCTCCTCTGGGGGCAGGGGTGTCGGTTAGGGAATTTACCAATAGTTCCTTTTCCATATAATATGTGTAAAAGATAAATAAACATGAAATTGGAAGCAAATGTTCTTTAAAAAAAGTTTTTTGAAGCTTTGCTTAATGTTTAAATGGGTTTGAAGGCAGAATTCTTTCTAATTGTCCTAATTAGCATCTCAATTGCTGTGCAATGGCCTCCAACGCTGAACTTGAGCTACATTAACTCATAGTATTTCCAGGCTACAGTTCTGTTTCTGAAACTGAGTTTACAGTGCATTTTGCCAGAGAAGAATGGGGACATTAAGCAGCGTACAAGCAAAGAGAAGGGGAGGGAGGGAGGGAGGGAGGGAGGGAGAGAGAGAGAGAGAGAGAGAGAGAGAGAGAGAGAGAGAGACTATACTGAGCTGTGAAACTTCCCTGGATGCAACCCCAAGAGATCCATCAAGTCCAAAAAGCCATTTTGCGAACACATTATTTAATTCACTAAGGAATCAAGAAACACATTTTGTCAAGCCAAGACCAAAAAATAAAAAATATTTTTTTTAAAAAATCATTATTTCCCCTTTTATTTTATTTTTTTACATTTCCCTGGGGCAAATGTTCATGGTGGTGAGAAAGAACTGCTGTTATTTTCCCCCTTTGTTTTCATTCTGAAGTACTTTCCCTCCTAAGTTGTGAATGTGCCATTCCTGAGATGTTAGATGTTGCTAAAAATAAACTTTGGGTAAAGGTTGCACCATGCGATGTTTCGCATGTTAACTCAGAAGTATGTCCCATTAAGATTGTATTGCTGTAATGGGTTCTACATGCGGAAGGTACATTCTTTCACCTTTGGTGGACGTGCCCAAAGATTAAGGCTTTCTGGGAAATGATATATAATGAACTGAAAAAGGTATTTAAATATACCTTCCTGAAGAAACCAGAGGTCTTTCTCCTGGGAAATGTCAGCCAATTGGTGCCAAAGAAGGACAGAACTTTTTTCATGTATGCTACAACAGCAGCAAGAATACTCATTGCAAAGTATTGGAAGACACAAGATCTACCCACTCTGGAAGAATGGCAGATGAAGGTGATTGACTACATGGAATTGGCAGAAATGACTGGCAGAATCCGAGACCAGGGAGAAGAGTTGGTTGAAAGAAGACTGGAAGAAATTTAAAGACTATCTACAGAAATATTGTAAAATTGATGAATGTTAGAAGAATGTTGGAAAGAAACTAAGGGGTTTCCAGCTGTAATGCAGATACGAAAGAAAAAAAGTTTACAAATGGGTAAAAGCTTAATGGTAAGGATTTGCTGAACTAACAAATTGAAGTGGAATACAAAGAAGTGAGGTATGAGGAGGTCTGGGGAAATAAGTGTAAGAAAGATATGTTCTGGAAAATTGTTTGTTTTTTACTTTTTTATGTTGTATTTTGTATTTTGTTTTTTTCATTTCTATTGTTATATTTTAAAAACTTTAATAAATATCTATAAAAAGAAGAAGTAATGGGTTCTACATGGGGCTGCCTTTGTCTACAAACCTCAACTGGTGCAGAATGAGGCAGCAGAGTTCTGGAAGGGCTGAGGAGATCAAAACACATCACTTAAATTTTTCACCAGCTGCAGTGGTTACTTGTTTGGTTTCCAGGCTCAATTCACAGTGCTGGCTTTGACCTTTACAAACCTTTAAGTCTGAGGCCAAGGTAACTTTGGAATTGCATTCTCCCGTATGAACCTGCCAGGAACTTGATTCCACTACAGATGACTTTCTCTCTGTTCCTTTCCTGTCTGAAGCAATCAGTGGACATGATGGGGGGGGGGTGGAGAGCTGGGCTTCTCACTTGTGACACCCAGATAGCAGAACAGCTTACACTTAGAAACATAGAATTGTAGAGTTGGAAGGAATCCTGAGGATGATCTAGTCTAATGCAGGGACATTCCACTGTCACGTATTGTGATCGAACCTGAAACCTTGGTGTTTTCAGCACCACACTCTAACCAACTGAGCTATCCAGGCATTCTTGCCCCCTAATGGCCTGCCTCTTTTCTAGTTGTGTCTCTTTGATGCTTAAATAACTGCCTTTATAATTGCTTTGTATTTCACTATTTGTGATTGTTGTCCTTGCTGTGAACTGCTGTGAACTGCTTTAGTAGTACAGTGGTGCCCCGCAAGACGAATGCCTCGCAAGACAAAAAACTCGCTAGACGAAAGGTTTTTCCGTTTTCGATTTGCCTCGCAAGACGAATTTCCCTATGGGCCTGCTTCGCAAGACGAAAACGTCTCGCGACTTTGTTTTCTTTGTCTAAAAACAAAGACATGTTTTGTTTATAAAGTTAATTTGTTTTCCCTTCAATTTTTGAACTGCTCTTTACAGTATGTGTGACTTTAAAGAGCAGTTAATAAACTGTTGTTGTACCAAATTTGGCTTTGTTTGGACTTTTTTTGACCATAGGAACGCATTAATTGATTTTCAATGCATTCCTATGGGATTTCGTGATTCGCAAGACGAAAAATTCGTCAAACGACAAAACTTGCGGAACGAATTAATTTCGTCTTGCGGGGCACCACTGTAGTAGTAGTAGTAGTAGTAGTAGTAGTAGTAGTAATAATTAATAATAATAATTTATACCCCGCCCTCCCCAGCCAAGGCCAGGCTCAGGGCAGCTAACAAGCAATAATAAAAACAAGTTGAATGAATACAACTTAAAAACAATATTAAAATACAACATTAAAATATTGAAACATTAAAATATTAAAATGCAGCCTCATCACAGGAGGAGAAAAGAAAAAGAAAGAGGGCAGGGAATCAAATTGGCTCCAAGCCAAAGGCCAGGCAGAACAACTCTGTCTTACAGGCCCTGCAGAAAGAAATCAGATACTGCAGGGCCCTGGTCTCATGAGGCAGAGCGTTCCACCAGGCTGGAGCCAGTGTTGAAAAGGCCCTGGCTCTGGTTGAAGCCAATCTAACTTCCTTAGGGCCCGGGACCACTAAGGTGTTGCTATTTATGGACCTTGAGGCTCTTCGTGGGGCATACCGGGAGAGGCGGTCCCGTAGGTACGAGGGTCCTAGGCCGTGAAGGGCTTTAAAGGTCAAAACCAGCACCTTAAATCTGACCCTGTACTCCACCAGGAGCCAGTGCAGCTGGAAAAACACTGGGTGAATATGCTCCCATGGCAGAAACCCCATGAGGAGCCTCGCTGCAGCATTCTGCACCCGCTGGAGTTTCTGGGACAGCTTCAAGGGCAGCCCCGCATAGAGCGAATTACAGTAGTCTTCGCCCTCGCTTGTCCTAGCCACCGTCCAATATGAGAGGGGGCTCAGCCCCCTGCCCACAAATATTGAGGGAGCTGAAGCCCCTTCTGCCCCCTATAGTTGTGCCCCTGGCATGGATCCAGAAGGTTGAGAGGGCAGACGCTCTGGTTTATGTTCCGGCAGCATGATGTCACAAAGCCAATAAGATGTGGCTATGTGATGAAGACCATTCAGAGAAAGAGCAAGGCGCATTGCCCTCACTCTGAATGGTTGGCAGGAGCTCAACCATTGTTTCCTATTGCCATGGGAAGGAGGGCTGTACCACAGCTTCAAACAGGAATGCAAATCGTTCCTGCCAGCGTGCTACAGTGGCAGGTCTTTCAATCACCTTCCTGCACAATACATTTACGTGTTACTAGCTGCCCCTGCACTATGGACAAATGCTTTCACTCAGTTTTCAACCCCCCAGGAAAAACGGCTGAATAGGGAGAGCACTTCTTGCAGCAGGCAAGCATTCACAGAAAGTGATCACGCTTTCCCCCTAGTCCGGTGGTCTGAATAGTCGAAGGCTGCTTCATGTATTCTGCCCTTTTATCAATTAATTTAAGACTGAGTCATTCATTCCCCCTGCACAGAAAATCTTATCAACATTATTAAAAGAATCAATGCATCCATTTCCCCCCTCATCTCTCCAGGGTTTTTTCTTTTCTTTTTCTTTTTTCAAATCCATTTTGCAATAAGAATGATCTCTCTGCTTGACCTAATATGTGTCTGGCTCATGAAAACTCCAAACTGGCATTCACCCCCCCTTCCCTATAAAATCCTTTCTCCTCCCTCCCTCCATCATGCCAATACTTTAGGCAAGAAGATTCCACTGTGCTGAACAGAAGCAGTGGCCTCTGTGAGCTTCGTTTTAACTAAGGAACAATGAAACTCAGCCAAGTGTACTACCAGAAAAATGAGAATGTAAAAATTGTGGTCACTGGAGTTTCTCATGAGGAAAACTCACAGAGGGAGAGGGAGTGGCTCAGAACTGAAACTGTAGTAGCGGAAGAGGAACTGGACTGCTAAGGCAAGAATCTGGAGATCGAGGACTTCATGTAGGATAACACAGGGGCAGGCAGTTATCAGGCTTGCAGGATCATTTATATATTCAGAGAAAGAGAGTGCAAGGGCATGCACAAACTCAGATTCCTCCCTTGGGACCAGGTGCAAAACAGTGGCTAGGCTCTTGGGGTGTGGGGGCAGACATAGGTTCAATTAGCCAAGTTTCAATTTTTGTCCATTTCCCAAATTTTAAGTTCAGTTCTCCAGCTCTCCACAGCAATTTGTGAATTTGTTAAACTCCTCATGGAAATTTGTCAGTGAGGATATTTCCATGCAGGCCTGGGAGGAAGATAAAGGGAGGGAAATTACTTGCTTTTTTCAAGCTCAGTGGTTCTTAAAATGTAATTTAATTTTCTTTCTTAAATTGGTTGCTTTATCTTGTCCAGGGCAGCCCAAAGTTACTGACAACCAACCAACCAAATAAACAAAAACAAAAACCCCCACAAAGATGCATTAAAACCGGCTGGGAGGGGGGCGAGAGAAATATGTTTTTTTAAAAAAAACTTACCCACTTCTAAAAGGCCACAGGTAGTTAAAGGCCAAAGGCCTGGTTATAAAGGAAAGTCTTTGCTTGGTGCCTAAAGATATACATTCAGCTGCCCCAGTAACTGGCAGCTCCTCTTCAGTCTATTCTCATAGAATTGTAGAGTTTGAAGGAATCCAGAGGGTGATCTAGTCCAATGCAATGTAGGAATCACAGCTGAAGAATCAGTGACAACTTGGCAACTATTCCATCACTTTCACACCAAAAAGGTCCATTCTGTCTGCTTTCCATATGGAAGATGCTTTTGTGGGAAAGAAGGTGGCTTTTATATTACTCCTCCAATTCAGTTCCCCAGAAATTTCATTTAAAGTATATAAGGCAGTAGGTGGGATGGGAAAATCTATCCATTTTGTTTTCTCTTTGTTTTTCATTTTTTCTCCAATCATATCTCCACATTTCCACAACAGCGAAACATCCTCACGGGAATTTATATCAGATTTTTAGGGTGAATTTATCGAAACGTACACAGGTTTGTATGCAGTTTTTCCCCAATATGCACATTTTTGCAAAGCAATTTCCCCTGCATTTTTTAGGGAGTGGGGCATTTAAATGGAAGTCTGCTGGCAGCACTGCTGGTGGTAATTGAAATTCCCCCTCAGTGTAGCATTGCGGGGTCAACTAAGGGACAGAGAGGCACAATTTGGAGTACCAGAAACTGATGCCCACCATTCAATTCAGCAGGGCCTTATTCAGCTAAACTAGTCTCCAAGCATCCCAAAGAGATTCCATTGGTGGTGCAAATCTGCTTGGAAAGTAACCTCTGCCAATGTGTTTTCTTCGAAGCCCAACAGTCTGACAGTGTGCTTGGTTTCCAGTGAGAAAACAGATCCAAACTATGTGAAAGAACTCGATGTTGAAATATACATTTATAAAGAAACCAGAAGCATTTCTATTGGGCATTGTGGGGAGTGATATAAATAGAAAGGAATGTAAGCTCTTCTTCTATGCAATAACAGCAGCAAGAATATTATTGGCCCAAAAATGGAAGCAAGAAGAGTTACCATCAATTGAAGAATGGAGGATCCACCTGAGAATAATTGGAAAGTTGCTATTCTGTGTGTTTGTGCACACACACATTTGACTAAATATATTATCTACTTGAGACCACGATAAGGAGGAGAAAGTACATGAGTGTTGTTGTTGTTTAGTCGTTTAGTCGTGTCCGACTCTTTGTGACCCCATGGACCAGAGCACGCCAGGCACTCCTGTCTTCCACTGCCTCCTGCAGTTTGGTCACTCATGCTGGTAGCTTCGAGAACACTATCCAACCATCTCGTCCTCTGTCGTCGCCTTCTCCTTGTGCCCTCCATCTTTCCCAACATCAGGGTCTTTTCCAGGGAGTCTTGTCTTCTCATGAGGTGGCCAAATTATTGGAGCCTCAGCTTCACGATCTGTCCTTCCAGTGAGCAAGAGCACCTTAGAGACCAACTAAGTTTGTTACTGGCATGAGCTTTCGTGTGCATGCACACTTCTTCAGATACTTCAGATATTATTTTTTAAGTCCTCATGAAAATTCACCAGCATTTCAGTGTGAATTTTTCCTGATGCACCCATTTTTGTGTGCAGCTTTGCACAATATTTGTAATTTTGCAAAGCAATTCCCCCTACTGTTCTTTCCACTTAACATACACCTTTTTGTATTCAATGTGAACTTCAGATCAACACAGATCTTTGAAGGATACCTTTCTTTCAGTTCACATATTGGGGTTGGTTTTTTGTTTGTTTGTTTGTTTGTTTGTTTTTTGGAAAGGAATGAATTAGAGAGCTTCACTTTCAAACGGGAACTTCCATCCTTAAACTCAGCTGATTTGTATTTTTGTCTTGGCTAATGGTTTTTCACGAATAAATGTGACTGTTGGTTAAGAAAATTGTGACATTTGTGTAGAATCATAGAATCATAGAGTTGGAATAGACCACAAGGGCCATCGAGTCCAACCCCCTGCCAAGCAGGAAACACCATCAGAGCACTCCTGACATATGGTTGTCAAGCCTCTGCTTAAAGACCTCTAAAGAAGGAGACTCCACCACACTCCTTGGCAGCAAATTCCACTGTCGAACAGCTCTTACTGTCAAGAAGTTCTTCCTAATGTTTAGGTAGAATCTTCTTTCTTGTAGTTTGGATCCATTGCTCCGTGTCTGCTTCTCTTTCTCCCTCCTCTATATGACATCCTTTTATATATTTGAACATGGCTATCATATCACCCCTTAACCTCCTCTTCTCCAGGCTAAACATGCCCAGCTCCCTTAGCCGTTCCTCATAAGGCATCGTTTCCAGGCCTTTGACCATTTTGGTTGCCCTCCTCTGGACATGTTCCAGTTTGTCAGTGTTCTTCTTGAACTGTGGTGCCCAGAACTGGACACAGTATTCCAGGTGAGGTCTGTACTGTACTGGCACCTTGGTTGGTTGGTTAACTGCCCCAAAGGCAGTATAAAAAGTATTTATAAATAAATTAATGCCTACCATGATGCTCTCTGACAAGATCTGCTTTGTATATCATCTTCCACCCATCGTCCCTCCCCACACCCTGCACCCAGCCTGGTTTTTGCTAGGTCTGGTTGTCTTGTAATTTGCCAATACTAAATCGGCTTGCATTCTTGCACAATGTTTAAGAAATTCGTGTTTGCCAATAAAGAGTTTAATTTCCTCCTGCATTGATTCATTAGGTTTCTAAGTACTTCAATAATAAAACTCAAAATGCTTGAAACTTCCATCAAGCGCCTGCATTCAAAGAACATGTCTTGTATGCATACTAAGTCATTCTCTTCTCTTCTTAGAGGTTGGCTCTGTGGCATTTGCTGAAAGAACGTAGAATCCCATAGCAAAGATTCAAAATAGGGAAGGTCAAAAATACCAAAGGATCGATAAATAGAAAAAATAAAATTTGCTTTCATAGAGCCTTTTATCTTCTAACAATTCATTTGCTGGTCCCAAATGGATGCAGCCAGCATATGATTCGATCTGTAGGTGTTTTTTAATCTTTGAAAGTGACTCCCAGATACCTAAACCTCTTGTTCTTCTACCTATTTTTCCCGTTTCAGCTGCATTTTGCTAGGTGTAGAGGTCTTGTAATTTGCCAATACTATATCAGCTGGCATTCTTGCTCAAGGTTTAAAAAATGTGTGTTTATCTAGTTCTGTTGTTGTGTGCCACCAAATGTACATGGCACCTTAAATGGTTACATAGGCAAGTCCTTGTTCCCAGAGTTTACAGTCTGAAACATCCAGTGGGAAAGGACAGAGGGATATATGAAATAATGCAGACCAAAATAGCCAGTGCAGTGTAGTGGTTAGAGTGTTGAAGTAAGATCTGGGAGACCGGGGTTCAAATCAATACAGTGGTACCTCGGGTTACAGATGCTTCAGGTTACAGACGCTTCAGGTTATAGACTTTACAGACTCCGCTAACCCAGAAATAGTACTTCGGGTTAAGAACTTTGCTTCAGGATGAGAATAGAAATCATGCACTGGCGGGAGGCCCCATTAGCTAAAGTGATGCTTCAGGTTAAGAACAGTTTCAGGTTAAGAACGGACCTCCAGAACGAATTAAGTTCTTAACCCGAGGTACCACTGTACTCACCCATTAAGCTCACTAGGAGACCTGAGGCCAGTCACTGTCTCTCAGCCTAACCTGCCTCACAAGGTTGTTGGGAGGATAAAATGGGGAGGAGGATAACCACGCACGCCACCTTTAGCTCCTCAAAAGAAAATGTGGTATAGAAATGTAATAAAGTAATAGATCACATTTATGACAATTTGCTGCCTTCATGAGCACCAGCAGAACTGAGCCACAGGGAGCCTCCCTCTCCTCCTCTTCAGGTGTTCTATGCTTTATCTTCAGCACCTTCTCTTCAAGCTGGAGGCAGTGACATAGGAAGGGGGGGGTGCGGTCCGGCCCAGGTGTCATCACTGAGGGGGGTGACAAAATGGCAAAAATGTGCGGGGGGGGGGGGTTTAAAAAAGGGCTCACAAAAGTTTTTAGTTCAGTCAACAAAAGCAACTAAATGTGGCTGGCGCTGGGTTCCACACTGCGGGGGCTGGCACTTACCGCAGGGACTGCAGCATGCCCGAGCCACATGTCTCTCCTGGGAGTGACATGGTGGCTTGAGAGCCTGCAGGCTCCGTGCTGCCTGAAACGGCAGCATGGGGCTTGCGTCTGCCCACCGCCTCTGCCTCAGCTGCCCTATAGTTGAGGGGGAGGCGGCGGAGAGGCTTTGCACAGTGCGCCCTGCCCTGGCTTGCCCCGCCCCCATGGGTGGCTTACTCCACCCCCAGGTGCAGGGTGCGTGTGACTCCCCGGACACCCGAGCAGCTAGCTATGCCATTGGCTGGAGGTCATGGTTTATGACAGCAGCAAGCCAGCAGTAAATCACACCAAGCAAGTTTCTTAGCAAACTCTTCCTTAGTGAAACGGGATCTGCACAAAAGTGTCAGACCTAATGATCGCAGCAACTATCCCCAGTAGGTCTTGGCCCCATGAAGCAGTTGCTGAGACTGAAGGACCCCGTCTCCCTGCTCCCCCTCCAGGGCTTTCCCCAAGCAATCTAAGACTGCTCCTGCATGGAGCTAACTTCACCTCCACCCTCTTCATGCTTCTCCTGGTTCTGGGAGACCATGGGGGAGGGGAGCTTGTCACAGCAGAATTGGGAGACACCCATACTTCTTCACAAGCTACACTAATCTCTGCCTCTTGGCCTCCCTCTTCTCCTGTTTCAGCTTCTGCCTCTGGTTCTGGACTTCTCTCTGCCATAGACTCCCCCTGCTCACTAAGCCCTGTTACCTCTTCAGCTTCTGACACCTCCTCCCAGTCTTCTCCCTCTGACCACTCATCATCATCCCTCCCAGTGCTTTTCTTCTAGAAAAAGGTGCCAGTACTGCGTATCCTTGAGTCCACCTGAAAAACCCCCACTTATCCTGTCAGGAGTTCAGCCTACACTTGAGTAGGACCCTGGCAGAGACACATGCCTGACTGGCATGTTCCCTCCTTCCTGGTCGATCGTTCGGGAACTTCAAAAGCTTTCTTCAGCCCGAACATCACAGCGACCGATGCCAACGGACACTTGGCACACTTAGGGATCTGCAGAGTTTGCCCAACTTGCATGACAGACCTCAGCAACTCAGCACTTTGGCTAATCTACTTTATTTACATATAAACACACAGAGAGCACTGCAACATGGCTCCCTCTCTCTCTCTAGCATCAGACAACAAAGAGAAAAAGAACAAAGGACAATAGTCCCACTTCACGGAACACAGTAACACAACCATCCTGTCTCGGTCACTTCCCACTCTGTGGAGTCAAAACATATACTGTCATATGAAAAACAACAATCCTATGACTGCAATCATGGAGCAGGAATTCTAACACATCCCACCAATCCCTGGCAATGAGTCTTTTCCCCTTGGGGGTTCCCCAGCTGGCTCCTCCCACCATTCCTCTGTGTCCAACTAGTCCATGACAGTTTATTGCTAAGCAAGTCAGCTTTGTAACTCATGCTTGTTTGGAAGCTGAGCATAGTTAGTGATTAATCACAACCCTCAGTTCAGGTGCAGCAATAAGGGAGAGTCACAAGAAACGCTTTCAAAGTCCTCCTCCCAACTGAATGGGAAGAGGAGAGGGAGAAGGGATCTTGTGAGCCAGAAGCTCAGACTTGCTCATGGCCATTGTGCTAAGCCACGGTTTAGTGTGGCATGGGAGCGTGACCGATGCCACGCTTATGGAGGTGTAAAATTATTTTTATACCAAAGGAAAGATAACTTAGCCCAAAATCTCCCCATAAATATGCCCCTATTGTTTGTTTTTCTCTCTTTCAGAGCCTCCAGCAGTATTAAAACAAGCAGGCCAGAGCAAAGCTGGGTGATTTTCTTGGCATGAGCTCATGACTTGCTATTCCTAATCTTTTTGTTTCCATTGCTGTCAAAAAAGCAGAGATGCAGAAAGGGTGAATTCCAGCTGAAAAAGTCAGTTTTCATTGCTAAAGCAAGAATTATCCCTCAGGGTCAAGGATTGTCTGAATCAATAACACACTCATTTCACTGGTCTCATGTAAATGGTGAGTCAGTTCAACTAATCCAGCAGTACATCATCTGACAAAATAATAATAATGCTGTATTAAATACCACCACCTTGTCTGTTTTTAAGAACTGATTAGTATGAAATTAATGGCTCTTGCTTTGCTATTGTGCCTGTAAAGCAATTTTTAAGGCATTTTTATGTAGTGCCACTTATCAAGTACTTTTTGATACCCACATATTTACTTTCAAGAAGCATTTGGAAAATATTAATGAGAATTGCTGCTTATACAGAAATTTTTAAGCCACTTATTCCACTTCCAATTAAGAAATGCATTTCAAAGGCGGAGAAAACTGATTAAAAAAAACCCTGCCACACAGCGACTGCACAACACAAAATCATTTATCTCTAAGAGAATCCTACATTTAAAAATAGGCATCGCTTACCATGCAGATAGCAGTAAATAAAATGTGAGATTTTTCTTGTCTATACACCAGGACGCTTGAAGAATTAGATGCTGGTACATTCCTTTTTCCAATACAAAGTGTCCTGATCTGTATTTCCTGGACTAACGTGCAGATTAGAATTTACTTTTGCACTTCTTGAATATTACTAGAAATAATAATAATAATAATAATAATAATAATAATAATAATAATAATAATAATAATAGATTAATGCCAAAATGGGACAGGACAGACTTATGGTTAAATACATACAAAAGTGGAGTGCACTAGGAAGACACAATTAGCTGAAAACACAATTTTGTTTTGTAGCTTCTTGAAATTCATCCTAAATGCAGGAGATGACTGAAGTTATATTCCCAATGCGTTCCTGCACCCTCCACTCATGCTGGTCTAAGAATCATAGCAGCATAGAATTGTTGAGTTGGAAGGGACTCAGATGTTATCTAGTCCAACCCCTTGCAATGCAGGAATCTCAAAACATGGTCCCCCATCCAATTTGAAACCATTTGCTTTGTAAATGTGCTAGCAGTTTTGTTGCTGCACCAGAAGATAGAAGAGACTTGTTTATGATACCTCAGCATTAGCAGAAGTATCCCAGAAGATCATTCATAGTCGTTCTGCCGCCCACAGATGTGTGGAGTGTCTGGGAGAGTTGTGGAATTCCTTCCCCACAGTGACACACATGACACTTTCACTACAGAGCTTTTGTCAAATGCTAAAAATGTAGCTCTTTTACCCTGGGCATGGGCCCTTGAAGTCTGTGTTCGCCGCACCCACCCTATTTCTGTGACTGTTATTTGGTTTATTTGTTTTCAATTCTGGATTTTAAATGATTGGAGCTTGCCTTGGGACCTGATGGTGAAGGGTGGGCCATAAATGATGATGATAAAAATAATAGAATATAAACCCCAAGTGAAAAACCTCAGCGGTGCAGTCTTTATATATGGCTGATCTCCAGATTAGGCTAGCATGCAATTACAAGTAGCATTTCTGTGACTAAATGCTGATCTCAAATAAGGAAAAGGTGGGGTTTTGTAGTATTTCTACAGCGAAGGGCTGCAATTGTTTATTCACTTAATATATTTATACCCCACATTCTCCCAAGTTGGGATTCAAGGTGGCTTACAACATTTAAAAACAGCATTATAAAATGCAAGGTAATAAAAACAAATTAGTTAAACAACCAAAATTAAAACACAATCATAGCTCGGAAGTTGAACGGAATCCATTCTGGAAGTCCATTTGACTTCCAAAACGTTTGGAAACCAAAGCACGGCTTCTGATTGGCTTCAGGAGCTTCCTGCAGCCAATCAGAAGCTGTGGAAGCCCCATTGGATGTTTGGCTTCCGAAAATTGTTCGAAAACTGGAACACTCGCTTCTGAGTTTGTGGCGTTCAGGAGCCAAAACGTCCGAGTACCAAAGCGTTCAAGATCCAAGGTACAGTTGTACGTTGAAACGCATTTAAAACCAGCACTTAAAAGCAGTTTGCCTTGACAGCAGCCCAGTTACCAGCTTCCTCTGCAGTTTGCTTTCCAAAAGCCTGCCTTCGAGAAGGACCATAGCTCAGGGTTATTGCTCCTGCCCTGGATGCAGAAGATCCCAGCATCACCAGGGACAAGGTAGAAAAACTCTTGCCTGAAGGTCCAGAGACCTGGTGCCAGTTAGTGGCAACAAGCCTGAACTAGATGAGCCAATGGCCTGGCTCAGGATGAAGCAGCTTACCATGTTTTCTAAAGACAAGCTCACCGCAGAGCCAATGAAAACCCTGGCAATTCAAGCGACAAAGGCATCAAACAATGCAGCTGAGATCAGAGGCCTACTGAGACTAATTAGCTGCATCTCAAGGCCCAGAGACAGTATTCATCCCATATTTACACAGAGCCACTGTGGTACTGAGCTAAGCTGGGAATGAGACAAGAAAGGGCTGAGAATAGGAAAGCAGACCTAGAATCATGGAATCACAAAATTGTAGAGTTGGAAGGGACCCGCAGAGTCATCTTGCTGAACCCCCTGCAATGCAGCAATCTCAACTAAAACATCAATGACAGATGGTCAGCCAACGTCTGCTTAAAAACATCCAAGGAAGGAGAGTCCACAAGCTCCTGAGTGGGTTGGTTCCACTGTCAAAAAGCTCTTACCGTCAGAAAGTTCTTCCTGAAGTCAGAATCTCCTTTCTGGTAACTTGAATCCGTTGACTTGTGTCCTATCCTCCAGAGCAGGAGAAATCAAGCTTGCTCCATCTTCCATGTGATAGCTCTTTAGATCAGGCATAGGCAAACTCGGCTCTCCAGATGTTTTGGGACTACAACTCCCATCATCCCTGACCACTGGTCCTGTTAGCAAGGGATGATGGGAGTTGTAGTCCCAAAACATCTGGAGGGCAGAGTTTGCCTATGCCTGCTTTAGATAGCTGTAGGTGGCTTTCATATCTCCTCTCCATCTCCTCTTTTCCAGACTAAACACACCCAACTCCCTGAACTGTTCTTCATAAGACTTGGTTTCCAGACCTTTGATCATCTTGGCTGCCCTCCCTCTGCACATGTTCCAGCTTGTCAACATCCTTCTTAAATTGTGGCTCCCAGAAGGCAATAGTAGTTCAAACTGGAATAATTGTGGTTTCGATGATATCTTTGGTTCCCCTCCAGGTCTGCGCTTTTATATGTGTAAGATGGTATTCTTTAGTGGAAGGAACTACTGAAGTGGTCAAACCAGTCTCTTTGTTTAATTAATGGTCCAGACAAGCCTGCTAAACATCCTTTTCCCACTACTAAAGAGTTGGCCAAGTTGTCATAGAAACAACTAGCTAGTAATGTTTCCAGAAGGAGGGGTCTGGCTTCCCCCCTCACACTTCCTTGACTGCAGGCCACTTCATCCTAGGCACAGGAGAAAAACAGGCACGGGGCTTGTCTCATATGGAGATGGTGGCTGGGAAGACACCGAGATTTGACTTGTTCTTTTATGCAGAAACTAAAGCTATTACTTTGGGGACCCCCTCCAAGAAACCTAATAAGGATGCAAGATCTGTTGGAGTGCTAAATGCTGCCAATCCTTCCATTTTATTCTCAGGTTATGAGGTAAAGCGACCCCTGACTGTTAGGTCCAGTCGTGGCCGACTCTGGGGTTGCAAGCTCATCTCGCTTTGCTGGCCGAGGGAGCCAGTGTACAGCTTCTGGGTCATGTGGCCAGCATGACTAAGCTACTTCTGGCGAACCAGAGCAACGCACAGAAACGCCGTTTACCTTCCCACTCTGTGATACCTATTTATCTACTTGCACTTTGACGTGCTTTTAAACTGCTAGGTTGGCAGGAGCTGGGACCGAGCAATGGGAGTTCACCCTGTTGCGGGAATTTGAAGCGCCGACCTTCTGATCGGCAAGCCCTAGGCTCTGTGGATTAGACCACAGTGCCACCCGTGTCTTATGCTCCGGTTGTATATGTGTGTAAATAAACCACATATCAAAAAGGCACCACAGTCTCCAGTGATTTTCATTCCAGGGAAACCAAACCTGAGTAAGTGATGGAACCCTGAAGTCTCTCACCACTTGGAGATTCATAACAATATGCAACCACAGTGGAAAGCTCTGACAGCTATGTGGGATGTGAATACTTCCATGTACATGCAAATTTATCTCAGTCAGAGCTAGGGATTAGAGAGCAATCTGATTCATTTCACATTTAAAGGCAAATCTATCTAATTCCAAAACAATATGCCAACCAGAACATATTCAAAATTTGCATTCCTCTAGTTTCTGCAATAGTTTTCCAGACCAATAATGTGCACAAAAATGCATGTGCCATAGTAAAGTGTGCATAAAATGCATCTGTTAGTGACAATAAAATGTCAAAATGCATTATACTAAAATATAAATATTGAGGAAAATATAAAGCTGAGGGGAAATATGCTTTGCAAAATGCATACATTTGGCAAAATTGCATGTAAAAATGTGTACATTCAGAGCAATTTGCACTAAAATGCTGATTGGTTTCATGGGGAAAGAAATTTGCAAACTGATGTGGAAATGTGGAGAACTCAACTTAAGGTTGGGAAAATGAGAAACCAAGAGACACTGAAATGGACAGATTCCCTGAGCTGTCATCAGAGTTCTAGAAATGAGCCTATCAATAATCCATAATCCATCAGTGACAATTCCGAGACTTGGTACTCTAATTCTATGCCTCCACCATGAAGGGCAAATTAGGGAAAGACAATGAAACCGACTGTCTGTCCAGGCAGCCAAATGACACAGGGCTATTTGGCTCTTTCCAATCTTGTACAGTTGAAGCATTTGTCAATTTCCTTGCTCCTCATAATGCCAAATGCTACCCTTCAGTGGTGTCAAATGACAAAGGACATAACCTGAGAGAAAACAATTGTCTTTATAATCATAGAACAGATGACAGGGAGCAACTGAGAGTGAATCATTCCACTCCATAGTGCAATGCACCTGCTGTGTGTACAAGACAAGGTGCCAGTCTAAATGTTAAAGTCCTCATGGAGATCCGCGTTCCTAGAGCAAGTTTCCAACACATGCAGCTCCAGCTGTAGTATGGTTTGGAATAGTTTGCTGTGATTTGGTTTTAACGGCAAGTGCCTGCTGGGAAACACCATTGATATGGATGGGGGGACAGAAATCTTACTGTGACTTGGCCCAACATACACAGTGCGTTGATCTGCATTATATGGCAGGATGAGAACCTAAGAAGAACTCTGATGGATCGCACAAAAAATGGATCTAGTTTGCATCCTGTTCTCACAGGGACCAGCCAGATGTGACGCGTGCAAGCAGGACTTGAGTGAACAGCACTCCAGCACTCTCCCCCCCCCCCCCAGCAACTGGTAGACAGAGACACGCTGCTTCTGAAAGTGGAGATATGATGTAGCCATGATGGCTAGTAATCATGAATTGCCTTAACGTCCATGAGGATGGAAAACATACCTTAGGGGTGCCAATCTCCATGATGGCAGTGTGGGAATGTTCAGGGAGGCAGGAGAGGATATATTGTTTATTAATATCCTTCCTAACTTGGGACACGGATGGTACTGTGGGTTAAACCACAGAGCCTAGGGCTTGCCGATCAGAAGGTTGGTGGTTCGAATCCCCACAATGGGGTGAGATCATGCAGTGAGAAGCATGCAGTGCAAGTAGATAAATAGGTACCGCTCCGGTGCGAAGGTTTTTGTGCGATGCTCTGGTTCGCCAGAAGCGGCTTAGTCATGCTGGCCACATGACCAGGAAGCTGTACGCTGGCTCCCTCGGCCAGTAAAGCGAGATGAGCGCCGCAACCCCAGAGTCGTCCGCACTGGACCTAATGCTCAAGGGTCCCTTTACCTTTACCTAACTTGCACTAGCAAGTTCTATAAGTTAGCAGTGTTTTAACATTCCCCTTTAAACGCACAGTGGGTAGCTGGTTGCTGGTTACAAGCGTGTTTAAGCTTTTCGATATAGATTCTTGGGAAGATCCCTTCTTTCCCTCTTAAAAGAATGAACACACCACAATTTTATTTAAGATATATAAAAGTAGTTTATTCACATTCAACATCAGTTCACAGATGGATCCTTGAAGGCAGACTTAGTTACAGATATATATGTGAGTCTATCCCATATGGAGATAGTCTCTTTGTCCTCTGTTGGCTGAGCCAACAGAGCATCTCTGGCTAAAAAATTGTTGGTCCAATGACGAGGTCCAAAAAGAGAAAGGTGCCTGCATGCCTAGACCTTATGTTACCTGCACAGGTAAGGTCACGTCCACCTCTAGTCACGTGCAAGAGGAAGGATGCTCCAGCCCAGGAGGAAACAGGATGTTTTCCACTGGCTGGAAAAAATATCCCTTTTCATGCCCACTCTAGGCAAACAAGGAATGTTGTTCTTGACTGCTACTTGTGTTTCACATCCCACAGGCAGGGCCATCTAGATGGGTTCAAATGCAGTTCTGCCACCATAGAACTCCATTCATCAAACCTGCTATTCTGATCCCCTGCCAATTGGCATTAGGCGGCTGGATTTGAAAACAAACAAACCCAGAGCTCTCCAGTTCCTTCAAATTAGAAGAACAAGATATTTTGCCTGGTTGGTGTTGCCCCATCACAGGGCCTTCTCAGTGGTGACTCCTCATTTGTGAGATGCCCTTCTTAGTGAGGTGTATCTCTTTTCCTCATTATTTGGTTTCAGGATGAACTTTAAAACATTCTTCTTCACCCAGGGATTTAAATGGCTAAAATATACTGTTTCTTGAAACCTAGAAACTTTTGAAGGTATATGATTGTTTTGAAATGTTCTTAAATAATTTTTTTAGGAAAAAAAACAATCATCTTGTTTTAAAGTTCTGGTGTTTGTCACCCTGGCCTCCTTTGGGAGGAAGAGTTCTGTAGAAATTGAATAAATAAATAAATATGCTAAAATCATTCACTTGTGTGAGTAGTCCAGCACAAATCAGTGAGATTACTTACAACAAAGGAACCCCAGGATTGTAGGAAACCCCCCCCCAATTCATTTAAACAAACAGTGCTTCACCGGGCGAGTTTATCAACTGTGACTTCAATACTTAATTAGTTATTTTTCTGTACATTTTGATTGAGCCTCCTATTCATGGCGATGTTGCTCTACAATTACTTTGAAACAGAAAGGTGAATTTAGATAACATTAAACTGTGTCTAGACTTGAAGTCCTAATGTAGTAAATTATATGCTAGTGTCAGAGTAAGTCAGGGAATCAATAGTCTTTTACAAACACATTCCCAGTTTGGCCTTCAGCAGACAATATGCCGCATTTACACATTTTTAATAGAAAAATGAGCAGTGGAAATAAAGAGAGAGAATAATTATCTTACCCAGCTACAAGATTCTGCCTCCTCCCCCCATGCCTCAGGATGCTAAATAAATATAAGAAAAGGATGGCTAATTCTCTTGAGAGTGATTATGCTGTTGTTATATCCAGAGGGGTATTGTTGTTGTAAAAAAAGAAAAGAAAAAAGAACTGTCCATCATGTGCACTGTTGTTGTTGTTGTTGTTGTTGTTGTTGTTGTTGTTGTTGTTGTTGTTGTTGTTGTTGTTTTGCAGCTCATCATCCTACAATGACAAAAAGCTAGTATGGTGTAGTGGTTAGAATTCTGAACTAGGACCTTAGAGACCACGGGTCAAATCCCCACCAATTCACCAAGCTCAATGGATGACCACATGCAAGTCACAGCCTCTCTGAACCTAATCTACCTCACAAGGTTGTGGTAAGGATAAAATGAGGAAGAGGAGGAGAATCATGATCTCTTTGGAGGAGAGATGGGATGTAAAAGCAACCACTGCCAGGGTTAGAGAGTGTAGTGCAGGGAGAAGAACTGGACATAGGATTTGACCTTGGTGGTCCTTGGTGGTCGCCATTGCTTCATGCATCAGGGTGATAGTCCTATTCAGGTATGCAGTGGCCAGCAGAATTGCATAGGCAGAGCTGTGCCTGTGTCCCCCAGCTGGCTTGAGATCAGCTCAGTCTGAAGGTTTGCCACTTCAGTGCATAGAGGTCTCCTCCCCCAACAATAGGAACCTGATCCATCAAGGTTTCCTCTCTAAATGATGGAAGCCCTTTATGTGCTGACCATCAAGCAATGGCTTTTTCCACCTGCCTTGCCCCACTTTCCAGCCCTAGGACCCTCTCCCAGACCATGACTTTAGGAACAGTAGAAGCATCTGGGAAGACAGGAGTTCAGGGATATAATAATAATAGCAATAATTATTATTTTATAAGTTGTGTTTCTTTGCTTTTGAATTTGTATTGTGTTGTTTTATGCACTGTGACTTGCTGTTATTTTTTATCGATTATAGTATATAGTCTTATTGCAGAGTGAGTTATTTGATTATTTGCTGATATTTAATGTTATTGTGTGCTATTATATTCTAATGGATTATTGAATATTACTTTATATAAGTTCTTTATTTTAAATTTATGTTTTCATCATGGCATTTTTGTATTGGATCAGATTGTTATAAGGCTGTTTCTTCAGCTTGTAAACCGGCTTGTGTATGGTAATATAGAAAAGCGGTATACAGATTAAAAATGAAATGAAATGTGTAAAAGTTGAGCGCTTTCCAACAGAGCCAATTACGCATTGGGCTGGGGTGTGTGTGACCAGAGTACATATCTCTGTCAGGGATGGGACACATCCCTGCCAACCTCTTCGTGTATTTGGGAGCCATGGGCACCAAGCACCCAAACAGGGCTAATGCATACACCAAAAATATCTAGCTAATCTCAAAGGTGCTTTATTTTCTACTTCACATGCTCTAGGATGGGGTCGTGACCATGACAGATACACAGCACCTGCCTTTGTGGATTAATTTGCAAATGCAGGAAGAATGCTTTCTGCTTTGATGTGCATCTTTTAGTGGGGCATGGATGACTGAAAAAATTCTTCTCTTCCCTGCAGTGTATCTCAAAGCATCCTCTGAGCATCCTCTGTAAGATGGCATTGACTTGTGTCTTCTTTTCTATGATAATATCACTCAAATTGGGTTTAATAGGTGCAATTACTTTGAAAGGCAGAGTGTTACCTTTTGACACTGGGGGATAAATGTGAAGACAGATAGATTGCTGGTTTGTTCTGTACTTATCCTTGGGAGCCTAGGGCCTATCAACGCCGGAGAATTTTGCACTGAGGAATAGGTAACACTGAAAAGTGACTGTCAGACTGATGGAACCATGATGCTGAAGGTGTAACACAGAGGAAAGATTAGAATCTTACACGAAGCAAGGGCTGGGATTCAAAAAGCGTGGCATTCCAGGGGAGGATATTCTCTGTGGTAGCCCCTTAGCTGTGAAATTCCCTCCCGGCAGAGGTGTGAGGTGTGAATGGCACCTTTAATGTATAGCTTTCATCATAGGCTGAATACCTACCTCTTTGTTTTGGCCTTTGACACCTGATAGAGAGATATCTATTTGATAGAGAGATAGAGATATGGAACCACCCAGTTCATCTGGTTGTAAACTGTTTTAACTTCTTTAAATTTTCCATTTTTCCATTGTCGTAACCTACCCTGGGAGGCAGAAGAAATCTAAATAATAGTATAAATAAATACCGTATTTTTCACCCCATAAGACGCACCTGACCATAAGACGCACCTAGTTTTTAGAGAGGGAATGCAAGAAAAAAAATATTCTTTAAAGGGAGAGCTGAGCAGAGGCTGTATGCATCCCAGGCTCTGCTCAGCGCTCCTTTTCATGAACCGCTCTTGGGGGCTTTTCTGCAAGAAAGGAGAAGGGCAGCCCATCACTGACGGGCTGCCCTTCTCCCTCCTCAGGGAAAAGCCCCCAAGAGCCGCACACAGGCTCCATGCGGCTCTTTAAAGGGAGTGCAGCTCTTGTGGGCTTTTCCAGGAGGTGGGGGAAGGGACTGAGGGGCTGCCCTCTGTTCCTTCCCCCACCTCCCACAAAAGCCAGCAAGAGCCGCGTGCTCTTTAAAGGGAGAGCGGCTCTTGGGGGCTTTTGCGGGAGGTGGGGGAAGGGGCAGAGACGTACGCTCTGTCCCTTCCCCTACCTCCTGCAAGAGCTGCGTGCTCGAAGCCTCCTCAGGGCAGTGGGACAAAGGCTGCCCATGCCCTGCGGAGGCTTCGCGCGGCTAAGCCAGAACAGCAAGAGGGAGCTCCCTCTAGCTGTTCTGGCTTCTGTGATAGCTGCACAGCCCTGCATTCACTCCATAAGACGCACACACATTTCCCCTTACTTTTTCGGAGGGAAAAAGTGTGTCTTATAAAGCAAAAAATATGGTAAATACCAATGAATAAACTAATGCCTTACTTTTTTTTTCAAGAAATGACAAAAGCTAAAGAGCATGATAAAGCGCATGGCACAGATGATCTAAAATCTCAAGTGACTGGTCATAGAGGAAGGTCTTCACCTGCCACAGAAATGTGGGGAGGGCATTCCAGAGTCAGGGTACCATCACAGAAAAGTCCCTGTCCTCTGTGAAAGCAGAATGCACTTAATACTGAAGAAACTACTTGGAGCAGACCCTCTACAGAGGATCTCAAGACATGAGCAGCCTGGTATGGGAAGACATGCATAGGACGGTGTCGAGGGTTTTTTGGCACTACATACTTTTCTGGCGCAACTCCTTGTGAGTACTGGATTGCCGCTCTTGAAAGTCCCCCAACCTTCAGGACATTCCCAAAGCTGCTATGCACATCACGAAGTATTGCTCTTTTTAAGGAAAAAAATACGGAAAGGAAACAGCAGCAGCAACAAACATTCCGCATTACTTATATCATGCCACATGTTGACTTAAGTTAATATTGCTCTATTTCCAAGCAGTGGGTTGTTTTACCAAAATAAATAAATAAAATTGCAACCTTATGGAGAACCGCCCCTGCATAATTTACCGTTCTGTCCAGATTCCTTGGCAGCAGAAGACAGAAAAACATCCATTACCAAGCAGATGAATGCCCAAAATAACATCAAATAATGTTCAGGTTCAAACTTGACTAACACTGTGTGAAATCTGGAAAAGAGATGAAAATCAGGTGGATATTCTTTGATCAGCAGGAGGTTGCATGGTATTTGCAAAATCACCACGAAGGACCTCCTTTCCTTCCTTCCTTTTAAAAATAAAACCCTCTTCCTCACTTTTATAGATCTGCAAAAACCAAATGGCTGCACCTGCTATTGGATCTCTGCAATCTGTGTACCTGAGGCAATGAGGCCAAATTGTCTGAGATGGAAATAGCTGTGATTCTGAATGAGGTTTACCACTGTGTTATAAAATGATTCTGTTTTAATATAACAGGTTTTAAAGATTGAGAAATGCAGAAACTGCTTGGCAGTTAACCATAGAATGTTTTCCCCTCTTCCTCCCACAGCTAGAACAATGGTAGGTATGGATAGAGTTGTTCGTTTGTTTTTTGTATTGCAGTGAGAAACCACCCAATTGGCACTCCTTTCCCTAAATAATTCCCATGGTGTTTTGTTAAACACCCATCTTGTACCAAAGAAGTCTGTTTTTGAAGGATGTGATTCTTTCAGTGTCCTGAAAAGGAGTTGTTTGCCTTCCTTTTGAACTGTGAAAGTGGGGGGGAAAAACAACTCACCACTTTCTGCTTGTACATTTTAAAATATACTATTTGGAGAAGGACATTTTTGAGAGGAAGGCAGTTACACAGAAGGCGCCTGTAATGGATTTAGGGGTTGCTCGTGCGTAAGTTGCCGCCACTGCTGGCGAGGTTACCTGGTTAAACCCTTTCTGACGGAACAGCCTCCAGCATCGTGACTGTCTCAGTCACTGGCAGAATCCGCCAGTGGGCGTTTCTTGAACTTCTTCCAGCACAAAAATTCTTTGACGCCAAGTCTCCTCCTACTCTCCCTGTGCGGAAGTCTTCTGCGCAGGGAGGGTGTGGGCAACGGAGTACCCGTACTCTCTCCGCTGGTCTCCGGCGAGGAGTCTTGGAGCCTCCTCTCCGATTCCCCCATCTGCCCCCCTTCTCTACTGGTGTTACGCTGATTTCCTTCCCCAGCGGATGGGCTGCCTCTCTCCCTACTAGGACCCTCTCCTCCATCCCTCTGGAGCCTTCCCTCCGCCTCTAGCTCCGATGGCAGTTCCCTGACAGCGCCCTTGGGAAAAAGCCCTGCCTGTGTGAAAATCCTGCATCAATGGTGGAAACTTTCTCTCGCCAGTTTGTGAGCTGGAGGAAACAGAAACGGGGAACACCAGTGGTTGTTGTTTCCTGTCCCTGTGAGAATACCAAACACAACAGGAAATGCAGCAATTCCAGTCATCCCCACCCCAGCACTGTGTGGGAGGGATGCTGCCATTTTCATTTACTCTTCAGCTCTAAAGTTCAGGCTCACATCTATTACCCAATCTGGAAAAGCCAGAGTTCAGTGGTGGGGCCAGAACAGATACAGTGGTACCTCAGGTTAAGAACTTAATTTGTTTCGGAGGTCCGTTTTTAACCTGAGGTACCACTTTAGCTAATAGGGCCTCCCGCTGCCGCCACACCGCTGGTGCACAATTTCTGTTCTCATCCTGAGGTAAAGTTCTTAACCCGAGGTACTATTTCTGGGTTAGCAGAGTCTGTAACCTGAAGCGTCTGTAACCTGAAGCATCTGTAACCCGAGGTACCACTGTATAGGGGAGCCCAACTGGTTCGGTCACACTGGGAACGGGGTCTCAGGGCACCTATGATTTAGACTGGAGCATGAGAGATGGAGGGATGCTGAATTTGGCCCTACACAGGATGCAGCTGAAATTTGAGAACCTAAGATCCACCATTGTTGGAGCTTGCAAGCAGAACATCCCATCTCCAAGGTAGGGTTTGGAAACGATGACAAGCCACTGCCAGTTGTTATAGACCATACTGGGCCAGATGGGCCAAAATTCTGACTCACTGTAAAACATATTCCTATGTCCCTAGTCTAAGCGCTGTGGTGTTCAGTTTTGTATCTCCCAGCCAGTGTCTAAACAGCAGGGAGAAGGATTTTATCTCTTGATCTCAGCACTGAGCATCAAAGCACTGAGACTGGGATAGCCAAGAATTTTTACAGATTGCTTGCTAAAGAGCAGCCAGAGTGCTTCATCTCTTGATGTCCACACTGAGATGGAGAGAGAAAGCTGTGGGCACTGGTGGGACACTTCCTGAAGTTTGCTGAGCCAAATCTGTCCTCTGTCCTAAGGTACTGCTGCTGCGATATTTGAAGGATCACATCTTGCAGGAGAATTTCAGAATGGTGAATGATTTGCCTATTGCAGCACATAAAATTCTAGCAGCACGCTGGATATAATCAAGAACCATTTTAATAATTCCCTGTTACGAATGAGTTTGAATTGTGGCATTTCTAACAGAAATTATTATAAGAATTTAAAGGAGAACATTCACCAGATACGGTGATTGAAAAGTGGACTTCGTTACTGGAATATGACATATCAAGATAATAATCAACCATATATGTTATTGCTGCTAAATTATTTATATTATATTATATTATATTATATTATATTATATTATATTATATTATATTATATTATATATATTATAATTATATAATAGTTGCCTTAGCATTGCTAAGGAATCCTAAGAAACAAACAAACAAAATCAGTGCAGCTTTTGAAAGGTTCAGTTTGTGTCACAATCGCATCCTATTGTATTCAAATGCAGATGCAAACATGCTCCTTGATCTCAAAAACTATCATGAAAAATTTAGTTATCGTATCTTAAGAGATGTTCAAATACATAGCACACAAACAAACAGAAACCTTTCAAAAAGATGAAGTAATTATATGCAATATAATTAAAGTATTTGATTTAAAGATAGGATGAGTTATATGTGAGTGGCTGGGGAAGCCCAGCCAGATGGGAAGGGTATAAGTAATAAAAGATCATTATTATTATTGTTTTATATTTGTATTTGAAGAAGAAGAGGAAGAGGAGGAGGACAAAATTATTTGCAAAGCTTCAGCAAATGGTCATTAACAGTACAGGTCTCTAAGAGCAAGTACATTGCTGATCAATGGATGGAGAGACTTGTTTTCAGCTCAGTGTTTTCATTTTGAAGTCAAAGCAGGGATTTGCTTCCAGAGCTGTATTATCATTTCAAAATAGGATGCTTCTGCTGTCATTCTCCCATTATTAAAAGCATGCATCTTCATACAACTGTGTGTGTGAAACTATGGGAAGAGATGAATTTAGTAGATGAGCAGTTGACTGAGGGTAGGTTAAAAGCTTTTAGAGGACAACTGTGTGTTGCTTTCTGTATTCTGCTGGGTGTCATTAAGCAGCACTGCTAGCTATGGAGGCATTTGAAATTTAGCATTGTGTTGCAGTCTGCCAGCTGCTATTTGAAGGGTGGACAGAAAGACATAAAACCGAACACCTCCTCCCTATAAGAGGAACGTTCCCTGCTTGATTCCATTCAAAAGATTCCATCATCCCTGTCTGCTTGGTCACCAAGGGTCAATCTGCCCCGTCAAATAGGTACATTGAGAAAATGGATTTAATACGTCTGGCATGTGGATTAAGATTTCTACCATCCTTTACCAGCCAGCAGGTTCATAAATGAGCCCTCACTTACCATGTCAAAGCAAAGCTGCCTGAGTGTTAGTCATGATGGCTATATATTACCTGTCATAAAGGTAATAATTGGGGAGTGGGTGGCGCTGTGATCTAAACCACTGAGCCTCTTGGGCTTGCTGATCAGAAGGTCGGTGGTTCAAATCCATGTGATGGGGTGAGTTCCCATTCCTCTGCCCCAGCTTCTGTCACCTAGCAGCTTGAAAGCACACCAGTGCAAGTAGTTAAATAGATACTGCTGTGGCGGGAAGGTAAATGGCATTTCCATGTGCTCTGGCTTCTGTCACAGTGTTCCATTGCACCAGACTGGTTTAGTCATGTTGGCCACATGACCCGGAAAGCTGTCTGTGGACAAATGCTGTCTCCCTCAGCCTGAAGAGAGATGAGAGCCGCACTCCATAGTCACCTTTGACTGGACTTAACCATCCAGGGGTCCTTTACCCTTTACCTATATTACCTATCAGTGTAAGAGGTAGAATTCTTCTGCATAAGAGTTACCCCACAAGTGGGACGTGTGCTCATGTTCTGCTTCAGATCATAAGAAGAGCCCTGCTGGATCTGGCCAACCAGATGCCTGTGAGATACCCTCAAGCAAGACTCAAGCACAAGAGCAGTTTCCCCGCCTATGGTTTGTAGCAACTGGTATTCTGACATTTTACTGCCTTCAATCATGGGGGCAAAACATAAACATCATGGCTAGCAGCCATTGATAGACTTATCCTCCGTGAATTTGTCTAATCCTCTTTTAAGAACATCTGAGTTGGTGGCCACCATTGTCTCCTGCGGGAGTTGGTTCCATAGTTTAACTATGTGCTGTTGGAAGAAGTTTTGTTTTTGTTTTTTTAATCTGTCCTGGTAAAATATGGGCTAGACGATATTACCGTTAGGTGGATTTGTAGCTGATGGACTGACAGAACCAGTGCTCATCAATGGCTTATCATTATCCTGGAAAACAGTGACAAGTGGGCCTGTCCTGGGCCCAACATTAGGGGGGGAATTTGACTTTAACAGCTGTTCCACATTGAAGATGGTGGACTCTTCTTCACTGGAGGTTTTTAAACAGTATGTGGCTGGCCATCTGTCAGGGTTTCTTTGGCTGAGATTCCTGCATTGCAGGTGGCTGGACTAGATGGCCCTTGGAGGTCCCTTCCAACTCTACACTTCTATGATCCTATGTGTCTTCCAACATTCAGCTTCATTGGATGCCCATGAGTTCTAGTGCTATGAGGGACCACAATGACTTGGATACAATTGATAAACTTATGGAGTCAGAAGGCTAGTCCAACCCCATGCAATTCAGGAATCTCAACACACGGTCTCCCATCCAGTTTGAAACCATGCTGGACCCTGCTTAGCTTTGCAAATGTGCTAGCTGTTTTATTGCTGTGCCACTCGTGGCTTCTGCAGCCCCTAGGAGTCATGTGTAGGCCTTGGGCAGGCCCCCATACTTAGAAATTCAGAATGGAAACTGGGAACCTGAGGCATGGGAGAAAAATGCACAATAGGGATTTCTCGCTCTGATTTTATTCACCTAAAGAGTAGGTTCTGTAGCCAGGGTCAGGGAAGTTGGTATACCATCCCACTTGCAGCACCAATTCATTCCAGTGATTCCCACCTAAGACTGCTAACCCTTCCCTGCAACAAATACAGACTTAAACATGTGTGATAGCTCCTATTTTAAGATTTGGAGCTTGGTTTTAGAATCAAACAAATTTCTTCTTTTTTTTTAAAAAAAAGGGGCTTTTGGTATCTCCCTAGCTGTTTCCCCTGTGTTTGTCGTGCTCCAAACTCAATCTCCTTGACTCATCCAGTTCTTTAACACCCGAAATTCTTCCAGACTTAGGGTGACTTTTTCAAGATCAGTATCAGCTTCTTCTTTTTTTATCTTGCATTTATCCAAGATAATAATAATAGAAAATTTAAAAACACAATAAAAATAGCAATATAGATACAACACTCTTTAATCAAATTTGGGTGGTATTTTGCTTTTTATTAAAGTGTTGTACTGGTGGTGGCCTTTGGCTAAGTAATAAAGATCTGGATATGATCTCATGCTTTCATGGGGGGGGGGTGTAGAAATACTCCCCTTTAGTTATTATGACTATGAACAGGGTAGTTAATAAGAGTAGAGGTTAAGTTACTGATGCTATTTATGAAGGAACACATGCAGTGCAAGTAAGCCAAGGATTTTGAACTTTAAAATAATAATCATTTTTATTCATTTCTTATGCCAACAATGTTTACCATGCACTTTAGGTTTGGGCTTCATGACAGAAATACAGCCATTTTTTTGTCAGCTATGATTTTCCATTCAGTTCTCTGAAACCCCACTTAGAAATGTGGTGGCCCTTTTGGCAATTTAGTTGACTGTTGGTGGAACAATGGCACGAATGAATTAAAAACAACAACCACCTTTTTGCAATCCAAATAGCACTATTTAATATTAGATAGTTTTCCTGGCTGGCGGTTAAATCCATTTGATTCAGCTGCCGACTGTTCTGGGCAAATGGGGATAAGTTTCCTCTCCATGTGACCTGAGGTGTGGGCTTGGAGCCAATGAGAATCGCTTCATTTGCATGTGAGGGCTCCAGGCCATATAAGGAAGGGATAGGCAGAGAGTGGCAAGCGAAAGCTTTTTGCCATTCAACTCTAATTTACTTTATAAATTATTAAATCACCCCCCTGTGCATTTCCATCTTTGATAGTCTTGTGGTATGAGGAGCAAGTCAATGGCTAAGCTAATTGCAATAAGCAGAAGTGGTATTTAAGGCACTGGACACTTTCAACCACAAAGTAGTTCCAATTAGCGTTTGTAAGTGATGTGACAGCAGTTTGCAGAGTACCAAAATAGTCCCTCATTTGTCAAGCCGGTCTGAAGCTTATGGCAGCTTTCTGATCATCTCCCCAGCCACGGGACCTGAAAGCACCTTCAAAAAGCTTTCTCTCATTGATCTTGAGTCAGATGCCGACTGAAAGGCAGACGGTTTTGCCAGAAAGAAGATAGATAGGTGCTGCACCAGCATAAGAAATGTCACTTGCTTAATGAAAAAGGGGTACCTGTTTGCAACGTGTGTGTGTGTGTGTGTGTGTGTGTGTGTGTGTGTGTGTCTATGGATGCTCACCCACACAAGAAATTCAGAGAAGCCAAATAGATGTGCTACTGTGAACTCTCATGCAGGATTTGGGCGCCGCAATGACATGCACCAGGGGTGGGGAACCTTTGTCAGCCGGGGGGGGCACATTTCATAGAATTGAAGATTTGGAAAGGGACCCCAAGGTTCATCTAATCCAACCCCTTGCAATGCAGGAATCTCAGCAGGTGGTCCCTCACCCAATTTGAAACCATTGCAAATGTGCAAGCAGATTTATTGCCTTCTGGGAAAATTTCTGGGGGCCAGAGTGATGGACGAAAATTGTAGACTGCCCATGGGGTGTGTGGCACAAGGGTGGTGAGCGGTGTGGCCTGGGGAGACTCCCAATGGGTGGTGGGGTGGGATGGAAGAGCTGCATTTGACCCCCCTGGCCTGAGTTTCGCACCCCTAACGTGCACTTATCTGGGAGTAAGTTCTATTGAGCATAGTGGGACTAACTTCAAAGTTTGTATAAGTACAGTGGTATCTCGGGTTACAGACGCTTCAGGTTACAGACTCTGCTAACCCAGAAAAAGTACCTCGGGTTAAGAACTTTGCTTCAGGATGAGAACAGAAATCGTGCTCCAGTGGCGTGGGGGCAGCAGAAGGCCCCGTTAGCTAAAGTGGTTCTTCAGGTTAAGAACAGTTTCAGGTTAAGAATGTACCTCCGGAACGCATTAAGTTCTTAACCAGAGGTACCACTGTAGGATTGCACTGTAAAGCACTTCACTGAGGCCAAGCTGGCCCAGTGAAGTCATAGCTTATGGAACACATCCAGAAGGCTGGATTCCCCTAATGTGTCCCACTAGCTGAACCCCATGCAAGGTCTTCTGCTAGTGCAATGGTGTTGTTAAACTTTTACTCAATTGCATTCAATGGGGAGAAATCAGAGCCTCACTGGAATCAAAGGAAACCTTCCATTAGCTAAAGTGGTGCTTCAGGTTAAGAACAGTTTCAGGTTAAGAATGGACCTTCAGAACGAATTAAGTTCTTAACCTGAGGTACCACTGTACCAGCATATTTCTAGTTTAACCGGGGTGAGGGATTTACACTGTGGTAGCCCTGGCTCAGCCAGGAAAGCCCACAATCTATTGGATCTAAATGCTCTCATCCCAGTGGATCTTGGATTGCACTGCAAGTGACTTTAAAAGGGTTTAAACAAAGTGGATCGAAGGAAGAGAGTGGAAGTACTAGAGATTTGTGCTTCTTCTTCCCACACATATTTAAAATTTGATAGCTGGATTTACAGTTCCACTACTAAATATTCTACTAGATCAACTCATGGGGTGATCACAGTGATCACAGATGAAGGAAATTGGAGTCTAGTAGCATCTAAAAAGCCACACATTTCTGCAGTATGGCGTAAAGGAAAGCAAACTAGTTGTGTGTCTGCCATTTCAGCAACTGTGTGTTTAACTATCGTATCTAGTTTAGCTAGCAGTTCAAGGTACTTGCTATGACTGAGTCACTAAAATAATCTGGATTTCCCAGGCTATCTAAAAGATAATTTCTAATCCAATACATTTTGCTGCCTGAAGCAGAGCAGCATATGGAACCCACCCTCCTCCAAATCAACATGCAACTCAAGGCCAGCAAGGCAGAAGCACCTCTTCCTTTCCCAGCAGTAAATGAATGAGGAGGAGGAGGCGGCTGATTATTATAAATGATTTGCTGCCCTTTCATGACACATCAAATCAGCCACCTGAAACAGCTCTCTCTCTCTCTACCTAATGGTAGGGCTGGCTCTGTCTGGAAACCACAATCATAAGAAAAAATGCACAGATGGATTACAATATGCCTTGCAATATTGTGTGGAAGATTGACCTCCTTTTTTTGGTAGGAATCTGGGAACAGGCCCTTCTCATTATTCTGGCAGTGTAAAGAGACCTAGAACAGAGTGTTGCAAGCTTACCTTCAGGTTGAATCGTCTCCACACTGTCAGAATGGTGTAAACGAGGCTTGAATACAAATGGGAGCCAAATCCTCAGTGTTACAGAGTTGACTGTTTCCTCTGCAGGTTGTGGATTTTTCTTTTTCTGTAAATACTTTACTTGGATTTTTGACCTCCTAACATTCATGCAGTAATATAATGTAAATAGCACCGGCTAGTGCTGAATATTCTCTGCCATCTCTTCAAACGAACAAAGATCATAAGAACATGCAGAGGGGTTCTGAAGCTCTATGTCTTGCGCCGCAGGGAATTGGCAAGAAATCAGGTCAGAAATGTGAGTCAGATGTAATACTGAGTATGCGCTAATAGGCTAAAGCAAGAATGAGACTTATCTTACTACTTCTTACATGTCAAATTAGTGTGGTGGTAAAGAGGGTTATATTCTATGGATGTTATCCCAGTTGAATTATTCTGGTGCTTTTTGCATGAGGAATCGCCTTGACTTTCTCCCTCGTCTGTAAGGATGTGGGCCACAAGATTGTCTGGCTGAGCTCTTAAGCTATAATGCCACTTAATATGTACAGAGGTATCAATGCTTGCATAGGCAAGTGGGAAACACATTAAGTGCAGGAGAAAATATTTAGCAACCAGAGACAGATTCCCTGCATGCTGTGGCATCTTCCACCCAAATGGTTCTCACTATTAGCACAAGACAAAAAGTAACATCCCATGGCTATGCACAATAGATTTTCTGAATTGTAGCTATGGGGATATATTATACCGAACACAGAAAAATGATTTAAAAAAAACAAAACAAAAAGTCTTTGTAATGGCTGACTTTGAAGTTTGCGTGGTTTTTATCAGCAGGCTGTTTCTTCTTTGAACGTATACAGAAGACTTTCTATGCAAATGACATACGAAATTGATGAAATGCTTGTAGCTACAAGACTAGTAGAAAATTACCTAAAATTATGGACGTAAAGGTCTAGGCAGTAAAGATGGGGATACTATGGTAATAACTAAATTAATATCCTTTATAAGAACATCCTGTAGAAGAACGAAGGGCAATGATCTAAAATAGGTGTGCCTTGCCTGGGCTCACAAAGAGACCCTCTGACCCCATTTCTCTTGCATCATTCCCCTGGCCTCAGGAGCAGGCCAGGCAGCAGACTGGCTATGATGTGCTGCATCAGGTGTCTGATGCAGTATGCATGCTTCTGAATATTGCCAGTAGGGTGAGGGCTGTTGCAATCATGCCCTGTTTGCAGGCTTCCCAGAGGCACCTGGCTGGCCACTGTGCGCATAAGGATGTTGGATTAGATAGACCTTTGGTCTGGTCCAGCAAGGCTGGCCCAATGAGAACTCAGGGTCACTGCCAGACTGCTCTACCCCTGAGGGTCTACTCAAGAGGAAGGGCCCCCTTGGGAGGAGGGAGAATATCCATCTACAGGCAATGGCTCAGCAGAGGATTAGGTAGAGGAGGAACTGAGAGTGACTCTATAAATCTCTCAATCTCTGCTGTATCTTTGCCGTGTTAAAGGTCCCTTTTGAGCTCATTAATCTCTAGCTCTTCCTGGCTGAGCTCTAAATCTTCCTAATTCAGCTCCTGCTACTGCTGAACGTCTGGCTCTAGTTTTCACTCCAAGTGCTGGCCACAGACAGCTGTTCTTTGCTTGCCCATGAATTGAGGGTACCAGTTCAATGGCTGAGGTCCATTAGGATGAAGCAGAGGGTACCTGAAGTCCAGATCCATCATCTCTGCTGAAAATATGCCTGGAGAATTGCCACTGTGCAAAGAAAGACTCTACCAGCTAAGCTGTTCTGCTATGGATGTCCTTCCTATGGTCCTCTGAAAATAGAGTGGCAACAAGGAGAAGAGCACTGCTACATCAGAGCCAACCTCTCACTTTTCAATAAGCTGCCCACAACATCTCAGAAATTTATGCCAGGACAGCACCTAGCATAAATAATTCCACTCCCATTAACTCCAATGGGTGGAAACAAGGGCATCACTTGAGTTGGAGATGGCTTGTTATGACTGGTGGAAGAAAGCCAGAGCTCTGGGTTCCAGATCCCCTGCCATAGGGTTGCATTGCCTAGAACAGTATTTCTAAATTGTCAATTATTTTTTGTATATACATCTCAGGTTGTGTGGTTTCTTGTAGGCACCCTCTGGCCTGGTTCACTCAGAATGCTAAGACATGGTTGTGGTTTGTGTATGAAACCTACCTAATAGCTTAGCTTCAGGGAAGGGACACAACTCATTAGTAGTACATCTGCTTGGCACACAGAAGGTCCCAGGTTCAGTCCATGTCATCTCTAGGTAGGGCTGGGATTGTCCACAATCCCTGGAGAGCCACTGCCAGTCTGTGAAGACAACACAGAACTAGCTGTAACAAAGATCTGAATCACTCTAGGGGATCTTTCTATGTACTGCTAACAAACCACGTTATGAAGCTATGGTTTGTTGTTGGCTTACAAAAGTTAGCTTAACTATAGACTGATGTTACATATGAAGAAGCATCCTTGTGTGTCAAGACCCCGAGACCACCCCCTCGTTGATGAATAAGACACAAGGACATGGATATTAGGTTAATGTTGGCCCAAGCCAATTTGCCAAGTGGAAAAATTCCTACCAGGCCCCTCAACGGCGACCAACCGAGGTCCATAGCAAGGCCAAAATTGAAACCTGAAAATAGGGAGGGAGGGTGGGAGATCAAGGAAGTGAGCCAAGAGGAAGCTATCCGGCTTGCACCTCAGTTTAAATAGGGCCTGGCCATGCCACGTCCCCCCAGCCAACAGATTGACTGGCAGGTGAATGACATGGCTGGGAACCTCTGGGAGACGCGGGACTTTGTCCCCCACCCCCAGAGAGGAGTGGGTGGCCACATGGTCCACCGCAACTCCTCCCCACTGGGAAGTGGAGCGGATTTCCTCAACTGTACTTAGTTTGGCTAATCCAGATGCTCACCAAATTACAAGCATATGAGGCAAGAGTAGCTGGAAAACCAAAGAAACTTTGTAGAAACACGTCATGGTTTGCTTGATCCTCTGTTGGACAACTCATGGATAAATTGTGGTTTGTTAATGCTATGTGCAAACCACCACCCCTTTTTGTTTTTATTCCTGCTGTTAGTTTTTTTTATAGTTACTTTGATTGTTTTAAAATAAAAAATAAAAATCATTCAGTCTAAAGAACACTTTCAACCAGGCTGTCTCTGCTTCATTGATATAAGTAAGAACTTGGAAGCTGTGAAGATTATTCCCTCTGAAGGATGGCTTTCGGCAGATTTATTCTTGTTTAAAAGAATATCTATAAAGTAAGATTAGCCTTACTAGGTACAGTAGGGAGACTCCACAGAAGTTGGAACACGCAGGTCCTGGGCCATCAAAAATCCTTCTTAGAATAAAAGGTAACAAAACACAGAACATAAAACAATGTCTCCTGGTTTGATGTGGTCTCATAGGGCCATATCTATTCTGCAGAACTGAAACTGATCTAACACTTATTTCTTTTCTTCTGTGAGGGAGGGCAGAGATCTCTGACAGAGAATTATCAGCACTTCACGAAAATGCAATTCCCAGAATCCTTTATGGGGAGGTTGAGGTACTACAATTGAAAATAATTCAGGTGTGTGGATTCCAACAGCCATTTAGTGTGTTGTCTGCTGAAAATCATCTAGCATAGCCAGTCTGCCACATATCCATCTATGCAGTCATCTAGATCACAGTGTTCTACCTGCACAGAGCAGTTCCCTTTGGAGCAAATAGCCACATTCTAAAGATAAAGGCATACCAAGTTTCTTTTCGCGCATTCAAACCACACTGGGACCTGCAATTAAGTTAATATTTACACATATAACTTGTTTACATAATTCAGACCATTTGAAATCATTTGGTTTGTGTTCTCATTGCAAACTGATAAATTTCAGTGCTTGATAACTTGGGGAAGGAATCCCATGGAGCTTTGCTTGTGCCCCTACCCAAAATGCTTGGTCATTCTATGCTCAATTTGTTCTTGCAGGAGATTGCGAATTCCTACCCAAATATGCCTGTCTTAAAAGAGCCTCATGAACTGAGCTGAAGTTAGTGCCTCTTTGTCAGCTAGGGTATGCATTTTGGTGAAACTACACCCAGTACTCACTTGTACCACTTGCTAGATTTTTCAGATTGACACTATACATCATACTAGAGCTTAATTTGAGTCACACTCACCAGATCGGAACTGGCTTTCAGCACTAAAACTCATCTCTAAGAAGAATTAATGGGGAAGAGAGAGTGCTGTCACTCCTGGATATCAGTAGCATGCCCCTTAACACATTTGGGAGATAGCTTTCTGGGTACAAGGGCCTAAATTGAGCTGCGGAAACCTCTCTTTTCAAAAATTAATCAGTGGCTTCAGTGGATGGTGGATCTGTGATTGGTTTCTTTTCTAAGCTGACTGAAGTGAACTAAGAAAGGCAGAACCATTGGATACTGAATGAAACCAAACTAAAGCGAGCAGCCAGTGGTAGTGACTCAGCAGAGGCCTGGGCTAGGACAAGTGGAAGGCTGGCAAGAACAGCGAAACCAAGGCAGGAAGTCAGCCAGACGTAAATCCTGCAGGACCATGGACAGCTCCTAGGCAATCGACTCATTCCAGTAATCTCTACAGAGCAGAACTGAATCCTCAACAAGGAACAGAACAGGTTAAAAATGTGCATTTCTCCTTGTTGTTCCATGGCTTCAGTCTGTCCTCTCGTTCCTCCTGAATTCTAGCTTTAAGTGGAAGGGGAGGATAGTTTTTAAAATTTATTCTGAAATCAGAACATGTGATGGTGTGTGGAACAAGTGCTCATTGATAATACAATGCAAAAAATCTATATCACTATGCTTATGCTTATTATTATAAATAATTAATTAACTAATATACTGCCCTATACCCACAGGTCTCACCATAGAGCTGTATGTCCAATTGCATTGGGATTGTTTGGGGGGGCGGTGTTGGGTAGAACCCTTTTTCTTCAATGCACACAAGTGCACATGCACATTGGTCAATTGCTGTGCAAACATTGTTTGTATCCTGGGCTTCCTCACAGTGGCCTATTTGGTTCCCCTTTCATTTTTGACAGGTCAAGGCAAGATACTGTAGCATTCTATTATTCTTTATGGTTGCCCTGGAAATACAGATGGAGGAAGGCAAGAATAAACTGAAAGGTACATCAAACAAAGCATACACAATTCAAAATCATGTGGATCTGCCATCATGTTCCATCTTCTCTTGAAGGGCCCATTGGGATTTTGAGAAAGAGGTGAAAACATGGTCTTCGACAGCTGGTATGGTGGCTCCTTGAATGGTTTGTACTACCTATTTGAATGGCTAGGGCCAGTGGTTAAGAGTGGTAGACTTGTAAACTGGTGAATTGGGTTCGTGTCTCCGCTCCTCCACATGCACCTGCTGGGTGACCTTGGGCTAGTCACACTTCTCTGAAGTCTCTCAGCCTCACTCACCTCACAGAGTGTTTGTTGTTGGGGAGGAAGGGAGAAGAGATTGTTAGCCCCTTTGAGACTCCTTAGGGTAGTGATAAAGTGGGATATCAAATCCAAACTACTACTACTACTACTACTACTACTACTACTACTACTCTTCTTCCTCTTCTTCTTCTTCTTCTTCTTCTTCTTCTTCTTCTTCTTCCTCCTCCTCCTCCTCCTCCTCCTCCTCCTCCTCCTCCTCCTCTCCACCCCAGGACTCTATCTTCTGCTTACCTCCAAGTAGGGCTTATCTAACCTCTCATTTTCCAACTCAATTTCTAGGTCACTAGTAAGAATCAAAGATGCCACATCACGTTCTTCCATGTTACTGTTTGGGGGCATAGTTGTTGCCCTTTTCAGTCTGCAGATCATGCAGTGCCTGTTGTTGTTGTTGTTTAGTCGTGTCTGACTCTTTGTGACCCCATGGACCAGAGCACGCCAGGCACTCCTGTCTTCCACTGCCTCCCGCAGTTTGGTCAGACTCATGTTTGTAGCTTCGAGAACACCGTCCAACCATCTCGTCCTCTGTCGTCCCCTTCTCCTTGTGCCCTCAATCTTTCCCAACATCAGGGTCTTTTCCAGGGAGTCTTGTCTTCTCATGAGGTGGCCAAAGTATTGGAGCCTCAGCTTCACGATCTGTCCTTCCAGTGAGCACTCAGGGCTGATTTCCTGAAGAATGGATACGTTTGATCTTCTTGCAGTCCATGGGACTCTCAAGAGTCTCCTCCAGCACCATAATTCAAAAGCATCAATTCTTTGGCGATCAGCCTTCTTTATGGTCCAGCTCTCACTTCCATACATCACTACTGGGAAAACCATGGCTTTAACTATACGGACCTTTGTTGGCAAGGTGATGTCTCTGCTTTTTAAGATACTGTCTAAGTTTGCCATCGCCTTTCTCCCAAGGAGCAGGCGTCTTTTAATTTCATGACTGCTGTCACCATCTGCAGTAATCATGGAGCCCAAGAAAGTAAAATCTCTCACTACCTCCATTTCTTCCCCTTCTATTTGCTAGGAGGTGATGGGACCAGTGGCCATGAACTTCTTTTTTTGAGGTTGAGCTTCAGACCATATTTTGCGCTCTCCTCTTTCACCCTCATTAAAAGGTTCTTTAATTCCTCCTCACTTTCTGCCATCAAGGTTGTGTCATCTGCATATCTGAGGTTGTTGATATTTCTTCCGGCGATCTTAATTCCAGCTTGGGATTCATCCACCCCTGCCTTTCGCATGATGAATTGTACTTTTTTCTGACTGACGGTCGAATAAAAGGTTGATGATGATGATGATGAATTCTGCATATAAGTTAAATAAGCAGGGAGACAATATACAGCCTTGTTGTACTCCTTTTCCAATTTAGAACCAGTCAGTTGTTCCATATCCAGTTCTAACTGTAGCTTCTTGTCCCACATAGAGATTTCTCAGGAGACAGATGAGGTGATCAGGCACTCCCATTTCTTTAAGAACTTGCCATAGTTTGCTGTGGTCGACACAGTCAAAGGCTTTTGCATAGTCAATGAAGCAGAAGTAGATGTCTCTCTGGAACTCTCTAGCTTTCTCCATAATCCAGCGCATGTTTGCAATTTGGTCTCTGGTTCCTCTGCGCCTTCGAAATCCAGCTTGCACTTCTGGGAGTTCTCGGTCCACATACTGCTTAAGCCTCCCTTGAAGAATTTTAAGCATAACCTTGCTAGCGTGTGAAATGAGTGCAATTGTGGGTTAGCTGAAGCATTTTTGGCGCTGCCCTTCTTTGGGATTGGGATGTAGACTGATCTTCTCCAATCCTCTGGCCACTGCTGAGTTTTCCAAACTTGCTGGCATATTGAGTGTAGCACCTTCACAGCATCATCGTTTAAAATTTTAAATAGTTCAGCTGGAATATCATCACTTCCACTAGTCTTGTTATTAGCAGTGCTTTCTAAGGCCCATTTGACTTCACTCTCCAGGATGTCTGGCTCAAGGTCAGCAACCACACTACCTGGGGTGTACGAGCCATCCATTTTTTTCTGGTATAGTTCCTCTGTGTATTCTTGCCACCTCTTCTTGATGTCTTCTGCTTCTGTTAGGTCCTTTCCACTTTTGTCTTTTATTATGTTAATCTTTGTACGAAATGTTCCTTTCATATCTCCAATTTTCTTGAACAGATCTCTGGTTTTCCCCATTCTATTGTTTTCCTCTATTTCTTTGCATTGCTCGTTTAAGAAGGCCTTCTTGTCTCTCCTTGCTATTCTTTGGAAATCTGCATTCAATTTCCTGTATCTTTCACTATCTTCCTCGCACTTTGCTTGCCTTCTCTCCCCCGCTATTTGTAAGGCCTCGTTGGACAACCACTTTGCTTTCTTGCATTTCCTTTTCGTTGGGATGGTTTTAGTTGCTGCCTCCTGTATAATGTTACGAGCCTCCATCCATAGTTCTTCAAGCACTCTGTCCACCAAATCTAAATCCTTAAACCTGTTCCTCACTTCCACTGTGTATTCATAAGGGATTTGACTTAGATTGTATCTTACCGGCCCAGTGCTTTTTCCTACTTTCTTCAGTTTAAGCTTGAATTTTGCTATAAGAAGCTGATGATCTGAGCCACAATCAGCTCCAGGTCTTGTTTTTGCTGACTGTATAGAGCTTCTCCATCTTTGGCTGCAGAGAATATAATCAATCTGATTTTGATGCTGCCCATCTGGTGATGTCCATGTGTAGAGTCGTCTCTTGTGTTGTTGGAAAAGAGTGTTTGTGATGACTAGCTTGTTCTCTTGGCAGAATTCTATTAGCCTTTGCCCTGCTTCATTTTGAACTCCAAGGCCAAACTTGCCAGTTGTTCCTTTTATTTCTTGACTCCCTACTTTAGCATTCCAATCCCCTATAATGAGAAGAACATCCTTCTTTGGTGTCATTTCTATAAGGTGTTGTAAGTCTTCATAGAATTGGTCAATTTCAGTTTCTTCAGCACCAGTGGTCGGTGCATAAACTTGGATTACTGTGATGTTAAAAGGTCTGCCTTGGATTTGCATTGAGATCATTCTATCATTGTTGAGATTGCATCCCAGTACAGCTTTCGCCACTCTTTTGTTGACTATGAGGGCCACTCCATTTCTTTTACGGGATTCTTGCCCACAGTAGTAGATATGATGGTCATCCGAACTGAATTCGCCCATTCCCGTCCATTTTAGTTCACTGATGCCCAGGATGTCAATATTTATTCTTGCCATCTCATTTTTGACCACATCCAACTTACCAAGGTTCATGGTTCTTACATTCCAGGTTCCTATGCAATATTTTTCTTTACAGCATTGGACTTTCCTTTCATTTCCAGGCATATCCGCAACTGAGCGTCCTTTCGGCTTTGGCCCAGCCGCTTCATCAGCTCTGGATCTACTTGTACTTGTCCTCCGCTCTTCCTCAGTAGCATGTTGGACGCCTTCCGACCTGAGGGGCTCATCTTCCAGCGTCATAACTTTTATATGCCTGTTGTCTTTGTCCATGGAGTCTTCTTGGCAGGGATACTGGAGTGGCTTGCCGGTTTCTGCTCCAGGTGGATCACGTTTGGTCAAAACTCTCCACTATGACCTGTCCGTCTTGGGTGGCCCTGCACGGCATGGCTCATAGCTTCTCTGAGTTATTCAAGCCCCTTCGCCACGGCAAGGCAGTGATCCATGAAGGGGCATGCAGTGCCTACAAACCCCAAATACTGGGAGCCTCAGGATTGAGGACCAAATGCAACCCCTCCAGGCACCCTGTCCCTGGCCTTTGGACTCTCCCCATGCCACACCCCTCCTCACCCCACCCAACAAATCCCACTCTCCACCCACACCCATCACTGGCTCTGCTTTTCACCCTCCTTCACTGCTTTTGCTTGGCTGGAATGTCTCCTGGGACTGGGGTAATGTTTCTTCCTTGCCTGGATGGAGGATAGAGAGGAGTGTGCGAGCGCATGCAGAAACTAGCCAACTGTACAAATATTTTATTCAACAATAAAGGCAATAAGGAAGTCATCCTTCCTTTAAAAAAAAGTCACTGCTCCCAGTTTCTTGTACTGAAGGGAATGTTGTCCTCAAGCTGAAAGCAATGCCATACCCCCTGCTATAAACAATGTGTGGCAAAAACAACAACAACAACAAACCCACACATGTTGGAGAAGCTGAGTTAGGAAACGGAGCTTTTGGAAATGTCAATGAAATGAGACTCCTGCCTTTTTGCCTCCTTTTCCGCTGTTTATTTGTAACTCCCATAACATTTGTTTAAAACCTTTTCCATTCCCTGCTTTACAGCATCTGTCCACATGCAGTCTGCCATCATTGGCTCCTCTTTCATTACCACCTCAGGATTTTCAGGGCTCCCTCTCTTCCCATTGGATGCTTTTATTGACTTTTGCTCTCTGATCTTTTGTTGTTGTTTATTCTCTCTCTCCCCCCTCCTTCCCTCCCTCCACCCGCACCTTCTCCTTGTGAGTCTTGGTATCCTTTTATCACCTAATGCCCCCTGCTTTCATTCTCTCTTTTTCTCCCTCGCTAAACAATGTTTCTCCAATTTCTTTTGTAGCTATACCGCTGTTATGAATATTAATGGCCTCCTGTAAGGGCTATTATTTGTGGCAGAAAAGACTGCCCTTTGATCTGTGGCTTTTTCTTCAGCGTGTTAGTATGTCTGCAGCTACAGTAGGAGTCCCTTTTATCTTTCCATAAGTCTCCTTCTCTCATTTCCATCTTTCCTTTTTATGCTGTGGGATATATATATATATATATATATATATATATATATATATATATATAATATTCTTTATTAGGCAATCCTCCTAAGCCTGGCACTCATACAGTGATTTCTACCCTTTGCCTGGGCTGTTTCTGCGGATTCCCTAAAGGCAAGAAACTATTCAGGTACTGGAGGTAGTGTGTAATTTGTTTTGTACTGGAGAATTCCTGCCATGCCTATATGTATTTAGACCACAGGCAAACCAATAAAGTTGTCATAGAAACAAAGCATTTCATGAATAAATCAATCCGTAACAAACTTGTAAACTTCAGAGGGACCACTGTGCTTTAACGCCGTATCTTTTATATACATAAACTAATCATGTTTTATAATGAACAATATGCAGTATTGCACATCTCCATTTGTTTTGTCCTGTTGGGCACCTTATAAATATGCTCCTGACATTTTTATTTTATTTTATTTTGGTATGCAGTAGATGTATCCATCAAGTGGAAGAATGAAATCAAAAGCTGGTATGATAATGCAGCGGCGGCAAGATTTGCCAGTCTTTCATTCTTGGTCCTTTTTTTTTTTCAGAGTGGGGGGAGGATGCCAAAGTTGTTGGAAAGTCTAGAAACGGGAATTGGCAGCATCCTGTGGCTTTTTGATGGTGTTGAAGATTTTGTCAAGTGCCTGGGTTGTTAGGGAAATTTGCAGAGATAATAGAAACAGGAAAGGAGACGTGCAGACCGCATTAGAAAAGAGAATTAAATGCTACTGGATGGAATTTAGAGTCAGAAAATCGATTGGCTCACATTCTGCCTTCCCTTCTGCTTTTGCTAGTTCACTTGTGTACAGCTGGTATGAGGTGCAATTGCCTGAAGCATAAAGGATTGCCAGATTATATGCTTCCACAAGTAAATTCACACATTATTTTGGGCTGCTTTCTGTTCCCTCTCCCTTGCTCCCCCCACACCTGAGCAAACAATGTAAGATATGATTAACTTTCATGACTTCCAGAGAACTTTTTGGATCCTTCCTGACAGCAGAAGCTGCTGCAGGTGAAATTTCTGGGTTGCTGGCTCATGCAATGCATGGCTGATGTTGGTAGTCCACTTTAAAAAGACCCTGTTTGCACTATACATTGAAAGCACTATTTCAGGGCTTTTTTCGGTCAGAACTTGCTGGAACTCAGTTCTGGCATCTGAGGTGGGCGCCATTGTCATTATAAGAAAATAAGGGAGGCATTCATGGTGAGTTCTGGCACCTTTTATTCTAGAAGAATAATACTATCATACCACATTAAAAACAGTCCTGGCTTCTCCCAAAGAATTCTTGGAACTGTAAGGATGTTGAGACTTGTTAGGCGACCCATGGTTTCCTCACAGAGCTACGATTTCCAGAGTGGTTTGACAATCAGTCCTAGCTCAGGGAATGCTAGGGATTGTAGCTCTGTGAGCAGAACAGGGGTCTTCACACACTTCATAGACTACAGTTCCCAGGATTCTTTGGGGGAAGTCATGATGGTTTAAAGTAGTATAGTGCTGCTTTAAATGTAGAGAGCAGGTGAAGCTGGAACCCTGGAGTGAAACATTTTGGACAAAACATCTCAGATTCACTGTCTGTATGTTATTTCTAGCTTAGTCCATGACCAAATTGACTTTGGGAGGAGTTCAACGCCATGCTATTATGATCTGCTTGCCAGATGGATGTTGTGTGTGTGTGTGTGTGTGTGTGTGTGTGTGTGTGTGTGTGTGTGTTGATGATATGCAATGTCCAGACTCTTTATATTCAAAAAAACTTTACTTTCATAAACATATAACTGAGAAGAATATATTTACACTCTCATGCTTATTCACTTTGTTCCTTATAGAGAGCTTCTGCACAGGTTTCTCCCTATTAATGTTTTGGATCCTCTGTCTGTTTCACTTCAGACAGATCACACCAATGCACACTAAGCTATCTCAGCAGCCATTCTCCCTCTCACACACAGAAAGAGAAGACAGAAAACAGTTAAAAACAACAGTTACTTGAATAACCGTCACAACAGAATGTTAATAATATGCAGTAATTTAACGTAAGTAAACATTTCCATTTCAGGAAATTAAACCATTATCCTTAACAATGGAACCATCTTCCCTCTCCTCTCCCCATGGGCTCTTCTGGGGGTTCCCACGGGGGGGGGGGACCTCAAGCCAATTTGTGAGGCAAGAGAGGAGGAAGGGTGAAGTCCTGTTGAACTAGAAGGACTTTTTCTGCTAGCTTCTGCTACTGCAACTGAATCTGGCAATTGAATCTGCAATTGAATCTGGACACTTGAATCTGGGACATTGTGGAGGAGCCATTCCTCAGTTCATGGTCAGGAATGTCAACCTACCTGCCATGAAGCTCACACAGCAGATCAACTCCCCCTGGCAATACCCCGAAATTTCACGATGGGGAAAAAAGTCCCACAGCGAGTTTCACTTTAAATTCACTTTAAATAGAAATCTCCCCCCCCCCCCATCTGAGATAACACTCCCCTCAATCTTCTCTTTTGGACTCTCTCGCCCTCTCTTTTTTTAATGATTCCTCATGCTGCTTGTCAAAAAGCATTAAAGCTAACATGTGCTGTTGGGAACGTAAGCCTTTTCCACTAGTAGCATTTTATTCTCCTTCATAATTAACAGTGGCTTGCTGACAAACCTCCCTAGAGCAAAATGGGCACATTATCTAAAAGGGAGGACACATGTTAGGAGTTTCCACATGGGAAGGCCAAGTAAGAAGCATGATTAACACAGTGCCAGCCTAGCCATGTCTACTCAGAAGTAAGAACCATTGTGTTCCATGGAATGCATTCCCAGGTGAGTAGATATAGGATTGTAGTCTCAGGCATAAAATGTACATTACACACTGCTGTGTGTTAATTCCCCACCCCCCAAAAAAAATATTTAAAAAGGAAACAAACCAAAAAGTATCCTCAGGAATAAGAATGAACAGTTCTGACAGTCTGGGCTTCTTAAGCTTGGTTCCACACATTTCTGCATCCGTTAAAATTCCTCATACAAAAATATAATACATTCGGGGGAATTGCTGAGGAATTGTGTATATTAGGCAAAATTGAATACAAAAAATGCATTTAATAGGATAAATGCACCCTAAAATGCTGATGATTTTTTTTTTGTTACTTTCATTATCATACAATTCTACACAGACTTCTCCCTAATACAGTGGTACCTCAGGTTACAAATGGTTCAGGTTAAAGACACTTCAGGTTACAGACTCTCCTAACCCAGAAATAGTACCTCGGGTTAAGAACTTTGCTTCAGGATGAGAACAGAAATTGTGCTCTGGCAGTGCGGCAGCAGCGGGAGGCCCCATTAACTAAAGTGGTACCTCAGGTTAAGAACAGTTTCAGGTTAAGAACGGGCCTCCGGAACGAATTAAGTTCTTAACCAGAGGTACCACTGTATATACACATTTTTCTATACAGTTTTTGGTTGGAAAACTGCATTGCAAAATTCGGGGCAGTGCGAATTTTGAAGGCGAGTGTTGTTTTGCTTCACATATTGCTTCAGGATGTAGAAACTGAACTGAATTTCTCCTCTCTTCATGCCCAGAAAGTGACCATTCTAGCCGGAGGACATGCAGGAGGGGGTTGCTTAACACATTCCCTTCTGCCATTTTCCTGCTCAAAGTCATACTCACTTCCCTTCGGGACATGGTCCCACCAACCCCAGCCAATCCCCACCCACAGGCCATCTTTGTTACAACCAATCAAGAGGTCTGTCTGTCATTGGCTCCCCACTACCAGTGCCAAGGGGCAGGAGCCACCACTGGTACCCATATGCTTCTCCCTACAATATTTCATGGAGATGCATGAGGGCTCACCCCATAAAGGTGCTTTTAGTTTATTTTTATTCCCTTTAAAAAAAGAAACAAAAGCCAGGGGGAAAGATACATGTGACTCCCCTTCACTTGTCATTCCTACCTCAGAGGCCGACATTAAGGGATGAAAGGTGGAATTACGGTAAATATAAAACTGTTCAAACTTTAAATGGAACACGCCAGACTTGAGGCAGCCTCTCAAAGTGCTAACATTTTGCCATTAATTATTAATAGAACCTGGCAGCTCATTTTAAAGTTTCGCTCTAATGACAAGATTCCTTAGGAGATAAATACCACACTAGGCTTGTGAATCTTTAAGGCACCCTTGTATTTTCCAGGCCTTGATCTGCAAACACTTTTTTTAAAAAAAGTAATATAACAGTTTTTGTTATCTATATATATATATATATGGTCACCGCATAGGACTACCCTTTGCTTTTTCTAAAATTTGAAAGATAGGTATTGTTTCCTCATTGAAGAGAGGCAGAATTTCAGGTAGGGTTGATGTTGTTCAGCTGACTACAGTGGTACCTCGGGTTACATACGCTTCAGGTTGCATACGCTTCAGGTTACAGACTCCGCTAACCCAGAAATATTACCTCAGGTTAAGAACTTTGCTTCAGGATGAGAACAGAAATCTAGTGGCGGTGGCGCAGCAGCAGTGGGAGGCCCCATTAGCTGACGTGGTATTTCAGGTTAAGAACAGTTCAGGTTAAGAACAGACCTCCAGAACGAATTAAGTACTTAACCCGAGGTACCACTGTAGTATAGCAGGAGCAAGCTCTTTCCACAAGTAGCATAAAAGGGTTGTTGTTGTTTTATTATTGTTTTATTTTATTATAAGAGCTCATGCCTGAAAACAAAACAATGGTTAGGACTCCACATCCCAAGAGCTGCAAAGCCAGATCTGCAAATCTGCAGAGACATAGGATGGAAGCCCACCAAGGCCTCAAGGAGTGTCAGGCCTAATAAGCACAGCAACTCGTCCCTTGTTGGTCTTGCCCCCATGAAGCAATTGCTGATGCTGAAGGTCTCTGCTTCCCCACAGCTGCCTGAGTTCTCTCCACTCTCGGGTTTTTTCCAAGCAATCAGAGAATACGCCTGTGTGCCGCCAACCTCTCCTCACCCTCTTCATGCCTCTCCTCATTCTGGGAGACCAGTGGGGAGGGGAGCTTGTTGCAGTTGGAGCGGGAGACACACGTGACTCTTCACCAGCCTGACTCATCTTTGTCTCTTGGCCTCTCTCCTCCCACCCTCTTGCTCCAGCCTCTGCCTCTGATTCTGAACTTCTCTCTGCCACAGAGTCTCCCAGCTCACAAAGCCCTGCTACCTCCTCAGCTTCTGTTACCTCCTCTTCCCAGTCTCTTCCCTCGTTTCCCTCTGGCCACTCAATGTTCTCCCACCACCATTCCTTGAGAGCTCTGGGTCTTCTTCCCTTGGTGATTCCCCAGCTGGTTCCTCCCACCGTTCCTCTGCACCCAACAAATTGATGACATCTAGAGAGTGTTCTGTGAAGCTGAAATGTCTTCACGCTGAAAGGATATTACATATGAGAGATGTGTACGTGCACATCTATGATGTGTATACTATAGACATTATAGCCACATATGCACATAAACAGAAAAAGCAAACAAGACCAGTCAGCGCAGACTAACTTTATAGGCTAGGCTATTTTTTTGTGCTCCTTTGGAAAGGCTACCTTACACTTAGTTCATGTGTGTGTGTGTGTGTGCCTGTGCTCACATCTCTTCTATCTATGTGGCTGTGATGCTTATATAAAAGATAGGAAATTTGTATGCGGGAGGGCTCCTTTCCTCAGCAGGGATGTACCTTGCCTTGCAAGAGCACAGAGCTAGAATGCAGCTGGATTCATTAGTGCTGTATAGTAGGAACAATATTTTTTTTCCTAGGGTTAAAATTAGAGAAGGTTGAAAATATTTTCCACTAGAACTGTATCTAAGGTATTGCCATAGGGATAAAAGAACTCAAAACAATCCTCATATCAGCTGCTCTGAGAGAGGTTTACGGAGCAAGCCTTCACATGGCTGCTTGGGAGTAAGTCCCATCAACTTAAATGGAACAATTGAAGCAATCCTATATCCACTTATCTGGGACCAAACCCCACTGAACCCAGTGGAACTTGGATGCCCTTGTATCACATTGCATGATTAACTGTTTGCTTGCAATTACATGCTGCCCTTCGGTATTTCAGCTTTCAAGGTGTCTTAATCGTAAGAGATAAGAACTTTAAAAATCTAAAAATGATAACTGTAATGGAGCAACAGGCACTTTAAGAGCAAATGAGCAACAGAGTAATAAAATCAGAAGGAATATGACCCCAAAATGACAGCAGAGTAAGTACCAGGTGATTTTCCGTAAGTAAGGTAAAGGTAAAGGCACCCCTGACCATTAGGTCCAGTCGTGGCCGACTCTGGGGTTGCAGCGCTCATCTCACTTTATTGGCCAAGGGAGCTGGCGTACTGCTTCCAGGTCATGTGGCCAGCATGACTAAGCCGCTTCTGGCAAACCAGAGCAGCGCACAGAAACACCGTTTACCTTCCTGCCGGAGTGGTACCTATTTATCTACTTGCACTTTGGCGTGCTTTTGAACTGCTAGGTTGGCAGGAGCAGGGACCGAGCAACGGGAGCTCACCCCGTCGCGGGGATTAGAACCGCCGACCTTCTGATCGGCAAGTCCTAGGCTCTGTGGTTTAACCCACAGTGCCACCTGCGTCCCTCCCAAAGGTGGGGGAGGGCTGTCTCCAGTAGTGACCTGTCTTAACTCAGAAGACAAAAGAAACTGGACCAAGAAATTGTTCTCCTATGATTATTTTGGTATAGAAACAGGTTCACTGAGAAGTCTATCTTTGCAGTTTTGATTCTTAAATGTTAACACCCCAGTAATAAGTACTGTAATCTACATTATCTAAATGTTGAGCATGTCGTAAGAAACAATGGTTGCATTCAACCGTAGTCATACTCAGAGTGGACCTCCTCCTGAAATTCATGGCTATGACTGACCTTGGGACATTAATATAAATGGATCTGCTCTCAATAGAATTTAGTTGGATGCAACCCAGTCTGCATAAGATACACCAGAACAAGATGTCAAGATGTATCTATGCGAAATAGTCTTAGGTGGTTCCTGCAAGTGAACCCAACCAAGCATGGCAGGGGCAATTAAATCCCTCTTCCTGTTGGTTTGCCAACCTTTAGATTTGGGAGCAAATGTGTATCCAGACTGAATAAGAAACTCCCTGCCCCATGGTTTTGCCTTGCCTTTTAAGGGCCAAGGGAGACCCATATCTGACAAAATCCCACTCAGAGGAGACCCATTGAAATCAATCAAATTAATCATTTCATACTTATGTGCACTGATGTCATTGAATCATTGAATTGTAGAGTTGCAAGGAACCCCAAGGGTCATCTAGTCCTTGCAATGCAGAAATCACAACTAAAGCATTCATAGAATTATAGAATTGTAGAGTTGGAACTCCAGTGATCATCAAGTCCAACGCCCCGCAATGCAGGAATCTCAACTAAAGCATCCATGACAGATGGCCATCCAACCTCTGCTTGAAAACCTCCAAGGAAGGAGACTCCACAACTTCCCGAGGGAGACCATTCCACTGTCAAACAGCTCCTATTGTCCGCAATTTTCCCCCTGATGTTTAGTCATAATCTCTTGCAACTTGAAGCCATTGCTTTGAGTCCTACCCCCCAGAGCAGGAGAAAACAAGCTTGTTCCCTCTTCTATGCAACAGCCCTTGAGATATTTGAAGATGGCTATCATATCTCCTCTCAGGCTCCTCTTTCCCAGGCTAAACATACTAATAATTCATAACTAATCTTCTTCCCTGAGAATGACTTAGCTGGATATCTTCCGCTGGATGTTTTTAGTTTATCTCGTATAGTAAAACTAGTCCTTACAGTGGATTGGTTTGCAAGTGGCTGCATTTATTCCACTTCATTCACTACAAATGGAGTGGCTGAAGGTTGGGTTTCCTACCCAAATTCCCTTTTATTTTAAAAGTGCTAGTTATGTGACATGTGCAAAGGAAGGATTATTGACTGACAGGTATGAATGCTGCCCCCAACATCCTCACAGTCATTTTATATAATGGGATCATTTTGGTGCATTTACTGTGGCAGCATAGTCTATTGAAATTAAATACCCCCCAAATATGACGTTTCAGCTGCTGTGCTACTTGGCGAGCTGCCTAGAACACAGGCGAGATTCTGGGTGAATGTACAGACAACCATTTACCAAGTGGTAATTTGCCACAGCGAGGCATAAAATCACTTAGTCATAAGCCAGTCATTTGTTAAATGGCCAAAAGAAAATCTTACCACGTTGGTAGATGATCAGAAAGCTCAGAGCAGCAGGGAAGTGGTAAGGGGATCTCCAGGCATTGGGATAGTGATACCTGTAAATTAATGGGGGTTTTTTATTTCACATTTATATCCTGACTTTTCCCAAGGAATGTGACGTGGCACATGGGTTTTTCTCCCCTTCCTGACAGTTTTTCTACACAATGACACTGCGAGGTAGGTCAGTCTGAATGTGTGTGAGAGAGAGAAAGGGGGGAGGGATAGAGAGAGAGATTGCCCCCAAGGTCTCCCAGTGTAGCTGAGGGGGGTGGGTTGAACCTGGGTTGCTCCAGTTATAGCCTGGCACTCTAATAACCAGAGTTAACTCTTCCCTCCCCAGCTGTGACTCCTCCTTAACACCCCTCCATTGAGACTTGTAAAAGCCCTTCTAATGGCTTTAGTAAGAGCATGTTAACCACTTGGGGGGAGGAACAAGGAGGGGAAGCCACATATCAGATGGGGAGGCCCAATGCGCTGGTAGCTCATGGACTAGTAGCTCTCCCTGCCGTACACAAAGATATTCACACACACTATGCTGGATCTCTGCCCAATGGCAATATGGACGCGGGTGGCGCAGTGGTCTAAACCACTGAGCCTCTTGGGCTTGCCGATCTCAAGGTTGGCGGTTCAAATCCCACGACTGGGTGAGCTCCCATTCCTCAGTCCCAGCTCCTGCCAACCTAGTAGTTCGAAAGCATACTAGTGCAAGTAAATAAACAGGTACTGCTGCGGCGGGAAGCTAAATGGTGTTTCACCCCATTTAGCTTAACATTATGTACAACACTGACTGGCAGTGAATTTTCCATGAATTTTGGACAGGGGTCTCTCCGGCCTGGTGCCAAGGATTGAACCTGGGACCTTTTGCATCCAAGGCATGTTCCCTGCCACTGCTCTGCAAAGGCATGTGCTCTACCATAACTACTCTTGAACAAGGTACCCATTCAATTTGTTCAAGGTTACATTTTCCCTTCCGCATTTGCCCTGCAGAAACCAGCAAAAGAAATGTCTGAGAACAGGACTGTTTTCAGGCTTTCAAGCAACACGCCGCCCCCGCCCCCCGCAACACCACCACCAAGAAAAGAAACAGGAGCTATGTGCATTCCATTCAGCTGTTGCAGAGCTGAAATGAATTTGCTCACCATAATGCTCCTTTCAAAAGCTGGAAATCATTATGTCAAATATCCTCTGGATCTTCTCTGAGTGCCCAGGGTTCCTGCCAGCCAGCCGTATCTTCCTGTAAGCAGCTCAGCCTAACTCAAGCATGGCTTTCCAATCCTCCTTGCCACAGCTTTCTTTTCCAGATGACACACAGTAACCCATGGCTACTGAATATTCTCAATCCTCATGGGCCTCTTGGGGGTGGGGGAGCATTTTGCCCCCTTTACACTTCCTTCTCTCCCCTCCCCCTTTTGCAAACCTCTGGGTTCCCTTGACCATTCTGATTCTCAGTGGCTCTGTATTTTCTCCATTTGTATCCTCACCAGTACTTGACAGTGGGCCACCATCACTCATCTGACATCTGGTTGGTCATGTCACTGCTGCTGACCAGCCAAGTAGAGAAGGATAAGTAAGGCAGCAGCAAGGTCAGCACTGTGCTAATGCACTGGCAGAGCCAAACTGCACCATGAACAACTCCACTGCACTCTCTCGTCCTCTACTGCCTGAAAAACAGCAGTAATATCACCAACCAGAGCTTGGGTGAGTGGTGGTAGCCCACTCCACTGTCTGTTTCTGGACACCACTCTCCACCCCAAGTTTGTTGTTAGAGGAGGGCTAATAGCAACTGTGTTTAGAATCTGACAGTATTTGACAGAGAGTTTGAGGCCACAGGCCCTGATGTCAGCAAGGGTGAATATGACGTAGGCAGCAGTCTCTGGCCCTTCTACTGCTTCGCTTCTAATCTAGCCAGTTCTTGTGCTAATAGCAAAGCAAAGGGGCAGTTGTTTAACATTTGGCAACAACAACAAAAGCCGCCTTTCCCTCCTTAAATTGTTGAAGTAAGAGTAGTGAAAACGCAGCTAAGAAGCTCAAATCATATATGTGACTGACATCTTTGGAAATAAAACCAGTGTCCAGACTTTAACATTCAAAAACTTTACTTGCAGAAACTTATAGTTTTGGATGAACTAAAACATAATATTTGCAGCCACGTGCTTTTCCAAGCATGGGTTTACAATCACTTCTAACTTCCAAACAACTGTATTTTTCTCTCCAGAGCTCAGCACTCAGCTTTCTGTATCTCAGTTAGGCCATGCCTTGAAGCTCCTAGGAGAGATTTCCGCTTTCACCTTCTCCTGCAGCTTTGCTCTCTATCTTTCAAGCAAAGAAGAAGCACTCCATCACTCTATTCAACTTAGCAGTGTTCACAGTGGATTCTAAAACACAGCCATCTTGCTTCACATAAAATGGAGTCTCCTTCACGAGATACCTCCCATGTGATCAACGTTAGCCAATCACATGAAAACGACTAGAGAACTCTCTAGAATTCAGTTACCAACCAATCAAATTTAAACACATAGTAATGCATACAAGCATTTACAGTTTCAGTGAATTAAATTACTATACTTAACATAGATAAGGCTGATGAAACATTTGGGGTGACCAGGGGTAGACTTCTATGTTAACTTAGTTGAGTTCTGGTACCAAAACCAAATTCCTCAGCTTAGAATGTGCCCAGAAGCACACTGCTATTCAATCCTAAGTGGAAGTCTTTTGTTCCCAGCAATGCTTGGTAAATCTTGAGTTTCCAGTAAAAAGAAAAGTTGATCTGAAAAGCACAAAGTATGCTCCCACCTTGTCCTGGATAGCATTAGGTTAAATCATGCATTCAGTGAAGGCCTGGGTGGGACTCTTGTTCAGCCAGAGCCCTGTCAGCCTTGTAATAATCCTCCCTTGCCTCATTTTACCTACAAAATGTCTCCTCATTCACAGTGAGAATCTGTAGACACCGGCTCCAATAGGCTTTAAGGTATAATGCTTGTCAGAGTTCTTTCTTTATATATATATCAGGTACTTATGCCATCTTAATCTGTGGCACTGCTCCAAGTCCCCCGGATTATTACATTTTTTATCCGGTACTGTCAGCGAGATAAGCAAGCTACCTACTTAGAATTGTCTTTATTATGTGCTGCCGATATGCTTTTCTAATCCATTCCCCACATCTCAGGCAGTACAGTGAAGCTGGCAGGGCTTGCAAAAGGGCTGCAGGAGGCTTTTGAATGGTCAGCTTTGGGCTTGAGCCAGTTTCGTCTCATTAAACCTGTTTTCTGTTTATCGTCCTGCCCTTTTAATGGCAATCTGCTCCTCTCCTTTTATAGTCCAGTAATGCTAAGGCTGTCTCCATTGTAAGTAGCCCCTGATCAATAGTTGCTCCATCCCCGGCCCCTAAATATATATATATATTGAGGGGGTCATGAAGAACAGATTAAGAAGATGGGGGGGGGGAGCTTGGTCTCACATGTCACATCTTTTCCAAAGAGAACCATCTGCCTATTTCACATTAGCAGCCCTGTCCTTATTGAGCAGTAATTTGAATGGATTTCAATTTAGGTTCACATCCATGGATGTCTGTTGATTTACACCCATGTAAGCATGTTTTTTTATATGCCTGTTTTGAATTATGGTGCTGGAGGAGACTCTTGAAAGTCCCATGGACTGCAAGAAGATCAAACCTATCCATTCTTAAGGAAATAAGCCCTGAGTGCTCACTGGAAGGACAGATCCTGAAGCTGAGACTCCAATACTTGGGCCACTTCATGAGAAGAGAAGACTCCCTGGAAAAGACCCTGATGTTGGGAAAGATGGAGGGCACAAGGAGAAGGGGATGATAGAGGACGAGATGGTTGGACAGTGTTCTCAAAGCTACCAGCATGAGTTTGACCAAACTGCGTGAGGCAGTGGAAGACAGGAGTGCCTGGCATGCTCTGGCCCATGGGGTCACGAAGAGTCGGACACGACTTAACGACTAAACAACAAAGCATGTTTTAGGCTAGTGTCTTTAATTCATTTTAGAATTCAAAATCCTAGAGTCTGTTTTTTAAATGAGTTGTAGTCTTGGGGGGGGATTGTCATAATTTTTTATTGGTTTTCAAGCAATTTAACAAATTCAGTTCAATTTCAACACAATATTCTTCTAAGATTTGAACGTCCCATACTTACTTCCATGATGTTTCTATTCAAATCATTAATCTATTGCCATAAATGTAATATTTCTCTAAAACATATATCCCACATTATGTTCCCATATCTAGCGTTGCCATGTTTCAGAAATTAAAAAACCAGGAGCTTTTTTTAACAGAATCAGAAATTTGTTGAGCTTTATTTGTTTTACAAAAATGCCAAAAATGCCATTTTTCAATTGACTTGCCTAAGACCCAGGACAAAGCACCACCTTTTGGAAATTCCGCCCAGATGTCAATTCCACCTTTGAAATCCCGGTAATGTCCAGGAAAATCTGAATGTATGGCTGACCTACCTTTCTCTTTCTCATTCCTTTGCTTATATTTCCAGTACTGCCTGTGATTTCATCTGACTATAATATTTTCTCAGATAATTCTCCTACAAGCGTTTCTTCTTTTCAGTCTCATGTTTTTGCCATCATTTCCACCATCTCCATATAAAAATGAATTGCAGTCTGTAAGTTTAAAAAATAAATAAATTGAGAAGAATACTGGAATGCCTTCTTGATTGGTCTTCTGGAAATGCCATATTTTTCGCTCTATAAGACGCACCAGACCATAAGACGCACCTAGTTTTTGGAGGAGGAAAACAAGAAAAAAAATATTCTGAATCCCAGAAGCCAGAACAGCAAGGGGGATCGCTGCGCAGCGAAAGCAGCAATCCCTCTTGCTGTTCTGGCTTCTGGGATAGCTGCGCAGCCTGCATTTGCTCCATAAGACGCACACACATTTCCCCTTACTTTTTATGAGGGAAAAAGTGAGTCTTATAGAGCAAAAAAATACGGTAGGTCTTGTGAAGGTGGAAAAATCCAGCAGAAGAACGTTTCCCCAGCAGTACTGGAAGTTGCCCAAGACTTTTCTGTACTAGGTGTCTTAACAAATGAAATTGATGATGACGACAACAACAAATACTACATAGAGCAAATAACTTACAGAGTTGTCCATGTGAAGGCACCCTCTGTTTTAAAGAAAATGAGCTATAAAAATGGAGAGTGCTCTATAACATGAATTTCAAGTGGGATTTGATTTCTGCATTGAAGGGGCTGGATTAGATGATGCTTTGGGTCCCTCACACCTCTACAATTCTATGAATTGTCCACCCTGAATCCCTGGCAGAGTTGCTGGCAGTCAGTGTGGACAACACTGAGCGAGATGGACCAATGGTCTGACTTGAGATAAGGCAATTTCCTGTGGTTCTGCAATGAGTGCAAAGCGAGTGAAGGAAACTGCCCTGTCTCCTTGCTCTATGTGCTCAGGGAATACAGCTAAATAGACAGCAGCTGCAAAGAGCAGAAGAAGTGGAGCCAGGAGGCTCCAGGGGTTGACACTGGACCCCTTGAAAGGATGTGGGTCTTGGCATCTGCCCAAGGATGCCAGCTCTGGTTTGAGTCTTCCCACTGAGACAGAAGAGACTTCAGATCAAAACATCACAGAAGATGAACCCTCCACACTCTTAAGAGGCCATCTCTTTGCTTTAGAAGGTTTGGCTGCTACTTCCATTACTGGAAGCATCATCTTCTGCATTGAGATAGCAATTGTGATATATATTTTTGGCCTTTTTTGTAAAAAAAACAAAACAAAAACCAACAGCTTCATTTCTACAACCCTTTGCTGGCTTGCTGCTTTATTCTGTTCCTGTCTCTTAATTCTATGGATAAAAGATGGCTCAGGTTAACAGTTATGCTAAATAGGAAATAGTGGCCGCTGCAAGGTCACCCTGTGACCAATTAGAGATTTGAACCTGGGTCTGTCCTGGTCTAACCACTCTGTTGTTGTTGTTGTTGTTGTTGTTGTTGTTGTTGTTGTTGTTGTTGTTGTTGTTGTTGTTGTTGTTACCCACCCTTCACCATGAGGCTCCAAGGTGGGCTAGAACATTGTAAAATGCAACAAAGCCATTTAAAGTCATGACTAGAGTACATCCTAAAACTACATATCTCAGAGTGTTAAAAACCAGGGTTTAGAGGTGTGTCTTCATATACCCTCCAACAACTTTCTGATGAAAAGTAGTAGTAGTAATTACCCCACCCATCTGACAGGTTTCCCCAGCCACTCTGGACAGCTTCCAACATATATAAAAACATAACAGAACATTAAACATTATAGGTTGTATAGTTACTTATCTCCTTTGCTTGGGGGCTGAATAACTCAATACCCTCCAATGCTTTTCTGATGGAAATAGAGACATCATAAGGAAAAATGGGGCATTCCAGGATCAAATCAGAAATTGGGACGGCTTCTGTAAATCTGGGACTGCCCCTGGAAACTAGGGACACTAGGAGAGTACATTCGAGGCAAGGATTACAAGTGTCTTCACCCCTGTCATTCAGCCCGAACACTGAGATCCAGTACCGAGGGCCTTCTGGTGATTCCCTTCTGTAAATTCAGGTCTGTCCCTGGAAATATAGGGACACTTGGAGGGTCTGTCTTGAGCGTATGGTGAAAGCAGGATAATGAAGACACCCCTGGGGGTGGGGGCAAATTCGACTGTTCCAGAGAATGCTCTTTCACAGACCACCACTACCTCAGAGCTTCTGAGCAATGGCTGATCTTAACACCTGAGAGGGTCTGTAAGGAAGGAGTCTGTCTGTCTGTCTGTCTGTCTGTCTGTCTGTCTGTCTGTCTGGTATCTAGGGCCCAAGCAGTTTAGGGCTTCAAACACTAACATGAGCACCTTGAATTGGGCTTGGAAACAAACTTGTAACTAACGGAACAATTTAGAGTAGTACTCTAGGAGTCTGTGATTATACCCAACCACCTATGTGTTTCGATGCTTCGTCTGCCTATAGGTCCTTCTAAATACTTGCCATTTTGTTGAGAAGTTTGAGCATTAAAAGCAGCCATAGCTATACAGAAAAAGCTCCCACTTCAAGTTGTGGGAGAACATCCACCTGAGGGTTATTTTAAACTCGTACAATTTGCTCTCTGTTTGGTGTGCAGGCCAGTAAACAACACATCCCATCAGAATTTGAATGACTAAAGATAAATTTCACATCGCTAACCTTTCCCGCTGCGCTCCTAACCTTGCAGAATGGCTAGGAATGGAAAAAATATCTGGTGGTTGTGCATAACAAAAGGAGGCAGCAAACTCTTTCCCCTTGAAAGAGTAATAACAGTCCCTTTCTGGCAAGGCAGGGAGGTTAAAAAAAAAAGGGAATCAATGAAGTGCTTTTCACACTATGCAGACGTCACAATAAGTACTTTGTACATTTTATTCCTTAACAATAGAGTTCAATAAGCAACAAGAGCACATGGATTCCCAACAAATTGGTATTCTTAACTCTCTTTCTGTCTCCCTTTTCCTTGGCCGCTACCCCATCATCGCTCTCTCACCCATGCATACACAAAACTTACAAGTAGTTCCCTCTCTCCATTGCCACGCTACAGAAACCTCACCCGGTCATTGTTCTACATTCGTCTAGATAGAATCAACAACACAAATGTGCATTTTAATTAGGGATGGAGGAGAAATTCCGTTTAGTGGTCATTTTGATAAGAAACTTCCAGATTCTCACTTCTCGGACCAATATGCCAACCAAAACACTAGCCTCCAAAATTCACACTTGTCTGAATTTTGTGATGCAGTTCTCCAAATGTTGTTGTTACTGCTGCTGTTGTTAATTACCTATCCTTCACCCTAAGGTCCCAAGGTGGGTTATAACAACTAAAACAAAACAATAATATTAAAACACAATATAGTCATACATTGGGACAAATATGCATAGAAACATATATACAGTGGTACCTCGGGTTACAGACGCTTCAGGGTAGACGCTTAAGGTTACAGACCCTGCTAACCCAGAAACAGTACCTCGTGTTAAGAACTTTGCTTCAGGATGAGAACAGAAATCGCGTGGTGGTGGCACGGCAGCAGCGGGAGGCCCCATTAGCTAAAGTGGTACCTCAGGTTAAGAACAGTTTCAGGTTAAGAACGGACCTCCAGAACGAATTAAGTTCTTAACCCGAGGTACCACTGTATTACTGAAACTGGGGCTAGATCTAGACACATCAAAGAAACATTTCAGTCAAACGCGTTGTAAACTTCATAAAGGGGAATCACATTGGCAAAAGAAGGGACTCCACAGCGCCATCTGGTGCCACAGTGTTATAATGCATATAAAGCACTTTTTCTTTACGAATGTAGCTGAGTCCTAAGGTACATTAATGCATTGCATTGGGGGGGGGATGTGTATATCCGTCAAAACAATGTGCAGGTTGAGCCCTTTCAAACATTGCAACAGGAAGGAAGGTGAGTTTCCATGAGGGGGTCACTTTCCATTGGCATTTTTATGGCAAATATAGCATGCGTCCTGGTCACTTTCCGTGCCTGGAATAGCTCTGTCATTTCAGTCCTGCACCATTACAGTTTTTAGTCTGCTCTGATCGCAACCACCAACAAAGGCTAATAGTGGGAAAGATTAATATCCTTAAGAGGGTTTATTGTGTCACTTATTGTGGATCACTCTGACACTGCATAATGCAGCCTGACTTTATCGTATAGCTTCATTGTGAGACACCCTGATTCGCTTTCACAATGCCAAAGAGCTTAGCTGTATGCGGCTCTTATAGAGGGATCTTCCTGAAGCAGCTCTGGGATGGGGCTTCGCAGATCATTAAAGATGACTGACAGGTTTATTTCAAATAAGCCACAGAAGAGAGGGATTTCTCTCGACAAAATCTTAAGGCTCCTCATGCAGTATTCAAATGTCTTAATGTCAGAACTGCAGAAATACTCCACAGAGCTAGGGAGCCAGAGCGTACACAGAGATATTACATACAACTTGAAAAGGGTCTAGATTGCACCGCATTCCTACTGCAGTTTTGTTAAGACACCAAACGTATTTTCAATGGGCTGGTAATAAGAAAGTTTAACATTGGCTTTAAGAAAAAGGCTTCTTTTCGCCCCATCTTTGCAGACTCACATGGGAGAAAGAAGTGGAAGGAATCATTGATAGTTTAACAGACTTACAATATAGTCTTGCTACTGTATTTTCAGGGTCTTTTATTGTAGCCAAATTCCATTACATATTCCATTCTTATTAATACTGTATTTTTTCCATCCCCACACCCCAACTAATAAAAAAAGTTGAAGTGTCTAATGATGATCCTTATAATATAATAGCCATTTCCTTTAATGACAAGGTCAGGTGATAGTGTGCCACTGAATTTTACCAATGAGTGTTACCAATTCTGATATGTATGATCAATACTGTTTTGTAGCATTTTATCCATGTGGTAAAGGGAGAGCAGAGAAAGACAGGAAGGAACTACAGAGTCTGACGACAGCAGTAAACTGTGCCTGCAGAGAGCTCTGTGCAATATTCAGACAGAAGACTGAATAGTGCCTAATGTCTTTGGGCCATTTTGGGAATCCAAAACATCGGAAGAATTGCAGAAGCATCATTATTGCAAATTCCTTCCTGTCTTCCCTTCTATCATAACTCCTCCCATTGGGTACCACATTCAGGACCCACTCTACCATTAGGCGAGGGGCGAGGGTGGTGCTGTGGGTTAAACCACAGAGCCTAGGACTTGCCAATCAGAAGGTCGGTGGTTCAAATCCCCACGACGGGGTGAGCTCCCGTTGCTCGGTCCCTGCTCCTGCCAACCTAGCAGTTCAAAAGCACATCAAAGTGCAAGTAGATAAATAGGTACTGCTCCAGTGGGAAGCTAAACAGCATTTCTGTGCACTGCTCTGGTTCGCCAGAAGCGGCTTAGTCATGCTAAGGGTCATACATGACCTGGAAGCTGTACGTCGGCTCCCTTGGCCATTAAAGCAAGATGAGCGCCGCAACCCCAGAGTCGGCCACAACTGGACCTAATGGTCAGGGGTCCCTTTACCTTTACCTACCATTAGGCAGATTGAGGCAATTGCCTCAGGCTGCAGATACTGGAAAGGTAATTGGCAGCTCACCCACCTATTCTTCCTGAATCCTCTGGCCATTCTTCTGTGATGATGGTGACTACTTCTGTCACATGCTTGTCCCCCTGTAAACTATCCAGCTGCCCTCAGGAGCACTGAAGGATGGCATCTCATTGCCATATCAAAGTCAGATTCAGCTGCCAGACTGAATCTTAGTTTTTGCATATGGCCTAGGGGTGGGAGTTACCATCTTCTCCTTTGCCTCAAGGAGCAAAATGCATTGAGCCGGCCCTGACATTGTCTCCTTGGGTTACTGCCAGTTAGGTCCTCCTTTCAGGCTTTCCATAGGCAACTGGTTAGCCACTGTGAGTGCAGGATACTGAACTACATGGGTCTTTGGCTTGATCCGCCAGGCTGTTCTGAGGCTCAGCATGTGAACAAAAACTAGGCAGCCCCTCAACCATGCAGTCCCACTTCCTCGTGAAGATTTCACTCGTTTCAAAATATCAAAGCTTTGGCATTCTTTCCTGATCTTGAACAGAAATTTCTAAGCCAGAGCAAACTGCTTTTCCACTCCCCACCCCCACCCCTTTCTGGGGGGGAAAAACTGTTCTGTGTTAACTTTTGCCAATTCTTCTGTTTGTGCAATTGGAGCATTTTGACACATAAGTCTGCCTTAGTGTGAGCAAGGAAAATTGGAAGTCTACCACCTAGGAAATATTTCATTTTTTAATAAAAAGAATCCTGTAATATGTCATATAGATTTCATGCAATATGTATCTTGGCTTGTGTCATTTTTGACACTATTTACAGCCCAACCCACCACCCAATTAAACTCCAATTCAAAGATTTAAGTTCATTGATTTCTGTTCTCTTCGACTGGACTAAATCAACATTATATTCAAGTGCAACTATTTTTAGCTCATTCCGGAGAGGTAGCTATCACAGTCAGTTGCAGGAAAAGCAACAAAGGGTGTTATAAAACCTGGTGGCACCTCCAGACCGGGGGGTTTACTTTGGTTTTTTGCAAGTGTACTTTGCAAAAAGAGGGGCCATATCAGTATATAAAAAGTTATAGGATTTCAGCAAGAAATCACTGGACAGGCAGTGTGTAATATGTCTTCTCTGAAACTTTTGCAGGCACGAAACAAATACTTTGTTCTTGTTATGTGTAACCATCCTGCTCCCATCACGTGTGCAAATCATTATGCATGCACACAAAAAAGGAAGTCGGTGAGGGGGGAGCTAACCAGTTTATTATGGTACAAGCATATGGGTGGGTGGGTGGACAGACATATACTTACAACTCAGGTTAACATCTCCTGATCTGCTGAAATGGACTGTAGCCCCTGAAAGCATATGACATAATAATTCTCTTAGTCTCATTTGCTGTTCTGTTTGGCTTGGTAAGTAATTAGGTCAGTATCTAGTTACTGGCTATTTTAAAAAAGTAGTTGCTTAACTACTTTAAAGTAGCTGCAAAGGTACCGTAATTCCTGGTACAGTAGTACCTCGGGTTAAGAACTTAATTCATCCCAGACCAGAGGTCCGTTCTTTTTTTTTTTTTTTTTATAAAATTTTTATTGGTTTTACAAAATTTTTAAGAAAGACAAACACTTAAAATGACAAACATACACGTATAGTTTCAAACCTATTTTCATAAACCTCTTTTCTTGGACTTCCCCATACCCCCCCTCTCTGCATCCCAATGTCCATAATTCAACTAGCAACTCCCAATTGTTACTTTCCAATCTCTATCATCTTAGTCCTCTTTTATATTCTAACCTTGTATCCCGTACCCCTTTGTTTCTGGAAACCACAACATTTTAACATTCATTAAGTTTATAGTAGTCCTTAAGATAACTTTTAAATTTTCTCCATTCTTCTTCCACCGTCTCTTTTCGTTGGTCACGGATTCTGCCTGTCATCTCGGCCAATGTCATATAGTCCATCACTTTCATCTGCCATTCTTCCAGAGTGGGTAAATCTTGCGTCTTCCAATACTTTAAAAAAAAAAAAAAAAAAAAAGACCAGAGGTCCGTTCTTAACCTGAAACTGTTCTTAACCTGAGGCACCACTTTAGCTAATGGGGCCTCCCGCTGCCTTCGCCGCCGCCCAATTTCTGTTCTCATCCTGAAGCAAAGTTCTTAACCCAAGGTACTATTTCTGGGTTAACAAAGTCTGTAACCTGAAACGTCTGTAACCTGAAACGTCTGTAACCTGAAGCGTCTGTAACCTGAGGTACCACTGTACTTTTAACTAAAATACAGTTGATGCATTTACCATTACTTTGCAGGTAGGAAGTGGTAGCTGTTTTTAAATTACTGTATTTTTTAGATTTAGATAAATTTATTGTCATTGTCCGTATATACACAGTATACACAACAACGAAAATCAAACACCCACCCAAAGACCGGGTTCACATATACATTTGCACGTATCTCCGAACTCTCATCCTATTTAGACGTAATCTATAAAACATAACATAATCCAGAATATAGCATGACCTATTAAAAACATAACATAACCTAAAACCTATCTCATTCCTTCCACTCCCTACTTACTAAACCTTGCAACTGGCCCTGAGATCATTATTTAGTGCAATCAGAGCTCTTGGATAGAAACTATTCAGAAGGCGTGTGGTTCGTGTTTTCATTGTTCTATATCTTCTGCCCGAAGGCAATAGTTCAAAGAAGTTGTGAGCAGGGTGGGTGGGATCTCTCAGAATATTATGTGACTTCTTCAAAATGCGAGACGTGAAGATCTCATCCAGGGTTGGTAGTCGGAGCCCAATAACGTTCTGGGCAATTTTAATTGTTCGCTGTAAAGCTTTTTTGCTCTATAAGACTCACTTTTTCCCTCCTAAAAAGTAAGGGGAAATGTGTGTGCGTCTTATGGAGCGAATGCAGGCTGCACGGCTATCCCAGAAGCCAGAACAGGAAGGATTGCTGCTTTCACTGTGCAGCGATTCCTCTTGCTGTTCTGGCTTCTGAGATTCAGAATTTTTTTTTTCTTGTTTTCCTCCTCCATAAACTAGGTGCGTCTTGTGGTCCGGTGCGTCTTATAGAGTGAAAAATACGGTACTTTTAAAGTAGTCTGTGGCCCTCAGTGCCAGCGGTCTCAGCAGTTGGCTGGGAATTAGAAGACTCGGGTTCAAATTTTGCTTCTGTTACAGACTCTTAAGTCATCTGCAGGACAAGTCGTTGTTTCCCAGCCTCAATTCCTCATCTGTGAAATGAAAATAATTGTCTCTCTTATTTAACAAGGGTGTCACACAGGCAAGCAACACCAACAAAACCCTCTTTAGTTTGGAGAAAGGGCGAGTAAGAGGCAGCATGATAGATGTTTTTAAGGCATAGAGAAAGTCAATAGAGAATTTTTCTTCTAACTCTTTCATAACAATAGAACTTGTGACCCTCCAATGAAGCTGAATGTTGGAACATTCGGGACAGATAAAAGAAAGTACTTCTTCACACAATGCGTACTCAAATTATGGCACACTCCCCCAGGAGGCAGGGAGGGCATCCTGATCAAATTTGCAGATGACACCAAAGTGGGAGGGGTGGCTAACACCCCAGAGGACAGGATCACACTTCAAAACGACCTTGACAGATTAGAGAACTGGGCCAAAACAAACAAGATGAATTTTAACAGGGAGAAATGTAAAGTATTGCACTTGGGCAAAAAAAATGAGAGGCACAAATACAAGATGGGTGACACCTGGCTTGAGAGCAGTACATGTGAAAAGGATCTAGGAGTCTTGGTTGACCACAAACTTAACATGAGCCAACAGTGTGACGCGGCAGCTAAAAAAGCCAACGCAATTCTGGGCTGCATCAATAGGAGCATAGCATCTAGATCAAGGGAAGTAATAGTGCCACTGTATTCTGCTCTGGTCAGACCTGACCTGGAGTACTGTGTCCAGTTCTGGGCACCACAATTCAAGAAGGACACTGACAAACTGGAACGTGTCCAGAGGAGGGCAACCAAAATGGTCAAAGGCCTGGAAACAATGCCTTATGAGGAACGGCTAAGGAAGCTGGGCATGTTTAGCCTGGAGAAGAGGAGGTTAAGGGGTGATATGATAGCCATGTTCAAATATATAAAAGGATGTCACATAGAGGAGGGAGAAAGGTTGTTTTCTGCTGCTCCAGACAAGCGTACACAGAGCAATGGATCCAAACTACAAGAAAGAAGATTCCACCTAAACATTAGGAAGAACTTCCTGACAGTAAGAGCTGTTCGACAGTGGAATTTGCTGCCAAGGAGTGTGGTGGAGTCTCCTTCTTTGGAGGTCTTTAAGCAGAAGCTTGACAACCATATGTCAGGAGTGCTCTGATGGTGTTTTCTGCTTGGCAGGGGGTTGGACTCGATGGCACTTGTGGTCTCTTCCAACTCTATGATTCTATGATTCTATGATGGCCAACTTGGATGGCTAATAATAATGATAATAATAATAATAATTTATTTATACCCCGCCCATCTGGCTGGGCTTCCCCAGCCACTCTGGGCGGCTTCCAAAAAAATATTAAATTACTGTAATACATCAAACATTAAAAACTTCCCTAAACAGGGCTGCCTTCAGATGTCTTCTAAAAGTCTGGTAGTTGCTGTTCTCTTTGACATCTGGTGGAGGGCCTTCCACAGGGCGGGTGCCACTACCGGGAAGGCCCTCTGCCTGGTTCCCTGGAACTTGGCTTCTCACAGCGAGGGAACTGCCAGAAGGCCCTCAGGGCTGGACCTCAGTGTCCAGGCTGAACAATGGGGGTGGAGACGCTCCTTCAGATATACTGGACCGAGGCCGTTTAGGGCTTTAAAGGTCAGCACCAGCACTTTGAATTGTGCTCGGAAACGTACTGGGAGCCAACGTAGGCTTTAAAAGAAGATCAGGCAAATTCATAGAGGAGAGGACTACCAAGGGCTCCTAGCTGTGATGGCTATACTCTTCCTCCCTCCACAGATTGGAGCAGCAATGCCTCTGAATAGCAGCTGCTGGAAATCACAGGAGGGGAGAGGGCTCTTGCGATTGAATCCTGCTCCCTGGTTTCCCACAGGCATTTGGTTGGCCATTGTGAGAACAGGATGCCGAACCAGGTGGGCCTTTGGCCTGATCCAGCAAGCTGTTCTTACGTTCTCCATTGATCCATTAGAAACATTTGCCCCTTGCCTTTCCTCAGAAAAAGGCTTGAGGCGAATAACAACAGAATCACGCCACACCACGCGACGCTTTAGTGTTACAGAATCTGCTTCGTCTCCAAAGTTCTCTATAATAATAAATAATAATAATAAATGAACAGATGCTATCCTATAATAATAATAATAATAATAAATTTTATTTATATCCCGCCCTCCCCAGCCGAAGCCGGGCTCAGGGCGGCTAACAACAATCAAAATAGTTCAACATTCTAAAACATTCATTATAAAATTAGCTAAATCAAATTAAAATCAAATTAATGGCAACCATCAAGCAAAATTTTGTACAGATTGCCAGAGGAGGGGGTCAGGCTGCGCCCTGACAAAAGGCCTGGTGGAACAGCTCTGTCTTGCAGGCCCTGCGGAAAGATGCCAGGTCCTGCAGGGCCCTAGTCTCTTGTAACAGAGCGTTCCACCAGATTGGAGCCGCGGCCGAGAAAGCCCTGGCTCTAGTTGAGGCCAGCCTAACCTCTCTGAGGCCTGGGATCTTTAGGGTGTTTTTATTTGCAGACCGTAAATTTCTCTGTGGGACATACCAGGAGAGGCGGTCCCGTAGGTACGAGGGTCCTAGGCCGTATAAGCTACTCACCGTGTCATCATTTCCCTCACAGAGCAATTGAAGCAGTCTCTTTTTGGCAGCCGTAATGGAAACGCGTCCCGATGCTTGGATGGCAACCGCACTCCTATTTTTGGTTCGACTTAGCTCTCTCAACTAGCCACTTTTAGATGTTGCAGGTGTCTGTATCTCGCTGCTGGGGAGGGGGGTTCATCTGGATCCAGGAACCTTTGGAATTTGGAAAGCTTTTGCTCTAGTGGGGGATAGGGTGGAGAGAGAGAGAGAGAGAGAGAGAGAGAGAGAGAGAGAGAGGAGTTAGCGGCAATTTGCAGGTGCGCTTGGCAAGGTGCACCCAGTGCCCACCACACCATGTTGTTCAGCAGATCGCTTCAGCCCCCCACCGCTGTTTTTATACGCCATCTCCCCCCACTCGCTTTTTAAAAGGAAAGATACTTATACGTGAGTGTGAAGCAATAACTAGGAGACTGTGAAAGCAGGGAAGTTATTAAGTGGCTGTGAAGTGAGGCTATAAACACCGCCAGAGATGCAGGCGGCTGAGTGGTGCAGAGTGCCGGCAATAGATTGTTAATGGGATGGAGGCCTCTTCTTGCATCTTCCCCGCAAATGACCCACAATGGCACAAGAAAGAGATTAGCAGGCTAGTCTAGCCTGGAGCATACAGCTAAAACACGGCACTCAGGTGTTCCTCTAGGGAGGAAAGGAGCGAGTGTCAGCACAGCGCTCTGTGATGTAGAACTCATGTGGGAAAATGCCCCCTTCCTCCTCCTCTCCTCCCCCCCACCTCCTTTTAAAGTAATTATTTTACATACAGGGAATGTTCTTTTGTTTCCTCTTAGGAGGTAAGTGCTGTGATAATATGGAGGGAACCTTGCTGGGTAGCGAGGGAATGACAATCAATCAGGACCTGTTACAAAGCCTTTCCCTAGCCCCCCTTCTTCTCCCTCCCCCCACAGCAGGATAAATTAGTAACCTTGCTGGCTTCAGCTTTCTCGCTAGCAACATGTATAGAAAGAGCTCAATTGCCCCGTTCAACGTACGTACCAAAATACGAGTCCAGACAGCCAATTCAGGAACACAATTTGACGCGCGGTCAGGAGCTAGGATGCTTAATTGTGAAGCATTTAAGCCTGGGATGGGTGGGCCAGTGGTTAATTCACAAAATAATATTCACTCCCGCCCAACGGATATAGCCGCAGTTCCTTGCCTTCTGCAAACGCGTGCTTGCAGAGTTGGCCCCACCATTAGGGAGAGTGTGGTGGCAGCTTATTTGAGATGTCATGAAAGGGCAGCAAATTGTTAGTTTCCCAATGTATTATTACTGTATTTTTACTGCTGGAGAGAGGTCCTTGTGGGATTTTCTGCCTCAGCTGCCAAAAATAACTTGCCCAGCCTTGGGTACTCTCTAGGTGTCCCTATTTTCCAGGGACAGTCCTGGATATACAGAAGCCATCCTGGTATCTGAATCGATCCCAGAATGTCCCGCTTTTCCTTAGGACAACCCTATTTTCATCAGAGAAATGTTGGAGGGTATGGAGTTAAGCGACCTCCAAGCCATGGAGCTAAGTAACTAGGCAACCCTTAGAAGACATCTGAAGGCAGGTCTGTACAGGCAAGTTTTTGAATGCTTTGTGTTTTTATATATGTCAGAATGACTTGGAGAACCCAGTCAGATGGGTGGGGTGTAATAATAATAATAATAATAATAATAATAATAATAATAATAATGGAATAGGATGTCCCTTTAATGTTGGAGGGTATGGGTACTGTGCACCTTTTTGCAACTGTGGGATAATAATAGTTCCTGGTATTCCACCCTCCCTATTGCCCCATCAAGAATGGAGCCATCCTTTCAGGTGTCTCTCCCATGGCTGCCCCCAACATCTCCTGTTGAAACCCTTCCCTTAAAACCCGGGACAGCCACTGCCAATCAGTGTGGACAATGCTGGCTAGAAGGACCAATCATCTGTCTCGGTATAAGGCAGATCCTTGCGTTTCCATTTCGCCATGTCTGTGACTCAGCCGTACTGCAGGACACGTCAAGAATCACAATGCGTCCCCATGCCCTCTCTCAGGAAGTTATTGCTACCCACACATTGCAGAAAGAAGTGAGATCAATGCTGCCCACGACCTCTCTGCTCCAACAGACATAGAATGATGGATGCATTCAACACAGTGACTTAATCTTCCAAAGCATATTTTCAGATTCTGTCATGGTAGCCTGTGATCTGCCTCAGTACACAGTGTAGGAATTACAGTAATAAGGCACAAACAGGACCTTGGAAGGAAGGGAGAAGGGGTCTTTTTCCAAACTCCTTTCCTCTTGTTGTTTCTGTTTTAGCCTTTTTCTGCTAACTGCCCCATTTTGAAGCAATGCCATTTAATGACTTCTGAACTGTGTTCAGGTAGAAACCTGTTAGGGCAATTAGCGCACACATTTGGCACTCTTTTCAAGCAGACTGAATACTAAAGCCTCTGGCAGAGATCCTGCAGTTTCTAAGAAGCCTCTCACTTTTTTTGCCATTATAGTCGTACCTTGGAAGTCGAAAATAATCCATTCCAGAAGTCCGTTCGACTTCCAAAACATTCAAAAACCAAATCGCGGCTTCTGATTGGCTGCAGGAAGCTCCTGCAGCCAATCAGAAGCTGTGGAAGCCCCGTCAGACGTTTGGGTTCCAAAAGAACGTTCACAAACCAGAACAATGACTTCCGGGTTTGCATGTTCAGGAGCCAAAACATTTGAGTTCCAGGGTGTTTGGGATCCAAGGTACAAGCTTTAGCTCCTACTTTCCTTCTTAAGTTGTGAATGATCCTTGATTTTGACTCCTGCCATTATGTCTACAACCCCTCAATGGTGATTTTATTTTATTTTTTTATTACATTTGTACCCTGCCTTTTCGTCCAAGTAGCTCAAGGTAGTGTACTCTTTAGCCCAATATTTGGCTAATTGACACCCAATATCCTTTTAAAATGTGTTGGGGAAGACAGGGGAGTTATTGGGTTGCTCTTGATTTTGTTCTTGTTTTTATTATGTATTTTGTGTTTTCATATTGTGATTGTACGTTGTGAACCGCCCAGAGACCTATGGATACTGGGCAGTATACAAATTTAATAAATAATTTAAGAAATAATAAAATAATAATAATGGTATAAATAATATTAATAGTTCTAATAATAATGGTTCTCGCCTCCTCATGTTACCTTCACAACAGTCCTGTGAGCTCAGGTTAGGCTGAGAGATAGAGACTGGCCCTAGGCCACCTAGTGAGCTTCATGAGTGGAGATTTGAACCCTGGTCTCCCAGATCCTCAGCCAACACTCTAACCACTACTCCACATTGTCTCTTCTGAAGGGATGTCACTCAGTTGAAGTGGGCAGCTGATCCCAGATGTACAGTGAAACTAACGTGAGACTTTTTATTTTTAATAAAATAAATTGTTATCATCACTAAAGCTCTAATCTGGACCTTCAATCCCTCTGTTTTAAATATTCAAAGGGTAAAATGATAGAAAGTGAAAAGCCACCTACTTTTCTGTCATCTAAGATGCTTGGAGGAAAGAAGCCTTTTCGAAATCCTTTGCTACGAAACAATTTCTGAAGCAATATAACGAAATGGACTGGAACAGCTATAGGGGTGGGGGTGGGGAATTGGATTTGGTTCATGTTTAAGGGCAAACCTACCTAATTCCTAAAACAGGATCTGAACCAAAACATATCCATCCTTCGAAATTCACCCTTCTCTGAATTTTGCAAGGCAGTTTGCCAAGCAAATAACATGTGCAAATATGCATATATGCATATACCAGGGTAAAATGTGTGTATCGGTGAATATGTTCATGAAAAGAGTGTATATAAAAATGCATTATATATGTGGAGAATATGCTTTGCAAAGGAAGTGTATATTAGGTATTTAAAAGGTATGCAGTTGAGGAGTTCGCAGTAAAATGCTGTTGAATTTTCACGAAGACTTTAAAAAGTATAATTGGGAAGCAGACTTAGGAAACGGAACCTGCGACTGGGAAACTGAGAGAGTGCCAAAGTGACTGATTCACTGATCTGCACTTATCATCTGTTCCATTCAAGGATACCAGAGCTTAGAGTATCAGCCTAGGACCTGGGAATCCACACTCATCCATGAAACTCATTGGGTGACCTTGAACCAGTCACTGTCTTTTAGCTTAACTTACCTTGCAAGAGGGGAGAAGCATGTGTTTTATTTTTACTGCTACGGAGGTAGAATGTGTCGGCATCTGGGGGTCGAATGGCCAGCTGGCTAGCCCCCAGCTGGATTGTCTCCTTCCAGCCATCATGCTGCGAAGATCCCTCGACCTCTGGTGCAACATAAATCAGTGACCCAAGTCTGCTGACATGGGCACGCTTTACTTAGCAGAGCAAACTGCGCAATGAAAGAGGCTTGAGGCTTGTGGAGACATACTAACAAACTACGGATTTATTAAACATAAATCAGGACAAAAAAACATGTCATCTCTCCTTGCCGTCTCTTCCGAGAGAGAAAGAAAAGCAAAAACAAAAGCAACACAGCGGAAGTTCCGCTTACTCCAGCAAAACTGTGCTGGAATGTAAACAGACATGTGACATGTAACAGTCCCACTTCTGTAACTAAAGGTGGAATGGAAAATCTCAACAACATGTGATTCTATGCATCAATCACTCACATGCCAAGATAATTTGGTTTTTATACCCCATAGTGGGAGGGTGGAGACCAGTTTTCTGCTCTGCCTTACACAGAAAACCATCTCCATGAACTGCTGCCAATCTGAGTTGGATTTAAGCTGATAAAGGGCATCTTATTGCATTTATGGTTAGCATTGATTACATTCCTGCACAATCCTTTATGTGTCTACTCAGAAGTAAGTGCCACTAACTTGAATGGATGTAAGCAGATGTAAGACCAGCTTGAATTAATGGTCATTGTTCCAGATGGAATATCCACAGTTGACTAGTGTGATAGTCACACCTCCTGCAGGAGGAAAGAATTGTAGTGGCTCCTTGGAATTGATCAGGGCTAATCAGCACCCTGAAGCATTCTGGGAAATGTCCAAGGAAGAAGAAGAAGAAGACCACTCATTTAAACCAAGAGGAACCATTTCCAGCACAAGCATTTGTGTTTGTTTGTTTGTTTGTTTGTTTGTTTGTTTGTTTGTTTTCCAGAAAGGACATAGGACATTGGACGTTCACTGAAAAAGAAGTTATACATTCCAGCCTCTTCAAAAAGATGATCTTCATATCAAAAATCTAATACTATAAAAATTTGGCACATACCTTTTTATAAACCTGTTTCCCCTGCAGCTTAAAATATTGCCTATCTTCCTGTACTTGTAAGTCTTTTTTATATAAAAAAATATTTCTATGATATATCATCCTTTTCACCTTGACTTTTAACAGTATTTGTTCCTATACCATTTTGGCAAAGCTACAATTCTGGACATTGATTAGAAACTAAATTTCCCACTGAGATCCCATAGGGAAGCTGGGATCATTAGGGGATAGCATTCCAATATAATCTGAATTCTTCTTTAGTAATTTAAGGGATAATTCCTCTCTCCACTGTTGCCATTCTGAATATTAACCTTATTTTTATATGCGATGGCATAATAGTATCGTCATGCATGAAATCTGCAGCGTACTGTTAGGGCAGGAAACATCAGATCATTATGTCAGTGTTGGTCATTGCTAATTGAATTATAGTTTCTCGGCGCTTTACATTTCAATTTGCTTCCCTGAGTTGACAGTAGTTCAGAAGCAGGCTGGAGAAATGTGTCAACAATGCCAAAACTGCAAATGTCTTCAAGAGATCATAAATGAGCCATCAGATGGGGACATATTGCTCCATATTAGATTAAATGAAGTGGCACTAGTACCCTTTGACAACCATGTGGAAAGAAGGGGTAGAGGAAGCTAGGAGTAAGCTTTCCAGAAGAGATGGTGAACCTCAAGCTTGGGGAGCAAAGGTAGCCCCCTCTGCCCCTCTGTCTGGCTCTTGGGATTCATCCCAAGGCCACAGCCCTCACTTGACCACTTGACTTAGCTAATAGAGAGAATGACAACACCAAAATTAGACATTAATTACATTGACTGTGACTATTATTATTGCTACTACATTTTTACATTTCACAGTTTTCTAGACCACAAATTAATACTGGCTTAGCTATCTTGATCTTTTTTCAAAGAACGCCAGAAAAAAATGGTTTGGAAGCGAGTTCCAAGCTTCTCTAACAAAATCTCCACAGAACCTTACAACAAAGTGACCATGCCCACATTTCCATGGAGACAGCCACGATAATTAAATCTGTTTAAAGCCTGTTTAAGTTTTAGTCTACATGCTCCCTTATTTAGTGCCAACAGCGTTCTTGGCAGTTTCCCATTAGCTTCAGTGAAAGCAGGGAATTTGGCAACGGAAAGGAAATTGATAGCACCAGATACACTAAATACACCTAATATTACACTGTTTAACTTTGAAAATTCTGCATAATACATAAAAAATGCAGATATTTATATCACAGTTGCAACTCAACCGTTATTCAGGCATTCGTCTTCTCACAATTTCCGCAAAGTGTGTCGTAGGTGGAATAAATTGGCCACTGTATTACACCGGAAGGCATTCCGAGATCTCTAGCAAAACAAACATTCAATCAAAAATGTCATGATTTCAGAAGCCACTGACTTTGCTGGTAATCCTGGTGTTCGAAAGGAAGCTCTTCAATATATTTATTGCCATGACAGTTCATAGAGCTCATAATCCAAAGATTTCTTCCTGCACTTTTCATTAGAATATCAACACCTCAAGTTTTCAGAGGCAATGTATTAAGCGGCGGCAGAAGGTGGGGGAGAGTACAGGGCGGCGATAAAAGACAACTGAAAACCCATGAAGCAATCCTGGTGGTTTGGACCAAAAGTGCAGTGGAAGGGCCAGTGTGGTGTAGTGGTTAGGAGCGGTAGTCTCGTAATCTGGGGAACCGGGTTCGCATCTCCACTACTCCACATGCAGCTGCTGGGTGACCTTGGGCCAGTCACACTTCTTTGAAGTCTCTCAGCCCCACTCACCTCAGAGAGTGTTTGTTGTGGGGGAGGAAGGGAAAGGAGAATGTTAGCCACTTTGAGACTTCTTAAAGGGAGTGAAAGGCGGGATATCAAATCCAAACTCTTCTTCTTCTTCTTCTAATGTCAATTGCTAAAGTAAGAAATGATCTACGTATTCAGGAGTTTATGAGTTTAAAGATAAGGAAGTCTATATTCACATTCATGGAATGGAAAAGCAATAGCAGGTTCTTTGGTCTGGGCATTTATGACAGAACATGTGTGACCATTATTGTTAGCACGTGAAAAGGTAAAGGTAAAGGATGCCTGGATAGTTAAGCGCAGTCAAAGGTTGGGGCTGTGACGCTCATCTGGCGTTTGTCCGCAGACAGCTTTTCTGGGTCATGTGGCCAGCATAACTAAACTGCTTCTGGTGCAATGGAACACCTTGATGGAACCCAGAGTGCACGGAAACGCCATTTACCTTCCTGCTGCAGCGGTACCTATTTATCTACTTGCACTGGCATGCTTTCAAAATGCTAGGTTGGCAGGAGCCGGGACATAACAATGGGAGCTCAGTCTGTCGTGGGGATTCAAACTGCCGACCTCTGATTGGCAAGCCCAAGAGGCTCCGTGGTTTAGACCATAGTGCCATCTGCATCTTCTTGTTAGTACATGAGGCAGGATAACAATGGAGGAAGAACCATGGATACAACCTTGAACTTCTTGGGGGAAAGGTGAGATGTAGGGCATTTTTTTTGCAGTTCCAGACCCTCTCAGGTGAGCACCATTGTCATTATAAGAGGACAAGGGAGGCATTCAAGGTGAGTTCTGGCACTTCTTTTTCTAAAAAAAAAAATTGCTCTGGTGGGATGTCAATGTCATTATAAATAATCAACTGTGAAAATGGTGGTTGCATCTGGATCAGAATCCAGAGAATTAGTGCTGTGCTCCCCCCCCCAACATTTCATCAGAAGCATCTGGTATTGTCCATAGTCAAAAGGACTGACTCATGCCGAGTCTCTGGCTGAGCTCTTTCTTTTGCGTTTAAACAGACTGTCAACAAAAATAAAAAGGTGAACAGTTTGTCTGAATCATCCACCACAAGCACAAGCTTCTATTTAGCTTGCCACTTGTCAACCGGTGAGGCGACATTTGGAAGGTGTGTCACGGTGACCCAGCGCAGGTTGCCATTTGTGGCTGATCTCATGTGCAGAGTGAGGACGGCCTAGGAACCAAATACTCACACACATTTACATGTGTGTGCTTTGGTACTGCAAAACCTCCAGCAATTTCATTTCTTAAAAACCATCCTTTAATTCACAAAGCATTAAAAAAAAGAAAAAGAAAACCAAATCACATAGATCAGAACTTTATTAGCAAAGCCAGCAGGCCACAGCTATACAAGAATTAAAAATAAAATAAAATAAACATAAAAAGGGGATAAAAACAAACAAAAGAAGGTCCGTCAGATGAACACGTCTGTCACTCAGATGGTGGCCCTCAATTTCACAGCTCTCTCGATGTACCTTGCAACCTTCTCTGTTGTCTGACTGTCCGTATCAGATAAGAGATAGAACAGTATAATGTCTTGTGGACGGCCGGGGTTGGGGAGAATGAGTGGAGTAATAATCTCATTCCTTAGGTCTTTATAAAGGGGGCAGGATAGGAGGACGTGGGACACTGTTTCCGTGTTACCATCTCTACATGGGCAGAGTCGTTTTTCAAATGGAGTCTTTTGGTAACGACCTTCGAGTACGGCAGAGGGAAGAACATCCCATCTAGCCAATGTAAAGGCGCGTCTGTATTTTGGGATGGTTAATTTAGACAAATATGAAGCTGGGAAGTCAAAGTGGGCAGGGGGAAAGTATGTTAGGATATTTCCGTTCCACCTTAAAAGGGAGCAGGCTTTTGTAAGCAACAGAGTCTGCGCATGTCCTATTCACAGGATGTTTATGCTTGCTGTTTTTCCTTTCGTTTTCTCAGTCGGCTCAGACACGCTGACAGAATGGACGTGTTTTCTTTTGTTCTGTTAAACGCTAAATAAAGTCTGTAAATTATGCTCTTCTGCTCTTCTGTGATGCAAGCTTTCGGCTGCGTTTCTGCTGATAAAGAGGGTGCACCAGCCTAGGAATGTGGCTAAGAATTTCCAAAGGCTTTGTGCCTCTAACTGTTGGATCTGCATGAGTACGGGAGGCCGATGGACGTCCAGAACTCCGGCTTGGGGGCTCATGATGGACACTATCTCCCTGGCAGTTTCCCAACAACAAGGTTATGGGCCCAGATTCACGGCACCTACAGGAGAGTAAAGCTGCAACAGACTGCGTAAGAGGTATGAAGGGGGGAAAAGCGAAAGGGACGGACGCTTTTTCTGTTATACCTCGGCAAAGAGCCTTTGAACTCCGGCAAGGCTTAATTGGCCTGGGAGCCGAGCCAAAGAGTTCGTGATTAATGAGCTGCCAAGATAAGGAGTCTTTCAAGTTAAAATAGACTCACGGCTAAAAGCCAAAAGCTGGACATGGAGTTTTTCCAAGCTTCTGGAGATGCTCAGTCCCTTAAGTTACATGGGCAGAATTATGAACCCTGGGCAAAATGGTGTGAGAGTTTACTGCGTCAGTTTGGGGTGTGGCATGTTGTTTCTGGAGCCCCCCCAGTTCCTCTGACAGAGAGATGGAAATCAGCTGATTCGAAAGCGATGGACATAATAGTCCTATCCGTATCTCTTGAGGAAATTAAGACGCTGGCTGGCAACACCACTGCACGTGCAATGTGGACTGCTTTGTTGAAAGCTCACAAACCAAAAATCCCAGCCCAGAGTTTGACTGCATCGGAGGTCCTAGCTGTTTCCCAGAATGCGAATGAGTGCAGGGATGCTGAGGGCATCAGTTGCAAGCTGCAGGGGGAGCTGACCGTCACGTCATCCCAGGCAGCATTCCAGCCTCCAGGGGGAGCCAAGGAGTCGGCAGCTGAGAGCTCTGTTTCTCGTGGGAACCAAGGCCATCGCCTTTGCAGAGGCCGGAAAGGCAAAGGTAAACAGATGCATGCAGATGGCCAGGAGCAGAGGGAGGGTGAAGAGCCCGCGCAAGGGGAAAACAAAGCATTGTTTGCTGGCACGGCTTCACCAAAGGCTAAAGGCACGTCTGCAGATGGCCAGAAGCAGGGGGGCAAGCTGCAAAAGCCCACGCCAGTGGAAAGCAAGGTTTTGCTTGCTGGCACAGCTTCACCAAAGGCTAAAGGCAAGTCTGCTGGCCAGGAGCAGCAGGGGGGCAAGCTGCAAAAGCCCAAACCGCTGGAAAACAAGGGTTTGCTTGCTGTAAAGACTGCTCCAACAGCCAAAGGAAGGTTTATTGTGGACTCAGGTGCCAGCCGCCACGTTTCCAAGGACAGGCATCTCTTTATCTCCTTCAAGCCTCAGGAAGGTGAGATCCACCTGGCTGATGGAAGGACGTTGCAAATTGCAGGAGAAGGGACTGTGAAACTTGCAAGTTTGCACACAACCATCAGTGGTGTACTATATGTTCCAGGCGCTGCAAGCAACTTGTTGAGCGTCCCACAGCTTACTGGGCGTGGTTTTCAGATTTCCTTCAAGAGGAGCGTCTGTGTCATCAGTAAAGGCAAAGAGGACTATTTGCATGCAAAGTTTATGGATGGTTTGTTCCATATAACTTATGATGACACTGTTGCTGTATCTAATGCTGATTCTTGTTGTGTTGCACAAACTAACAAAGTTCTTCATGCAGGTTGCATTCACGATGCGCATCGCCGGTTTGGTCACCTCTCATGGAAGGCACTGGCCAAGATGCCAGAGGTGGTTGAAGGTTTGAACATCAGACCCTGTAAATTTCACATGAAATGTGTATCTTGTGCAGAGAACAAGGTGAAGGTTGCTCCAAAAGGCAAGGAGTCTAGCAGGCAGGCTTCCAAACCCTACCAGCTAGTGCATGCAGACCTGGTTGGGCCACTAGCGCCCTCTTTAGGAGGAGCAAGGTATTTCATGATTCTGATTGATTCTTTTTCCAGGTACATTCATGTGTATTTGCTCGAACAGAAATCGCAAGCGTTTCCAAGGTTTAAGGAATTCTGTGCTTGGTTGGAAAATGTGCACGGTAAACGTATTTCTTGTTTGTTTACTGATCGGGGCGGGGAGTTTACTTCTCAGCAGTTTGAAGCTTTCCTGACTGAGAAGGGAATCCAGCATAACATGTCAACGCCCAGATCGCCATGGATGAATGGGCTTGCGGAGAGAGCAAATCAAACATTGCTGCAAGGAATCAAAACCTTGTTGCATGATGCCAATCTCCCTGATAAGTTTTGGGGGGAAGCTTTGGGGAATCTGGTTTACAGTTATAATCGCAGATTGTCATCACCCATTGGTTGTACCCCCTATGAGAAGATGTTTGGCAAGAAACCCAACACCAAACACATGAGAATCTTTGGTTCGGACATGTGGGTACGCACACAACAAACCAGCAAGCTTGGGAAGCGTGGGGCACATGGTTTGTTCATGGGGTACGAAAAAGGTGCATACAGGGTATGGATGACTGACTCTAAGTCCATAAAGTTCACAAGGAGTGTTGAGTACAATCCTAAGTGGGGGGAAAATGTGGGAATTTTCCAGTGTTACCCAGAAGAGGATGAAGGTGATGTCAAGCAAGCAGCTAAAGCTGAGGATGCTGCTGCTGATGATGAGGATGAGGATGATGATGAGGATGATGATGATGATGATCAGAGTTCGGATTCCAGTTCAGTGGGCGGCGCTGCTGCTGATGTCAGTGAAAGTGATGACACAGCAGACTACCAGAGCGCAAAGGCCTCAGTCAGACCATCTGATGCGTCTGACAATGAACTGGAAGAACCACTGTTCACCATTGGTCACTTTTCTCCTAAGAAAGAGGAGATGAGTCCAGAAGACTTGCGTCTAGTACGCAGATCTGAAAGGGCGACCAAGGGCAGACCTCCAAAGAGGTATGCTGATGAGTTTGCTAAGACAGCAACTGCTGTTCTTAGTAGCTCAGAGAAGGTATGGGAACCTTCAAGCTTCAAAGAGGTTCAGGAGTTGACCTCTAAAGATGCTGAGCCTTGGCTTAATGCCATGAAGGCTGAAGTTGATTCCTTGAACAGGAACCAAACTTGGGAATTGGTACCGGTAGTCCCAGGAATGAGACTGGTTGGCAGCAAATGGGTCTTCAAGGCCAAGACAGACCAGAATGGCAAGGTAGTCAGACACAAAGCCAGATTGGTTGCCAGAGGTTTTTCACAGGTACCAGGACAGGATTACCACGAGACCTACTCTCCCACAGTCAAATATGAGAGCATTCGGCTGATGCTCAAGGTCGCTGCGGAGGAGAAACTGCATGTTTCCCACCACGACATTAATACAGCTTTTTTGTACGGGATTTTGAATGAACAGCTGTTCATGCTTCCACCTGATGGGATGCAGATACAGAAGGGAATGGTCTGTAAACTGCGGAAATCCTTATATGGTCTCAAGCAGAGTGCCAGGTGTTGGAACACAAAACTCACTGAGACATTGCTTTCTCTAGGTTTTCACCAGGGCAAAGCTGATCCATGTGTGTTTGTCAAGGAGGAGGGGCAAAACAAACTGTATTGTTTATGTTTTGTTGATGATCTTCTGATGTTTTGGAAGAATCAGGCTTTTTATCAAAGCACCCTAGCTCAGCTGAAGGAGCACTTTGACATGAAGGATCTTGGTGAGGTATCCAACTATCTTTCTCTGCAGGTGGAGAGGGACCAAGCAGGTAATTTTCTGGTACACCAAACACAGAAAATTGCTGATGTATTAACCAGGTTGAATTTGGTTGATGCAAACCCAGCAGACACACCGATGGTAACAGGTTACCAGGTAGACAGTACTGCTGAAGCGTTTTCTGACACAACGCTATACAGATGCATTCTAGGCAAGCTGAATTTCATTGCCAGATGTTCAAGACCTGACATAGCTGTAAGCTGTAATCTGCTTAGCAGACATGCCAACAATCCTACGGTTCAGGATTGGAAAGCTCTGAAGCGCATAGCCCGCTATTTGAAAGGGACTATGCACTACAGGCTGAGGTTCACCAGTCAGAAGACTGGAGGTCTTGAAATCTTTGCTGATGCAAGTTTTGGAAGTGACACCACGGATGGTACAAGCACTTCTGGTGTGTGCTACATGTACAACCACTGCCTGTTTGACTGGTTGTGCAAGAAGCAAACAACAGTGAGCCTAAGTTCCTGTGAAGCAGAACTCAATGCTCTGTCATTTTCACTCATGGATTGTGAATGGTTGATGCAACTGTTTAAGGACATCAGGGTGTCTGTGAAATGTCCTGTACAAGTGTATCAAGACAATAGATCTTGTTTGGCTTTGCTGAACTCCGAGAGTTGCAAGCAGAGAACCAAGTACTTGCAGATTAAGTTACATCGTGCAAGAGAGTGTATCCAGAAAGGACTGATTCAGGTGTCCTACATGGCAGGAAATGAAATTCCTGCTGATCTGTTGTCTAAGGTTGTTAACAAAGAACAACTAAAGGTTTATGTACAAAAGTTGCAATTGGGTGAACCACAGGTACAACAGGTTACACGGAAAGGGGGAGGATGTTAGGATATTTCCGTTCCACCTTAAAAGGGAGCAGGCTTTTGTAAGCAACAGAGTCTGCGCATGTCCTATTCACAGGATGTTTATGCTTGCTGTTTTTCCTTTCGTTTTCTCAGTCGGCTCAGACACGCTGACAGAATGGACGTGTTTTCTTTTGTTCTGTTAAACGCTAAATAAAGTCTGTAAATTATGCTCTTCTGCTCTTCTGTGATGCAAGCTTTCGGCTGCGTTTCTGCTGATAAAGAGGGTGCACCAGCCTAGGAATGTGGCTAAGAATTTCCAAAGGCTTTGTGCCTCTAACTGTTGGATCTGCATGAGTACGGGAGGCCGATGGACGTCCAGAACTCCGGCTTGGGGGCTCATGATGGACACTATCTCCCTGGCAGTTTCCCAACAAAGTAAGTATACCATGGACACATTTTCTTTAAAATAGTCAGGTTGTTTTGCCGTTCAATGTCTTTCAGGCGCTGGCCTATTAGGCTCTTTGCTTTAATAAGGCCCATTGATAGTAGGGATTGCGAATGCAGACCGCATGTAAGGAGTTTTTGATGCACAGTTTTGAACCACATGCTTTTATGAGGGTCTTGCATTACTAGAGGCAGTAGACCGGGTGGATTTAGATTAAGGCGAAGCCAATAGTTGAGTGTTCTTTGCCAGGTCTGAGTTTCTACAGATGGGAGGCAGGCCTCGAGTCGTAAAGCTGCGTTTGGGACACAGGAGGGGACACCAAATATCTGCCTTAGGAATTTAGACTGAACAGTTTCAAGACTTGAGCAGTGGTTCCCCGTCCAGATTTGTGCCCCATACAGTAACTGCGCCAGAGGTTTTGCCTGAAAGACTTCAAAGGCTGCTGGAATATATCTGCCCCCCTTCGTGTAAAAGAAGCGCGACAGCATCTTAATACTTTGAGCTGCTTTTTCTTTGGCATATTTTTGATGGACATCCCAGGACCCGGTCGACTGGAAGACGATACCCAGATATTTAAAGGCTTTAACCTGTTCGATTGTCTGGTTATCCATCCTCCAGCTATACTGTCTGCGTTTCCTTCCAAAAACCATGATTTTGGTTTTCTGATAGTTTATTACCAGTTGCTCTCTCCTACAGTATGCTGAAAATTCACCTATGAGCCTATTTAAGCCTATTCTTGTTCGAGATAGGAGTATCGCATCATCAGCATACAAAAGCACGGATATTGGTTTGTCAGCCAGTTTGGGGGCATGGAAGTCCGGAGATGACAAGCAGTTAACCATATCATTGATGTAAAAGTTGAATAGAACTGGGGCCAGGATGCAACCTTGCTTGACCCCCTTGCTGACAGGAACTGGTCCTATAAGATGGCCATTTAACGAAGTTCTTACATACAACACCGTGTCTTTATATAAACAGCTGATCAAAAATAATAGTCTTTTGTCTATACTTGATGCGCTCAATTTGTCCCAGAGTCTTGCACGTGGAATTGAATCGAAGGCAGCCTTTAGATCGATAAAGGCTGCGTATAGCACCCCACGGGATTTTTTGGCATATTTGTCAATTAGGTAGGCTAGGGTGAAGCAATGGTCTATGGTGGATCTGCCTTGCCTGAAACCCGCCTGCTCTTCCGCTAAAATAGCTTCAGTTTCCAGCCAGCTGGTTAGCTTAATATAAAGATGTTTGGCATATAGTTTGCTGGGTATGGGCAGAAGGCTGATTGGTCTATAGCTCGCCGGGTCTGGCATAGGTCCTTTTTTATAGATTGGAATAACTATTGCCTCTGTCCAGCCATCTGGAAGTAGACCCGTTGAGTCAATCCAGGAAAATAGAGATGCCAACAGGGGGGCCCACCAGCCAATGTTAGACTTCAGAAGTTCGGCAGGGATATAATCGTTCCCTGGGGCCTTATTGTTCTTTAGTTGTGCGATTAGGTTCTCAACTTCCTTTGCAGTTACTGGAGGCCAATGAGGTAGGTCCTCCAATTGGATGCGTAGTTTATAATGTTGGACTTCCTGGTCATGAAACAAGGATTGAAAATGACGCAACCACTCCATTGGTTCCACTGTACAGATGGAATTGGTGCGCTCCTGGTCCAGTAGACCAGATATGGTTCGCCAAAAGCAAGTAGTATCTTTCTCGTGCGATGCCTTAACCAAGCTTTGCCATGCGGCTCGTTCAGCTTCCAATTTCTTTCTACTTAATAATTGTTTGTAGGACCGTCTCACATAAATATAAGCATTAAGTAGGGTGGCAGTCCCTAATTTCCTATATCACATAGACGCTCACATGCAATTATGAATGAAGAATGTTGCAGCCGAAAATTTTGCAAAGGCTCGGTTCTTCTACATCGCTTTAGAATAACATCCGCTTGAGCAAAGCCTATCTTTTTCTCTCTCTCTTTAGCGTGAAATATATACACTTTTTCACACACACACACACCCTGATTGGAGATTAAATGTGTTTGCATGCAAGGCATGCGCTCTTCTGCTAAGCTGGGGTCCTTCCTCAAGATATATATAGCTGGAGCTGCAGATAAAATATGCTGTTTGTAACACCTTGTGGCATGGAAGAGCACAGAGACCTCTATGGGTTCACTCCCATCACGGGAAGTAACAGCAGATTTGTTACACGAACAAAGATAGTGCTGTTCTGACCTGAAAACCCTGGGATGAAAACCAATGCAGATGAAACAAGTCAGATCTTGCCTATACATTGAGAAATATTCAGACTTGCATATAGAATGGCTAGACACCAGGTGCCTAGGAGTAGAGGAAGCAGGCTTATACTGAGTCAGTTAGTCCATTATTGAGGTCCCAGGGTGAGCCACAACAATCTAAAAATATAACATTAAAAACAGTTAACATAAGGACCGCCTCTCTCCAGCTGAACCTACCTGGGCCCTGAGATCAGCCTCTGAGGTCCTCCTTCTCAAGAGGCCCAGAGGGTTGCATCAGGAGAACGGGCCTTTTCTGCAGTGGCTCCCCATTTGTAGAATGCTCTCCCTGGAGAGGTTCAGCTGGCACCTTCATTGTACACTATTAGGCGACAGGCAAAAAGGTCTGGACCTTTGGTCGATTGACATCCAATGCCCTTTTAAAATGTGTTGAGGAGTGGGATAGATATCTGTCAGGGAACTGCCATCAGAGGCAAGAGGAGAGGTAAGATGCTCCAATGATGCAGGGGAGGGAACTAGCAAGGAGAGAGAGAGAGCTTCCACTGGGGAAGGAAATCCAGGGGACATCAGGGAGAAAGGGGAGGCTGAGAGTACTGCGGAGGGGAGGCTCCGAGACTCTTCCAGTGAAATCAGCGGAGAGAGCACAGGACCGCTTGGCATGCCCACGCTGCGCAGAAGGCTTCCGCGCAGAGAATCTAGGAGGAGACTTGGAGTCAAGGAATTTCTATGTTGGAGGAAGTTTAGGAGACGCCCACTGACGGATTCTGCCAGTGACTGAGACAGTCGCGTTGTAAGGGCTGTCAAACCAGGGAAAGGTTTAGCTATACAACCAGCTTGGAGCAGTTTGCAGTTTACGCACAAGCAACCCTAATTCCCATTACAATATCAAACATATGTTCAAAAATACAGTAAAGGTTCGCTATCTATGCTAGCATTTGATTGATGCTGGAGTGAGACTGAGTTGAGAAATAAGACTAAGAGCACATATTGATATAGGAATGTATTAGATAAAATGTAAAGAAATATACAATAATAAGGGTACATTCATTTGTATAAAAGGAATATACAACGGGATAGACAGGAAGTCTAGTGTGTTGGTATGCATATGATTTGGGGGGCATTTGCTTTTGGTTTTTTTTTGGGGGGGTTGGTTTCATTTTCTTCCTAGGTATATAAAATTTGTATATAATTTTTGTATACATGTTGGAAATTATATTATAGCAAGTCCTGTAATATGACAACGTTTACCGATGTAAGAAAATTAACAAATAAATAAAATGCAAATTAAAAAAATGTGTTGAGGAGGGAGGATTATTGGGTTGTTATTGGTTTTTTTATTTATTTTTATTACGTATTTTGTGTTTTTTATAACATGATTATATCTTGGGAACCACCCCGAGACTTGTGGTGGTCTACAAATTTAATAAATAATGGAGAAGAAGATCATAAGGAGAGCCTGTTAGTTCAGCCCTATGGCCCATCTAGGCCAGAATCCTGTTCTCACAGCTGCCAGTCAATTGCCTGTCGGAAACCCTCAAGCAGGACTTCCCCCTCCTTCAGTTTCTGGCAACCGGCATTCAGAAGCATTACTGCTTCCAGCCTTGGAGGCAGAGCATAGTCAAGCTGACCTGACCAGCAGCCATTGATAGCCTTTTCTTCCATGAATTTGCCATCCAAGTCTATGGGAAACACAGCCTCCTGTGTAAGTGAGTTCCATAGTTTAACTATGCAGAAATGCTTCCTTTTCTCTGTTCTGAATTTTCTGGCTCTTAGCTTCATTGAATGTCCAGGGATTCTGGTGTTATACTAGATTACCCTTGGGACAGTGGCATGCAGTGAAATATTTCATAGGAGGCACCAGCTTGTGAGGGTGATTGGGGGGGGGATGCGTGTGCGATGTCCCAGCGTCCTCACGTCATGCACATGAACATCAAGCCTCCCTACCTAAGCTAAGCATAAGCTTCCCGGGCTTTGAGACGGAGGCACCAGGCCTCTATGGGACACAGGTGGCGCTGTGGTCTAAACCACTAAGCCTCTTGGGCCTGCCGATCAGAAGGTTGGCAGTTCAAATCCCCATGACGGGGTGAGCCCCTGCTGCTCTGTCCCAGCTCCTGCCAACCTAGCAGTTCGAAAGCATGCCAGTGCAAGTAGATAAATAGGTACCGCTCCGCCGGGAAGGTAAACAGCATTTCCATGCTCTTTGGTTTCCGTCACAGTGTTGTGTTGCACCAGAAGTGGTTTAGTCATGCTGGCCACATGACCCAGAAAGCTGTCTGTGGACCAACATTGGCTCCCTTGGCCTGAAAGCAAGATGAGCGCCACAACCCCATAGTCGCCTTTGACTGGACCTAACCATCCAGGGGTCCTTTACCTTTTTTACCAAGCCTCTGACAGGAACCTAGAGCCCTCCTGCCTCCTTTCCAAAGCCTGCAGGCTTTCAGAAGACGACAGAAGGGTTCTTGGACCTGTCAGAGTATCATGCCTCCCTCTGTAAGCCAGGCAGAAGTTTCCTGGGCTTTGGGAAAGAGATGCCAAGGGAACATTTAGGGGACTAGCCTAGACCCCCTAGTCCTTTAACCACACACCACTGCCTTAAGGGTTGTCACCTTTGTTCTGGCAAAAGGCAGGACAGGACGGGGAGGTTTGAGGGAAATCGTTTCACCTGGTGCTGCAATGACTTCAAAGCAATCCAATGTATTGCAGCCTAACAAGATGGCCTCTCTGGAATGTGTCACACAATTTTGTAAGCCTGTCTGTGCTTTCCTACACAGAGCTTAAATACATGACCTTTCACACACATGCAGTACTATACAGCAATGCATAAATAAATAAATACATGGGGGGGCATATCCTGATGATGGGATGAGCTTTGCTCCACATGTTAAATTTCCCAAAGAGAGATGCTGAGGACGGACTCTGTGTCCTTTTGCATGGAAAGCATGTGTTTTATCGCCGAGCACTTCCTAGATTATGGTGATTGATGCAGCCCGGTGAAAATGCAGATATTTTGGGGAAAGAAATCCATTAGAATGCATTAGTGGGAGACGGAAAGAGGTGTCATTTTCCCTGCCTGCCCATCCTCCAAGCAGCCGGGCACAAGCTCCTTTCACCATGCACATTCCGCTTTAATGCTATATTTGTCACACAGATTCTTCCTACTTGCCCATCTGGCATGTAGATACTGTTTCCAAATTTGTTGTCCTTTACATTCCAAAAGCCTATTTGACTTGAGATGTTTCCATAAAGAGGCAGAAAGCCCTGCCAGAGTTTGATATACAGAACCAACACCCCGTCTGTGTAGCATGCTGTTTTCCAATCAGGAAAAGCAACACCGACCTGCGATGATTGCCGTTGCTGTTCTGCTCTCCTGACTAGGTGCACCCTAGTTACCTATACGGGCACCTGTAACGCAGCTTCACAGCCAGAACACAAAGTTCTGTGGCTAATTGTAGGCTTCAGATAATGAAATCCATCTCACTGGTTCTAAAATGGAAGGAGGCTGTTTAGAATGGCTGCCCCTGATGCTTGTAGGGCATATTCTCCTGACCTCCTGCACAAAATAGGCCGTGATGGAACTTCACCCGCTGATTCCTGCACATAGCCCATCATCAAGAAGCGATTGAATTAGAGCATACCTTTTAGCGCAGCTTCCCAGCTCCATCTGCTCCCTTTGTAATCTATACTTGGAGCGTATCATGTGTCATGGCAACACAGTTAATGGGCTTAGTCATCTCCTATGGAGTAACCTACACTAGGTGATAGATGGGAAATCCCGTAAGCTTGACTTTGTTGAATTCCCAGCAGTTACTAGGGAGGCAGCACATGGTGCACTCCTACTATGGCCTTAGGTAGCTTCGATGCCACAGATATTTTTGCCCTTTCTGCAGTGCAGAACCTGGAGTTTCTGGTTAACCCTACCGAACTACAACAGAACTCACCACCATGATCTCCACCAGTCCTGTAACCCAGCCTTTGCCACCCTGGTGGCCTCCAAACGTCTGGGACCACAACTCCATGTTGGTTGGGATGATGGGAGTTGTAGTCTAAAACTTATGGAGGCCACTTGGTTGCCAAAGGCTGCTCTGACCGCATCCTCATAGTTGAGCCCACAAGTTTGTGCCCTTACCTTCCATTGTCTGCAGAGCCCAGTGTTTACCAGTTCAGCTGCACGCTCATCCAGGAAAGGTTCAGGAAAGGGCCGTCAAAATGATCAAAGGAATGGAGCCATTTCCATAGGAGGGAAGGTTGTGACATTTGGGGCTTTTTTAGTTTAGAGAAAATGTAAGACGTGACATAATGGAAGAATACAAAATGACTCATTGTACAGAGAAAGCAGATAGAGGTCTCTCATAACACTGAAACACATGGACATCCAAGGAAGATGAATGTTGCCATTTGAGCAACCCTATCTTCAAAGGCCTGCTACTGAGGTGGTGGTGGGATGGAGGAAGGGCAGAAGGTCTCCCATTCCCCCACTCACCCACCTCCCCACCAACACCTGTCATGCCACTAGTGGTTTGTGGGGCTCTGTGAGTGGTGTGGTGTTGCTCTCCTGCCTTCTGAACACTGAGTGTCACTGCCGTTTCTGAGAGGGAAAGAATCAAGGAGTGAGGCATGGTACTGGCTTAAAGGTAAAGGACCCCTGGACAGTTAAGTCCGGTCAAAGGTGACTGTGGAATTGCGGCGCTCATCTCGCTTTCAGGCCAAGGGAGCAGCTTTCCAGGTCATGTGGCCAGTGTGACTAAACCGCTTCTGGCACAATGGAACACCTTGACGGAAGCTGGAGCACACAGAAAAGCCATTTACCTTCCTGTTGCAGTGGTACCTATTGTTCAGGGAAGTTTTTAATGTGTGATATTTTAGTGTATTTTTGGGTTCTATGGAAGCCACCCAGAGTGGCTGGGGAAACCCAGCCAGATGGGAGGGGTACAAATAATAAATTATTACAGTGGTACCCCGCAAGATGAATGCCTCGGAAGACGAAAAACTCGCTAGACGAAGGAGTTTTTCGTTTTCTTAGCCACTTCGCAAGACGCATTTCCCTATGGGCTTGCTTCGCGCGCGCCTTCCCCTCTCTCCCCGGACCCCTTTTGAACCAAGGGGCGGCAACAGGGAGAAGCGATTCTCCCCGCTGCCCCTTCCCTTGCTTTAAAACAGGTCCGGGGACAGAGGGGAAGGCATGCGGCGCTTCCCCTCTGTCCCCGGACGGTCTCCATAGGAATGCATTGATTGATTTTCAATGCATTCCTATGGGAAACCGTGCTTCGCAAGACGAAAAACTCGCAAGAAGAAAAAACTTGCGGAACGAATTAATTTTGTCTTGCGAGGCACCACTGTATTATTATTATTCTACTTGCACTGCTGTGCTTTCGAACTGCTAGGTTGGCAGGAGGTGGGACAGAGGAACAGGAGCTGACTCTGTTGCTAGAGTTCGAACCACTGACCTTCTGATTGGCAAGCCCAAGAGGCTCAGTGGTTTAGATCACAGTGTCACCCGCTTCCCTGCCATGGCACAGACACTGAGCCTTATCTCCTCATGCCTCACCACTCCTCCTCTCCCTCTCAAGACCCTGCAGTGATACTTGGTGTCTGGAAGGCAGGAGAGCTGCCCCACCCCTCCCATACCACCCTACCAAATGCTAGTGTGTTGTGTTGCTATGTTGTGAGCCAGAGATCAACATGATGGCAATTGCTGTGAACTGCTGACTGGTGTGAGAAGGAAGAGTGAGTGAGTAACCTTTACTTCTTTTCTGACTTAGATGGAAACTGAAGCCAAATCAGAATCCTGGGGCTCATACTGCCTTTCATTTGCATACCCTCCAGTTTTTCTCTAATGAAAATAGGGATGTCCAATATTAATAAGAAGGAGGAAGAGAATACCCCACTCATCAGACTGGGTTGCCCCAGCCACGTATTATATAAAAACATAATAAAACATTAAACATTTTAAAACTTCGCTATACAGGGCTGCTTTCACATGGCTTGGGGGTCAGAATATTCCATACGCACCAACATTTCTACAGTGAAAACAGGGATGTCCAATGGAAAAGTGGGACATTCCAGGATCAAATCAGAAACTGGGACAGCTTCTGTCCCCGGAAAATAGGGACACTTGGAGGGTCTGCATTCGAGGCAAGAATTACAAGCATTATCCCTACCTGAAGTAGCGTCTCCACCCCTGTCCTTCAGCCCAAACACCAAGGTGCAGCTCTGAGGACCTTCTGGTGGTTCCCTCACATTGAGAAATGAGGTTACAGGAACCAGACAGAGGGCTTTCTCAATAGCGGTGCCCACCCTGTGGAACGCCCTCCCATCAGATGTCAAGGAGATAAAAACACAACGCTTAGAAGACATCTGAATGCAGCCCTGTATCAGGAAGTTTTAAATGTTTGATGCCAATTACGTTTTTATATGTGTTGGAAGCCACCCAGAGTGGCTGGAGAAACCCAGCCAGATAGGCGGGGTACAAATAATAAAATTATTATTATTAAGCCTTCTGAGGGTTACACATCCATGCCAGTAAACACAAATATTGATACCATTGCTAGCAATGAACAAAAGCAACAAATGAAGAAGTCTTAGGATAAATTGTGGGGGGAAAGACCCATAATGATATCCACAATTAAGAAGGCTAGATTTCAACCTCTCTGCTATCTCAGTAAACGTTGAGCATGTATGGAACGATCTCTGTTCACCCAGGAGTGATGGGTGCCAAGGATGTCAAGTGCTGATTGAGTAATCTAGGAAATTGCTATAGAACAAGCCTGCCTGCACAACTCGTGACCCATTGAGCCAAATGCAGCCCACCAGCCGTGTGTCTTTTGCTTTCCCTGCCTGCCAAAACAGGGGGATGTGAAACACCTGGCATGTTATTATACACGGACGGTAGGCTAAATTAGGCTTGGTGGATCACCGGCCTACTATAGAAAACACACTTAAATGACGCTATGCCATCTGTGCTCTTCTCCACCCCCCACCCCAAATTAACTTACTCTAGAGTAGTGCTGTTGGATTCCAATTTGAGTAAGGCCTTTGGAAGGCTCGCATGTAATTGCTAAAAAAAAAAAAAAGGAAGCCAGAGACAATGACGTGAACTTCTGCCGGTTATAATACAGGGCATGCCTCAAAATGGGTAGGTAGCTGTACAGCATTTGCCATCTTTTATCCCTCGAGTCCACCTTGTAATAGCACCGGTATCCATGTGCAACAGATATTGTTGTGCACTGAGCTGGAAGATAATAAATAGGTCTGAGATTATGATTTACAGAAGGGTGTTTGGAACTCCTTGAACCAGTAGGGAGAGAAAATGGTGCCGGTACAAGCTGTCAACCTCACAATTGTTTGCTTCCCACCTCTCTCCAGAGGGCAATTTCTCCCAAGATGTAGCTTGTTCCATGTCTCATCATCTGGAAATACTCAAATCGGTGGAACCGTGGTTAATTACCAAAATGGCTGATCCACACATTCTTAGCTGTCAGATTCCTCTCCCCCTTTATTGCTGTTTTTTTTCCTCTTCCCCTCCTTCTCTAAGCAATGAAATAACTCACATTAATGCACACAGCGGACTGAATACTTTCATGATTATTTCCAGTTGTTTTAAAGGATGGCTTATTGAAAATGCATTGCTTTCTGCATGTGCATGCATGTGTGCTTCAGGGGGAAGGGTTATGTTTCTCCAAAACAATCTGAATGAATTCATTTTTAACATGAGAGTGATAGAGAGAAAGCACGTAGTTAAGGTATATACAAATTCTGGAGCTAACGTTGCGCTCCTGTACACAGTTACTTTGGAGTAAAACTCATTGCAGAGCTTACTTTTGAGTAGACCTGTACAGGACTGTGCTCAAATGCCTACCTGTACTCAAACTCTCTAAGATAATAACTATTCTGCACTACAGAGACTTCTCTGAAACCACTTACTGTTAAGCAACTATGGGGGGGGGGAGGTAAAGGACCTTTGGACAGTTAAGTCCAGTCAAACTTGACTATGGAGTTGTGGGCCTCATCTCGCTTCAGGCCAAGGGAGCCAGCTTTTGCCCACAAACAGCTTTCGGGTCCATGTGGCCAGCATGACTAAACCGCTTCTGGTGCAACAGTACACTGTGACGGAAGCCAGAGCGCATGGAAATGCCTTTTACCTTCCCACCACAGTGGGGATTTACCTACTCGCACTGGTGTGCTTTCGAACTGCTAGGTTGGCATTAACTATAGACAAAGATGTGGCACACACAATTCTGTCCACAGTGAGTTGTGCATTTTAACTGCTATCACCACCTGTGGAACTCTGGCAGGGGAGCATAGCTTCTGCAAGTGAGCTTGCATTGCTAGAGGGGCCTGCAGGGCACTGAGAGTTATTAGAATACCCCTAGTCCCCTCACTGATAGGTGAAAGGGAATTGTCATAGCTCTGCTATCCCACCTATCCCAAAGGCCTTGTACATTCAGTATCACAGACACATGCCACCTGAACAGGCTGTCTGAAGTAGCCATAGTGAGTTTTGTCCATTGGTCCACCTAGAGTAGTGAGGGGAACAGAAGTCTCCTAACAACTCTTAGCAGCAGTGAACTACACTTCCCAGGATTCTTTGGGGGAAAGACATGATGGTTACCATAAATATATGGTGCAGATGGGACCTGAGTCCTTCTGCCTGAGAGTTCCCCTTCCATCATGTCAAGGAGACAAAGTTGGGTGGGCCTTCCCAGGCTATTGAACAGCCCACCATTTTTCTTCTCTTGCATTTCCTCTTGGAATATTTCACTTGTGTTTTTTTTAAAAAAAATAAAAATAAAGGAAACTTCCACTGAGTTGAAAGAATGATTACCCAGTTTTATGAATGGCTCGTGCTTTATAAATGATGCATGACATTTGCTCCTTCTAACCACCTTCCCCTTCCCCTTCATGCCATGTCAATAGTTAGATTTTAAGCCTTCAGGCAGGGACTTGTCCTTTTTCTCTTCTCTGTGCAGCACTTAGTTTATTTTAAGCACCATAGAAATAAAGAATAACAGCAATCATCATCATCTCTAGGTCAAGAATTGGGTCAGGCCCTAAACAAAGATAATAGCAGACACTGGGGTGGCCTCTCCCGTATTACCTCTGATTAGCCATTTGAATCCTGATATCTGCTGGGAGGGAGGGAGGAAATGGCATACAAATGTATTTCCCTTTTAGCATGGGGAGATTGAAACATACGCTTTAAAAAGCCTGGGCTTGCATCAGTAATGAAAGCTGAAATTCTGTAAGGAAGGCATTCTCCTGCTGCAGAAGTTCACCCAAGGGGAGATGTGACAGTTCTAAAACTAGTTCCCAAAGAGTCATGATAGACTGGTGTCTCTAGATAACTGTGTGCCATCTGTGCAAATGCTTGTAGCATTTCATATGGGTGCTTGACATTTACCTTGAACGTGGCATAGTGTGTGGGTGCTGCTATGGAAAGCTTCTTTGTGTACAGTATGTTGCCAGACCCGTTTCTGCCTGCCCAGTTTCTTCCAAGCCTTCTGCAAAATGGAAGAAAGGAACGGGGAAATCGAATATCCTACCCTGCAACATTTCACGGGTGAAAATGGGGTTGTGCTTGTTGTAATACTTGGACAGTTCTTGCATAGAACTATAGAATCATAGAATGGTACAGTTGGAAGGGACTCTGAGGATCATTTCGTCCAGCCCCCTGCAATGCAGGAATATACACCTGGAACACTGTACAGTGGTACCTCGGGTTACAGACGCTTCAGGTTACAGATGCTTCAGGTAACAGACTCCGCTAACCCAGAAATAGTAACTCGGGTTCAGAACTTTGCTTCAGGATGAGAACAGAAATTGTGCAGTGGCAGCGGGAGGCCCCATTAGCTAAAGTGGTGCTTCAGGTTAAGAAGAGTTTCAGGTTAAGAACGGACCTCCAGACCGAATTAAGTACTTAACCCGAGGTACCACTGTATAAAGGAACACTGCTTCAGCTACACACACACACACACACACAGAGAGAGAGAGAGAGAGAGAGAGAGAGAGAGAGAGAGAGAGCTTTTGAAGGTACTTCACCACTTTTTGTATGCTGCATTCTGAAGACCTGAAGTCCTCTGGGAACTCTGAAGGGTCTCCAGGCTCCAAAACCTTCTGCAGCTCCTCCCTTGACTCCTGCCCTTTTGCCCCTTGTTCTGGAGGTCTGGTCTCCTGCTTCTGGCCCTCTTCTTCCTCCTTTGCTGGCAGCTGCCTCCCGGGTAGCACAGAACCCTATACTGTGGTACCTTGGGTTAAGAACTTAATTCGTTCCAGAGGTCTGTTCTTAATCTGAAACTGTTCTTAACCTGAAGCACCACTTTAGCTAATGGGGCCTCCCCCTGCCGCCGTGCAATTTCTGTTCTCATCCTGAAGCAAAATTCTTAACCCGAGGTACTATTTCTGGGTTAGCGGAGTCTGTAACCTGAAGCATATGTAACCCAAGGTACCACTGTGAATCACTGTCCCTTTTCCCCGGTTCATCCTCCTCCCTCCCTGTCTCCTCTGCCCACACATCCCCCCACTCCTTGGACTCCTGTCAGTCCCTGACCTCCACCAGCAGAGGGACGACAGCATTACTGCACCCTGTTCTGCTCACCTGATTGGTGGACAGGTAGAAGTACCAGCAACAGGATCCCCAGTAATGGTAGTCCATAGTAAATCCCCAAATTGGGTGTTCTGGTGGAGGATCTGAGTTGGCCTAGGAGCCACTGGTTTCTGAGCTGGTCCCACTGCAATCACATGACAGCACTGGGCCCAACCTGGACTGATTATTCCAGATTGGCCCCACAATTTACCTCTACCTGCTCCCCTTTCATTCCAGCTGGTGTGATTTGATGGTGCTGTGGGTTGTGATTGTAGCTTTGCCACTCCACCATGTTGCCACAATTGTCTGGCTGGGTTTGAGATTGTCTTGTTAGTCCTTTACCAATTTTAACTGAGATTTCAAAACATGAAAGTTACAAATCAAAGCTAAATTAGCGTGTGATTCATTATAGAAGCAATAGTTACCGACCTCGGAATATTGTTTGTTATGACAAAATAAGGCCCTTATGAGTTTCTGTTAGTTTTAACGTTTAATGAGGATGAAAGAAAAATAATGAAATTAAATGAGAAGATGAAATTAACACTTTAAAAAGGCTATTAAGGGCTTAAACCTAAATTAACATTTCTATAAATATTCCTATCAATGTTACACAGGCAATTAGCAAATAGCAATTAAGATAAAGAAGATGCATCTAAAGAAGTTTCCAGCTGAATGTAAAGATCCATATAGATGCTTATTAAATCAGCCAAACTTACCCATAGCTGTCAGGCTACACCTGTTGGGTCCTGCAGGCAACGTAATCATGCTTGTCTAGGTTTCCCCCCACCCCACCCTGCTCAACTGACAATTGCGTTAATCCATATTTAAAAACGAAGCCCAGAGTACACGTGACTTTAAACACATAATGCCAAGTGTCACATATACATTTAAAACTCTAAATAGCAGGCATGGATGGACCTAACCAGGATCAGAACCATAGCGCATGGAGAGGGTAGTTGTTCTTTCTGCATTCCTACCACACCCAGTGCCAGATTTACGTATAAGCTAAACAAACTCTAGTTTAGGGTCCCACTCTCTTAGGTAAAGGTAAAGGGACCCCTGACCTTTAGGTTCAGTCATGACCGACTCTGGGGTTGCGGCGCTCATCTCGCTTTATTGGCCAAGGGAGCCGGTATACAGCTTCCAGGTCATGTGGCCAGCATGACTAAGCCACTTCTAGCGAACCAGAGCAGTGCACGGAAATGTTTTACCTTCCCGCCAGAGCGGTACCTATTTATCTACTTGTGCTTTGACATGCTTTCGAACTGCTAGGTTGGCAGGAGCAGGGACCGAGCAATGGGAGCTCACCCCGTCGCGGGGATTCGAACCGCCGACGAGTCCCTAAAAAAATATAAAGGGGAAAAAATTACAATTACTTTGATAAAATACATGTTTTGTTATGTGCAAATGGCTTTAGATACCCCATAAATTACCATATATCATATATTCAACACAAAAAACAGTGACAATTTGTTGTTGACAAAGGACAGCTGGACATATAAAGGGCCATATTACCTTCAGTAGCTTAGGGCCTCATCAACCTAAATCTGGCCCTGACCATACCCTACAGTCTCAATGAAAATAGTCTCCCTACCGAATTTTCTCTTACCCTGGGAGGGAAATTCTATTGATGCTAAAAGCAACTTGAATGGAGATTTTCACCAGGACTGTGGTGGCATTTAATGTCCCATACACATGCATGTGCACACACAAACACACTGTATCCCTAATGCTGAATATTATTGATAATAATAATAATTTATTATTTATACCCCACCCATCTGGCTGGGTTTCCCCAGTCACTCTGGGCGGCTTCCAACAGAATATTAAAAACATGATAAAACATCAAATATTAAAAACTTCCCTAAATAGAGCTGCCTTCAGATATCTTCTAAAAGTCAGATAGTTGTTTATTTCCTTGACATCTGATGGGAGGGCATTCCACAGGATGGGCACCACTACCGAGAAGGCCCTCTGCCTGGTTCCCGGTAACCTCTCAGGGAGGGAACTGCCAGAAAGCTCTCAGAGCTGGACCTTGGCTGGACAATGGGGATGTAGATGCTCCTTCAAGTGTACTAGGCCGAGGCCATTTAGGGCTTTAAAGGCCAGTACCAATACTTTGAATTGTGCTCGGAAACGTACTGGGAGCCAATGTAGGTCTTTCAGGACCGGTGTTATATGGTCTCGGCAGCCACTCCCAGTCACCAGTCTAGCTGCCACATTGGGTTCTCCAGCCCCTACTGTTTGGCATTTTTAAAAGATCTACAGAGCTTGAAGTGATGCATTTAACATCACATGTAGTTGGGCCTTGGAGCTTAGAATTTAAGATAAGAAGCCATCCCTGTTACCCAATATATGCCATATTTGTGTAGATCTTCAAGACCACTTGAAGTTGGTGTTGTAAATTATCCACCCGCTTTGGAGAAAGGCTGCAGCTCAGGAACACAGCACATGATTTGCCTGAGAAAGGTCCCATGTTCAATTCCTGGCATCTCCACATCAGACCTACATCAGAAATCCTGGAGAACTACTGCCAGTCAACATAGACAATACTGAACTAAATGGACCAATGGGTCTGGCTCAGCATAAGACAGCTTCCTATGTATCCTGGATGTGAGACGTGTATCCTGGGTCTGTTCACCAAACCCACATTCACAATATACATTTTAAAGCAGTTTCATGCCATGAAAGTCATGGACTTTCACTGAAGAATCCTGGGAGCTGGAGTTGGTTAAGGGTGCTGCAAGTTGCTAGGAGCAGGACTTTTTTTCAGGCAGAACTTGTCAAAACTCAGTTCTGGCACCTCTCAGGTGGATGCCATTGCAATTCTAAGAGAAACAAATAGGTGTTTGTGGTGAGTTCTGGCACCTCTTTTTCTAGAAAAAATAGCACTGCCTAGGAGACTTCTATTCCTATCACAGAGCTACAATTCCAAGAGTTTGCAGAGGGATTGATTGTGAAACCACTCTGAGCATAGCAGCTCTGTGAGGGGCGGTGCTTTTTCTGGGGGGACGCATACCCCTAAACATTTTGTGAAATTTTAAACATTTTTAGTTTCTTCTCTAGCATGGTAAATTGTAAGTTTCATTGCTACCCCCAATGGCGGCCTCATTTCCTGTCATGAGTCTCAGATGGAAGTGAGTGTTTAATGTGTGAAGAAGGAGTTGGAATCTAGCATGGTGATTGGTCAGTTTCGTTGTTACCACCTCCGATGGTGACTTCATTTCCTTTCCCAGTGTTTCCTGAGTCTCAGACAGAAGCGAGTGTTTAATGTGTGAAGCAGCGTGGAAGTTACTGTCAGCTGTCAGCTGTGTAATATGAGGTAATGCATGTTCTTTGTACTTTTGTCCATTTACTGTATTTATTTTTCTTGATTTGAACTATAAAATGGTGGTTTTCTTGAGTCAAAATGAGAGTACCCCTAAACATTTTTTTTGAAAGAAAAAAGCACTGGTGAGGGGAATAGGGGTCTCCTGACAACTCTCAGCAAACTACAGCTCTCAGAATTCTTTGGGGAAGCCATGACAGTTTGAAGTGGTTTCATCGTTTAATTGTATGGTGTGGCTCCAGTGTATGGATAGTATCAGCTTCAGAACCACATTTTAACCAACATGTTACTGAAACAGCTTTGTGAGCTTAGATGCGCCGACTCCAAAAGGCTCACATGTCCAGCAGGAGCGGCTGAGGTGACTTACATTTCATTTCTAAATGTGAATAATCTCAGCTATGAATGACCTCCATTTTATCTCTCCACCCTTCCATTTTGAGCAAAGCGAGTGATGGAGTATCGCTGTTCTAAACAAACGCACCAAGCTGGCGGATATCGCTGCCAGAAGGAGCCCTGCCAGTGGTTGAATTGTTGTCACCGATGGCACCACTGTTTACACTGGTTTGGAATTGAAATGCTGAAAAATAGATCTCGCCAAACACAAGCACAGTTGAACTCTATTAATCATGCAAAAGAAAGAAAAGTTTAATTAATGGCATATTTTTCCAAAAGCAACGTTTCATTACGGTTTTTGTTGGGAAGACGGAGGCATGCACTGGAAACACTCGTTCTAATTAATCCTGCAAGTGGGGGCATTTGGGGTAAGGTCAGAGAATAATAGGCAAATGTGTGAATCAGCAGGATACGGTGGCAGGGAGAGTGATCATTTGAATAAAAGCAGTTGTGTTCTTTTTTTTCCCTTGGACCGTGGGCTGTTCAATGTTCTGGATGAATATAACACAATCAGTCTGTTCTCTGGTGTATATCCACTTCCTGCTGACTAAGAGCAACCTGCATCTTCTACCATTTATTAAAATGAAGTATTCACACTGGAAAATGCCAGGGCGCTTTCGTCGCCGCCGTTTCCCAGGGATGACCAGCTCACTGGCAATATTGACATCATTAAAAGTGCTTTAAAGAAAGAAGCAAGCCAGCCAAAAAGCAATCTCTGTGTCAGGTGCTGTGTGTTGCATAGCCAGCACACATTTCCCTTATTTGCAACAGGGCCGGAGGTCACAGTGCCCTACCAGGGTCACCAGGAAGGCTTTCAGAGAGAGAGAGGTGTGTTCTGCTTTCCTTCTTTTCCTGATTCCTTTAGCAATGTCCCTTTAAAATACTAAAAACATGCTGTGCTTTGACCTCACTGCTGAGTCACTCTTCCATTCCCTCACACGCCTGAAATTAAGAGACAACTTGCAGAAATATGTCAACAGATCATGCTGATTTTGTAGGCTGCTTGATCTTCTAAAGCAAGGGATGGAGAACTCGTGCTTCTCCAACTGTCATTGGACTACAGCCCTCACCGTCCCTGGCCACTGGCCATGCTGGCTAAGGTTTATGAGAGCTGGAGCGCAGCAACATCTAAATGGCAACAGGTTTCCCAGCCCTGCCTAAGGAGAAGTATATAAGAACATGAGTCCAACATTTAATTTTAACTAACCAGCCAGAGGCTTCTAGGAAGCATACAAGCAGGGCATGGAGACAAAAAAAACCCCCTCATGTTCCTTTTTTTTTGTCTGCAGCATCTGGCTCTTAGATATATGCTACCTCTGAAAATCTGATCTGGATGTCATAGGTGATGTAAGCCTCTGAGCTGGACAGCATGACCGCCTTTGCAGTTATGCTAACAACTCTTCTCATACAGCCTTTAATTTGCATGAATCCGAAGGAATGCGGGTGAGGAGCGTTGAACTGGCTGGCATGGTGGTGGTCAGACTCAAAGGTCGCTGTCCGTGGTGCTACTAATGTTCTTGTCTGCTTTCCTGTGTCATAGGGTAGCCAGTTTTGCGTTTCCAAAGAAGAAGGAATGTATTATCCAAAAAAGACATCAACATGCATAGAATTTACATGTGATGATTTATATGCATAAATGCAATTGTAGACAATATTACTATAATTTAAACAGAAACACTAGATATCTCTCCAGGGTGGGGAAGACTGTGACTAGGTGAGCTGTGGCCCTTGCTCTTCCCTCTTATTGTTCTTTGTCATTAAGAAGGACTTTCAAGTAGAGAAGTGTCCTCTGCAAAGGAAGCGTGGTCATTCTTCTCTTTAGAGCCAAGGCCTCAGCAAGACACAAAATAGCCCCAACTCTCTGCAGATATGCTATGTGGAAGTTGAACTATGCTCTGACTGATGCCGGTAGGTAGCTGATGCTAGATAAACTGCTGCTTTGTGGCCCCACCTGAAATCTGTTGAGCAGTTTTGACTGTTTTCATACCCTCCTAGCAATGGCAGGTACAAGCGCCAAACCTCATAGTATGTCTTGGACCTGAAGGCTTGACAAAAAGTGTGCACAGTGGAACATGGGTGTTTGATGAATTCAGGTTTGGTAAGTTCCAAAGTGAACTGAGCAGATCTGCACCTCCCAGACTAATATGTGGATCAGAATGTCATTCTCCTTCAGTTGTTCCCTTTTCCCAAACTTGCAATCAAGGTGGGGGTTTTTTGCCAGAACTCACCAGAATTCAGTTCTGGCACCTCTCAGGTGGGCACCATTGCCAATGTAAGGAACAAGGCTGAGTTCTGGCACCTCTTTTTCTAGCAAAATAACACTGTTTGCAATACAGTTCTCTCTCCGCATCATGTTCCAAAATGTGTTTAATGTGCATATTTTCAGATGAAATCAGTTTAGAAATGCGATGACATAAACTTATTTAAATAAGCATTTTGTGGTCATAGTATTGAGCCCATTTTCTTCATGGGTTTTTTTAAAAAATGGCAGATTATTGCTAAAATAGAATGAAGTTACAAATACACAAATGCAAAATTGACACGGACCAGAACTAGATTTATCCACCCCTACCCTCCAAAAATTCCTATCATGGATGCTTTTAATCCTTCTTTCAAGCTTCCCTAGAGGCATTTCAATTTTTTCAGTCTTCAGGAGCCAGTGTGGTGTAGTGGTTAAGAGCGGTGGACTTGTGATCTGATGAACCGGATTCGCTTCCCTGCTCCTCCACAGGCAGCTTCTGGGTGACCTTGGGCTAGTCACACTTCTCTGAAGTCTCTCAGCCTCACTCACCTCACAGAGTGTTTGTTGTGGGGGAGAAAGGGAAAGGAGATTGTTAGCTGCTTTGAGACTCCTTTGGGTAGTGATAAAGCAGGATATCAAATCCAAACTCTTATTCTTCTTCTAGTGGAAGAATCTGTAGAAAACATACCTAGTCATCTCTCCAGACCTTTCTGACTTACTACAGAATCAGTGTGTTTGCTTCCAGTCAAACAGCCTTCATGGAGGGAGACATTTTGAATTTTGACTTCTGTGCTTTGTCCAGTTTCACAATTTCAAATCTATATCCTTTTGGCATGGGTCTGTCTCCTCATGATGAGAATGTGGCAGTGCACTTTTATACTCCAGTGTCTGGACCATTGCTTACAAAACATAATTAAAAACCAGAGAATTTGGTTTTATCTGTGATTTCTCCCTCTACTTGTTCACAGGGCAGTGGTCCAGAAACCACAGGTGGTCTGCTGCCAGTCGTATAATGTCTTGGTGCAAAGCATTTATGGCTGTTTGTTGCTAAGACAAAAGTTGCTAGTCCGCCTGAGGAGAGAGGGGTGGTGCTTCTTTTGAAACGGATGGTATGTACTGCAGCGCATTCAGCTTGGTCTGAATGTCCCACTGCTAACAACCTCACAGTAGTTGTCTGATAGCCTTTCGACACCAGCCTTTGTGAAAATGCGGAACAGCTATCAAGCTGCCATTGTAAGGGTATTGAGAAATGAATGCAATGCTGCCAGGCTGTGTGAGTTACAGTCAATTGGAATGAAGCTTATAATTATTAAGGGCGCCTATTAAAATGTGCAGACTAAAAAGTGCCCCCAAATTGCTCTTTATTTCATTATGGAGTCCTAGATATTTCTAAAAAAAGTTTAGTGAGTACTCACCCCCGCCACCCTCAATCACACCTGAATTTAAGCATTCTGAATTCACATGTGGGAGGGCAGTTCTACTTGTAGAAACACAAAATTAAGCTGCAATGGACATTATTATTATGATTACATTTATAGCCCATCTTTTCATTAATGCCATTCAAGGAAGCTAGGAGGCTAGGAAAAACGCAATGATCAGCCATAATCACTGAAAGCATATAAATTATGTTAAAAAATAGTTGTAACAGCTGAGGGCGTATAAACTACGTTTAAAAAAAAAGTTAATGGCATCTCTCACTATACCAAACTGTGTCAGACGGAAAACTCCATCCAAAACTTTAAATAAAAAAAGAATTAAAACTCTCTGGCTTAGGTCAAAATATCACAGAATTGTAGATTCTTAGAGTTGGAAGGGATCCCAAGGGTCATCTAGTCCAACCCCCTGCAATGGAGAAATCTCAGCTAAAGCATCCATGACAGGTGGCCATCCGACCTCTGCTTAAAAACTTCCAAGGACTCTGTTCCACTGCTGAGAAGCTCTCACTGTCAGAAAGTTTTCCGAATGTTTAGTCAGAATCTCATTTCTTCCAACTTCAAACCATTGGTTCAAGTCCTGCCTTCCAGAGAGGGAAAAACAAGTGTGCTCCCTCCTCCATGTAACTGCCCTTAAGATATTTGAAGATGGCTATCATCTCTCCCCTCAGTCTCCTCTTATCCAGGCTAAACATACGAAGCTCCTTCAAGCGCTCCCCATAAGGCTTAGTTTCCAGACCCCTTGATCATCTTGGTTGCCCTCCTCTGCACACGTTCCAGATTGTCAACATCCTTCTTAAATTGTGGTGCCCAGAATTGGAAACAGTATCCCAAGCGTAGTCTGACTAAGGCAGAATGGAGTGGTACTGTTACTTCCCTTGATCTGGACACTATACAGTGGTACCTCGGGTTACAGATGCTTCAGGTTACAGACTCCGCTAACCCAGAAATAGTACCTCGGGTTAAGAACTTTGCTTCAGGATGAGAACAGAAATCATGCTCCGGCAGCGCGGCGGCATCAGGAGGCCCCATTAGCTAAAGTGGTGCTTCAGGTTAAGAATAGTTTCAGGTTAAGAACAGACCTCCGGAACAAATTAAGTACTTAACCCGAGGTACCACTGTACTTTCATTGATGCATTAGGGTTTTTTTTCCTGCTGCATCACACTGTTGACTCACGTTAAGCTTGTGGTGCACCAAGACCCCTAGATCCTTTTCACATGTACTGCTAGTAAGCCATGTGTCCCCCATCCTATATTTGTGCAAGTTATTACAATAATCCTGCCAATGTTCTTATCTGTTTACAGTTTATTTGTAAATATTCAATAAACCATTTCCATTCTTTTACAAAAAGTTTGTTACCTTGATTTCTTATTTTTCCAGTAAGTTTCACCATTTCTGCGTATTCCATAAATTTTTATATCCGTTCTTCTTTGGCTGGGACTTCTTCTTCTTTCCATTTTTGGGCAAGTAACCTTCTTGCTGCTGTAGTCCCAGACATGGATAAATTTCTATAGAGTTTGGATAGTTCTGTCCCTATAATTTCCAAAAGGAAAGCTTCTGGGTTGTTGTTGTTTTACAAACATTATTTTTGGGTGTTCAGACCCAGAAATACCCCCCCCCCAAAAAAAAAATCACCCATGACTCAAATTTTGGTTTTGGCAGAATTTAGGCCACAACTTTATTGATTACAGAAAGTGACTGGTTGCATAGGCTCTGATTCAACTAGCTCCCTGCCATGCAGGTAGCGCTGACCCAGGGTTCCAGCATAGGTCAGCCAAGGGTGAACACCTGGATAAGTGGAAAGCCAGGAACAGGCTATCTCCACCACCCAAATGTCCCCCTGGACTCAGGCACGGGCACAACCCCCTCTCAGGGGTTGACCAAACCATCGAGTCCCTGGATTCCTTTAACGGAATATCCTTCACATAGAGAGCATTCTCCCATCCTTATCACCTGAACCAAAGCCTATCCGCAACCTTACAAGTTGTGACGATTTGCTACGCAGCAGGCTAAACTCAAATGGCAACAGCCAATCAGCCAAGCGGGGGAAATTCCTGCCATGCCCCTGTCCCAATGACAGAAAACACATGACGGCATAGCAAGGTCAAGCATAAAGCCCCAAAAATAGGGAGAGGTGGGCGGGTGTTCTGAATGCACATGCCAAAAGAGGAAGCTCTGGGTCACGTGCATGGGCATAAATAGGTCCCTCAAACCATTTGGACTGCGTCCCATTGGCCAAATTGCACCCAGCTTCGAGGGACCTACCAATCGGGTGTTGTGGCTGACCAGTCGTACCAACCCACAACACAGGGTGTCAGTTTTCCGGGTCTCACCGCAATACGTGCCCTCTTTAAGGGAAGACCCGATTAAACATCTTTTCCAATTCATTATATATAATTTCCCAGTAAGCTTTAACCTTACTACAAGACCACCACAGTCCTTCTGGTCCTAGAAGTCAACCTTGTAAAGATACAAGCTTACAGAGAGATCCACCAGCACTTCACCATGCTAGCTTACCATGCTATATTATCACCATATAGCATGTAACCTTCAGCTTCACCACTGATACATTTCATTGAACAAATATTTCACTCATTGTGAGCACCTCACATGCTTGCCACCTGCTGCTGAATGCAGCCTTGGCTCTAGACCTGCCACTGCATGTACGCACATTCCTCAGAGAAAGGGAAGGTGAATGAGTCATGCTTCTGGCATTTGGCCTTTGACTGTTTCCAGCCTCCCACTAGCAGCTGGGACTTTCTCTAACAGAATCCAGATGCAGCAAGTGGGCTGCTAAGTGCCTAAGCACTTAGCACAATTTCACCAGTTTTTCCAAATTACACCAACAGTAAATATGGATGTGGTTCTCCTCCATGGAGAAAACAAATAGCAGCTGGTGGCAGGGTTGCCATGTGCCCTCTTTTTCAGCGGTAAAATTTTTGTCCAGGTGCATTTTTAAAATTTGCCAAAATGTCTCTGGCTATACTTTCTGGATGAGACATAGACATGGTTGAAGACTTGCTTTCCTCTTCTCTTCTACTGCCTCCCTCAGCAATATATCACAGCTTCTATAGCCTACAAATAATAGGGGTATTTGAAATGTGAGTCGTCATAGCGTCCTCTTTTTTGCTCTTCAAAATATAGCAGCCCTACTGGTGGGGGGCAATTTAGATCTGGAAAACAGTACTTTGCCCAGGACCATGGCCCTAGTGGTATGAGTGCTACCTAGGGAGGGAAATAATGAGAGAATGGATACAATGAATTCTATCATCATCATCATCATCATCATCATCATTCATATGCAATTTTGATAGAGGGTTACATACCGCTAGCTATTTTTGCTCTCACCTTTCTTTCTCAAAATAACTAGTCAACTGCAATATTTTGTACTGATCCTTTAATATTCAAAGTTACCCTGCATTCCTTTGACCTTAATCTCTGTAGAAACTGATATGGGCACCATAGTTCATTTTTTTATTGCTTTGCGTATATAGAAACCCATATGGAGAATAGCAAATTTCAATAGCACGTTCGGGCTGAATTCTAATGTCCTGTTATTTCCAAAAGCTCCAGAAAGAAACGTAAACTAGACTGTGCCGATTCCACTTGACCTTTTGAAGATCGTCTTATTGTCTTCAGAGGGGCCTGGGAAGTGTATAAAGATTCACTTGTAGAATAATTTTGTAGGGGGGGTTGGGGGGGAAGCATAGTAAAGTTTCATTTAAACAGTTGAGAATGCTGGATTGTGTTTTTTTCAAAGGCCCCTGAGACGAAAACCCCAAATTAAAAGGATCAATGGCCAATGTATACTGGTGGCAAATTGGTTTTGCTATCCTCCAGCTCTGGCTGGCTTTTTGAACCCGAGAAAGGTCTGGGCTGCATTTAAATTCCATTGGATTTCAATCCACCTTCACGGAAAACATTCGCACTGATGCAGGAGAAAGAATCACTGAGGGTCAGAAGGAGGCAGAGCATAGCACAAAAGTGAGTGAGCGAGAGAGAGAATATATAAATAAAAGGGCTTTCAGTCTAAAAGCTCTGCTAGTAGCAGGCATCAGATGCATTCCACATGTAGGCAAGACAACAAAGGAAGCACGAGAAAGGGATGACGTTCGGGTAAGGAAGGAATGAGTGAGCACAAAGCCTGCCTGCCTCTTCTTCATGTGTGGTGGCTCATGAATTCAGAATTGTGGGGGGCGCAGAGGGAGGGAATTGCAGGTGTAATTTTTGCCATACATCTCATTCTTCAGAAATGTGTGAGCATTGCATCATCTTCAGTAATAATGCTCGCCTGCTTTCCATTCTGTCCCGCTTGGCTGCTGTAATATACGCGGAAAAGCATGAAAAGTCTTGGACAGTGTTAGAAGAATGTGTAATATTTCACTGGGAAAATACATTTCTCCCCACCCCATGCCTGCCCTGCAAATTCCCCTTTCTCTTTGGGTAAGACAGACATAGAATTGCTTCCCCCTGCCTTTGGGGCAGCATCCACCATTCATCCAATCCCAACATTCATCTCAGGCTTATTTGCTTAGCCAACTACACAAGTGGCAACAAGGAAGGAGGGGAAGCTACCATGCCTGGTAGAGAGAGGGATGGGACTGCATGCCCCACCCTACTGGGTCACTTGAGAGACCAGCTGCTATTGGCCCCCTCTCTCCCTCATTGGTCATCTAGTATTCCACGTAGCTGCAGCAGAGAGATGGGTCAGACGGTCTTCTTCTATCCTTGAGACTCTCTGCAGGCTACGTCCTTCATAGGCCCTGCCTTGCACCCTTGTTGAGTATTTTTGCCTGCCTGGAATGTGCCCTTGACCTGTGATAATGCCTGTTGCTTGCCTAGATGGAGAGGGGTTTTTGTGTGCATACCCTCCAACATTTCTCTGATTAAAATGGGGCATCCTATTCCATACCCACCAACATTTCTCCATGGAAAACAGAGACACCACCCTCCAACATTTCTCCAAGGAAAATAAGGATGTCCTAAGAAAAGGCGGGACGCGGGTGGCACTGTGGGTAAAACCACAGTGCCTAGGACTTGCCGATCAGCGGTTCGAATCCCCGTGGCGGGGTGAGCTCCCGTCCTTCGGTCCCAGCTCCTGCCTACCTAGCAGTTCGAAAGCACCCTTAAGTGCAAGTAGATAAATAGGTACCGCTTTATAGCGGGAAGGTAAACAGCGTTCCGTGTGCTGCACTGGTGCAGGCTCGCCAGAGCAGCGATGTCACACTGGCCATGTGACCCAGAAGTGTCTGCGGATGGCACCGGCTCCCGGCCTCTAGAGTGAGATGAGCGCACAACCCTAGAGTCTGTCAAGACTGGCCCGTACGGGCAGGGGTACCTTTACCTTTACCTAAGAAAAGGCAGGACACTCTGGAATCAAATCAGAAACTGAAGTGGTTTCTGTAAATCTGGGACTGTCCCTGGAAAATAGGGACACTGGAGGATTTGTGAAAGTGTATAGAAACTAGGCGACTGTACGAACTAGCCTACTGATTCTTCAACATCAACTTTGTTGGACTGGTCATGTTGTGTGGATGCCTGATTATCATCTTTCAAAGCAGCTACTCTATTCCAAACTTAAAAATGGCAAGCATAATGCTAGTGGTCAACAAAAGAGGTTCAAAGATTCTCTCAAGGCAAATCTTTAAAAATGTAGTATAAACTCTGCCAACTGGGAAACACTGGCCTGCGAGTGCTCCAATTGGAAAACCGCCTTTACCAACGGTGTCATGGGCTTTTAGGATGCAAAGGAGAAACATGCTAAGAGGAAGGCATGCTTGGCAAACCCTCACTGTGATCAACTTCCACCCAGAAACCTATGTCCTTGCTGTGGAAGGAGGTGTGGATCCAGAATTGGCCTCCACAATCACTTTTAAAACCGTCATTCTGGAAGACAATCTTACTCGGCTACGAGTGATCGCCAAAGAAGAAGAAGAAGACTGTACAAAGGTAAAATTTGCATTCACTGTTCTGTGCACTTTTGCCTTTAGCCCCACTGGCCACTGGCATGTGGTCCTTGGAAGGTTGCCCAGATGGGAATACGATCCTTAGTCTCAAAAAATTTGCCCATATAAATTCCTTCTGTTTTGTGGGCATCTCACCACTGGTGAAATAATGGAGGGCATGTTGCTGTCTATGCCCCTGGGAGTTATCTGTGTGGGCAAGGGAGTGGTTACGAGCCCCATATGATGTGGCTTCTCCACTTTCTTTCCTCTTGCTTCACACATGTTGTTCCTGATTGTTTGGATCCCTGCCTGCCCACTCTTTGCTTCATCGTAACGTCAAACAAAACAGTATTCTCTTTTGCACAGTTTGCAGCCTTGATCTTTGCAGCTTCGGAATTATCCATTAAATGAATGTGGGCGAACAGGCATTACACAGTGCATTGTTGTGAGCTCTGTCTTGCTTTCCCAGGAAAGACATCAGCTAACTCAGAAGAACTGGAGCTGTTTACGTTGATTTCGACGTTGCTTTTCCTCAGTAAACTGTGCTCCACGAAGTTCACGAGAAGCACTAAGGTCATGTCTACAGCATATATAATGCATAATGTCTCAGTCATTATTGCCTTTCAGAATGATAGTGATGAAGTGTTCCTGTATATCTAGGCATTTGATGACTGAAGAACTGGCAACCTTAAGATCACTGGATAGATAATGCTTTTAATGGTATTTTTAAGAAAATAAAAAGAATGATTTTAACTAAAATGTTTTTAACTAAAACTCTTTTTAAAGAATGGTTTAACTGTTTCAGAATTCTTGTTTTCCAAATGTAGGGTATAAATTAAATAAAAAATAAATACATTTAAAGCACTCTTATACCACCTTAACAGCCATAGTTCCCCCATCCCCAAATAATTCTGTGATCTGTGGTTTGTTAAGAGTGCTGGAAGTTTTTAGAAGAGCCCACATTGGATGGAGAACTGTCCTGTAAAGTTCAGAGAAATGTGGATTTTGAATGGCAGCTGCATTTCAGTTTGCGTATTGTTTCAGAAACTGTCAATTTAGGTAGGGTTCACCTTTGAGTATGAACTGAATCGAATTTCTTCTTCCCCATCCCTGCTGCCATGATAGAAGTTGGCCACTAGAGGTTAATTTGCTGAGGACCTCTCCACAAACCTGGAATTGGTCTTCAAGGTTAGACTACATGAAATCTAAAAGGGCAAGCTGCCAAACACAAATGAGGGAATAAAATTCAATGCCATAATTGAGATGCTAATATTGTTCCTTGGTTTTGTCAAATAAATAGGTGAACTATGCCTTCATAGGACAGGACAGGATAGAATAAGGACTCTAGTGCCCTGAACAGCCCCTTGCTTTTCCTCCAGAAAGGGAATACATTTATGTAAAATAAGATGCATTCATGGAAATGGCTGGATTTGCATAATTTATATGGGTTGCAGAATTCAACATTATTCCATCCATTTCACTTCCCTGAAGCAGAAACGTGAGTGATTCACTATTATTACTTTTAGTGCAGAGTACAAATATCCATGCATGTATCAAAGATTCCCTGTAAAATTGTAGAAGGAGGCCAAGATGATAGACAAAAGCAGCCCTGTGATGAAAATATGGGTGACTTTTTCACGGAACGTGTCTTTTGGCAAAAATGACTTGCTTTTGCTCTCTGCAGATTTATTTAATTAGACCAATAACAAGGTGATTAGACTTTATAAGCTTTGCAGGGTGGGGGGGGTATCCTATCCTCTTTGACTGAAAAGAAAGACTCCAAAATCTACATTATTCACAGTTGATTAGACTAAGAAAAGCATTTCTCAGACATTTCTCAGTGCGACATATTGTGAACTCTATTTTATTGCCAGACTCCAAATGGCAATTAACAGTCTTAAGCTGCATATAAAACCCAATATGAACCACATTTACAAGAGCATTGTGTGTGAATCAAATTATGCTATCTTGAGTTTGAAGAACTTAGAAATAATTGCCAATAAGTATTCATGTATAGGACCAACTTTCTGAAACAAGTTATTGTAATTACTACTAGTGTCAGGAGTACGTGTGGCTGATTTTATGAGATCTGATGCATTTAGAGAAGCAGTTGATGGTTTACTTTGGTAGGAGAGAGAGTGCTTAATTACACTGCTTTGTATTCAGTTTTTTGAATAACTGTATAATATGTGCACTTGTGTGCATGTATTTGTGTGTGTGTGTGTGTGTGTGTGTATACATCTCTCTCTCTCTCTCTCTCTCTCTCTCTCTCTCTCTCTCTCTCTGTGTGTGTGTGTGTGTGAGTGTGTGTGTTCCAAAGTCAGGTTTTTCATATTTTTACCCCTTACAGATGGCATATCAAATGGTGTGGGATAAAATAAAATGGCTGGGATCCAAAATAAAAAATGCAACTAAGGAATGCACTGGAAGACAGGGAGAAAATACTTTTCATTTGGTTTTTTATCAGTCAATTTATGTGAATGTTTTTCTTAAATGTTGCCTTGTATTCTTGACTACAAACTCAATTCAGTGCAACAAAGTTATCTATTTTGCCCATCAGTTGTCAGGGACTGGCAGGGCCCTGAAGAGTGTATTGTGGAGGCAGGGGACCAGGGGAGTGACCCAGAAGAGGGGACCAGTGATTTATGGGGTATGACGCCACCCACATGACAGGAACTAAGGGAGGAGGGAAAGTCAGGACGGTCCAAGGAGGAGGATGTGGTGGAGGAAGAAGGGACAGGTCAGGAGAGGGACAGGTCTGAACTATCATATGCGTGCGTCTTTCTTCATCTGGGATGGGCCATGACATCAGTTTGTGTAAGAGTGTGGTGGAAAAGTGTGTTTCTCTCCATGGAATAAAGCTGTAACAATGGCATTGTGCATCTCCCATTGGAAGATTCGTAGTGCCTTGTAACAACCCCAGATTTGCATGAAGTCAGGATGAGGTAGGGGAGCAAAAGGTAGAGGCAGCTATAAAGGTAGAATGAATATTTGAGAGCTCCACATCCTTTATCTCTCACACATGAAGCAATTAAGGAGTGGAAGTGTTATGTACTGAGTTGAATAGAATCCAAAATGCAGCAGTCTGTTTGGTCCTAGAACAATAGGATTCAGAATGCAGCAGTCTGATTGGTCCACAGGAGCCACCCAATCCAGCTCCAGGTGGAAGTGAATCCGCAACCTGATTGGCAAAAAGGAGAATCCCGGAATTAGCCAATCACATGGGGCCCATTGTGTAAATAATGTATATAAAGCAGACATTCTGGGGGAACTTCCATTCCTCCTCACCACTATAAGCTGAATAAAGGTAAAGGTAAAGGTACCCCTGCCCGAAGGCCAGTCGTGTCCGACTCTAGGGTTGTGCGCCCATCTCACTTAAGAGGCCGGGGGCCAGCGCTGTCCGGAGACACTTCCGGGTCACGTGGCCAGCGTGACGAAGCTGCTCTGGCAAGCCGGCACCAGCGCAGCACACAGAAACGCCGTTTACCTTCCCGCTAGAAAGCAGTACCTATTTATCTACTTGCACTTAAGAGTGCTTTCGAACTGCTAGGTGGGTAGGAGCTGGGACCGCAGAAAGGAGCTCACCCCGCCGCGGGGATTCGAACCGCTGACCATGCGATCGGCAAGCCCTAGGCGCTGAGGATTTACCCACAGTGCCACCCGCGTCCCTATGAGCTGAATAAAGAGCATGAAATCCACTCTCGACTCCGAGTATATTTCAGGAAGGAAGAGAAGTTTAAGTACAGCAAGAAGGGACAGGCACTGAAAGGAAAAAAGTGGCTGAACAACTACAGAGGTTTGAGTGAAGCAGAGATGGAGATACCACTGAGGGGAAAAAGAGAGGTGATTATAATAAACAAAAGAGGTTTGAGTACAGTGAGAAGGGAATTTGGAAAGGCTCTGTAATGTTCACTTTTCATGTTAGCTTCTGTGTTGTACTTATCCCTGCTACTGTACCTCTTCTTGTTAAAACCAATTTATTTGTTTTCTTAAAAAGCATCCCATCCCTCTCCTCCCTCTCTAGCATTCTGCCACTGCTCAAGGCAAGCATAAGCTTCTCTCCTCTTTCTAAAGCATAAGCTATTGGCGCTATGACAGCACCAAACTTTAATTTTTAATGTCTGTGACGCAACTGCACTGTGCTAAACCTTCCCTTGTTTCCACAAAAAAAGGGAAAAACAAACCACACAGAATGCTGGTATGGGCATCAGCTGGAAGTATGTGGGAACAGCTAAGTCACAAGGGGGGGGGGGAATTAATTCAGCATATTGCCAGGACACCATAGTGCTATAGCTAAACAAAAGCGATAAAAAAATGGAGAGCATTTATGGCATCAAAAATATGGCATTTCAGCAGAAAGCTATAGGCCACACAGAGATTTCTAATATTGCTATGTGACCACCCTGCAAGTTTTGAGGTCAGAAATAATCTTAAATGCAGGAGTGCATATGATACCCTCAAGAACACAAATAATCCTGAATGCACATTTAAAGGTAAAGGTAAAGGTACCCCTGCCCGTACGGGCCAGTCTTGACAGACTCTAGGGTTGTGCGCTCATCTCACTCTATAGGCCGGGAGCCAGCGCTGTCCGCAGACACTTCCGGGTCACGTGGCCAGCGTGACAAGCTGCATCTGGTGAGCCAACGCAGCACACGGAACGCCGTTTACCTTCCCGCTGGTAAGCGGTCCCTATTTATGTACTTGCACCTGGGGGTGCTTTCGAACTGCTAGGTTGGCAGGCGCTGGGACCGAACGACGGGAGCACACCCTGCCGCGGGGATTCGAACCGCCAACCATGCGATCGGCAAGTCCTAGGCACTGAGGTTTTACCCACAGCGCCACCCGCGTCCCCCTCACGACGAATTTCAGGAATAAATTGCAATGTCCTTTTTGTTTATTGAGTTTTCTGTTGTTATTATTATTATTATTATTATTATTATTATTATTAGCCAATTTCAGTTTATTTGATAAAGAAAGGTGGGGTATAATTTTAAAAAAATAAATAAATGCCATAATTCTCCAGTATGCTGTTTTAGGACTACAGTTGTAAAGAAAAAACGGATAGAACAGAGTTCAAGTGGATGACTTCACTGCCCATTAAATAAGAAACTTGCAAAACTTTCCATCCTGCTTATGAACTTTTTTTTTGTCCTTCCTCTGCTGGATCCAGATATTGCCTTCCTGTTAACAAGGCCCTCTATACCCCTTAGTAATTGTTAATATTGTATCTCTCAGCCTCATTCCCTGAAGTAGTACCTTTTTTTTTAATATATCATTTCCAATACTTTGAAAATGTCAGTCTCTGTGAACTTATTGCAAAATGTCTGCAAACATTTGTATTTCAAGGGAAGCACAAAGCAAAAGCTATGTCGTCATTATCATTATTACAGTATTATTATTATTATTATTATTATTATTATTATTATTATTATTATCATTATTATTCCTAATCAGCTATAAATTAACAGCTTGCTTTGCATTTCACAGTGAAAGAGTCCTTAGCATGTATACAAAACTGCTGTCTGAAAGAGGAGGGAGCTGGTAGTTTCATAAAACTACATCATGGCAGAAGAAAAACAAGAGAAAGAGACAAATGTTCTAATCTTACCTTCATCATAATCTTATTAGCATTTCTCAGTGAGAAGTTCAAGTATCAAGTCTATACTCTTATGAATCTGTCTCGTAAATATGTCAAGTGCAAAGTATAGTTATTTTAATCGCCTGTGTTGGTGGGCCATCATGGATTTAATTAAGAGAGAACTAGTGTATGAAATATGGCATGAAAGCACCAGACTAAATGGAGAAATGGTTTACTGCAGCTCCAAATTGTGGGGCACAGGCTTAATGATGATCTGGTCTCGGAAATCCTACTTAAACTTAATTAATACCGACTGCAGCAGAACCTGCTCAGAGAGGAGCAAAAGATAAAGGCGGATGGGAGGGGCGGGGAGGAAATTAATGACTTTAAGCTAGAGCGTGATTTCTATAAAGATATCTGCATTAGCTCAAACAGTATTGTGTTATTTACTAAGAGAGATCGTACCTCAGTTCCTGCCCTGCTTCCAGTCTGGAATTTAAAATTCATTATGCACTACTTAAAATGTGAGCCCATTTTTGGCTGCTGTCTTGTACTATGCACTACCTTGTAATTGCACACTGATTCACTGATCTACCCTAAACAATCGCTAATGGCATAAAACAGGGATGGGGAGACTGTGGCTGCCCAGGTTTGGTTAGACTCCAGCTCTCATCATCGCTGACCGTTGGCCATGGGAGCTGGAGTCCAGCAGCATATGCAAGGCCACTGGTTCCCCATCCTGGGTGATTAGACCCTTTCACAACCATCCCCAGCCTAGTACCCTATAGGTGTTTTGGAGTACAACACATATCAGCCTCAGCCAGTGTGAACAGTCATCAGGAATGATTGGAACTGTAGCCCAGAACATCAGGAGACAGAGGTGCCATCTTCTGAAGCACACTGAGGGGGGCTGATGTGATGTCCTGGTGTCATGCATGTGACATAGCTCCATGACTGGCTCCAACAATGGAGGGGCAGTCCCAAAGAAAAGAAAAGAAAAGAAAAGAAAAGAAAAGAAAAGAAAAGAAAAGAAAAGAAAAGAAAAGATTGAGGGGGCCCACAGTGCCACTGCCCCCTGGATCCAGCACCTATGTCAGGAGAGAACCAACTAGCTTGAGGAAGGCTACCACCTTCTCCTCCTTCTCCTCCTCCTCCCCCCTAGAATTAGAATTTATATACCACCCTATACCTGCAGGTCTCAGGATGGTTCACACAATAAATACCTTAAAGGTGAAGGTAAAGGGACCCCTGACCGTTAAGTCTAGTGGCAGATGACTCTGGGGTTGCAGTGCTCATCTCGCTCTATAGGCCAAGGGAGCTGGCATTTGTCCGCAGACAGCTTCCGGGTCATGTGGCCAGCATGACTAAGCCGCTTCTGGTGAACCAGAGCAGTGCACGGAACCATAGCAGCACACTGTTTACCTTCCCGCTGTAGCGGTATCTACTTGCACTTTGACGTGCTTTCGAACTGCTAGGTTGGCGGGAGCAGGGACTGAACAACAGGAGCTCACCCCATCGTAGGGATTCTGATCAGCAATCTCTATGCTTTGTGATTTAGACCACAGCAACACCTGCGTCCCTTAATAAATACCTTATTATGAACCAAATAGTGAAGTACTTGGGATGGGGGGGGGGTGAAATAAAGAGGGGAGGATGAGAATACACAGTAATGCCAAAAGACCCAAAGTGCCTCACAGCAACTGAAACGTCAATCTGTAGATTTCAATTCCATGTTAAGATATAGCCTGGGTTGTTATTCTTAATGTGCAAATCCCGACGGGCAATGGATCAGGTATGGAAGGTTATTGAAACAGAGTACTCTAAAAAGCACCAGCAATAGATAAAGCGTTAGTGTATGGTCTTCAGAAAACACCACAGAGCTTGATTGTTAGTTGGTTACTTAACCCATTTCAAGATGTTTTCATCATGAGGGCTCAACCAATGCTAGGACCTGGCAGCCCATGGTTGGTGTGGAGGCCTCAGCATCTCTGGGGACCACTGATGATCAGATCAGACTCCCCCTTCCCCTGCCCATGTTTCATATGTATGTAACTGTTGACTCATGTTTCATATATATGCTATGGTTGTCTCATGGCAATGACAACAGGTCTTTCTGCAACACTTGTGGCTTCTTACCGCCCTGGTGCAATCTTGGAGAAAACAAGATGGTGGTCTCATTCACTGTGATGAAGGCTCAGAGTCTGATGATGATGAGCAAAAAAGGGGGGTGTTTAAAAGAACTGCTCAGGACATGGAGAGTTCTGTTGCCAACCATCATATCTGCTGTTGCTGAATAAACATGAAAAGGTAGGGAGGGGGCCCTGAGCAGAAGGAGGGGGCATGGCACTGTGTTGAGGGGCTCCTCAATCCTGGAGTGGCTATGATGATGAACCAACACATAGATAATGCATATTTAACACTTTAGAGGCTGTCATATAGTTATTTAACTACAGCAACCAACCTGCAACTTCCCAGTGCTGGCAAATATGAACTACTCCCCAGAAATCCAGAAATAGTTCATTCTGTTACATTAGAAATAAAACCAATCTCTAAAACTAGAGGAGAAAGCAAGGATTAGTACACACACACATACACACCCTTATCAAATCTTAGAATCTGAATAACCTCCCTTCAGATATTGCACTGCAAACTTTGGCATCTCCACCTCGAAAATGGGTGTGTATGTGTGTGTCTCTGTCGAGGTAATGTTTGAACTTCAAAGAATGATGCTGTAAACCTACCTACCAAATTTTATTCCAATTTCTCAGTGCTCAGGGGTGATATATTACCTGGCGCATGTGTTAAATCTTCTCTGGCTCCTTCAGAAATGGGTGATGCAAGGAGGGGTCAAGCAGTTACTCAAAGATGTAGCAGAGAATGGTGTCCTCAACATACACATTCATTTTCATTCTGATATCTTAATCTCCAAGACAGATAGCAGGGAGATAGGAAGCTGCCTACCACTAGGTCAGAATATATATCCATCTCGCCAAGAATTGTGTGTTTTGACTAACAGAGGCTCTTCGGTGTCTCAGGCAGATAGCAGGGAAGGGCCTTTTCTATCACCGGCCCTTTGATTCTTTTAAACTGGAGATGTCAAAGGATTTAATCTGCAGCCTTGTGCATGCCATGCATGTAGAATCATAGAACTGTAGAGTTGTAAGGGACCACAAAGGGCATGTAACCCTCTGCAATGCAGGAATCTTTTGCCCAACATGGGGCTTGAACCCACAACCCTAAGATGAGTCTCATGCTGTACTGACAGAGCTACTAAGGTGGATATACCACGAAGCCAGGCATAACCAACATGGTGTTTTCTAGATGTTGTTGGGCTCTAACACCCACCATCCCTGGTCATTGACCATGCTGGCTGGGGCTGATGTGGAGTACAGCAACATCAGGAGAATACCTCCTTGGCTGTGTTTCCTCTCCATCACAGTTCTGTCAGTATATGAGTTCTCCGCAGCTGCAAACAAGCAGTCTGATGTTTACATCACATGATGTGCCTGACCATGGGACAGGATGTTCCAGGGACTTCTCAAGGCTTTGTTCTCTGTGTAATATGAGACCTTCCTGTTGCTTGTGTGAAGGGAGTCTTATGCAGTCGCTCGGAGGAGACTGGGTGAACGGACATGTTTCTTGTACAGTGTATAGTCAGAAATAAACTAGAGATGTATTAGACTTTCTGACTTTCTTCTTTCTCCTGCTGGTATGCACGGAGGGAAGTGGGTGTGCATCTTCCACGCTGGGAGGTGTCACCTATCAAGATCTCCCTGGTCTGACCGGGATGGCAGCCAGAGGTAGATCACCGGCAAACAGGTCCCTGGAGCCTGGGAGAGGGGCCAGCCTCTCCCGAGGGGGCAAGTTTTCCAACAAGTTCCACCCGTAATGCAGGGGACGTGTCATAGTTTAGTGGTAGAGCATGCTCACTGCATGCAGAAGATCCTAGGTTCAGTCCTCAGCATCTCCAGGGAAAGACCCCTGGAGATCTGCTGTCCATCAGAATGGATAACACTGAGCTTAGATGGACCAATGAACTAACTACGGCAGCTTCCTATCTCTCTCTAGCCCCACCCCCCAGAAAATGAGTGACAGGCTCAATCCATTATGTTCTGAATGTGTATACCAGATGCACTTCTTGGTATCCCAGCATTCAAGGGAGAATGACCATGTTGCAAACAAACAAATGGGATGCTAATCACACAAGTTAAATCAAAGAGCTCACTTTGCTTGACAATAATATGAGCGTAGGCTTCTAAGAATAGAGAGGCATGTGATGAGGGGAAAGAGTCAGCTCAGCTCAGGGAACTTGTATATGTTCTGCTAGTTTTAGGGAGACGAGAGCACAAATGGAAAGTGGCTGTGAATCTCCATATTGCTTTCAGAACTGCCAAAGCCCCTTGGCCCTTGTGGAGACCTCCGTGGGACTTCTTCTAAGTGCCGACTTCAGAGGCCAAACTCCTTTTGAGATTAACATGCTTCAGAAGCAGTTGAAGCACAGAGATCTTTGAATGCTGTTGCGGCTCATATGCATTTCAAACCCTACTGAAAATAAAAGAAACCCAACGCTGCGAGGAGCCCTGATCCAGCTGCCATTCTGTTAACTGGAGACAGTCTCTGGGGGCACAGCGGAACTTCCAGAGGGATTGTGACCTCATTGGAGGTCAAACAAGATGGGAGGAGGAAAGGAGGGAGATGATTTATGAAGCTTACAGTCCAGCCAATCCCAGCCTGGTGCTCTTTGTATACATTGAACTACAACTCCCATCAGCCCCAGCCAGTGTAACCAATGGTCAGGGATAGTGGGAGTTGTAGTTCAATGTATCTGAAGAGCGCCAGGCTGCGGAAGCAGATACATCAACGATAGTGGAGTCTTTTAGCTTTTGAAGAATTTTATCCCAGCCTCAATTTTGAGTAAAATTTAGGCTCAGCACCTCATATAATGGGTAGTATCCAATGATAGCATTCCTCACAGTACATCAATTGAATTTAATGATTCTTTAAGTTCAATGGTTTGTATCCAAAGCAGACTTAAGTAAGCAACAGGACTTTCCCCCTCACCTCTTCACATGTGGCCCCTAAATCTGTTCTGAGTTTCCCGACAACCCTCCAGAACATATTGGGAGAGGGCATGGAGTACCTGTGGGTAGAGGAGAGAAGGAAAGTCCCATTGTACAAGCGAAAATCCTTGCAGTGATGGGACACTTACTTAGCACTGCATTGGGCAAGGTCTTTCTGGGGCAGGATCCTTGAGCAGGTGTTCATGGGCCAGATCCAGGCTCTCTTGGATGAAACTGATTTTCCCAGATCTATTTCAACTGGGGTTTAGAATGCATTTTGGCACAGAAGCATTTTGGTTGCCCAAAATGATGACCTTTGATGGGAAAGAGGAAGGGATCTCTCAGTGGCTTTCAATACTATTGACCATGGTAATTATTATTATTAGTAGTAGTAGTAGTAGTAGTACTATTAATACTCCGCCCATCTGGCTGGGTTTCCCCAGTCACTCTGGGCGGCTCCCAACAGAATATTAAAATACAATAGTCTATTAAACATTAAAAACTTCCCTAAACAGGGCTGCCTTCAGATGTCTTCTAAATGTCTGGTAGTTGTTTTTCTCTTTGACATCTGGTGGGTGGGCATTCCACAGGGCGGGTGCCACTACCGAGAAGGCCCTCTGCCTGGTTCCGTGTAACCTCACTTCTCACAATGAGGGAACCGTCAGAAGGCCCTCGGCACTGGACCTCAGCGTCCGGGCAGAACAATGGGGGTGGAGACGCTCCTTCAGGTATACTGGACTGAGGCCATTTAGGGCTTTAAAGGTCATCACCAACACTTTGAATTGTGCTCAGAAACATACTGGGAGCCAGTGTAGGTCTTTCAAGACCAGTGTTATGTGGTCTCGGAGCCCACTCCCAGTCACCAGTCTAGCTGCTGCATTCTGAATTAGTTGTAGTTTCCAGGTCACCTTCAAAGGTAGCCCCTTCTGGAGCAGCTGTCCATGTTGTGGATGGGTGGCATTGCTCTTCAGCGATTCCAATCCTACTTGAATGATCATTCTCAGGTAGTGTAAGCAGGATACTGTCCAGTCCTCATGGAGTTTTCATTGTGGACTTATGCAGAGCTCAGTTTTGTTCCGCACGTTGCTTAACATCTACAATCATAGTTGCTATAAAGTTTTGTTGCACAGGATGTTAAAAAGAAGAAAGGGGGAAAGTCTATGGGATTCCAGCAACTACAATATTTGCTTGACTGAACTTTAGCCCTGTGGTCAAAAATATACAGCACTATAGATTCCAGATGCACTGAGAATACTATAATTTGGACTGGCAGGGCCATAATAAAATCTGTAAATTGAGGCACAAATGAAAGTGTTTGGGAGGCATAAATTCATAACTATTTTTTCCTGCAGTGAGGGAAACATCAAAGATTTGCAGCAGCTTGGAAGGGGAAATGGGAGGTGGATTTTCCCCCTCCGCCCCTTAATGAACACAGTTCAAAATATCCATAGTTATTTTCCATTACAGGTATGTTTAAAAAGCAGTCCAGTCTACTGTCCCTGCATATTTATTGCAAATCCATTTTTCTATCATGTTTACATAATTTTTCTATAGTTTTATTGTGTCTTGGCTGTCATTCGGCAGGTGCTGAGATCAGAAATTTATCCTGCCTCCTCAATGATTAAAATGGAAAAGAGAGACAGTGTGGTGGTATAGTGGTAGAGCCTTGCCCTAGGACCTGGGCATTGGAAGGCATTGGACTAGATGGGGTTCAATGCATTGCAGGGCATTCTACGAATGACCGTACTGGCCCGAATATAAGCCGCACTTTTTTTCCGAATTCTGATCGTGAAAAGTTAAAGTGTGGCTTATATTCGCAACCTTACACCACCGGCAAAGCGTCACAGCTCCCCCCCCCCAAAATAAAAAACAGCCCGGGAGCACAGTGCAATGGCGCCCAGCCCGCCCGCAGCTCCCTAGCCTCCCCCAAGCCACCGAATTTTAAAGGCGTGGCTTATTTACAGGTGTGGCTTATATTCGGGCCAATACACATCAGTCCAATAGCTGTGAAGGATGCCTGGTATGTGCATTCAGAGCTGCCATATATGCATGTCAACTTCAACAGAAAGAAGAGCTCTGCAAATGTACTCGCACAGAGCTTTCCAGTCTATGGAAATGAAGTTGCAACCTCGGCACAGTAATATTTAGCCTGCATGGAGTTTGAGACAAACCTCAGCTGTGAACCTGTGAAACATTCCTCAGAAACATTTCTTTCAACACATTTGTCTATTAAGGCTTCGACAGTATGTCTTTGTCAGAAGTGTGGTCACACCTTAACTATTATTCTCACTTAAAACAGAAAGCAATTAATCAACCTACCTAAATATGAACATTAACATTTCAATTAGGTGGAAGGTGTAAAGCACTTGGCTAATTTAATTAACAAATGTCCAGATTGCTTTTTAGAAGAAATAGATGGAAATATATTCAGTTCTGGATAGAAACATTCAATGGGTATCTGTAGAAAAGCATTTCCCAAATGTTTCTACATCTTCCTAAGACTCATGAGCACCTGGTTTTACAGGAAATGGAAAGTGATAGCTAGGCTATCGGTATCCCCCGGTCCCTAAGTGGGAATGCCAGCAAGGCCCTTTTCCACAGACTCCCAACATAGATGCCGTTTGTCTCTTGATTGGCCACTGGGAGGTCAGCTGGTCTTCCTCCAAAGGACAGAATAGTCTCTGGGGCCTCTAGCTGCTGATCCCTAGGTTAGAATTTTGCTATTTGAGAAGTTACCGGTAACTAAGATTCACAGGACACCAAATTGTGGACCAGAAGCTAAATTTAGTGTGGGGTGGCATATGTGCATATGCGTAGAGTTCTAGCATCCCTCTGTTCCTACAAATATAATTGGATGCAATATGGAAGCAACTGGCAGCTTTTTACCATAAAGTACCTTATTGCAATATGAGATCAGTTACATGAAAACTCAGAATTTTTGTAACAGCTTTCCGCTGAAAAGTGAATTTCTATGGAATTAAGAGAACTGCTTTGAGTACCCATCATGCACTGGGAATGAAGGCAGTTTGATATCTGTATTGCCGAGGGTTTCCTACCAGACAGTTTTTAGGAGAGGGAGCCTGTTGCCCTTCAGATATTGTTGGATTTCTGGGAGGGTTTATTGGTTTGTGTGTTTTTATTATGTATTGTGTGTTTTTATATTGTGTTGATATTGTGTTTTTATGATTGTGAGCCACCCTGAGATGAAGGGTGTTATACAAATTTAATAAACCATATATATTTTCAGGAGTGAGCCAGCAGTTAATCACACTGAGGAAGTTGGAGTTAACTCTTTATTAGCAAAAAGAGGAATAGGGCATCGCTTCTGGTAGTATTTACCCTTTAGTGACACTACTAGCAGATGGGCTGGGGTGATATATGAAGTAGCTTACCCCAATTCCTATAACCAAACCTTCACACCTGTAACCAATAAAGTTGTGGCCTTATTTGATCCCCAAAACCAATATTCTGTGTGTGGTCAAGTTGTTTGAACCCTAGGAGGTCATGGGGCCTCAGTCCGCAATGTGCATTCTAGTCTGACAATGCCTGAAAGCTCTACATCTCTATTCTACACCTTCTCATTTCTCTTCATGCTGGCAAATACCAGGGAGATGGACCTATATTAGTGTGGGTGCATGGCAGGGTGCGGGGAGCATTTCCTGCTCTTTGTTTGGTTGATTTCACTGGGTTTTAAAAGCATGGGGTCCTAAACTTTTCTTGGACCATCCTGAATCCTTCGCCCTCATTATTCACATGTCAGAGTGACAGAATACTGTGGCATCTGTACAGACATCCCCAAAGGCTGACACTCACGCTTCTCAAAACAATGTAATGTTTCTCTCAGATGGCTGCTAGCTTGTGCTCATTAGTAATGAGGCACATGCCGTACACCCACCATCACCAGCTCCACCAAAGTATGATAGCTTGAGAGCATTGCAAAGCTTCCAGCTTCCCTGTCAGCCAATTTGTGGAAGTCCTAAATTTAGCCAGGAATGAAATCAGCTCTTCCACGTGGTGGAATAATGCATGATCTACAGCACCCTCGTTGCTGACTTATTTACCCTACTCTGCATGTTTAAAGAAGTGCAATGCAGGTATTTTGAGTTTTATCATGTAGCAAGCATTGCTTTTTCCCCAGTGATGATGGTGGGGAAAATGCTTCTGATTTTATTGGATGTTAGCATGAAATCACACAAGCTCCTGACATGTAGCTGGATTCTACAGAATGTGTGGTGTTATGGATTGGGGGGTGGAGCCCTAAACCCTAGAAATTAATAAATGTTAGGATTTTGATTAATTGGGATATGAAACTATGCCAGAGATGCTAGCAGGGAATCCCTGGACTGGCTTAGGCAATCCAGCCTGGCTGGCCTAGTGAAAAACAAATCTGTTAACATGAAAAAAGGTGTTGATGTGCCACCTAAGACTTTGACCTGGGGAGACAGATGTTGCCAAGGTGATGGGTGTGTGAAGTGACAGGGAAAGAGAGCTTTTAGCAGGGTGTTCTGGGGAGAAGGAGGAGGAAGAAAGACTGGGATCCATCTTGGGCAGGTTGGCTGAAGGCTGGCTGCACTGCTATGAGGGACAAGCCCCTCTTGAAAGGACCATGCTGTAAGATCTGGACCCCCTCTGTGCAGACAGAAGGTGAGCATAGGAGAATAAACCATATTTCTTAAAGCTACATCAGTCTCCACTGTGTCTCAGTTCTCCTAAGGGCAAGTGCCTGGAACCCCATGGACTCTTGCTACCGCTCTGCAAAGAGAGGGAGAGGCACCTAACATTTATAACAGTGTTTTTCTTTTACAGTTCAGATCTGGTTAAGATCCCACTTTGCCCAAGACATAGCAGCACAGAGAGCACAGGTGAGATAACACTGTCACACAAGCTTCCCATAAAAGAAGCATGGCAGGAAACATGAAAGGGACCTTGATTTGCTATACAAAACCCACCTTTCCTGTGCACATGGAGTTCTGCTTTGTACCAATCATTACTTATTTTTTTCTGATATCCTCTAGTTCATACAGCTGCTCACGAAGGACATGTAATCGTTGTTTGCTTGAGTCATTTTAAAGTGCTTTTAAAATGAAGCATTCCCCCGTCCCCAAGGTGGCTCGCTACATTAAAAACAACACCACACTAATGCAAGACAAATGGCTTACAACACTTCGGAAAGAATTCCTTTCTACAGAGGTAATGTACTATGTGGTTTTGCACATCAACTAATGTGTGACTCAATAATAAATGCGGTATGAACTGGCAGGTTGCGTGGTTGATGAGTGAACCATCACCGATCAACAGTTTTGCAGTGTCTCAAACTCAGTTGGTTCAGGCCTAGCTCCCCAAACCATGTGGAAGGGCACCCATGAGGTATAGCAGATTTCTGGTGCTCTCATGCGACTCCATAGTATGTGAGTGCAGGGGCCTGCACACAAGCAGTGCTTTCGACTATTATGGGGAATGGGAAGTCTCTGTGCACCTTCCATGTCCCTAATCAAGCCATGCTCCACTCTGCTCAGTCAAGTGGTACGAGTCCTCAGTTCCCAACAAAGAGAAAAGGAAAGGGGCCTGGATGGGACATGAAAAGTAAACCTCTGTAATGGCCTGTGCCAGTCCCTGCCTGCATGTCTGTATGCAGTGCACATGCTTGTTGGGCAGGGGAGATAGACATAAGGTAGCTCCAAGGCAAACCTCTCACAAATGAAGTGAAACCCAGTGCTTTTAAATGGAGCCATTCACATTGACAACATCCAAGCCATTAATTGAGTGCTTTAAAAGAGTAAAGGGTAACATAGGGTTGATACTTTTCCAGATCACTTTACGTTATCTCTTTAATTCACCCTTTAGCAATAAGCACCCAATCCTATATCATATACAGTGGTACCTTGGGTTACAGATGCTTCAGGTTACAGACGCTTCAGGTTACAGACTCCATTAGCCCAGAAATAGTACCTCGGGTTAAGAACTTTGCTTCAAGATGAGAACAGAAATCGTGCGGCGGCGGTGCGGCAGCAGCGGGAGGCCCCATTAGCTAAAGTGGTACCTGAGGTTAAGAACAGTTTCAGGTTAAGAATGAATTAAGTTCTTAACCTGAGGTACCACTGTACAGGATATAACTCTATAATAGCTGTAGAATAAACAAACTCTGACTTCCTAAAACAAGATGGCATCCTTTGACTGAAAGCTGTCTGTCATGTCACAAATTGAAAATATAGTCGTCGTCGTCGTCCCCCCCCCCCCGGTGGGGCAGGGTGAACCATAGCTTGGGGTGTGTGCACCCACTTCAAATAGTAATTATACAGTTTGCTCTCAACTTACGTGGGGGCTAGGTTTCGGGGGTGGCACGTAAAGCCAAAATCATGTATAGCTAAGACACACTCTCCCCGCGCCCCCTAAATGCTCTCCCCAGGTGAGTATAATGGCCCGTGGGATTGCTGACACTTCCCCACCCCTGAACTCCTGCCCCCTTACTGCCCCCTTATTCCTTCTTGTTCTTTTTTTGGCCAAGCATGTGAACGTATATTTACACAAGTTAAATGCACAGTAAGTTGTGAGTCAATTGTATTACTATCATCTTAATCGTAATTAAGATGAATCAGGTATTTTCTTCGTATTCTGCATTTCTGAGGTCTTACGTTTTAATGTACTTGCACAGATTGATATTTATAGCAGTGAGCAGATTATAAAATGTTACATAGATATAGATTCACTAAAAAGACACCACTTATCTAAAAATAACCTGCCATTATTGTTGTGCTTTAAGTTTTCATTGTGCTTTGCAGAGTATAAGAAGGCAGGTCTCTGCTTCAGGAAGCTTACAATCTATAATGTAATGCCAGGGGAACAACAGAGGGAGGGAAGGGAAAGCAAAGGGAAGCTACAGTAAACTGGGAGATGGCATGTGATTGCTTCAGTTACGTGTGCCTGGGCTTAGTTCCAAGCTGTAGTGCAGTTAACATTAAAAGCCTGTATGAAGAAAAAGGTTTTCAGCTTACAGTAGAAAAAGGCCATGCAGAGAGCCTAGCAGCTCTCCACAGGGAGGAAATGGCATAACCTCACCGTTCCCACCCAAAAGACCCAAGATGCTGGCATACTGAAGACAAACAAGGCTGATCTTAAGACCCAAGCAGGTCCTTACTCCCTTGGCAGCAGCTATGTGGCTCAGTATATTTGCAAAGGAGGGGGGTGTTGAGGTCCCTCAAGACAGCAGGAGCTATCTGCCATGGCTCTGTGGCTAACCCCAGCACAAGAACTGGATGAGAAACTGTGCACAGTCTAGTTTCAATCGATACAAAGATGACTTTTGCCAGCCCACTGTTATGTATCATTTCCTTGAGTCACTAACTTGCCAAACAACATAAAAAATTCCTTCCAGTAGCACCTTAAAGACCAACTAAGTTAGTTCTTGGTATGAGCTTTCGTGTGCATGCACACTTCTTCAGATACCAATTGGTATCTGAAGATACCAATTGGTATCTTCTTCAGATACCAATTGGTATCTTCTTCAGATACCATTGGTATCTGAAGAAGTGTGCATGCACACGAAAGCTCATACCAAGAACTAACTTAGTTGGTCTTTAAGGTGCTACTGGAAGGAATTTTTTATTTTGACTATGGCAGACCAACACGGCTACCTATCTACTACTTGCCAAACAACAGTTGTTGTTGTTGCTGTTGTTATTTGTTTGTTTGTTTTTTATTTGCTAAGTTTTGCTTAGTTTTACTTAGAGCAGACCCAATTAAATTAATGAGCATGACTATGTTAGATCCATTAATTTCCATGGGTCTCCAACATAACCCTCCAAGTCTCCTGATTTTCCACCGACAGTCCTGGAATTACAGAAGTCATCCCAGTTTCTGATTTGATCCCAGAATGTCCCGGTTTTCCTTTTTCCTCCCCTCCACATCTTGGAGAACAATTAAAAGTGGTAGGTGTGTGTGTAGGTGTGTAGATGCAAAAACAGCGTCCTGTTTACACTAAAAATAAAATTCCTGCGAAGTCCTTCTGATCATTTTAAAGGAAAATGTCACCAATCCACTTTACATTCTTTAATTGCAATGCTTCAGCAGCCAGCCATTTTTTAGAAAACATGTTGAGTGTTTATTCCTTTATTGTAAATGGAGCCTTACACTGTCTACTGAGAAGTAAGTCCCACTGTATTCAATGGATATTATTCACAGGTAACTGGGTAAAGACTGTGCAACCTTACACTGCAATCCTGAGCATTTTTACTCAGAACTAAGTCCCACTGAGTTCAATAGGATTTCTCTCTGGTATGTCCCTGATCATTCTCACAATATTATTACTATTATTACAGTGGTACCTCAGGTTACATACGCTTCAGGTTACATACACTTCAGGTTACAGACTCCGCTAACCCAGAAATAGTGCTTCAGGTTAAGAACTTTGCTTCAGGATGAGAACAGAAATCGTGCTCCAGCGGCGCGGCAGCAGCAGGAGGCCCAATTAGCTAAAGTGGTGCTTCAGGTTAAGTACGGACCTCCGGAATGAATTAAGTACTTAACCTGAGGTACCACTGTATTATTATTATTATTATTATTATTATTATTATTATTATTATTATATCTCTTCTTTTTCCCTGACAGGGCCTCAAGGCAGTTTACAGCTAAAATTTTATTTTATTCCATTTATCTGTGGAAGGTGTTGTACATGCTCCCATCCCATCCCATCCTACATCTTTTTCTTTGCAACAATCCTGTGATGGAATGTTTTAAGAGGTGGCACAAAGATATCTCGAAATTTGTCTGGCAGGGCAAAAAGCCCCGAATTAAATTTAAAATATTGACAGATGTTAAGGAAAGAGGGGGTTTTGCCCTGCCGGACCTAAAATTGTACTATGAGGCAGCAGCTTTTTGCTGGCTCAGAGAATGGATGCTCCTCGAGAACACGGACATCTTGGATCTGGAAGGTTTCAATAACACCTTTGGTTGGCATGCATATCTTTGGTATGGTAAAGTTAACAGTGCCTTTAAAAATCACATTGTCAGAAAAGCATTGTTTAATGTTTGGATAAGATATAAAGATCTACTAGAAAACAAAACCCCTAGATGGGTGTCGCCAGTGGAGGCTAAAGCAGTGAAGAAACTCAATATGGAGGTCGGATGGCCGAAGTATTGGGAAATCTTAGAACAGGATGGAGATAAGTTCAAACTACAAAGTCAGGAGAAATTGAAGCATAAAGTAGAAAATTGGTTCCAATACCGCCAAATAATGGAATTTTTTAAACAGGACAGGAAAGTCGGTTTCCAGGTGGAAAAATCAAAATTAGAAACTGAACTGTTAGAACCCAATACCAAGAATTTATCTAGAATGTACAACTTGTTGTTGAAATGGAATACACAGGATGAAACAGTTAAATCGGCAATGATTAAGTGGGCTCAGGATGTTGGACATAACATTATGTCAGCTGACTGGGATTGGTTATGGAACACCGGTATAAAATTTACGGCATGTAATGCCTTAAAGGAAAACATTATGAAAATGGTATACAGGTGGTACATGACCCCAGTCAAGCTGGCAAAAATCTATCATTTGCCTGATAACAAATGTTGGAAGTGTAAAGAGACTGAAGGTACCTTTTATCACCTTTGGTGGACATGCCCGAAGATTAAGGCCTTCTGGGAGATGATCTATAATGAAATGAAAAAGGTACTTAAATGTACCTTCTCTAAAAAACCAGAGGCCTTTCTCTTGGGCATTGTCGGCCAATTGGTGACAAAGAAAGATAGAGCTTTTTTTATGTATGCCACAACAGCAGCAAGAATACTCATCGCAAAATATTGGAAGACACAAGATTTACCCACTTTGGAAGAATGGCAGATGAAAGTGATGGACTACATGACACTGGCCGAGATGACAGGCAGAATCCGTGACCAACGAAAAGAGACGGTGGAAGAAGAATGGAGAAAATTTAAAAGTTATCTTAAGGACTACTATAAACTTAATGAATGCTAAAATGCCGTGGTTACCAGAAACAAAGGGGTACAGGGATATAAGGTTAGATTATAAAAGAGGACTAAGAGGATAGAGATTGGAAAGTAACAATTGGGAGTTGCTAGTTGAACTACGGACATTGGGATGCAGAGAGGGGGGGTACGGGGAAGTCCAAGAAAAGAGGTTTATGAAAATATGTTTGAAACTATACGTGTATGTTTGTCATTTTTAATGTTTGTTTGTTTTTTCTTAAAAATGCTGTAAAACCAATAAAAATTTTATAAAAAAAAAAAAAAAAAACAATCCTGTGAGGTAGGTTAGACTGAAATGTTGGATTTGGATCAATGTGCATATGTGCATGGCGAGATCAAACACGGGAGAATCTTCCTAATGTGGAAAAGAGTGTCCCAATTTTCATCGGAGAAATGCTGGAGGGTATGCTACTCTGAGTAGACCTTGGTTGAACGCCACCCATCGCCTTGTGCTGACTTAGCAATATGCACGCTCAGAGACCAATCTTAACGTAAGGCTTCATGCGTTTCTACGAGACTTTCAAGAGTCTTTTGGTATGCTTAACAACGCTTAAAGTGTACGCCAGCATTTCATGCTAGTTTTTCATCCACAGCCTCACAATGTGGAACAAAAGGTTCTCCTTATTTTCCTCTCTTTTTTGCTTTCTGATTAGTTTACAGCCCTGTAGTTCCAGCTGTTTTATTCTGAAGCTCTGAAACCCTATCGCTAGGGAGTTCTGTGTAATTGCCCATAATATGTCCCACATTATCCATTTCAGGAACTCTGCTGAAAGACAGCAGCAATAAGGGGTTTCTCTAAAGGCAGTCTGGTTTACACTAATGGCCCTAACAGGAAGGAAATGCAATTTGAAAGAAGCTGATGCCTATGTTCTATTGTTGAATATAATATTTGATTTAATTATTAACAGTCAGTGATGGAGAGGCAGATCCTGCTTAGCTTGACTTTGGTTTTGAGGCTGTGCTATGGATAACCAAGACCAACCCTTGAGAGGCATTTTTGGGGTGGGATGTTGATAATCATAATTTTCAAAACATTTCCTCAAATGTCTCATTTGACTGTTAGGAGGGAGCCAGTGTTCTAGCGTGGAAAGCATGTTGACCGCAGACTAGAAAGAGCTTTTGTTTTAAATCCCTGCTAATCCAAGACCCTTTGCTATTCTCTCTCTTAGCCTGGCTGTGTCTCTATGGTGGAACGTGCTCCCCAGAAAACAATGGAAGGGAGGGAACCACACCAGAGCTGAAGTTCCATGAGCTGGCATGAGGACTGTTGAGGAAGGTTGGTAGCTCAGTGGCTACAGTAGCTCTGTTTTGCATGTAAAATGACTTGGGCTCAGTCCCCAGCATCTCCAGCTAGGACTGGACATGTCTCCTATCTGAAACCTTGGAGAGCTGCTACCAGTGAGTTCAGATGATTTGCTGGATGACCCAGTGCTCTCACTTGGTGTGAGGCAGATTCCTATATTCTTATAGGTGGAACGCTCTTTCACAAGAGACTAGGGCCCTGCAGAATTTGACATCCTTCCGCAGGGCCTGCAAGGCGGAGCTGTTCCACCAGACCTTTGGTCAGGGTTCAGTCTGACTCATTTTCTCCTTGTATAAGAACAAGCACAAAGGAGGTTCCCAGCCCACTCACAGGTGCTTATATTATCAGTGGAAACAGTTGATAACCGCCTTCCATTTTAACCTGAAGATTGCCACTTGTCCAGTTTTAATTTTAATTGGTTTGAATTAATTGTGGGATGTATCTTAATATATTGATCACTTGTTTTTATGCATTGTCTTACTTGTATGATGCTACCTGCTCTGCCCGGCTTTGGCTGGGGAGGGCTGAATATAAATAAAAATTATTGTTGTTGTTGTTGTTATTGTTGTTGTTGTTACATTTCTACCCAGTTGACTGCAGAAGGGTGAGAAAATGGAGCCTGGGGCTTCATAAGGTAGTTGAGGGAGAAAGGAAGGGGGAAAATTGTGACAGAAGGGAGCGTGGAAGTGGGCATCCTTGTGTGGGAACCAGCTGCGTCAGCAAAATAAGACTTTACTGCCTGTTTTTCTGGGCATCTGCCTTTACCTCTCCCAGCAAGGGCCCACAGTCTGAACAAGGCAGCCTGGATCACTCAAGTTGTCAAGTCAGCCATCTTGGGACCCGAAGAAGTCTTGTTTGCTGTTAAATATCTTCCCTAGGGAAGCTTCCTTCATACCTGCCATAGGAGCCAACTCCTAGGGGCCAACGGGTCTTCATCCCCCCCAAGTAAAATGTTTGAGGGGGCCTGCCTCCTAGTTGATGGGTAAAGGTAAAGGTAAAGGGACCCCTAACCATTAGGTCCAGTCATGGCTGACTCTGGGGTTGCGGTGTTCATCTTGCTTTATTGGCCGAGGGAGCCGGTGTACAGCTTCCGGGTCATGTGGCCAGCATGACTAAGCCACTTCTGGCGAACCAGAGCAGCACACAGAAATGCCGTTTACCTTCCTGCCGGAGCGGTACCTATCTACTTGTACTTTGATGTGCTTTTGAACTGCTAGGTTGGCAGGAGTAGGGACCGAGCAACGGGAGCTCACCCCATCACAGGGATTCAAACTGCTGACCTTCTGATTGGCAAGTCCTAAGCTCTGTCGTTTAACCCACAGCACCACCCGCGTCCCTAGTTGATGGGTAGTGCCATTCAAATGGTGTGTGTGCACGCCATCATGTGATCGATTATAGAGGCAGGGATTACCTGCCCCCCCCAATATTTTATTCAAGTTGGCAGCCCTGTTACCTGCTAACATATCAAGCCAGAAACAGAGTTTTCAAAGCCTTCCTTCCATCTTGCCCTCTAAGACCTCACCTTCACGTTCAGTAGAATGACCTGATTGAATGGTCTGCACCACTTCAGAGTGCAGGTGAAAACTAGCACACAGGAGATAGAGACTGATCTAATACTTTTTTCTCCTAGTTTTGTGTGTATACTACTTTTAGAGCTCTGTGGTTGTTTTTCATCTTTTAAGCAGAGGAGTACCCTCTCTGTGTACCTTAAGTGGTACAATTCATTCTACCCTTGGACTCTTCTCATCTCATTCTCCTGCATCTCCAGCCTCTTTGTATTCCAGTTCTTTAATTGTGATTGTTTCCATTTTGTTCTGTTTTTGAATAAGCAAATTGTGGCATTGTGCTCCACAGAGCCATACCCTTTTGTGCATCTGTGAACACAAGGAATGCATTCATTCTGAACAACTCTTATCTAGCTCTTTCCTCATACCTCCCCAACATCTCCCAGCGCCGTAGACCAAATTAAGCATTAAAATCTAGTACTGAAGCTGCTGCACTTTCAAAGGTTGAAGGGTAAAAGTCTCAGCCTTCACAATTCACTCAGATGGAAAACAGGACTTTAACCCCACTAGTAAACAGAATAATTGAGGTCTGCAATTTTAGTTGTGTATGCTGTCTCTTGTCTGCTAAGATTATTACCTTTGACACTAGGCTGGGGAAATGCAGGACTTGTTGTGAAATTAAACAACAATAAAGCTATCTGGAATAGATCCAAAATGTTATCCTTCATTAGCAAAAGTGTTTTTCACATTATTTTGTGATATGTAAATTCACACCTTTTGTTGCACGTGCTTCATATGGCACATGTCGCATTGTCTCAGTGGGATGCTGACTGTAAAGAGTGGCAACAGCCTAGCCCTTGTGGTCATCAGAAAGCCACTTCCTTTGTCCCTCCAGCTTCTCTGTCTTTGTTTCTGCCTGTTTGTCTTTGGTTGTTGTTCTTGTAAAGGTGCTCAATAAATATAGAGGGAAGGTAGCAAAAACTGGGTCTGAACCATAACTGGGTGTGGGTGAACCTATAGAGATGCTAATAGGTCTGTGCCCAAAATTAGTTTGCCTAGGCAAAACTCCCTAATTTGCACTTTCTGAAACTATATATGAGCTGAAACACATCTATCCTTTGAAATATGCACCTTCCCCCCATTTTGCAATGCGGTTGTTCTAGGTAATGTGTGGAAGAATGAAAGTAGCAGGGTAAAGTGGGGGGGGGGCTGGGGGAAGCATACGTTGATGAAAATCACATACCAAAATGCATTATATTAAGGAAAAGTCCTTTGCAAAAATGTGTATATTAGGCAAAATGGCATGCAAACATGTGTATATTAGATGTTTGAACAAAAATGCTAATGCATTTTCATGAGGAATTATAAAAAAAAAAATCACAAACTGGTTGGGAATGTGGAAATGTGAACTTAAAGGCAGGAAAAATGAGAAACCAAGAGAAAATGAAGTTGACAGATGTGCCCATCCTTACCCATAATATATGTAAAATATATGCAGCATGATCCAATCTTTGTCCCTTTCCACACATTTTCCTCCTGTCAACACACAAACATCCATGAGCTGCTTTCCTGGAAGAATGAAATTGTGTAAACAAAACCCACCACCTCAGGGCTATATTTTTCCTTTCCTTTCCTAGTTTGGTGATTCCCAAGCTACGCACCTTTCTTTATTTTACGTAGCAAAAATAATTTTTTAAAATGTGAATCTGTCCCGTAGGATCTCAGAAAGGATGAAGGGATGCCCGTGACCCTTTGCCAGTGTCCCAGGCTCTGTTCACAACAGTTACACAAACTTTTAACTTCAGCTGGTGATGGTCCACCCATGCAATGTGAGGACGATTTATCTCGGCAGATGCCCAGGTAACAAACACAGGACCACCTTCGCAAAGCTTGTGTGGACTGAGCCTTGAGTGCAGCTATTATTTCCACGATGCTCAAGCCCTTTTGCATTTTCAGGTGCCAGGAGACTTGCTTTGCATAAGCAGAAAGATTTATATTCCTGCTCTTCCTCCCCCTCCCAGCCCACTCCTCCCCAACCACTGGAGATTAGCAATGATGTGTAGCATCTTGAATGCACATGTTGAATGACAAGCTGGCTGGATGTGAGGCTAGCTGGTCCAAGTTTATGTCTTTGCACACACACAAAAACCCAGTGAGCACCTGAGCATGTGCGTATGTCAAATCTTGCTGAAGATGGAGAAAGGAGGGATAGGCGACTTAATCCTATTCTCTGCTGATGGTTTCTCGGGTGCAATTTCTACCACATATTCAAATGCTTTGTCTTCAACAGCATACCCCTTCCAGTGTTTCACAAAGGAAACAGGGACACTCTCTGCGCACGCAAAGACACACACACATATATATCCAGTATACACACACACAAACGTCCGGATGCAAGTCTTTCTCTAACCAATGCGTGCTGAATCCATTTGTAGCCCTGCCATTGTTTAATGGCAAAGAAGGCAGCCTTTCTTTTAGCCAATGGAAGCAAACACAATCCTATATAAATAACAATGATGAAAGATGGGGGGGAAATTATTGAAAGATGTTCCAGTAGCACCTTAAAGACCAACTAAGTATAAGCTTCCTAGGTATGAGCTTTCGTGTGTATACACACTTCTTCAGACACTCTGAAGCAGAGGTCACGACAGACCAACATGGCTACCAACTGAATCTACAATCCTATATATTGTTACTGGCCACTTCAATCTCTGCCAAGCAGTGTATGAGATTCCAGGGGTCTTGGCACTTAACCAGGGCTTGTGTTCCTTTGGAATGATGCACAGCAGAGACTGCCATGTCATTAAGAAATATGGTTTATTTACACATATTTACCCCTGAGTTTTGAGGGAGGGAGTGCAGAACATTACATCCCAAGAGCGTCTCTTATTGCTCACATCATAGCTTCAGCAAGCTTGAGTCCACAGCAGAAGCAAGGCATGCTCCCCAGTCTCTCCTATCCAGCACACCTGGGATTCTGCCCCTCCCTTCTTCTTTCCAAAATCCCTTGCTCCAACTGCAACTGCAGCCTTATGTAAAAATTGCATTTTTCTTCCCATGATGACATCATCCCCCCCTCCTCTGGAACCCTGGCCACTTCCCTCCCCCAACTCTGCTATTGTCTTTTGCTAACTAACTCATAGCTGGGGGAGATACTCCACCTGCTTTTTGTCTGATGCCAAATGTCCCACCTTTTGTCAGGGTAATGACTCCGCCATCAGCTGAACAGGGAAACTGGCTCAGTCTGTATTTTTTACAGTGCACCTCTCATCTTCCCTTAATACTACAGATGTTAGCTAAATTCTACTGTTTACTAAATTAAGAATTTAGGGCAATCCGTCCATCGCAATTCATAACAATACTAAAAACGAATTCGATGCCTATCTTTGTGTCATCATAATGGAACCATTCACACACACACACGGGAGGTATTGGCAGGCTCAGGAACCCCAGCCTTTGCAGAAGTACAAAAAATATTCGGGGGGAACTCCTAAGCCCAATGAGGACTGAGTATCCTCAGTGTCCTGACTAAATGTTATGTAGCACAGAAAGAGGGAAAAGCCACCCCATTTCCTGTCACTGACTGTCTACATGAGTGATTTCTTTTGTTTCAATAGCTCAGTACAGTGGTACCTCGGGCTAAGAACATAATTCGTTCTGGAGGTCTGTTCTTAACCTGAAACTGTTCTTAACCTGAGGCACCACTTTAGCTAATAGGGCCTCCCGCTGCCGCCCTGCCACCGCTGTGCGATTTCTGTTCTCATTTTGAAGCAAAGTTCTTAACCCGAGGTACTATTTCTGGGTTAGCGGAGTCTGTAATCTGAAGCGTATGTAACCTGAAGCAACTGTAACCCAAAGTACCACTGTAATGTGTTCAAGTTTTCTTTTCTAACTGGGGCTGTGGATTGATTTCATGCTGTAAACCACCCTGTGATCTTTGATAAAAGGTACAACAACAACAACAACAACAACAACAACAACAACGCAACCCAAGGCATGATTACTCAGATGGAATACTCACTATCTTCAGTAAGTCCTGTCCTGAGTGAACATGTATAGGCTGCATTCTAACGGCACCATCCCATGCGCGTCTATTCAGAATTCAGCCCCACTCAGTCCATTACTGCTCTGAACTCTAACCACTGAATTACTCCATTTGATTTAAATAAATTTGTGTACTACCAAAATCCCATATGGGTTCATTTCTGAGATCCCGGCAAAAATGTGAGATAGTGTTTGTTTATTAGATTGTAGGTAACCACTCATTGTGAAAAGGAAAGGTCATCTTTAGTATTGTTTGATTTTCCATTCCCTGCTACGGTAATACTATCAAACCACAATAGCCTCAAAAATAAACAAGTGAGCCCTTACATCTCAGCTCCACATATTAAAACTAGCCCTCATGAATTAAATTACCAAAGCTTTATGCCGCAAACCCACACACTTTTCCCCATAAGTAAGCCCTTTTAAACATAGAAAGGCTTACCTCTGAGTGTATATACATATATGTAAACATGTAGCTGCATATCTACTCAAAAGTAAGCCCCACTGAGTTCAAAGGGACTTATTCCCAGGTCAGCCTATATAGGATTACAGTGTTAGTCAATTAATCTAATGACTTGTAGCCCTCTATCCCACCTTTCATCCCACGTAAGCCCACCACTAATGAAACGAATCAAATAATTACAATAAAAATAACTAAATGGCATGAAACTGCTTTGTGGACTTGCACATTTAAAAAAAAAATGTTCTCCAGTTAACACATAGACATAAGAAGAGCACTGTGGGATGAGATCAAAGGCCTCTTAAGTTCAGAATCCTGCAGTGGCCAGCCAAATCCCTAGGGGGAGCCCATGAGCAGGACATTAGCATATAACCCCTCTCTTGCTCATCTTCCCCAACAACTGGCTGAGCATGGCTTCAATCTTCCTTGAGATCACCTTTGTGGGGAGGACTGCATGCTGGTCTCACTTTCCAAACACATGCTATGTGAAAATTCACATATCCAAACCCAAGGAATTGGTGCCAAAACCTAGCTATACTTGCCACCAATTCAGATATCCAAACAGAGCATATATTTACTTGATTGCCTGAGGAAAAGAACTGTAGTGTTCTGTACTTTATTAAGGTTGGTTTTGCGGGGGTCAAATTTCCATTGTCAGGAACACATTGGAAATTTTCTCATAGGAATCAATGGAAATTGCCAACTCATTATGCAAACGTTCGCTTAAAAACAATTTCCAGGAAACACATGGTTTTTGGAAAGTGGGACCTGTTACATAAGCACATTCACCTGAACAATCCTGATTCAGATCTTCTTACTCAATGTATGGGGGGGGGGGAATAAAGGGGAGCCAGAAAGCAGGGCTCTACGCCCCTTCCAAGGACAGAATTTCAGAATGTAAGAATAGGGCTCTTAAATTTGTCCAATCCCCTTTTAAAGCCATCTCAGTTGGCAGACACTGCTACAACTTGAAGGAGGGAGTTTCGTAGTTCTGCTATGCATTGTGATCAGGGGTAGGTTAGATGGTAGAGCATGGGACTCTTAATCTCAGGATCCTGGGCTCAGGGCCCGTGTTGGGCAAAAATGTCCCTTCACAAGAGGCGTTGGATGAAGTGACCCTCATGGTCCCTTCCAACACTACAATTCTAAGATTCATTAATGAGTGTTAAATGTTGCGGTTATAGAAAATAGGGGATTACAGATGCAAAAGATTAAGTAAAAGAGAAGAATAAGGAAAAATTAGATAAAATTAAGGGGGAGGATTTGCTGAAATAATTTGAGAATTGGGATGCAGAAAGGGGAGGTATGGGGAAGTCGGTGAAGTAAGGTTTAAGAAAAAAAGGATTTGAAATTATGCATGTTTGTTTGTTCTTGTATGTGTATGTTTGTACTGTGTATTTTGTGTGTTTTTATAATTTGTGAAAATCCAATAAATATTTATTTAAAAAAAATACAATTCTAAGATTCTATACTAGCACTAGCAAGAAGAAAAACGTTTTTTTTAAAAAAAACACCTTAAAATATCTCTGCTTTAGTCAGATGAGCATGGCCCTGTGCCAGTAGAATGGATCCATCCAAATGAGGCATTTTGCTTTTCTTCTGAAAGAACAGAGAACACTGAGAGTTTAAGAAACACCCCCCCCCTCTCTCTCTCTCTCTCTCTCTCTCTCTCTCTGGATGCCATGCACATTCATGGTGTACTGCAAGTATTAATGGCATTAGGTAGACCTCACTTAGCCTGCTGAGGGTTGTCCTCTGATGTCATTACAAGAGGGAATGAATTTTCCCCAATGCTGACTGTCAGCAAGGCAGCTGTGGATTTCCTTAAAGTAATAGAAGTCTGAAAATAGAAAAGGGTATTGATCGAGTCTTTCTTCCCTATAACTGAAAAGCAAAAAGACCCAGCAGGTAGAATACAAGAGTAGTTTGCAAAGGGGAGGGCAACCGGCCCTGAAGAAACCTGTATACTAGATTTTAAGTTGAAGAAAGGCTTATTCAGGTGAACTGATCGCATGTGCTATCAGGATGGGAGCAGGTCATGGGACTTTACCAGTTAGCTCCATCCACAATGTCATGCACTCCAAGTAGCTTCTTACCACAAGCATCCTTCCAAACAGCAAAAAATGGCTGCAGGAAGGGAGCCATTGTGAATACAGCTGTATGTGCAAAGGCTCCCTTCCTGAAGATGTCTGTATGGTACTCAGGGATGATGTGTACTTTCTCTGCATGCCCCCACTGAGAGAAGTGTGAAGGATAGAAACATGAAAATGGGCTTCCTCAACAGTGGCTCTGCATTTGTGGGATGCCTTCCTCACGGAAACAGGCATGGCACCATCTTTTTCAGCTTTCAGGTACCAGGTTAAGACATTCCTTTTGTTTCTGATGCTTGTACAGTGGTACCTCGGGTTACATACGCTTCAGTTTACATACGCTTCAGGTTACAGACTCCGCTAACCCAGAAATAGTACCTTGGGTTAAGAACTTTGCTTCAGAATGAGAACAGAAATCGTGCTCCAGCGGCAGCAGGAGTCCCTATTAGCTAAAGTGGTACCTCAGGTTAAGAACAGTTTCAGGTTAAGAACGGACCTCCGGAACGAATTAAGTTCTTAACCCGAGGTACCACTGTATCATACGTTGGTATGATTTTGCTCTTTGCTGTGCATCTTTTAGTGGGGTGAGGTAGGATTTGTCATTTTTATAGTATGGTTGGATGAGCTCTTTGAGGAACTTTGTTTATTGATTTTCTCCCCTTTGTTATATTATTTTTTATTGGTTTTTAGCCATTTTGCATTTTATCTGCTTACGCTGTCTTGAGACATCTTTTCATATAAAACAATGAATAAATGCAATAATGTCAGTGAGTAGAGCTGCTTGGACCATGTGATGTCAGGGCTAGCTGACATGGCTCATGCATAGATGGAATATGGGAGTAGTTCACCTGGGAAGGGCTTAAGTGAGAATGAACACCCAGTGGTGTCACAATGGGGGGCGGTGTGCGGTATGCCCTGGGCACCATGTCTGGGGGGTGACAAGAAGGCACCCCACGGGGGCTCGCAGCGGTGCGAGCAGCCATCGCACTGCCACAGCTGCATGTGAAAGATCCTCCGTTCGTGGCTGCAGCTGCGAGCAGAAGATCCTGGCCCCAGCGGCAAACCACTATGTACAACGCATGTGCTGCGTCACACACATGCACTGTACGTAACGAGGCTGTACATAGTGGTTTGCCACTGGCGCCGCTCAAGCACAGTACGGACAGCGGTGGGATCCCTCCGTCGCCGCTACAGCTGCGAAAGGAGGATCCTTCCCACAACTGGAAGAGTGTTTCATAAAACTGGGCCCACAATACTCAGCACACAGCTCCTGGGGGTTAAGAACCATACATCTGAGCCATAGAAGACCACCACCAGTGACTGCCCTGAGTACCTCACTGACTGGGCAGGAATACAGATGATCTGGTGGTCACTGAAGTATCTGGGACCTGAGCTGTTAAAGGCCTTGTAAATTACAGTGGTACCTCAGGTTACAGACGCTTCAAGTTACAGATGCTTCAGGTTACAGACTCCGCTAACCCAGAAATAGTACCTCGGGTTAAGATCTTTGCTTCAGGATGAGAACAGAAATTGAGTGGCAGTGGCGCAGCAGCAGCAGCAGGAGGCCCCATTAGCTAACATGGTGCTTCAGGTTAAGAACAGTTTCAGGTTAAGAACAGACCTCTGGAATGAATTAAGTTCTTCACCCGAGGTACCACAGTACTACAAGAACCTTGAACGTGACCCACTAGCATACAGCCTGTGCAAGTTTTTCAGCATTGGAGTTATGTGCTTTTGATGGTCTATATACTCACGAACAGTCTAGCTGCAGTGTTTCACACCAACTGAAGACTTCAGACTAGGTCCAAGTGTAGCCCCATATACAGTACATTGCAATGATCAACTTTTGAGGCTACGAATGCATGAATCAGCATGGCAAGTGTTAGGTCGTGGGTTGACATAGCAGCCGGCACAGCGATTTCTTCAAGTAGCTCTTTATTATGGTAAGCTGGAATAGAACTGACTGCGAACAGCTCAGCCGGCCTGTATTTATAGGCAGCCGGCTGTCAACATTGTAACCACAACAGCCCAGAGTTCCCGCCTAAAATAACAGACGCGGACCTGAGTGAAAACTATCTACAGACCTGAGTGAAAACTATATACAGTATCCCCCTGTTGGCCCAGGGTGAAACTACACTACATAACACCCCTCCCCACCGAGATAAGGCGTTAGTTACAATCGTAATGGTTTCCTTATATACAGCACTACGCGTAATGGTTCAATTAAGCACAAAAGCATATCGGTTACATTTCCCATACTTAGACCAACAGTGATACCTGTCCAACAACATAGTCCTTTAAATAAGTTGGGCGCTTGGAAACTCTGCCAGACCGCCGGGGACTGGTAGCCAAGTCCGGAGGGCCACACAGTTCTCGCTGAGGCTGTGGTGCGACCCTAGGTGGCGTTGGAACCAACTCCCCTGGATCCGCTGCTGTGGGTGGAGCCTCCGCAAGTGGAGTGGTCTGAGTCTGTTCTGAAACGGCTTGGTTCGGCTCCACGCTGGCAGCTTGCGAGGGAGGTGTAGGTGGGGCCTCGCCATCTGTACGTGTCTCTTCTGGAGCCGCAAGCACAGTTGGGGGCACCTCGGTAGTGTCCAAGTCCCCAACCCTGCGCCTAAGCTGGTCTATGTGCCGTCGCCACAAGCGTCCGTCTTCGAGTGCCACCTGGTACGAGCGAGGTCCAGTGACTCCCACTACTGTGGCTGGCACCCAAGGGATGTCCCCCACATAGTTCCGGGCAAAGACCTGGTTTCCTGGGACAAATGACCGTGGTGCGTTGGCACAGCCTGGGGGTTCAGCCACGGCAAAGTCTGGGTGTAGCCGGTCGAGCGGTGACCTGAGGCGGCGGCCCATAAGCAGTTCAGCAGGACTCCTCCCTGTGGCCGCATGAGGGGTGATGTGTTGCACGAACAAGTATTCGGCGACCCGCTCATGCCAGTCTCCCCGGTCCAGGCGCGCCAGTGCCTCTTTTGTCGAGCGCACCATTCTTTCCGCTTGCCCGTTGCTGGATGGATGAAAGGGTGCCGTTAGGGCATGGCGGATGCCCAGTCCCAAAAGATACCGCTCAAACGTGCCTGACGTGAACTGCGGTCCGTTGTCAGAGACAAGGACATCAGGACACCCATGCGTTGCAAACAGGCCTCGCAGCACCCGGATGACAGCTTCAGTAGTGGTGGAGGGCATCAGGGCGACCTCCAGCCATTTGGAATAGGCGTCCACCACTACCATAAAGGTCCGGCCGTGAAAGGGGCCAGCCAGATCGATGTGCACCCTCGACCAGGGTGTCTTTGGCGTCTCCCAGGTGTGTCCCTTAGCTGCCGGTGGTGCAGGCCTCGACTCCTGGCACGCTTGACAGGCGGACACCCAGGCAGTGATGGCATCGTCCATATTAGGCCACCAGACGTAACACCGAGCCAATGCCTTCATTTTGACAATTCCTGGGTGGCCAACGTGCAGAGCCTCCAGGACGCGCTGACGGAGTCCCTGGGGAATCACGACGCGGTCTCCCCACAGCAGGCAGCCGCGATGAGCTGAGAGTTCATGTTGTCTGGTTGCGAAGGGCTGGAACTCCGATGCAAAAGGCCCTTGTGGCCGCCCCCTCCACACCCAGTTGAGCACCCGGCTGATGGTGCGATCCTGGGCAGATGCGGAGGCCACAGTGGCAGCCGATACAGGCGCTGCCAGAAGATCCTCAATCAGAAGGAGCGATGAAGCTGGAGCCGGGTCTTCCACAAATGCTGGAAGAGGGCAACGGCTGAGGGCGTCGGCATGGCCCATCGATTTCCCCGGGCGATGGATGAGCCGGTAGTGGTAGGCAGCCAGGAAAACAGTCCATCGCAGCATGCGTGGTGAGAGGACCGATGGAGTTGGACGATCACCGGCGAGGAGGCCCAGGAGTGGCTTGTGGTCAGTGATGAGGTCAAAAGTCCTGCCATAGAGGTATTCATGGAACCTCTTCACTCCAGCCACAAGTGCCAATGCCTCCTTGTCGAGCTGGCTGTAATTCTGTTCCGTCGGAGATAGTGTCCTGGAAAAGTAGGCGAGCGGTGCTTCTCTTCCATCTGGAAAATGGTGACTAAGGACAGCACCGATGCCAAAAGGTGAGGCGTCGCAGGCAAGGACCAGCGGCCTGGATTCACTGTACTGTACCAGCACACTGTCTGAAGAAAGGAGAGCCTTGACCGCGTTGAAGGCCACCGTCTCCCGATGACCCCAGGCCCAAGGCGTCTTAGTGCTAAGGAGTCAGTGAAGAGGCTCAGCCACTGTGGCTTTGTGGGGCAGGAACATGTTATAAAAGTTCAGCAGCCCCAGGAATGCCTGCAACTCCGTTTTGTTCTTTGGGGTGGGGGCCTGCTGGATAGCGCGGATCTTGGATGTGGTTGGATGAAGACCGGAGGCATCGATAAGATAGCCCAGGAACTCTACCTGTGGAACGGCGATCTGGCACTTCTCCCTCTTTACCTTGAGCCCGGCCTCCTGGAACCTGGTCAGCACGGCACGGAGGCGCTCGAACAGCTGCTGGTGTGAGTCTGCAGACACCAAGACGTCATCAAAATATGGTACCACGCCCGGAAGCCCTTGCAGGAGACGCTCCATAAGGCTTTGGAAGATGCCAGGAGCCACACTCACCCCGAACTGCAACCGGCGGCAACGGAAAGCCCCCCGGTGGGTGACGATCGTCTGGGCTTCAGCAGTGGCATCATCGACTGGCAGTTGTTGATAGGCTTGGGCAAGGTCCAGCTTAGCGAAGACCTTACCCTCACCCAGGGAATGCAGCAGGTGTTGGACAACAGGAACCGGATAAGCGTGCTGCTGAAGTGCCTTGTTGATCGTGCACTTGTAGTCAGCGCAGATTCTCACCGACCCATCTGGCTTGACAGGCGTGACGATGGGGGTTTCCCACTTGGCGTGGTCAACCGGCTCCAAAACTCCTTGGGCGATCAGTTTGTCCAGTTGTTCGTCCACCTTAGCCTTGAGAGCAAAGGGAACCCGGCGTGGCTTTAGCTTGATGGGGGCGACTTGTGGATCAAGGCTAAAGGAGATGGGCGTACCTGTATATTGGCCCAAGGTGCCGTCAAAAACCTCGGCAAAGTTTTTGACCAGACCCTCAGTCTCTGCGTTAGAGATGCAGTTGATGCCGGTGACTTCCAGGCCGAGGGCATCAAACCAGTCTAGCCCTAGGAGGCTTGGCCGCTGACCTTCGACCACCACCAACCGGAGCAGGCCCGAAAAATCCTTGAAGGCGATCCGGAACCGGCCAACGCCTACCACGGGAATGTCGTTTCCCTGGTAGTCTCTCAGGTGTACGCGGTGAGAGTCGAGTTGCCTTTTGGACACTCTGGGTACCAGTCTTTTGATGGTGCTCCATGACACGATGGACAGGGCAGACCCGGTGTCGATCTCCATGTCACATGGAGCTCCTTCAATGAGCACCGTGACGTTCAGCTTGCATCGCGTAGGCGAGTCGGTTTGGCCAATCGTGGTTCCAGACGGGCAGCGGCAGTTGGTGAGAGCGAAACAACTTTCCTTGGCAGACTGGAGTGAAGACTTGGACTTGCGAGTCGATGAAGGGGGGGTGTCAGACGGAGCCGATCGGCAGACCTTAGCGATGTGGCCCCTTCTGGAACACTTCCTACAGATGGCGTCTCTGAATCGACACTTGGCACGGGAATGGTTGCCTCCGCAGCCAGCACATTCCGGTTGGCCCTTGGACTTCTGTTGGAACTTCCTGCGCTCCCGCTTTGTCTGGTGCACGTCATCGTCTTCACTGGAGGATGTCTCCTCACTGCTGGCCTCTTCATGATGCACCGGAACTGGCTCCCTAGCAAGACGCGGGCTGCTGGACTTGCGGATCTCCTGGGCGGAGCGTTCAGCAGCTTCTGAGGCCACAGCCTCCTCAATGGCTTTCTGTAGCGTGAGGTCTGGCTTGGCTAGGAGGCGCCGTTGCAGATGGATGTCCCGGACCCCGCAGACGATTCGATCCATCAGGGCATCGTCTAAGTCTTGGAACTCACAGTGCATTGCAGCCTGTCGCAGGGCGGTGGTGTAGTTGTTGATTGACTCCCCCTCTGCCTGGTTCCGGTGGTAGAACGCATGGCGGGCAGCAATCTTGGACGGCTTTGGTGCGTAGTGGTTGCGGAGCTTCTCTTGGATCGTGTCCCATGGTGTTGCCTGGACTGCTTCAGGCGCAACCAACGCTCGGGCCGTCTCAAACACCTCAGGCCCACAGAGGCTGAGGAATAGGCCCCGCTTCCGCTCCTGTGATACTTCTGTCAGCTCGTTGGCTTGGAGGTAGCAGTCGAACCGAGCGAGGTAGGAGTCCCATGATTCAGAGGCTGGCGCAAACGGCGGTAGAGGCACAAGTGAAGCCATGATTCCGATGCCGGCGTGAAGGGCGATAGATGGAACACAGTGCTCTAGCCAGAACAGTCAGCTCTGAATTGGTTCTGCCCAGTGATTTCGCTCAGTGATTTCGCTCTGTGATTCAGCTCAGTGATTCAGCTCAGTTCAGAGGCTGGCCGCATCTGGTTGTGCTCTGATGTCCATCAATCCCACCTTCGTCGCCAGTGTTAGGTCGTGGGTTGACATAGCAGCCGGCACAGCGATTTCTTCAAGTAGCTCTTTATTATGGTAAGCTGGAATAGAACTGACTGCGAACAGCTCAGCCGGCCTGTATTTATAGGCAGCCGGCTGTCAACATTGTAACCACAACAGCCCAGAGTTCCCGCCTAAAATAACAGACGCGGACCTGAGTGAAAACTATCTACAGACCTGAGTGAAAACTATATACAGTATCCCCCTGTTGGCCCAGGGTGAAACTACACTACATAACAGCAAGAGTGTCCCTGTCCAAGAACGGCCATAGCTGGCATACCAGGTGTAGCTGGTAAAAGGCACCCCTAGCCACTGAGACTACCACAGCCTCCAGTGTCAAAGATGGATCCAGGAACACCTTCAAACACTGAACCTGTTCTTTCAGAGGGAGTGCAGCCTCATCCAGAACAGGCAAATGGACCATCTCTTGGACATAGAAGCCACCAATCCAGAGTTATTCTTTCTTCCCAGGGTTCAAGCTCAGCTTATTAACCCGCAGCCACTCCACCACTCCACCCATACAACAGTCCAGATCATACACAGCCTCTCCTGACTCAGATGGCATGGAGAAGGAGAGCTGTGTGTCATCAACACACTGATGACATTTTGCCCCCAAAATTCTGAATGACCACATCCAGAGTCAATCCATGATGATACCATGATCAATGGTATCAAAAGCCACTGAGGTATCAAGAAACAAGCAGAGTTTCACTCTCCTTGATCTATTTTTGATATCTCATGGCAACCCAAGCTGATTCAGTCCCAGAACTGTTCCTAAAACCAGACTGAAAAGGCTCCTAATAATTCATATCCTCCAGGAATTCCTGCAGCTGCTCAGCCACCACTCTCCCCACTACCTTCAAAGCACTGGTGGGAACCTATTATGCCGATATTGAAACAGCTACACTGGTACCAATTCACTGCCAGACCCAATTCAAAGCAAGGGTAGCTAATGTATGGGCCACCACAAATTGATGGACAACAACTGCTGAGGAGACCCTTCTCCATGTACTGCGTGTGGCCAATGCATAGATGATTTTGAGATTTCATTGGTTTGCTTCTTGTTCGTCACTCTAAACAATGCAAACACATTAGAAAGGTTGGCTTGAGCCCACGGCTATAAAGGTTGCATAGCCAAGTCCACAGAGTCTGAGAAAGGCTCATTTGGAGTCAATGCAGATGAAAGACAACCATGGAAAGAGAGAAAACAGACTTAACTTCTCCCCATCCCCCCCCCAAAGGTCTTTTAATAGCCCTACACTCTACTTGCCATAAGTTCTAAGTGCTTACTGTACAGGTGACCTTTATAAGATTATTGTTTATGCTTTCTTGGTGTGTGGCAGAGTAGGAGAAAAGAATATTCCAATTTATTTCAAAGGTTACCTATCAAAACTGAATATTCAATACAACTGCATTATCATATTGCATAGATTTTACATAAGAGATTAGGCCCTCTGCTCAAGATGCCCTTGTGCCAGTGCAATTTTCTACTCCCAGACCAGACGCCAGAGTATGATTTGTACTTAATAGTTTTCACGAGGCATTTCGGTTCCCTTTCCCTAAAGCTGTTGCGGCTTATGAACTAGCCAGTTTGGAGTTTTGCTGCTGTTGTGTTCTAGATGAGCACCCTAGATGAGCATAGGTGCTGCCTATGCCTAAAACTGATAAGGACCTATCAACAATAATGTCTTCTGTCCTGTGAGCTGGAGTGAAATCCACAAGAGCTGGAGGCCTCTGGAAAAACCTACTGCTCCATTTAACATAGGCTTCTTGCACACCCTCCCACATTCTCCAATGAAAATGGGGACACCCTATTCAATTCTTGTTATTCTTGTTATTTTGTTATTATTATTTATACACTGCCCATCTGACTGGGTTGCCCCAGACACTCTGGGCGGCTTCCAATGTATATAAAAACATAATAAAACATTAAACATTTTTTAAAAAACTTCCCTATACATATCTGCCTTCAGATCTTTTCTAAAGGTTGTATAGTTATGTACTTATCTCCTTGGCTTGCGGGTCACATACACCCTTGTGCAAATTAATTGAAACAAAGCATGTTTTCTATCTTACTCATAATCCTGTACTCAAAACAAACATGAAAAGTCAGTTGATCATTATGGTGTCGGAAGCCTGCAGCCAACAGAAGGAATTATGCGCTCACGACAATATATTGAGGTTCTACAAAAGAGAGTTATTCCAGAGCTGGAAAAGAGGTATCCTGACGGTACTGGGATATTGCAGCAGGACTTAGCCCTCGAAAGTGGTGAAGAATTTCATGAATGACAGAGCAGCAAATACAGGTATTTGATTGGCCAGGGAATTCCCCAGATGTAAATCCCATTGAGAATTTGTGGGCTATATGCAAAAGTTGCCTCTGTGCTGTAGACTGTACAACTATGGAGAAGCTCATTCAGGTGCTGATTCAAGTGTGATACAGGGATCCAAAAATCAATAGTGACTGTTCAAAACTAGTAGACTTCATGCCAAACCATCTTCAAATGCTGCTTAAAAATATTGGAGGTCATATCCATTACTAATATACATATATGTGAGTTTTGTACATGTATATGCGAGTTTTGTACAATAAACTACATTGTTTGTTTCAATTAATTTGCACAAGGGTGTAACTTCTTTCCCCTCCAACATTTCTCCCATGAAAATATGGATGTCTTGCCATACCCTCCAACATTTATTCTATGAAAACAGGAATGTCCTAAGGAAAAGCAGAATGTTTCGGGATCAAATCAGAAACTGGGACAGCTTATGTCAATTCAGAACTGTCCCTGGAAAATAGGGATGCTTGGAGGGTCTGTTTTTGTCTGGTATTAGACAATCAACTATTTTAAGCATCTGCGGTGCATTGTACTTGGGGCTGACCAGTTCGGACCTGTACAATCTAGCATGTGGCTTGGAGATTTGTGACTGAGACGGCTTGGTAGCAATGTCTCAGTGTTTAAAGAACTGTAGTGACTGCCGGTCTATTGCCTAAGACCAATTCAAGACACAGTGGTTGACCATATACCACTTACATCTTCAAAGCATTTACAACCTACATTAAAGCATCAAATAAAGCAATCTAGAACAAAACATTACTGAAGAAAGTCAAAGGTAAAGTATACGATCAAAGCAACATAATTAAGAGGAAAGTAAAATATTATCTTAAAGATTTCAAAATAAAACATTGCAAAGGAGGTCAATTACAGGGTGCACATATAACACAGCAAAGTTAACCATTACTAAAAGAAATCAAATATGAAATTTAAAAATGGATAATTAGCAAGAGAATAAAATGCTATAGGTATAGCTCATATCAGCTGCTGTTGCTGCCAGGCCTGCCAATGGTGGTTCATGGCAGGTGGTGACTCTAGATATTCAAGTGCAGTGCCCTGGATCTGCTCCAAGAGACAGCCAGGATGGTCTCCAGCCTCTTCAGCAGCCTCAGCTTTTGTAGCTGGAGTCAATCCAGGCCCCACCCTCCCAGGCCAAGTGAAAAAAGGCCTGCAAGGCAGGGAGCAGGTCTTCCAGGTCTCCATCATCTGCTGGTGATCTACCTCAGGTGCCCTTGCCATCTGAGGTGAGGTGAGTATTGACAAGAGAAAATGTATTTTCGGCTGTACCACCCCCTCTGTAGAACTCCCTCCCTGGAAAGGCTCACCTGGCACCTATTTTACAGATGAGGGGGAAATGTAAAAATTGTCCTCACCTCTTAGGTCTTGGAGGGCAGGTCCACACCATACACCATACACCATACACCATACACCATACACCATACACCATACACCATACACCATACACCATACACCATACACCATACACCATACACCATACACCATACACCATACACCATACACCATACACCATACATCATCATATTCACCATACATCATACATCATCAGCAGGTCCACACCATACATCATACACATTTAAAGCCCACAGCTTCCTCCAAAGAATCCTTGTGACAATGGTTTGTTAAGGGTGTTGGGAGTTATATCTCTGTGAGGGTTCTTTGGGGGAAGCTTTGTGCTTTAAGTGTGCTTTAAATGTTGGGTGTGCATCTGACCTTACGGTTCTATCACACTCGTTCACTGTCATTGTTGATTGCATTTTAACCTTTAATTGTAACCTGCCCTATGAAGGGCAGTACACAAATTGCACAGATAAACAATATTTCTATGCTCACTGCTCAGACTTTACATGACTTCTCCCCACTGACACCAGCAAAGCACCGTATTTTTTGCTCTATAAGACTCACGTTTTTCCTCCGAAAAAGGAAGGCGAAATGTGTGTGCGTCTTATCGAGCGAATGCAGGCTGTGCAGCTATCCCAGAAGCCAGAACAATAAGAGGGATTGTTGCTTTCACTGCACAGCGATCCCTCTTGCTGTTCTGGCTTCTGAGATTCAGAATATATTTTTTCTTGTTTTCCTCCTCCAAAAACTAGGTGCGTCTTGTGGTCTAGTGCGTCTTATAGAACAAAAAATACGGTATGTCCTTCTGAATATGCAGTGCTAATTTTCTAGAAAAAGAAGGGCACATACACATCTAGAGCAGTATTTCCCTGTCTGGTGCTCTTCAGCTGTCTGGCTGGACTGAGCTCTGTAGTTCAAAACCTCTAGAGGCACCAGGTAGGAGGAGACTCATCTAGAATAACCCACTTGCCTTTGCACAGGTGTGTGCTGGTCTAAAATGTGCAGTGGAAATGAAATCCGGGTGCCTAGCAGTTCCAAGGCTAGACAATTCCATTCTCTGCTTTGTGGAAGCAGCGCTTGAGAAGATGCTTTGCAGCAAGTAGGCCATGACAATTAACTAGGAAGGGACCAAACATGTTCATTGACTTCTTTTGTCAATGGAAAGCATAATTGTGCCAGATTGCATTTTCAGTATTGCCAATAGTGTTGCAGCCCCACTTACAACTAGCACCCCTCTTTCTTCTCCCTCTTGCTGTTCTTTCCCTCACAGACTTGCCACAAGGAGAGAGATCCATTTTGCTTCTAAGGGACCTCCATCAATTCATTCTCAGGTATATTTGGCATAACAGACACTTCCCCATTTAGCCCCTCACATGATATCGGCTAAATATGTTTGTTGAATACACCACTTACACACACACACATGCACACACACACGAGAGAGAGAGAGATTTTGTCTTATTGAACCGTTAACGATAAAATGTGTTATTTTACTAGAGATGAGACTTTGTTAAAAGCTGCATTTCGGGTATTTAGGAAATCTGTTTGGAAGGCAGTTCAGTTCTTCCATGAAGGCCACTGGAAAGGGGTGTGTGTGTGTGTGTGTGTGTGTGTGTGTGTGTGTGTGTTTTAAAAAAATTATAACCCAGAGTTTCCTAACTGGATTTGGTATTGCAAATCATTTTAGACAGAAGTTATTGACATTAAGTGCCATTTGGAAGACTGTATTTGTCTGCGTAGGGCTATGGAGCGAAAGCTGATATTTGCCTCTTGAATAGATTGCTTCCTTGTTGATGCTGAGCATATATGTGGATCTAATTGCAAAATAAGTGGCACAGGAGTGGAAAGGGGTTTTGGGGCTGGGGAGAGAAATTGTTGACATGAAGCTTCAATCCACTGGGAAAGACTCCTCTACAAACCAAAGTAAAATGCATGGGACTTGTGAATAAAGATAGCAGAGGTCTTGATCAAGTCCCATTCATTTCTGTAGGGCTGGTGCTGGGCTTGTTTATTTTAATTTTATTATTGTTATTATTATTAAGTGATACATTCCCAGAATCTGCACAGCAGAGCCAGTGATAATGCAATCGCTTATGTCATTCCCATTGAAAAGAATGCCAATTTTAAACTGATATGCTGATCTCTCTCTCTCTGTCTTACAGAAAAAACCCCTGAGAAAACAGTGAATAAACTGTGTGAGAGTAGATATAAATATGTCCCCTTCTCCCCCCACCCCACCCCCCAATATTCTTAACTGGTAGCATAACTTTACCCAATTAAAGTGATTTTCAGCTTATCAGATATAGCCAATTAGGAATGTTAAACTTATTTTAAAAGAAAGACACTGACAGTGTCTAATTATACACATATATGTTTGGGAGGCAAATTAGTTGATGTTAAAAGCCGAAAAGGCACCAGGCTGGCCGTCCTTATACAACACTTCCATCTAGTGGATGTCTCTGGGATGAATTGCTTTGCTGGAAGGCGAGAGAGGAGGCTGGAAGGAAACCGTGCACTATAAATATTGGGGGGAGCCCATTCCATAAAACAAAGTGATTTAAAATAATCATTTCTAAAGCTGTGCATCATTACACCTTTTAACAGGCCTTTGAAATCTGTTCCTCCTGAAACCAATGAGATGTTTTAGCAACGAGTGGGCTTGGGGAGGCAGAGCCGGGCAGGTTGCCAAACAGCTTGTAAGTCCTTGATTCCAAATAAATGAAGGCTGAACTTCAATCATGTTGGGGGTTCCCCCCCCCCCCTGTGCTGTGATTTTTCTTGTGGAAATAGCATTATTTGGAAAGTGACAATGGCATCCATTTTCTGCACTCCTGCTGTTCGTTTGGGCTGTTGGCTGAGCCACTAATTCTAAATGTAGGGTGGTTGGGAGAGCTTGGCGAGCAGTTCTGAGTTCCTGGGCGATGCAGTACAGCTTTGAGGGCCTTTCAGACCCATCCTGAGGCAAGTTTACCTCAATATGCTTTTTCCTCTTGCTACTAGAAAAGATTCTGTTCCATCACTAGTAGCTGATGCCTACAGAACAGGGCCGGCTCACTCATGAGACAGGATGAAACAGCTGCCTTGGGCAGCCTGACTTCCCCTGATGGCTTCCCCATGGACTAGTGGAGATGTGATGCCGGCACTGGCACCAATTCTGAGCAAGACCTCACAAGATCTAAGATTTTGGTGAGATCTCATGCGATCTCAGAGCAGAGGGCGTTGCAGAAGTAGTGCCAGTGGAGGCGAGTGGTGCAGCAATGGTGTCAGCAGTTGACACAGCAGGGCAGGTGGCATGGCAGAGCAGGGCGGCACTTCCGGTTTGCCACAAACAGCAAAACGGTATGCGCCACCCCTGCTACTAAGACTGGTAGGGCCGGAAGTAGAGACCAACAGTAGGTGCAGCCAGTCAGTCAAAGCCACCCTCTGGATGAATTGCAAGAAGGCAGGCTGGCTGAGGGCATGTAGAGGTTGGTGGGGAAGTGTCCAATTCACTCTTAATGGCCTAGCTTCCACCGACAACTGCTAAATCATATTGCACAGGGTTGAGAAACTCAAACAGAAACTCGGAGACCAGCCCCCACTGTAAATTCCACATAACTCCTGAAGCATTTAGGATGTGTTATTTTGTGTTCGTGGGCTGGGACTCTCAGAGGTGGAGGGAGAGAGAGAGAATCTGGATGCAGATTAAGGCCACATTAACGAATACATTTAAACACTATGATACCAATATTTAATTTTTTAAAAAAATCATGGGAGCTGTTATTTGCTAAGGGTGCTGAGATTTGTTAGGAGAAAGAACTACAATTCCCAGCATTCCCTGGGAAGAGGGTTTGATCATTAAACCAGTCTCAGAATTACACCTCGGGCGTCTCCTAACAACTCTCGGTACCTGTAACCAACTAAAGCTCCCAGAATTCTTTGCAGAAGGGAAGCCGTGGATGTTTAAAGTGGCTTCAGAATGCTTTAAATGTATGGTGTGTGAAGTGTAGGTGGGTTCCCACAAGGCAAGACACAGTACTAACAGCAAGAACCTTTATTGAACTACAGAACTGGACAACAGGGGCAAAATAACTGCTTGTATACATTTCTGAAGGCCTGGGCCACTCCCACTCCCAACATGATTGGCTGTCTAAACTTCCAAGCTGCGAATCATGACTCAGAGTTTAAGGGCCAATGGCAGAGGCCCAAATCCTGATATGTTCTGTGATCGGATATCATATACAGTCATACCTCGGGTAGAATGTGCTTTCGGGTTGCACTCCGCAGCAACCTGGAAGTAACGGAGTGCGTTTCTTCTGGGTTTACCCGCTCGCGCATGCACAGACGCTCAAAATGATGTCACATGCATGCGCGGAAGCGGCAAAACACGACACACACACACACACAGATGCGCCGTCGCGTCTTACGTTCTATTCAGGATGTGAATGGGGCTCTGGAACTGATCCCATTCGCATCCCAAGGTACCACTGTATTGAATCAGAACACAGGGGCTCAGAATCCTTAGTCCAGACTCAAGCTCAGGCAAACACAGACCACTGAATACGTAACAGTGGGTATGTGGCCTAAGCTCAACAAATAGACAGTTATTGTTTGTATTCCTTCCTTGCTTACAAGCACAAGCTGCCTCGCATTATTCCTTTTAGTCTAGCATTAACCCTGGGATGGACTAAGCTGTGCTTAAAATACTGACCTGGATCCAGAGATGGGTCTGCCACAAATTTTACAGCTCACTATGGCAGAGAGGCTCATAGGGGATTGGGAAGTGTCATAGCTGTGCTATCCCACCACCAGGAACATCCATTCGAAGTACCCTAATGAAGCCTGTCCATCAGTCCATCTAGAGTAGACAACTATTGGTCACCCTGATTGGCAGCAACCATCCCACCCCCCATGTCTCAGAAACAGATTTCACACATCTGTTCTACCTTGAGATGTCAGACCTCGAGGCTGCAACCTTATACAGTGGTACCTCGGGTTAAGAACTTAATTCATTCCAGAGGTCCATTCTTAACCTGAAACTGTTCTTAACCTGAGGTACCACTTTAGCTAATGGGGCCTCCCGCTGCCACCACACGATTTCTGTTCTCATCCTGAAGCAAAGTTCTTAACCCGAGCTACTATTTCTGGGTTAGCGGAGTCTGTAACCTGAAGTGTCTGTGACCTGAAGCATCTGTAACCCGAGGTACCACTGTATACATGAAGAATCTGCTCTACCCACAAGCTAGGGGTCCTCCCCATTTCCTAACCAGACCTTGTAGAACTGGAGCTTCACAGGTCTGCAGATGCAACTGCTTGCAAGGATTTCCGAATCACAGGGTGTGGGGTGTGTGTTATATCTTCATACTGTCTGAAAAGATATATGGCTACTGTGGCTCAGCAGCTATTCCACCCTCCACCCGCTACCCTGGTAAATTAAGGACCTTATTACGCCTTCATTTCGCAGAGGAAAAATAATAATGTACTGCTGGTGAGATTGAACTTGAGATCTGTCAATGCTACTATTAATGAAAGAGAGCCAGAGCAACACAGCCCTCCCCTTATTACACAGTAATTTGATTTTCATGATGTCTGCATTCATCCCCAAGAATCCTTCCATTGTGCTGGCACTCTGCATGCTGTAACGGTCATCCTTAGAACACATTGACAAAACAGCCATGTCCTCTCTGTCTGTAAACAGCTTCCGGTTAGGAAGCTGCCTTCTATCGACTCAGACGATTGGTCCACCTAGCGCAGTGTTGTCAACATGTTTGTTTTCCAGGATTTCAGGCCGCGGACCCTCCCAGCCCTACCTGGAATTGAACCTGAGACCTTGTGCAGCTAAAACATGAGCTCTGCCGCTGAGCTGAAGCCCTTAAGCTTTGTGATTTCAGTACCAAGGGGAGTTTTGTGGAGAGGAATAGCGGTGAAGCTATTTTTCAATCAGGACTGCCATGGTGCTGCTTCCTATGACCCCTCCCACTATGGCTGCTATTTAGACAGCAAAAAGCAGACACGTTAAATGCTACATGCATGTAACATGCCATCTTGCTTCGTCGTTCAGTTCTTTCTCTATTCCGATGAGGACTTTTCTTATATCTTTCTGTGAATCTGGATTTGGTGAAGGTGGAGCCCATAGGCAACAGATGATAGCAAAAATTTAAAAAAATAAAAATCTATGAGAAGAACCAAGCACCAAGCAACAGAAAACATCTAATGAAAAAAGCTGATTTATCATAAAACATTACATACGCACATCCCACAATTCTTTGGATGTAAGAAAAACTTTCATTTTCTGGTGGTGTGTGTTTCTTCATAATCGCCGCTTTACAGCAGAATGTCAGAGTACAGTGCAGAAGCAAAAAAGAAGAAGAAAAGCAACAATTGGAATTGCCATGGCAACTCTTTAGATTTGCCATAAAAGTTTGATCCTGTTACAGACAGTAACATAAGTAGATGTTTTCCAAGTGAGTGTGATGCTGACTCTGAAAAACGCTCTAGTCTATCCCATTAAGGATTACAGAAGACATAATTTGACACACGTAGATTCTCAACAACTATACAAACAGAAATGGATCTTTCACACAGAGATTCCCCCACCACCAGAGATTAGCTGAAAAGTAGAGCCCGCTATTATAATGAGTGGTTGTAATGATGGTTTAGAAGAGGAGATGTAATCTAGTGGCCTCTGAGCCAGATTCATGCACATTCCAGAGGCAATTTATCTGAACCCTGTTAAATTTCAATCAAAGAACAGTAAAAAGGTTGCTCACACCATGCATAAGTAAAAGGAAGAGGTGGTCCACACATTAATAACACATCCCTTTTGCATTTTGTATCAACTATTTCGGAAAGTTGTTTGTTCTCTATGTATTTGGACACCTATTAAAATACCATCACCTGATTTTGGATGAAGGTTCCTGAGATCTTGGAGCAGGATTTTGTCAATGTTGTGATGTGATTGGATGCTATTGTGAGCCAAGATGGTGGACAACACCATTCAAAATGGCACTGGCTTCCACAAAAATTTGCATAGAATTTCCTAAGATCAAAGAACACGTTTTCATCCTGTTTGCAGTGACTTCCTCCCTCTGAGGAGTGAAGCTATATGGAACCAGGCAGAGGCCTTCTTGGCAGTGGCGCCCACCTTGTGGAACACCCTCCCATCAGATGTCAAGGAGATAACTAACTATACAACTGTTAGAAGACATCTGAAGGCAGCCCTGTATCAGGAAGTTTTTAATGTTTGATGTTTTATTATGTTTTTAAATGTGTTGGAAGCCACCCAGAGTGGCTGGGGCAACCCAGTCAGATAGGCAACTTATTCTTATTCTATTTGGATACAACTGGAGACCATTTTGAATCAATATGATGGAATGAGCCTTTCAAATAGGCACAGATTTTAGCCATTGATTTCAAAATGGCACTGATGTAGGGGTTTCTTCGAACTCTTGAGCAACACCAGCTACGTGACTGCTAGTGTAATGTATTGGTAATGTTTGTTTCTAGGTAGTGCAGACTTTGTTATTGGGAAGAGAATGGAATCTGCAGCAAAAACCCACCAAAAGACTTGTTGCTCCTAAACCACAATTAAAAGGGAAGATGGGAAACTTACTCTTGTTCCTATGAATGGCTGTGATTCATGGGGGAAGTCAAGTGGTGCTACATCTAACAGAGCTAGAGCAGATGAAAGAAGGACCCAGAACCGACATGGACAGAACTGGAGTCAAAAGTGAGTGCAGCAGGCATTGAAGGATTGTATAGCAGGATTGAGAAACGGCCCAAAACTCAATGACAGGACATTTGCATGCCAGGTCCAATTCTTAGCATCTCCAGGTGGGGCTGAGAAGATCCCCTGTGTGAAATTCCTGGAAAGCCACTGCCAGTCAATACTGAGCTAGGTGAACCAATGGCGTGACTCTGTATAAGGTTATCTCTCACTCTCCCTCCCTCCCACCCCTAGGTCTCACTCTCCATCTCTCTTGTTCTTTCTGGATCAAGATCTAGAAGCCCACAATAATACAGGATACAGCAGCTGAGCATCCCTGGTTCAGGAACATTCACACATATTCAGGACAAATATTTTACCTCTGGAGGAGCTGCCAAGTGTTGTTTTTTTCAGGATCAAAATGGCAGATGTTAGCAATGTTTTAAGAATCTTCCTTTTTTACAATTCACAACTTTCTGGAGAAAATTCCTCTGGGATACATTTTAGGCATTTTGTCTCACATTAACCAAGGCTGGCTTGCACGGAAAGCTTATGTAAACTTAATCAGTACATATGAATAACCAAAGGTTCTAAAAATACATTCGTCAAGTCATGGCTCAGAATCTTTCTTCCTCAAATAACCATACAGCATGCCCATCAATCTTTTTATTAGTTTTAGTTTTAGTTTTAGTTTTGTTCATTTTTTACCCTTCCTCATTTCAAGGTCATAACAGTGAGTTTAGTGAGGGGTGGGGAAGGAAGACAATAAAAAGAGAATATCTGTTGTAGATATGTAGCCTATGTTCTATTTTGATTATAACTAAGGATAGTAAAGCTAAGGTACCCCTGCCCGTACGGGCCAGACGTGTCCGACTCTAGGGTTGTGCGCCCATCTCACTTAAGAGGCCGGGGGCCAGCGCTGTCCACAGACACTTCCAGGTCACGTGGCCAGCGTGACAAGCTGCATCTGGCGAGCCAGCACAGCACACGGAAACACCGTTTACCTTCCCGCTGGTAAGTGGTCCCTATTTATCTACTTGCATCCGGGGGTGCTTTCAAACTGCTAGGTTGGCAGGCGCTGGGACTGAGCAACGAGAGCGCACCCTGCCGCGGGGATTCGAACCGCCGACCTGACAATCGGCAAGTCCTAGGCGCTGAGGTTTTACCCACAGTGCCACCTGCGTCCCCTAACTAAGGATAGGTCCCATTTATTACTCATTCATGATTATTTGATCTCATGGCAGTATCTGGGTGGTTATAAACAATCCCACTTTCAATACTGCTAGCACCTGCCAAAATGTTGGGCTGGGAATACAATTTCATTTCCAATTGGAAAGCATGTAAGTTCTCATATGACAAATGTTCTGGGAGGGGGGATCTTGTCCCTCATTGTGGCACTATAGCACATGAATGCCCCTCTGGACAGCATTACAGAGCAACAAATAAAGCAGAATGATGTGTGGACAGTCCAGCATAAACCCACCAAAAATGCAATAGTATGGTATCAATGCCATGCTGCAGAACACACCAATAAAACCAACAATCCAGTTTGGAGGAGTCCTAACAAACTGAACCAGGAAGGTATTATGTAGATTTGTCATTGCCATCCAGGTGCCCTCCATATATTTTGGACTACAAATCCCATCAGGCGCAGCCAGGGATGCTGGGAGTTTTAGTGCAAAATGGCTGGTTTGGTTCCACTTTGGCCATACAGCTCATGTTACTTGGGGACAAGATTTAAGTCGCTCTCTGTCTTTCAGACTCAACCTTTAAGCTGTAAAATGGGAATAAATGTGACTTCATCTTATGTGGGGTTGTTTTGAGGACAGAGTATTGACTGTCCAGCACATTGAAGGAGCTATAGAAATGAATTATGGTGATGAGAACTTCATATTGATTTCTTGTTTTGACAAGGAAATTTAGTGCATAGGGGCAGATGCATTTAATGCCTTTCCTATCTAGTGCCCTGAATTATCTCCAGCAAAAGTAATCATTTATTAATCACTGGCCTCTTCATCTGTGAAGGAAGGCATTCGGAGTCAGAGTTAGACTGAGAAACACACCCTTCATTCTGGACTTAAGATGTGGATCTGGTTGAGATGGGATGTGCGGGCCCCATCACCTCCATCCACCACAGATGTTTAAGCTCCTGAGTTGCAGCAACTTGAGCCGAGCAACTTTTACTTGAAACTCAGAAATAAGTGGTAACATTTTATTCTGGGCTGTACTACTTCAAGCTGTGTAGGCAAGGAGTTGTTCATTTAAATGCTTCTAGGAATATTAGGCAAGTGCTGTCTCTGTGCCTATTGAAGACCTTCCCATTTCAAGAAGCGTATTAAACTGAGATCTTTCCAAGTTTGCATAGGTTTTGGAATTGTTTTAATGACGTCTTCATTCCCTGATGACCACTGAAAATGGACTGTTATTTCCCATTCCCTGCTATGGATTTTTTTTCTTTTGTCCAAAGATGTATTTATTTTTTAAACTTCTGCTAACCTTTGAATTTCCCAAGTATTTTAATACCTCCCAGATGGGTGCTACTTTGGCAACATAAGGGTCTAGGCACAGAGATATGAAATCACTCTGTACTGGTGAACTTTTGGGATGCTCCAGAAGGGTTTTTCTAAAAAGATTAAACAAACTAATGGATGATAAAGCTATGGATGATGCCTAGCTGCAATGGCTATGGCCTGATCCAGCCGTATGTTATTATGAGTTCACTATTAGTGTATATTACTAAAGGTTTGGGGGCTCAGTCTGTATAATACTCATGGGTCCCTTCCAAGCTTGTGATACTGTATCAGTGAAGTTAGAATCTATAAGAGAAAACCTGCTAAACTGCTCAGACCGGTTTCTTTGTGAGACAATTACTTTAGCTGGCCAATTAAGTACCACCATTTACATGTCCAAAGAAGTTCCACTGTTGCCATAGAGACAAATGAGTAGGTCTTTCCCCACCTCACCTGGCTGGATACTGTGTTAGCATGGGAACGAGAACAATAAGCTGTGTGTAATAGAAGTTGGAGACCCAGAGGCATGTCTTGTTCTGCGCTGGACTGCATCTTGGAGTATCCCTGGATTGGGGAAGGGAAATCTGCTAGATCATAGAATCATAGAATCATAGAATCATAGAGTTGGAAGAGACCACAAGGGCCATCGAGTCCAACCCCCTGCCAAGAAGGAAACACCATCAGAGCACTCCTGACATATGGTTGTCAAGCCTCTGCTTAAAGACCTCCAAAGAAGGAGTCTCCACCACACTCCTTGGCAGCAAATTCCACTGTCGAACAGATTGTAAATACCTCGATCCAGTAGTGAAATTTTTCATAGGGGAACAGTTAGGGCCAGAGGCACCAGCTTGCAAAGGCAATAGAGGTGGAGAGGGACAGTGTTGCACATGTGACCATCACAATTCTACACACACACACACACACACACACACACACACCCAAGCTGGGCAGAAGCTTCCTAGGCTTTGGAAAGGAGGCGCTAGGCTTTAATGCTCTAATTTACTAGGACATGTAGGGGACTAGACTAGTGCCTCTAGTCCATTGACCACACGCCACTGCCTTGAACCCTTCTATCCTATGCATAGGTTGTATATATGTGTAAATAAAACAATATACAGTGGTACCTTGATTCTCAAACACTTTGGTACTCAAACAACTTGGAACCCAAACACTGCAAACCCAGAAGTAAGTGTTCTGGTATGCAAACTTTTTCCAAAAGCTCCATTTTGAATGTTATGCTTTTGGTTTTGAGTGCCACACTTTCATTTTGAATACCACAATTCCGTTTTGAGTGTTACCCTGAGGTCTGTCTTTGCTATTTATTTTGCGTTTTTGTATTTGCGGCTTTTTTGCTTTGTTTTTGTGACCGTGTGGAACCCAGTTCAGCTACTGATTGATTGATTGATTGTGTGACTGCAGTGCATTGTTTATTGCTTTCATTTTATGGATCAATGGTCTTGTTAGAGAGTAAAATTCATGTTAAATTGCTGTTTTAGCGGTCATTTTTAAATAATGGAACGGATTGATCCATTTTGCATTACTTTCTATGGGAAAGCGTGTGTTGGTTTTGGAACGATTTGGTTTTGGAATGGACTTCCAGAATGGATTAAGTTTGAGAACCAAGGGACCACTGTATCCTAAAGACACCACAATTTCTTCTCAACCCCATTCCAAGAAAACTAAACACTGGAACCCCTATAGTCTTTTCACCACTCAGACATAGGAGTGCTTACAACAGCATAAGGGAAAGATGGAGCTGGGAAGTAAACAACAGGCTGGGTAATGGGACTCTTCTCTGCTCTTCTTGGCTCCTGCAGGGCACTCATTTGGTTTCTTGTGGCCAGACCCCTTCCCCCACTTCCATTCCCCTCAGCTCTCTACAACTTTGGCTGTGCTGCAGTGCAGGTATCCAGGCAGAACTATGAGCAGGGCTGAATTCTACTCCTTGCGAATCCATGACTTGTTTTTTTCTATAGTGGCACAGCTGTGATTTTATTATTGCTTTGTGGCGTTTTAATATTCATTTGAATATTATTGCACATTAGAATCTCTATTATAACTGTTACTAAGGACATGGGTCCCTAGAAGTGTCATTTATTTTATCAGATCACAGCTGCAACATAGCAAAAAGCCTTGGGCGGCAGCAGTGGGGGTGCAGAGGGAATCGGCATCTTGTGTTTTTCTGAAGAGAGAAAAATTGTGGAGGAAAATCTTTAAAGAGGGAGGGGAAGAAATGTATTTGCAAGCATTTCAACGCAGCTCTAAACACCCTTGGGTTGTTTCTCTGCATCTGCCTCGCTCCTTCTTGTTTATTTTTTAATTGCTGAAGGGTTTTCCACATTGGTTCCTGGAAACAAAGAATGCTGATACCATTTTCAACAATGTTTCAAGAGTATCTCCAGTTAAAAGTAAAAATAAAACAAATATGATGAAAGGCTCCATTGAAAAAATAGAACTTGGGGGTGGGGGATAAGGCATTGGAAATCTATTTTTCTTTGTAAAGAGCTGCTGCAGGCACATTTTCAGTGCTGTGTACAGTTCTGGCCGCCCCTCATAAAAAAAAAATGGGAAAGAGTACAAAAAATGTGAGTAAAATTATCATGGAATTGGAACACCTCTGTACAAACCTCTTAGGCCTCAATATCTGAAGGACCCCCTCTTCAGAACTTCTGGACGTTATTTGTTGTTTGTGTTTAGTCGTGTTTGACTCTTCGTGACCCCATGGACCAGAGCACCAGGGCCTTCTCTGTGGCAGCCCCTAAGTTGTGCGTTTGGCACCTTCATTTTGCAGTTTCCATCTTATGCCAATGAGGCACCTTCTTACCTTGACCTTTGACAACTGAGATCTATTTTTTAGAACCCACCCTGTTATTGTGGCTGTCATCAATCTTACCAGTTTTTAATATTGCAAATTTAAATTATTGTTACCCACCCTGGGAGCTCATAGTGAAGAGTGCGTGGGGGGGGGGGAAATCTAATTAATCAGAGTCAAGCATAGCTCAGTTGGTAGAGCCTCAGACTCTTAATCTCAAGGTTCAAGCCCTACATTGGGCAAAAGATTTCTGCATTGCTAGATGATGCTCATTGTCCCTTCCAACTCTACAATTCTATCATTCTATGGTCATCTCCAAATTTTGAAGCCCATTTCTTCTGCTAAGTAATGTGCACAAAAATACATTTGCTAGGGTAAATTGTGGGTTAAAATGCACGTATTAGCAAGATAACATTAAAAATAATGTTAGATATGGAAAAATTTATTTGCATAGATGTGTATACTGGGTAAAATAGCATATAAACGTGTGACTATTAAGAGAATTTCGCACTTAAACGCTGGCGAATTTTCACCTTGCTTCCTGATGTGAGAATGTGGAGAAGTGAACTTTAGACTGCTAAAAGGGAAACTGAAATTGACAGAGAATGACACAGATACCCTTCTCCACCAAGTCCAGTATCTGAGGCTTATCCGAAAGCATCTAGAAGTTTGCAGAATCTCACCCAGCCCAGTGTTTGCCACCTGCAGTCTTTTTGAGCTGATTCCTAGTTGAGCTGCTAGCAAGTAAACAGCTAGTCTAGTGACTTCTTCCTCCCAGTTTTCTGCAGAGATCCTTAAAATGGTGTTGAGCACTCTCTTGGCTGTTGAGCTACACCAGCTCTGATATTCCCTTGATATCCTGACTTTTTGGATCCTCATATCCGTTTGATCTCTTGAGATGGTAAGAAGTGTTTTGCATCCCAACGTCTGCCTAGGTTCCCAGCACCACATCCCAGGCAAAGCGGAGACCCACGACACTGCTCCGTTTTTAGAATTATTAGCTGTCTAAGAATGTCTCTGCAAGTGGCAGAGCTAAAAAGTGGCGTGGAGAGCGACAGCACATGTCTCCGGGTATAGAACCTCTGTGGGAGTTGATGAAAGTCTGTGGAAGGAAACAGTCAGAGCTGTGGATAATAGGACATCGCGGCTGGAGATGGTGGGGCTTATCTAGTTGACAAATAGATGAGGAGAGACTGGGAAACAATGTTGATTTAACACTGGCGATTTGAAACTTAGGCTGCGTGGCTGTTTCAGGCAGAACTACCAAGATTAATTCAGAAGTGAGCTCTTGGTTGGGGTAGAGATTAATAAAATATTTATATATATATATATGATATTTATTAAAGTTTCAAAGAAAAGATTACATAAATAAAAAGAGAAAAAGAAAAAAGAAAGAAATTTTAAAAAATAAACATACAAAATACAGAAAAAAGATAAAAAACATTTAAAAAACACATCAATCTTTCCATACCTTACATTTCATTTCCTTGCTTCACTGACCTCCTGACACCTTCCTTTTTTGTATTCCAGTTCTATTAATTAATTCAGCAATTCCTTTCCCTCTTTGTTTTTATCTTAATCCTTTAACTTACTAAATTATGACTTTGGATTTTCACCTGTTAACAATCCATTTTTACATACACCTTAATAACATTGCTGCTAAAACCACTTAACTTCATTCAGACATCATTCTAACATTCATTAATTTTGCAATATTTCTGTAAATAGTCTTTAAATTTCTTCCAATCTTCTTCCACCGACTCTTCTCCCTGGTCTCGGATTCTGCCAGTCATTTCCGCCAATTCCATATAGTCCATATATAAAAATAGTCCATATATAAAATAACCAGGAATTCTCTGTGCAGAAAAGATCACCCAAATGCCCTTAGAATAAATCAAATAATATAAATATATAAAGAATGAGGGATAAGATTTTTAAATCTGCGTAGTCTGTGGTGTATGTTTAGAGAATGGAGACCTGCACCCTTTAAGGAAGAAAAGAAAATTTCAAGGACAAAAACAGAAGAAATGCTATGTAATAAAATTAAGCTAGTACAGTCAAGTTCATAGAGCTTGGGTTTCCAACAATTTAGAAGCAGTCAAGTTCTCAACCAGTTCCATAGGCCTGATAAAACAAATGTATAAGTGCCGCATCAGAGAAAGTTCTGCTCAATGCTGTTTTCCCATAAACTGTGAATCTTCATGGGGTTGAGCGGAGCCTCTTCTGCAGATCTTAAGCATGGTAAAGGTAAAGGGACCCCTGACCATTAGGTCCAGTCGCGGATGACTCTGGGGTTGCGGCGCTCATCTCGCTTTATTGGCCGAGGGAGCCGGTGTACAACTTCCGGGTCATGTGGCCAGCATGACCAAGCCGCTTCTGGTGAAACCAGAGCAGTGCACAGAAACGCCGTTTACCTTTCCACTGGAGCGATACCTATTTATCTACTTGCACTTTGACATGCTTTCAAACTGCTAGGTTGGCAGCAGTTGGGACTGAGCAACGGGAGCTCACCCCGTCACGGGGATTCGAACCGCCGACCTTCTGATTGGCAAGCCCTAGGCTCTGTGGTTTAGACCACAGCACCACCCGCATGAGCTAGCTGCTAATAGGAAAGTTGGTTCTTCAAAAACTTGGGTCCTAGCCTATGTTGGACTTTATAACGCAACATCAATATCTTAAGTTTGCAATTTAATCTTTATTGGTTTTAAATATTGAATCCATTCACCACAAAAAGAACAAAAGAAAAAAACAAATTGCATCAAATACAAAGAAAATGTTACATATAAAATAAAGTTATTCCATACATTGAGACTTCTATCTTTCTCAGTATGGGTCCTTTGTTTCCTTATTGACTGCATATTGTATGAACTTTAACTTATCATAAAAGGTAAAGGGCCCCCTGACCATTAGATCCAGTCGTGACCGACTCTGGGGTTGTGGCGCTCATCTCGCATTATTAGCCGAGGGAGCCGGCGTACAGCTTCCAGGTCATGTGGCCAGAATGACTAAGCCGCTTCTGGCGAACCAGGGCAGTGCACGGAAACGCCATTTACCTTCCTGCTGGACCGGTACCTATTTATCTACTTGCACTTTGACATGCTTTTGAACTGTTAGGTTGGCAGGAGCAGGGACCGAGCAACGGGAGCTAACCCCGTCGCAGGGATTCGAACCACCGACCTTCTGATCAGCAAGTCATAGGCTCTGTGGTTTAACCCACAGCGCCACCCGCATCCCTTTAACTTATCATAAATTGCCTATAATCTTTGTAGTGTATAACACTGCAGAAGTTAATTAAAGCATGTCAAAGATTTCATATACGAACAATGTTCTTTTAAATATAATCCGTATATATCCCATTCTTTGTTAAACCTTTGGTTTGTCTGCTTCCTAATTTTTCCTGTCATCTTTGCCAATTCTACATATTTGAATTATTTTTCCTGCCACTCCATTTTAGTTGGTATTTTATCTCCCTTCCACCATTTGGCTATCAGGTCAACATCTTAAATTTAGGCAGCCAGTGCAGATTCTTCAGGGCATGTGTAAGAACATTTGATTGTGTGGCACCAGTCAACAACCTGATTGCCACATTCTGCACCACCTGAAGCCTCTGGGCTGTCCTCAAGGGCAGAGCATGTGATCAAGAGTTTACAAGAGCATGCAGTACAACAGATAAGCATGGGTGATCCCTGCCACTAATTCATCCTGGTGAGCTATCCCAAATGTAACTGAGATGAAGCACAGAGTTTCCTTATCCCAGGAAAAGGGCCAAGTAGATCCATGGAAAAGGGAGCACATGAAGTCCATGGGATCTTCTGTGGTTTGTTTTAGATAGCAATAATCACATTCATTCAAATGTGTCTGGATGAAGCCAATTACCTAGATCAATCTCAACAAGGTGCTCTTGAGATGTTTTGGACTACGGTTTGCCATCATCCCTCAACATTGGCCATGTTGGCTGGGGCTGATGGGAAAAGAATGTTTTCAAACAGTGTACTAACACACCTCTTCTTGGTGATACAGTGGTACCTCGGTTTTTGAACGTAATCCGTTTCGGAAGACCATTTGGCGTCCGAAACGTTCAAAAACCGAGGCGCAAAGGGTGGTCTGTAGTTTCAATGGAGAAAATTAGGGGGGTGCAGCAGAAGCCGTTCAACTTCTGAGGTGCATTCAAAAATGGAAGCATGAAACCAAAACGTTCAGCTTCTGAGACGCTCGAAAACTGATATACCACTGTATATTAAAAATAGCTACATGAATTTTTCACAAAAACAAAACAGGCCAATGCATTAGAATTTCCTCCTATTTTCTCCAATTTAGGGGGCAAAAACCCTAAATGTGGCCCTTTCTTCAGCATATAGTGTTAAATCCATTTAAAGAAGACTTCCTGCGGAGCTAAAAAAATAATAATCAAATACAGTAGCTAAGAAGCCTGCAAGTTGAGGGGAAGAGTGTGATATAGTAGATATCCATTTGCTGTCTTAAGTGATATGATATAGAAGAAATGCATTAGTCTTCTAGGCTGCAGGAGCTCAGCAGAGCAGAAAAACACACAGTCTTAACTTCAGAGATAAGAATGGCAGAACTGTACAGTTAAAAATGGAGTTTACTCAGCTCTGCAGTTCTCAGACTTAGTTTTGAAAGGTGGTCTCCCTATTAATGCAGATATCAGGCACCGTTTGTGCCATCTCAGATGTACATTGTGGCTGGCCCATCTGCCTCCCTGTGAGAAGAAAGAAAGAAAGAAAGAAAGAAAGAAAGAAAGAAAGAAAGAAAGAAAGAAAGAAAGAAAGTTTTCCTTCTGTGAAATCCCTTGGCTTGTTTTAAGATCCAAGCTTCCTTTTGGATGATTCCTCCCTCCTCCCACAACTCCAGACCCACAGGAACATAAGAAGAGCTCCAGCATTGTGTTGTCACAATGGCCAACTAGATGCCTATAGGAAGCCCAGGGCCGGGTTTAGGTTTGATGGGACCCTAAGCTACTGAAGGTAATGGGGCCCTGTATATGTACAGCTGTCAACAACAAATTGTCACTTTTTGTGTGTTGCATGTATATGCTATATGGTAATTTATGGACCTAATAGGTATGCTACATGTTGCCATGCCACCAGTCCATGCACCCTATATATAGAAATGAGCAAACCAGTGATATTTTAGGGAGCAGGTTAGCAGGCGGGGCCCATTACTTACATCATAGGAGCCTACACAACACAAAACACTGTTGCTGTATGTAGGGGTTTTTTTTTTTGTTTTTTATCATATTTTGGAAATGTACATCCAGTTGTTTTTGTTTTTATTTTTTGGGGGGGCCACAAGAGAGTAGAGCCCTAAGCTATAGCTTGTTTAGCTTATACAGTGGTACCTCGGGTTACATACGCTTCAGGTTACATACGCTTCAGGTTACATACTCTGCTAACCCAGAAATAGTACCTCGGGTTAAGAACTTTGCTTCAGGATGATAACAGAAATTGTGCTCCGGCGGCGCGGCGGCAGCGGGAGGCCCCATTAGCTAAAGTGGTGCTTCAGGTTAAGAACAGTTTCTTTTTTAAAAAAAATTATTTTTATTCAATTTCCAATATAAAATTTTAAACATACATTTTCAATATTGTCACAGATACATATCTTTTACTTCCTTCAGCTCATCCGTGAATCTTCCGTTTTCTAATCTTCTATCCGCAATTCTAAATTTAACATTGCCTTTTATTTTAAATAAACCTATTCCCTTGTTCCCTTTTTTACAACGTTTCTAATACTTATTTCTTCACAAAGCTTCCTGTAAACCCACAAACGTTATTTGTACATCACATATGCTTTTCGTATAGTCTACAAATTTACTCCAGTCCTCAGTAAACTTGTGATTTCATCGGTTTCGAACCTTTCCTGTTAATTTGTCTAATTCTGCGTAGTCCATCAGTTTCATTCTCCATTCTTCTATCGATGGTAATTCTTCCTGCTTCCATTTTTGGGCCAGTAGTATCCTTGCCGCTGTTACTGCATATAAAAATAATCTATGATCCTTCCTATTTATTTCATTTCCAACCATTCCTAACAAAAAAAGCTTCTGGTTTTTAAACAAATGTATATTTCAACATTTTTTTCAGTTCATTATATATCACTTCCCAGAAGGCTCTCACCTTTTTACATTCCCACCACATATGATAAAATGTTCCCTCTTTTTCTTTACATTTCCAACATTTATTACATACTTTAGGTTAAGAACAGTTTCAGGTTAAGAATGGACCTCCGGAACAAATTAAGTACTTAACCCGAGGTACCACTGTACGGTAAATCCGGCACTTAGAAGCCCACAAACAGGGCTTCAGTGCCACAACTCTCCCTGGCTACTGGTATTCAGAGGGATGCTACCTCTCATACTAGAGGCAATATCTAGCCAACAAGAGCAAAAGCCACTGATGGTCTTTCCCTCCATGAGTTTATTTAATTCTCCCACCTTGCTTGGGGCATAAATCCCCCCCCCCCCATATACACACACCAGAAATTATTTTTTAAGGGTTGCAAGTGGTTGCAAGGGAGAAGAGGGGACAGGGAAAATAATAGAAATTGATACAGAAACCAACCAACCCTACAAGAACAAAGCGACAAAAGAACAAAAACACATTTCTTTTTATTTTCAAATTCCAGGGAGTGAGTGGCTTTGCAGCTTACATAGCCACAATGGTACCTTACCACCCATACACAAGAAATACTCGTAGCAGAAGGCTCAGGGGTACTGGCCACACTCTTCATTTATTTTATTTATTTCATAAACTCTTACACCACTTGATTGTGAATTAAAAACCCTAAACCCTCAAAGAGGTTTACAAAAAGTTAAAATAAAATCTAGAAAAATTGCACAACCCTGCTTTAAAACATACAAAGGTTTGAATACTAAAACAGATTAAAATTACCTAAGCTTCGTAAGGTAATCTGGATAGGCTTGTCTATTTTATTTTATTATTTTATTTTATTTTATTTTATTTTATTTTATTTTATTAAAACACATTTATTCAAAAGTTACAATACAGCTTTGGCCACTGTCATAATATTACAGAACGACCACTCCAATCCTCAATCTCTTGTCTACAATAATGTTTTTAAAGCTAAAGGGACCCCTGACCATTAGGTCCAGTCGTGGCCGACTCTGGGGTTGTGGCACTCATCTCACTTTATTGGCTGAGGGAGCCGGCGTACAGCTTCCGGGTCATGTGGCCACCATGCCTAAGCCACTTCTGGCGAACCAGAACAGCGCATGGAAACACCGTTTACCTTCCCGCCAGAGTGGTACCTATTTATCTACTTGCACTTTGACATGCTTTCAAACTGCTAGGTTGGCAGGAGCAGGGACCGAGCAACGGGAGCTCACCCCATCACAGGGATTCGAACCACCGACCTTCTGATTGGCAAGTCCTAGGCTTTGTGGTTTAACCCACAGCGCCACCCACGTCCCTTTTTTTAGCTCGTACCTAAAAGAGTACTGCAATGGTGCCTGCTTGATATCAATAAGCAGGGAGTTCCAACGTTCAGGGGCTGCCACACTAAATGATAGGAGTTATTACAAATGTGGAACAGATGTGGCACATTACTGTTGTGTATAAAGCAGAACTCAGAATCTGGAGTACTGTCACCCATCTGGTCATCATACCAGCCAAATGCATTCATCTGCTTCATGAACATCTTAGCCTCCAACACTAGAAAGGCAGTCCAGACTCAGCAACTCAAAGCACCTATAAAATACAACACACATAAATGGTACCGCCAGCGCCTGCACAGAGCAATCTAATGTGCATTGGCTACAGGCTTGCAGTTTTGCCCAGCAGACTTAAGTTCCAATACTCAGCTGGAAAGCAAAGCTGTTCTGTTTCTGACTTGCTGGGAATCTATATTGAGGATTATTTTCCGTTTGATAACTCATCTATGAAACCTGGGGGTCCAGATTCCAAGGTTGCATCACAGATACCAAATCCCCACTGGAGACCTTAAGAAGGCTTTTGACTGTTTAAACGGGAGAGAAATGAATTGGCTGGCAAACGTTACTTGCAAAGAGACAACTAAATCGAGCAATTGCATTGATTAATTGATTAAAGGTTGCAGCCTTCATTTTTAATTGCTTTGATGTTCCTTTAGTCGGATCAGGTTGAATGCTCGAGATAATATGTCTTTACAACTTACTTATTTCCTTATCAAATTTATATACTGCCCTTCACCAAAAGATCTTGAGGCAGTTCACAAGATGAAAACATGAGAGCACAAATAAATAGTCATAACAGAAGCAACAAAACAGTAAACTCTTCCATAAACACATTTAAAAGGCTGTAGAATATTGCCGATCAGAAGGTCAGTGGTTCGAATCCCTGTGACAGGGTGAGCTCCCATTGCTTGGTCCCTGCTCCTGCCAAACTTGCAGTTCAAAAGCACATCAAAGTGCAAGTAGATAAATAGGTACCGCTCCAGCAAGAAGGTAAATGGTGTTTCCGTGTGCTGCTCTGGTTCACCAGAAGCGGCTTAGTCATGCTGGCCACATGACCCCAAGACCTGGTTGAAGAGGAACATTTTTGCCTGGTGCCTAGAAATATATACTGAAGGTCATCATAACAGCCAGATGATCGTACAGCCAGGTCATCTTAACACCCCAGACGTACCTCTCTGGGGAGAGCATTCCACAACCTAATATTTTGCACATTTTTTTTTGGAAACAAACTCCGTTGACTTCATGGGACTTAATTCAAAGTAAGCATGAATAGAGTTGCACCTCAGACTGAAGGAATTGATATCTCTTTCTGATCTTTACGGTATTTCATTAATTCCTAAAAGCAACAGTGCTGGGACTGGTTTTGGAGGTACATGCAATTTCCAAAATTAATTGCACCAGCACCATAGACAAACCTCTTCAATCTGACCTAAATCACTTTCAGTCAAAAGAGGCAGGTGCTTGCCTCAACTTGTCTCCTTTCAGGGATTGCGTCTCAGCACAAAGCTTTAGCGGTTATATATTTTGGCAGCCTGCCTAAGCTAACTTTTGATGGCACTTGTTATTGATGGAAAAGTTTTTGGCTTCTACAGCTAAAACCAAAGGCCCCAAAGAGTAAAGTTGAGAGAGAGAGAGAAAGAGAGAGATTATCTAAAAGCAAGTTCTTGAATGGACACTACAATCAGTCAAGATTACAAGGACTGTGAGAAATATCCTTCCAGGTTTATCAAAGGATATGCTTCCTGGCCTTTAGAGGAAAATTGAAAGACCCATTTATTTTGTAGAGCATTTGGCCAGTAGTGCCAGATCGGGTTTGTTTGCGGGGTTAACCTTTTAAGGAATTGTGGATCTAGTCTGCTCAGCTTTGAGTAGTTTTATTTTCCTGCCCAAAGCATATTTTTCTCTTTTGTTCCTGCTTTTTAATAATTTCATTATTTTAGACTTGCTCTGTTAGCTTCCAGTAATTAAAACCATAACACTACTTCAAGCGCAGAGAGAAACAGGATATAAATATTTTACATAATAATATCAGAACTTTTCTATTCCGGAAAAGGCAAATGAGGAAGGCTAATCATTTTGACTGAATCCCATTAGATCAAATCTGCAAACCTTTTAAGAACTATTCTCAGTCGCTGTAAGATAGCTAGAGGATGAATCACAAAGCTTTTTCAAAATAATAATAATAATCAAGCCTTTTGCAAACTCAAATAAAAGCACAGATTCACATTATGTAAACTATATAAAGTACTGGATAAAGGCAACACTGTGCAACTAGTCTGGGGGACATTTCCAGAGCAGGTTTTCTAGTTTCTACCCCTTTCTTTGAAAATGAGCGGAAAATTAGTTTTACCTCCCTCTGAAATCTTTGTGATGAGCCAAATATTTACAACAGTAGTGTGCTTGAAGATTATTTTCAAAATTGCAAGAGAAGGTGCACACAGATGCCTATGAATGAGCCGCCATTGATCAGAAGCCTCTGAATGACTGTAGTAGTTGTTGGTCCTGACAGGTAGTACAGCCATTTAGAGAAAGCATCTCTTGCAGTGTTGTTGCTTGCTTGCTCATCCCAGTGCCGGATTTATGTATAAGCTAAACAAGCTATAGTTTAGGGCCCCACTCTCTTGGGGCCCCGAAAAAAGTTAAAGGGAAAAAAACCTGTATGTACATTTCCAAAATATAAGATAAAAAACAAATAAAATAAAACCTACATACAGCAACAGTGTTTTGTGTTGTGTAGGCTCCTATTTGTTATGTGCAAATGGCTTTAGATACCTGTTAGGTCCATAAATGACCATATAGCCATATATTCAACACACAAAAAACAGCGACAATTTGTTGTTGACAAAGGACAGCTGGACATATAAAGGGCCCCATTACCTTCATTAGCTTAGGGCCTCATCAAACCTAAATCCGGCCCTGGCTCATCCCCTAGCAATAATAATTGTAGAGTTGGGACCCTGACAATCATCTAGTCCAGGGGTCAGCAAACTTTTTCAGCAGGGGGCCAGTCCACTGTCCCTCAGACCTTGTGGGGGGCAGATTATATTGGGGGGGGGGTTGAACAAATTCCTATGCCCCACAAATAACCCAGAGATGCATTTTAAATAAAAGCACAACTTCTACTGATGTAAAAACATGCTGATTCCCGGACCGTCTGCGGGCCGGATTTAGAAGGCGATTGGGCCAGATCCAGCCCCCAGGCTTTAGTTTGCCTACCCCCTAGAATGCAGGAACAGGCAGCTGTCCAATATGCAGATCAAACCTGCAACCTTGGCATTTACCAGCACCATGCTCTAACCAACTGAGCTATCCATCGTAAAGGTAAAGGGACCCCTGACCATTAGGTCCAGTCATGACCGACTCTGGGGTTGTGGCGCTCATCTCTCTTTATTGGCCGAGGGAGCCGGCGTACACCTTCCGGGGTCATGTGGCCAGCATGACTAAGCCGCTTCTGGCGAACCAGAGCAGCGCACGGAAACACCATTTACCTTCCCACCAGAGCAGTAACTATTTATCTACTTGCACTTTGACGTGCTTTCAAACTGCTAGGTTGGCAGGAGCAGGGACCGAGCAACAGGAGCGGGGATTCGAACCGCCAACCTTCTGATCGGCAAGCCCTAGGCTCTGTGGTTTAACCCACAGCACCACCCACGTCCCCATATCCAACATATTTTTCACTATTGCTATGAGAAACTGAACACTGACGAGGTGGGTGGGTGGCGGAAAAAAGAGCCACAACGTGGAGAGAAGGGGGAAGGAATCTCTGAGCAGCCATTTATAGGCTACAATCTCCTGTAGGACTAGTACTGCTGTTTGGATTCAACAGCCTATACAGTGGTATGTCAGGTTAAGAACTTAATTCGTTCTGGAGGTCTGTTCTTAACCTGAAACTGTTCTTAACCTGAGGTACCACTTTAGCTAATGGGGCCTCTCGCTGTACCCGCGCCGCCGCTGCACAATTTCTGTTCTCATTCTGAAGCATAGTTCTTAACCTGAAACACTATTTCTGGGTTAGCGGAGTCTGTAACCTGAAGCGTCTGTACAGGTACCACTGTACAATACATGATGGCCCTGAATGATCCAGAGATACATTACAAAAAAATAACATGCACAGGTTGCATGTACAAAAAAGCTGCAAAAAATGAGTAAATGGACAGGTAGCCAAGGAACACGCAAAGTTTGGTTCCGTATGAGTCACCTAAATATTTTGTTTCAACATTCTGGAAAGAATTGCCTGGCTGAAATGTACCCCATTTGCTGGGAGGGGAAAGTGCATTCAGAAAACAGCTGATGCCTTTAAAGCGAGAAGCTGGGTTAGTGGGTTAAAAGTGACAGAAATGAGAACTGGCAGGTAAAATGTCCACCAATATTTTCTAGTTAGTCTAAATTGCCAGAAACAAGCGAATGTGAAATTGTTGAGGAAAGTGTTTTGCTTTTGCCACAGTAAGGAATACAGGCTTTAATGTAAAATTCCTCAGCGTTCAGTGCTAGCTGTTAGGCTGCCGTTGCTGTTGTTGCTTTTTCACTTCCCCAGGTGCTTTCTGCAATTGTAGCAGAAATCATTCCAGTAAACACTTGTCCAGATTATTGCAAATAGAGAGGTATTTCCTCCTATTAGAACGCAAAATTTAACTGAAGCAACTGGTGTCTAGTTTGATAAAATGCATTGTAGGCCTTAAAAAGGTTACGATTAAAAGTTTATTCTTTTTCACAAAATTTTTCACAAAATTCTTTTTCACATTCATATTCTCTTTCTCGTGTCTTCTCTCTCTCTCTCTCTCTCTCTCTCTCTCTCACACACACACACACACACACACAAGCACACACACACTGAATTGGGGAACACATGTCTAACAGCAGATTACAGAGCTAGTTTTCCAGTGCAACTCTTTAAAACAAAGGAGTTCCTCATCTAGCAAAATTTAAGTGTTTCCTTGGCCTCCAAAGGGATTTGAGGGAACATTTCCCTGTCTTCAAAGTAGCCTTGGGGAGGCTGATCAAATGCCTGCACCCTCAAAAAGAGGCAGCTATTACCTCTGCTAAAGAAAGAGAAAAAAATCAAGGCACAATGCAGATAGCATAGTATCAAAATTTTTATCCAGTGGGGCTAAAAGAAGCCTTGGGAGTGTTTTTTGAACTGAAAAATGGTGTGGCCTTTCCAAGTTCCATTGATCAGATCTTTATCAGAACTTCCCCTCCCCTCTCCTGCCTTGAAGGAAAAATATGTCAGGACGATCCAATAATTCCTTTACATTCATTTAAATGCTTCTACGTTGTCATTCAGGGACTCAGGTGGCACTGTGGGTTAAACCACAGAGCCTAGGACTTGCCGATCAGAAGGTTGGCAGTTCGAATCCCCATGACGGGGTGAGCTCCCGTTGCTCGGTCCCTGCTCCTGCTAACCTAACAGTTCGAAAGCACGTCAAAGTGCAAGTAGATAAATAGGTACCGCTCCGGCGGGAAGGTAAACGGTGTTTCCATGCGCTGATCTGGTTCGCCAGAAGCGGCTTAGTCATGCTGGCCACATGACCTGGAAGCTGTACGCCGGCTCCCTCGGCCAGTAAAGCGAGATGAGCACCGCAACTCCAGAGTCGGTCATGACTGGACCTAATGGTCAGGGGTCCCTTTACCTTTACCTTATGTTGTCATTCATCACCCTGATGTTTTGAGAGAAGGAAGTATATAAAAACCTTTAAAAAGAAAGAAAGTACCTCCCTCATCATAAACACATCTCCCTCATTTTTATCTGTCCTAAGTCCAACTGATGTCAGGAGGGAGAGCACATAGCTAATATCCACACCGAAATCAGTGGAGGTTAAAAGCACTAAACTTAGAACACAGCAACCAGCAACTCTATTTGCTATTGAAAAATGCAACCCATACAGTTTTATGATTTCCACATGCTGCAGAATTCAGGTGGGTTTTTGTTTGTTTTTGGCATGGTAATTAATTGTATTGCTGGGGTGTAGAGTTGCATGCGTGTGATCCAGACAAAGTTATTTTGCGTTCTTTATTTCTGCTGCATTTTTACTATTTTGCAGAATTCACTACATGGAGAGTCAATGAACTACACAGAACACTGCAGTTTTGCCCACGATCACTGGAAATCTAGCCCTTAAGCGAACTCAAATCCCTTATTTCTCAAATGCTAATGAATAGAAATCAGTAAATATAATCAAGGTAAATATATCATTTTGGGGGCCTCCTTGTGGAACAACCAAGGCTATAAATCAAAATTTTCATTCATTTGAATTGTGCATGGATGGGGATGCTGATGGTAGGCACTTTTTGAAATTCTGGAACTGTACCAAAGATGGTTCTCTAACAGATCAGTTAATTTGCCCCTGTTGTGAGGTGACTGTTATCATTATTAAAAATCCTTTAATGTTCATCCTAATCAGTTTAATCAGTCAACAGAATCTCCAGCAGGAGCATTTGTTGATAAGACCTTAATAGTTTCATTCCTCTGTTAATGATATTGAAACACGGCACAGATGTTGGCTTTGAACATGAGATGAACATGAGCTATACAGCCTGATTTGTATTTTTCCCTCGTTGTGCTGGGTTGTGGATGTACATCTTATCTTGTCTTATCTGGATCAAAGCGGAGATGGATGCTAGATTCAGATCAGGTGTGCTCTTCTCCCTGTTGCCCAGTCCAATATGGCACCACTACTCATATTGTTATGAGTTTGTGGGTGATAGACCACTATACATTCCTTGATCCAGTAAGTGTTAGAATTGAATCATGGTCTGAAGTGTTAAACTGGGTGCCATGAACCCAGCAAGTGTTAAAAGCTAAATAAGCCAGGCTACCTTCCTGTGTTCTGGAGATGGCCTGGCTTGATGGGTCATTCAAAAAACAAAGGAAAGGTGATAGGGGCTCTGTTAGAAAGACAAAAGTGAGAGTTTAATGTGGGCAGGCCAGGTCTTCCTGTTATATACCTGCTGGGATTGACAAGGCATATGACCCTCACCTGAATCTCATAGCTCTCCTGACAGGTGATTTGGTCTGCAGCCACAGTGTGGAGATAAAGGAAGAGATTGCCCACTCTATTATTCAAATTAGGCTCCACTGTTTTTCTTACCAACCCCTTCTCAATGAATTATTCAATTTCAATCTAGTATGTAAATTCTCAAAACTTTCTTATTTGTTAATTCGAGCAGCTACTGCTCTCACTTCATTACAAACAGTATTTCTACCTGCAACACACTTGAGCAAACCTGCTCCTCTTCCTATCACAGATATTTTGTTTCCATTTGCGACTGTAGCTCTGATTAGTTATCATTTAACTCTTGGGGGAAATAATTAGCATCACACATCATGTGCATGGAAGTTGCTGGACCATTTAACCAACTAGAAGGATTACTGTTAATAGCACCAGTTTTCCTGTGACTTGATATTGCTGGATAGTTCTGATGAACTGCAAAAGCATTTTTAGTTTGCTTTCTGTTGCCACCCTGGAACTTTTCTTAGTGCCACTTTGTTTTGTATGATTGCTTGCAAATGAAAGAAAACAACTTTTGAATATGTTGATAATATAATTTTGGTTACTGAGAACAAACAAGATTGTACAAAAACAAGATTGGGTGCAGGCCTGGCCAGGACACAGGCATCCTGACTGACAAAGGTGACCTGTGTGCTTGCTTGCTTGATTAACAGCTGTTTCGTACTTCAAGGTCCCTGCTCTCCCTTCTTATGGTCTTTGTAATGGTCCTGGAGACTCCAATAGAGAGCATTCCATGTCAAGAAGGAGGGCAAGTGGGCACGCTATCAAATGACAGGGCAGGAGCTACACGGAGCAGGGTCTTTTCACTGGTGGTGCCCATTGTATGCCTCGCTCTTCCCAGACCTGTTCTCTTTCGGCCTGTATTTTGGAACTTTATAATTTAGGAAGACTTTGGAAGAACTGGTTGACGAGTCTTATCAGTCACTGACGTATGAGCAGATTTTATTTGCTGCTGTTCAGCGTAATGGAGTTGGCCAGGACACCAGAAGGGATACAATTTATGAGCTTTCTCCATTATCTGCACAGCAGGGGGTGCTTAGTCAACAGAGCAAAGGCTGAGCTGAAGCATTCCCTCCTGGTTATCTGCTTTCATCAACAGGGGTCGCTGTTTGGTAGTACCCAATTGGTTAGCTGTCAGATTCTAGAGCTCCCTATTGGTGGCTCTTAGGTAATTCCCAAAATACAGAGTCCATTCATAAAACACAGTGTTCATTCATAAAGCAGTAAAATCTCCATTGCTACATATTGGGTGTATATTTCAGCTGTTGAATGTACAGGTTTATGGCCATGCTGTAATGTAGTGCTTATGCAGCTGTGAATAAAAAGTGGCTGGCCTCATTGTCTCAGGGTTTGGGGAGGGAGGTGGCAAAACTGATTTCCAATAAGTGCCCCCCTTTATTTCCATAACAAGTCATTGAGTCTGTACTCTGAATAGTGACACCAGGAACCTAGAAAGTGCAGGGCTTGTCAGTCCATCTCCTGCACAGTCTCATCAGGGCTGACCTTAAGGCAATTGGAGCAAATTGGCCAAATTGGGCACCATGTGCCGCTCCTAAGGGGCCCCTGTACCAGGGCAATGTAGATGGGTTTTATTTATATCTATAAGATTTTGCAGAATTTGGCTGTGAAGTGGGGCCCTACAAAAAAAATTCAAGTTGTGCCCCACTGGCTAGCCCTACGTCTCATAGTTGCTGGTGCCTGAGTTGCCCTGCACTTCCATGAAGTCTTGGGTTTGCAATTTTGGGAGATGTGAGACTGTAGCACTGAGAAGAGGGCAGGCTGGGGAGGCCCCCTAGATTTAGAGGCCCGAGTTGCCCTGGCCTCACATGAAGTCTTGGGTTTGCAATTATGGGAGAGGGGAGACTGCCCGCTGGGTAGCGGATGGGCTGGTGAGGCCCCCTAGATTTAGAGGCCCTAGGCTTCAGCCTACTTAGCCTATACATAAATCCGACACTGCCCAAGGGTCATCTAGTCCAACCTTCTGCAATGCAGGAATCTCAACTAAAGCATCCATGACAGAGGATCATCCAACCTCTGCTTACATACATCCAAGGAAGGAGAGTCCACAACCGCTGGAGGGAGTCTGATCCACTGTTGAACAGTTCTTACAGTCAAAAGGTTTTTCTTGATGCTTAGTCGGAAGCTCCTTTCTTGTAACTTGAAGCCATTGGTTTGAGTCCTACCCTCCAGAGCAGGAGAAAACAAGCTTGCTCTCTCTTTCATGTGACAGCCCACAAAATATTTGAGGACAGCTATCATATCTCCTCTCGGTCACCTCTTTTCCAGGGTAAACATACCCAGCTCCTTCAACCGTTCCTCATATGGCTTGGTTTCCAGACCCTTGATCATCTCAGTTGCCCTCGTATGATGTTTGCTTTCAGCTTGAATCCAAGGCTGTAGCTAAGGGAGAAACAAGATCCTTTGGGGGTGTTAATGCTGTGAACCCCTCCATTGCAGGCTCAGGTTGTATATGTGTGTAAATAAACCATATATCCTAAAGCCACAACAGTCTCTGCTGTGCCTCATCTCAAAAAAAGAAACATGAATCCTGGATAAGCGCCTGGAACCCCTCACCACTCAGAGATTAGAGTGGCATGCAACAATATTTTGTGGTGCTAGCATACTTAGAGGCAAGTACTATCTTGCCTCTATATTTGTGTATATTTCTGCTAACCTCTCTGGGAAACATTTTGTTTGAAAAGTGGCCTATAATTTAAGATAATAAAATAGAAAATAGAGTTGAATAGTATCCCAGCACATCATATACTGTGATTATGCCAGAGTTAACAAACATTGTAACACTGATGTATCTGGCAGCTATTCAAGTTCCAGTCTTTTAAGATGAGTACATAGCATTCCAGAATGAAAAGCCAATGTTCACGTAAGCCATCCTTCTGACGGCGGGATTAGAAGTTTAAATCCTACAGTCGGATGCTTTGTTTATTCAGAGATGCTTCAGATAGCACAAATCGTGGCCTGAGCTATGCAGAGAAGATTAAAAAAATGTCACTACTGGCACTCCAGAAATGCAAAGCTGGGTATTTCAGTTCACAGCCAATCACTTGGAAACATGAACACACAAGCCTTTGATGTGTGGGCCATAGGTGTCTGATGCAAAAGGCTGGACTTCTGTCAGGAAGGCAAATTTCCCAATGTGATATCATTGTGTGAAAACAATAAAGAAATTACGCAACAGTGAGTCTGTAGCAATGGCATAACTGCACAGAGACCCTCCAAAGGAACAACAACGACAATTTTATTATTTATACCCCGCCCATCTGGCTGGGTTTCCCCAGCCGCTTACAGCTTATATAAAAACACAGCATATATAAAAACCTTCCACTAGTCTCAGTGGTGGTTCCCCATTTGCAGATTGCCCTCCCTGGTGAGATGTATCTGCCTCTGTCATTACTGAAATGCAGGAGAAATGTATCAACATTTCTGGTTGCCCAGACATTTGATGGCTGAGACACTCTTCCTGGAAACCATGAGATACCGTATTTTTCGCTCTGTAAGACACACTTTTCCCCTCCTAAAAAGTAAGGGGAAATGTGTGTGCGTCTTATGGAGCAAATGCAGGCTCCATGGCTTCAGCGAAAGCAACACACCGACCCTTCTTGCTATCCTGGCTTCAGGGATAGCCGCTGGAAGCCTCCGGATGCTTCGCATTGCTTTTGCTGAAGACAGGAGAGCAAGAGGGATCGATCATTTTTCCCCCTTGTTCTTCTCCTCTAAAACTAGGTGCATCTTATGGTCGGGTGCGTCTTATAGAGCGAAAAATACGGTAACTGTTTTACCTGCTTTTAGAATTTTAAAAAAAGAAATGTTTGCTTATTGATGTGTTTGCCACCTTCTGCTCCTTCAGGAGGAAGAGTGGGCTATAAATTGAATTAATACTTCTATGGGGTGGGATATGCGAAAAAGTGGAAAGTAAAAGAGGTATCTGCGAAAGAAACCTGGCAGAATAAACTGATAGAATACATAGAATTTGTAACTATGACTGTGAAACTAAGAAAAAAGGATGAGTCACAGATAAGAGTGGAACTGTTCTGGAGAATATCGTAGAGGATACAATATTCAATTTAATTTACAAGTATGAGTTAACATTTGGCAGCAGTTAACATAAAATAAAGGAAGATTTGAGAGGAAAACGGGTGGAATATTGGGATATGCAGCCGACTAAGGTTTGCTTAGAAAGCCATGGAGAAATGGACTGGGAAGTCCTAGGAAAAGAGATAAATGATGAATATGGTATATTGTGTGCATAAAAAATTGTACAAAATGCATAAAAAATGAATTAATACTATTATCAATAATTATGCAATAACCATGTAATAGCATTCGGTTTTGACCTGGTTTATTTATGGGGAAGCTTTGCAGGAAACCAGTCAAACTTGTGAGTGGTGCTTCCATTCAGGCCATATAACACCAGTCCTGCTCAAACTGCAATTGCTCCCAATATGCTACCGGCCCCAATTCAATGTTTTGTTGCTAACTTGTAAAGTCACAAGTACCGGAAGGAGCGACTCTTTGATTATCTGCCAGCCTGTGTCTTGCCACCCCAGACTCCTTGAAATAGTAGTCATAGTACTACTACTAGTAGTAATAGGACCCCTGGATGGTTACATCCAGCCAAAGGTGACAACGGGGTTGCAGTGCTCATCTTGCTTTCAGGCTGAGGGAGCCGGTGTTTGTCCACAGACAGCTTTCTGGATCATGTGGCCGGGATGACTAAACTGCCTCTGGTGCAATGGGACACCATGACGGAAGCCACAGAGCATGGAAATGCTGTTTACCTTCTCCAGCACCTATTCTCCAATACCTGTTTATCTACTTGCACTGGCATGGTTTCAAACGCGGGGATTCGAACTGCCAACCTTCTGATCAGCAAGCCCAAGAGGCCCAGTGATATAGACCACAGCGCCACCCGCGTCCCTACAACAGTTGACTTCGTCAACTAATAATAATAATTATAATGGGGTGTGGGGTGGCGGCACAGGGAAGAGTTGCTTCCTTTATGGAACTCCCTTCTAGACTCAAGACTCTTAAGCGCAAGCACTACACAACCATCTGATTGCTGAGCGTTTGGGAAGTGCTTCTGACCTCAGATGATTGATGGGTGAATGGTCCCGCCCACTTTATTATTAGTATTATTATTATGTATTAAATTTGTATACTGCCCTAAACCCACAGGTCTCAGGGTGGTTCACAAGATAAAATCGCAAGATAAAAACACAAAATACATAATAAAAACAAAAACAAGAACAACCTAACACCCCCTGACCTGTCCAAGTTGGCCCATTAGGGTTGGGCAGGGTTCAGTCCTACCAGAGCCCCAAATGGTCCCCCCCCCCCGGCCGAAAGATGCATTGTGAAGACACATCTTTCAAATCGGGTTTGCGGGGCAGAGTAAAACTGTTTTTAATTCTGTTATCCCTGTAAAACTGTGTTTGTGTGTAGTGATTATATATTGGTCCTGAAAAGCAACATTGTGTGTATACACACACACACACACATACACACACACATTATTGTTGTTGTTGTTTAGTTGTTTAGTCGTGACTGACTCTTCGTGACCCCATGGACCAGAGCACATCAGGCACTTCTGTCTTCTACTGCCTCCTGCAGTTTGATCAAACTCATGCTGGCAGCTTCGAGAACACTGTCCAACCATCTCGTCCTCTGTCATCCCCTTCTCCTTGTGCCCTCCATCATTCCCAACATCAGGGTCTTTTCCAGGGAGTCTTCTCTTCTCATGAGGTGACCAAAGTATTGAAGTCTCAGCTTCAGGATCTGTCCTTCCAGTGAGCACTCAGGGCTGATTTCCTTAAGAATGGAGAGGTTTGATCTTCTTGCAGTCCATGGGACACTCAAGAGTCTCCTCCAACACCGTAATTCAAAAGCATCAATATACAGTGGTACCTCGGGTTAAGTACTTAATTCGTTCTGGAGGTCCGTTCTTAACCTGAAACTGTTCTTAACCTAAAGCACCACTTTAGCTAATGGGGCCTCCTGCTGCTGTTCCGCCAGAGCACGATTTCTGTTCTCATCCTGAAGCAAAGTTCTTAACCTGAAGCACCATTTCTGGGTTAGCGGAGTCTGTAACCAGAAGTGTATGTAATCTGAGGTACCACTGTACCTATATCTATCTTTTTCATTATTTGGGGCTTCATTAATTAAAAGCTAAAATGAATAAAAGTTGCAGGTCGCTGCAGTTTTTATCCTACAAGGCATCAAACTGGTGTTTCGTAGGACATGCAGAGGAGGGAGGGGACTCAAAAGTTTGACAGCGCCACATAACCCAAAACGCCTTTGCTGTTCAGCTCCAGAGTCCCTCTGCCAGTCCAAGACCTTGGCATGCCCTCCTTCCCAATCATCTCTCGTGTGCTTTAACTGCCGTGTGACAGCCAGGCTTCACCTGTTGAACTACTGGCTGCTGCTCTCCCCCCCCCCCCCATCTCTCTCTCTCACACACACACAGAGACAGAGAGTGAGAGTCAGAGAGGTGCGTGCGCGAAACCCTGAAACCCAGCCAGGCGCAATCCGGGTATAGCTGCCCCCGCCCATTTCCTCTCCCACCCTCCTTAAGGTGTAAGGCTGGGCGCGCGCCGGGGCTGATCTCGTCTCGCGTTCCGCGTGGATCCCTTCCACGGGGACCCCTCGGGCTCCTTCCCGGCCGCCCCGCGCCCTCCTCCAGTCCTGCGCAGTGGCAGGAAAGGGCTGGAGAAGCGCTCCGGCGACCAATTGCGGCGCCGAGAGGAGGGGCGCCCGCCGGGGATCGTGCCCGCCTCCCGGGCGGGGCGCGCACACCAGCCGGAGAGGGACGGACGGAGGGAGGGAGGGATGGAGGCTGATCGCTGCGCGCCCGGCTCGCCTCCGCCGCCGATCGCCTCCTCCTGCCTTCTCCCTGGCGGCGAGCAGGCTGCCGCCCCTACCGAGCCGCCGACGTGGCCCCCGGACCCGGATCGCCCCGTGCCCGCGGAGCTGCTGGAGTTCGACGACGACGAGGACCTGGAAGTGTTCAGCAAGGTAGAGGGAAGGGGGAATCCCTCTTTCCCCTGGGCTCCCGGGGAGCCTGCCAGCCCCCTTGGCTTCCCTGGGGGTGGGGTGGAGGCAGGCAGAGCCGTCCCCCGACGGGGCGCCCCCGCTCTCCTCCCCACCTCCAAGCGCAAGGCGCTCCACCCTCTCCAGATCCCGCCGCCCTTTGCCCTGAAGTTGGCTGGCTGGGAAGAAAAAGTTCTCTTTCTCTTTATTTTTCCCGCATCCACCCCCCGCAACCCGACCAACAGGCTTGTGATGAGGGGACCGGGACAAGAAGGGCAGGCGACCCGCCCCGTCCGGGCCCCTCTCTGCCTCGCGCCCTCCTTGTCGGTGAAAGGCTGGGGGACTCCGAGAAGTTTTGCCAAGCGCTCCTCCGGTCCGCCCGCATCAGCAGGGAAGGTTAGCATCCCCGCCCTTGGCAGGAAGGCGAGAAAGGGGCGGGGAGACAGCGCCGCCCACGGAACCACGAGGCTCTTCCTCTCACGGTCGTGGGTTCGAGTCCTACGTCGGGAGGAAGGTTCCTGCCTCGCAGGGAGTCCCTTCCAACTTTACGTTTCTAGGTTGGGTCTGCAGGTTCCCTCTTGGTGCAGGGCATCGCTGAGTCTGCTGCTGGCATAAAGGGTGACCTATGCCTTTGATTTTCCCAACCCACGGGGATGAGGAACTGGTGTCCCCAGGATCCCTGATTGGCCATGCTAGGTGTGGCTGAGGGTCATCGGAGATTAGAAGCGTCAGGATGGCCATAGGAGATTTCCCACCCCACCCCACCCCGTTCATGATCTGGGGGGTTCTTTTTAATGCCGCAGAGCTCTGCAAATGAATTTGGACCCAAGCAAGCTTCAGGCATCCTTTTTGGAACAAAAATTCATGTTGCCCTGATTACCCTTCCTAAGACTGCTCAGCCATCGCAGCCCATGGAAGTGGTGAGATGTCAAGTGTCCCTTTTCTGGCGTGTTCATGAAGATTGGTGCTCATGATGGTTATCAGGGCAGTTGCATGCAACCCTGCTTTTGACACTTGTTTGTGCCTGCAAACTTTTCAGGGAGGATATAGGCCACATTCACATCATACCTTTAAAGCGCTATGGTACCACTTTCAACAGTCCCCCAAAGAATTCTGGGAAGTGTAGTTTGTTAAGGGTGCTGAGAGTTCTTAGAAGGCTCCTATTCTCCCCTGCCCTCAACTGCAGAGCTACAGTTTAGCTGTCAGTTTTTCTTGCCACAGAACTCTGGGAATTGCAGCTCTGGGAGGGGTGTTGTAACAACCCTCTTCTCCCTTTACAAACTACATTTCCCAGAATTCCTTGCAGGAAGCCATGATTGCTTAAAGTGCTTTAGCGCTTTAAATGTATGATGCCAGTGTGGTTATAGTTTCATTTCCAATCAGTGCACATCCCATAACTTTTTATACCACAAATGTTCCGGTTTTATTTTTTATTTTCCCCTTGCTTTTGCTGTGCTATAGTGCAGGAATGCCCCACCAGATGGCAATGATGTGATAACACTGAGAAAGCATTCAGAACAACTAATAAAATGAAATGATGTGTGGATGACCCAGTATAAATCCACCACCAGTGTGCACTATTGTTGTGTCAGTTACATGTTGCAAAAGATACCTGCAAACAACATAGGTCAGGAGGGGCTTTGAAGGATACTTTATACTTGCCATGAGACTGTGGGAAGCAGACTTCTTGTGATGACTAATTTTCTCCTTGCTTTAATAATTGGTGGTGTGTATCACATTGGATCAGGAGCATCATGTTCTTTCTCCATATCTAGTAGACATGAGAGGAGGGTGTGGAGACTCTGCAGTGTCCCTAATTTACGCCATGAGTTCTTTCAAATAATCATACTTTGTAAATAATAATAATAATAATAATAATAATAATAATAATCTCACCCATCTGACAGGGTTGACCCAGCCACTCTGTGCGGCTACCAGAACATATAAAAACAAAATAAAACATCAAACATTAAAAAGCTTCCCTATACTGGGCTGCCTTCGGATGTTTCCTAAACATTACATAATTACTCATCTCCTTAACATTTGATGCGAGGGCATTCCACAGGATGGGCGCCACCACTGAGAAGGCCCCCTCTCGGGTTCCTTGTAACCTCACTTTTTGCAGTGTGGGAGCTGCCAGAAGGCCCTCGGAGCTGGACCTCAATGTCCGGGCTGAATGATGGGGGTGGAGACGCTCCTTCAGGTATAGAGGGCCAAGGCCGTTTAGGACTTCTGAAAACTCATGGTCTTTCCCAGAAGTTAAGTGTGGAAGAAATGGGATTATTCCATTTATTTTTTTCTGGTGCAAGTTATTCTCATGAAAGGGGTGAGTGACTTACCCAAGACCAGGCAAAGGCAAACTCGGCCCTCCAGATGTTTTGGGACTACAACTCCCATCATCCCTGACCACTGGCCCTGTTAGCTAGGGATGATGGGAGTTGTAGTCCCAGAACATCTGGAGGGCCGAGTTTGCCTATGTCTGCCCAAGACCATTGAGTGATCTTTATGAGCTTATTCCAGGATTAGAACCCACCTCTTCCCAATCCACATCCCACCATTCTGCATAGCTCCAAGTGTTCTAGCAAGGATCCACAAATCTTGCCTTTTGGTTCACTAATCAGCTGTAATTTGTGGCCACCACTGACTGCTTCTCTCTCCCAAGTCTGGTTTGCAGCCAAAAATATGGGGTACAGGAAGGATGCTCCATCGTGCTCTGGGCTTTGAAGCAAGCAGAAGCAATTACAAATCTCTTGTGCTGCTCCCACCTGTTGTTTAGTCATGTCCGACTCTTCATGACCCTATGGACCAGAGCACGCCAGGCACTCCTGTCTTCCACTGCCTCGTGCAGTTTGGTCAAATTCATGCTGGTAGCTTAGAGAACACTGTCCAACCATCTTGTCCTCTGTCGTCCCCTTCTCCTTGTGCCCTCAATCTTTCCCAACTTCAGGGTCTTTTCCAGGGAGTCTTCTCTTCTCATGAGGTGACCAAAGTATTGGAGCCTCAGCTTCAGGATCTGTCCTTCCAGTGAGCACTCAGAGCTGATTTCCTTCAGAATGGATAGGTTTGATCTTCTTGCAGTCCATGGGACTCTCAAGAGTCTCCTCCAGCACCATAATTCAAAAGCATCAATTCTTTGGCGATCAGCCTTCTTTATGGTCCAGCTCTCACTTCCCCTTCGTGGATCACTGCCTTGCCATGGCAAAGGGGCTTGAATAACTCAGAGAAGCTATGAGCTATGCCATGCAGGGCCACCCGAGATGGACAGGTCATAGTGGAGAGTTTTGACCAATCGTGATCCACCTGGAGCAGGAACCGGCAAGCCACTCCAGTATCTCTGCCAAGAAAACTCCATGGACAAAGACAACAGGCATATAAAAGCTCCAACCTACTTGATGGCTAAGCACAACTTCACGAAGCACCTACCTTCCCTCCTTCTTGCAGTTTAGGAAAGGGTTTATTTCATGCACTGCCATTTGGAAGAGGAGGAGACAGTCTTGGAGTGGCTTCCTCCTGCTCCATTGACCATAGTGATGAAATAGACTCCCTGCTCCACAATAGGACTTGAGTGATGGGGGTCTCTAATGTTGCCCGGAAAGGGAGCTGTTGCATGTGGATCTGAAGAAGACTAAGCGAGGAGCAGGCAACTCCCATCTCATGCGGGGGTTATGTTCTGAGGCACCACACATGGAGTGAAACTTCGCACATTTGAAACGCCATTGGCAGATCCTGCAAACACCCATTGGAAACCCTTGGAAAACCCCTTAAAAACCAGCAGCACTTACCAGCCGGGCACAAATACTGGCAATCGCTCCCTCCAAACCTCTTTACTCAAACTCCAACTCTCCACAGGCCTCAACAGTTGGTTGAAGGGCTCCTGGGATTGCACTTGCAAAGGCTGGGGGGATTGCTAGGCACTGTTTATGCACCTTTTTGCCCTTTCTGGGCTATTTTGACATTTTAAAAGTTGCTTCCTGGTTCAGTGCAATGAGGCGGTCGCAAGTCAATTAGACGCGCATAAATTGGTCATTGCCTGTATTTCTGGGCCAAATGCCACAATTAACAGGAGGGTGTATAAACGCCCTGCTGGCGAATGAGGAAGGACAAATGCAGATAGCGTATAACCTCCCCACAAACAAATAAGGAGGAATGCACATTGATGACTGGATACAATCTAACCTCCATGTTAGGTAGCTCTGAGGGAGATTCCCTGACTGAAATTCTGGAGAGTGGCTGCCAATCCAAGTACAGTGGTACCTTGGGTTAAGTACTTAATTCATTCCGGAGGTCCGTTCTTAACCTGAAACTGTTCTTAACCTGAAGCACCACTTGAGCTAATGGGGCCTCCTGCTGCTGCCGCGCCGCCGGAGCATGATTTCTGTTCTCATCCTGAAGCAAAGTTCTTAACCCGAGGTACTATTTCTGGGTTAGCGGAGTCTGTAACCTGAAGCATATGTAACTTGAAGCGTATGTAACCCAAGGTACCACTGTAGAGAATACTGAATTTGATGGACCAGTGGCCTGACTGTATTCCTTCCTAAGGGTTATAGCCTGATACTTTGTATTATTGTTGTTGTTGATACTTCTTTAGTCAGTAAGTGAAATTGTATACCAGCCTTCATCTGCAGATCTCAGAAATTTGTATACAGTGGTATCTTGGTTCTCAAACTTAATCTGTTCCGGAAGTCCGTTCCAAAACCAAAGCATTCCGAAACCAAGGTGCACTTTCCCATACAAAGTCATGCAAAATGGATTAATCCGTTCCAGACTTTTAAAAACAACCCCTAAAACAGCAATTTAACATGAATTTTACTCTCTAACGAGACCATCGATCCATAAAATGAAAGCAGTAAACAATGTACTGCAGTCACACAATCAATTGATCAATCAATCAATCAGTAGCTGAACCGGGTTCCACAGTCACTAAAACAAAACAAAAGAGCCACAAATACAAAAACGCAAAATAAATAGCAAAAAGAGACAGACCCCAGCGTAACACTCAAAACGGAAGTGTGGCATTCAAATCAGAAGTGTGGCACTCAAAATGGAGCACGTTCGGCTTACGAAAAATGTTTGCAAACTGGAACACTTACTTCTAGGTTTGCAGTGTTTGGGTTCCAAGTTGTTTGAATACCAAGGTGTTTGAGATCCAAGTTACCACTGTACTGCCCTCCATCCGCAGATCTCAAGATAAAATTACAAAAAAGAACCTCAGAATACATAGTAAAAGTAAGAACAATAACAAACCAATAATTCCCCCTCCCACAGCATATTTAAAGGGGCTTCGTATATTCTAAAGTGCTAACCACCACTGTTATATATTCTCAGGCAAAGATTTTAGTTTTTAAGGTCAGAGTTTGGTTCGAAAGGCTCATGGCAAGCACCGAATGCGGAACTGCAAATTCTTGCTGAAACGCGCAGCGGTAAATTAATCATGGCGTATTTCATTGCGAAGAAATTAGTGACTAACAGTCGTTTTGTATTTCTTGAGTTTGTTAAATGGCAGCATGTGCATTTGAATCTCTTTCTCTGATCCAAACGTCAGGAGCCCTGCCACTAGGTAGGAATGCCTGCGGCACTAGCCTGGGTCAAGTCAGGTCAGTCTGTAACTATTTTATTGTTATTATTTATATGTTAAACTATTTCTACCCTTCCTTTCCATTAAAAGAAGAAACCGAGCTGGCTTACAAATAGATTTAGGTACAGCTTCATGATATACAATTAAAAAAAAATATAAAGCCTAGAAACAAGTTTAAGATAAAACAGCAGACAGATTTGAGTCAAGTAAAGAAACTGGAAATGTAAAATATTTCACAAATTGGCAGAAAAAAAATTGCCTGATAGAAGAGGAAGCTGTGCTTTGGTCTTTAGAAGGTCTTTAGATGCAAGTGAGACAGGTCTCCCTAGGGAGAGAATTCCCAAGCCACTGAGGCGGCCATCTCCTATATCCAAACTAAGTGAAATTCAGATATTGAAGAGACGCAAAGGAGAACTTCCCTAGAAGCTCTTAGGCTGTGTACATGTTTCTGTTTTATTCTGGCTCCAGTGCACTCCCACCTCTGGTATTTGAAGCCATGATACTAGCCACAATCCACATCTATATCTCATAGATCAGACTGTTTTTGGCCCACAACTCCCATGATCCCTAGCTAGCAGGACCAGTGGTCAGGGATGATGGGAATTGTAGTCTCAAAACATCTGGAGGGCCGAGTTGGAGGAAGCCTGTCGTAGTTCCTTGATAAACACTGCTGTCTGGTGCATTTCCCCTTAGGCCAGTTTCCATCTGATTTGAAGGTATAGGGCACATTCACTTTGCTGTTAAGTTGAGGTGTATACATTTGAGGCAGACTTTGCGCATGCACGTACGACAGCTTCGTGCATATGAGTCAAGGTGAGTTGCAGAGGTGGAAAAGCCAAGCAGCCAATGTGTATTCAGTGAATGCATCCCTGCTATGCACAGCAATGTGCAAGTGTGACTTGAGATGGAGAAGGGCCTGGGGACGATCTCGCTGTGTGTTCAGCTGATAATGTGCACATAGTCTTAGTGAGCAGGCAGGCTACTGGTTGTTAGCATCTGAACACTGCCATGCTCAAATAGGCCAAGGAGAAGTCATGGAGGGGTTTTCCTGGCAACCCCTCATGCATTAAAAGAACATAGAATCATAGAGTTGTAAAATTGGAAGGAACCACAAGTGTCATCTAGTGCAGGCTATTATTATTATTATTGTTGTTGTTATTATTTTATTTGTACCCCACCCATTTGACTGGGTTGCCCCAGGCACTCTGGGTGGCTTCCAACAAATTTAGGTAAAGGAACCCCTGACCATTAGGTCCAGTCATGGCCGACTCTGGGGTTGTGGCGCTCATCTCGCTTTATTGGCCGAGGGAGCCGGTGTACAGTTTCTGGGTCATGTGGCCAGCATGACTAAGCAGCTTCTGGCGAACCAGAGCAGCCTACGGAAACACTGTTTACCTTCCCGCTGGAGTGGTACCTATTTATCTACTTGCACTTTGACGTGCTTTCGAACTGCTAGGTTGGCAGGAGCAGGGACCGAGCAATGGGAGCTCACCCCGTCGCTGGGTTTCGTACCGCCGACCTTCTGATCGGCAAGTCCTAGGCTCTGTGGTTTAACCCACAGTGACACCCACGTCCCTTTCCCCAGCAAATTTAAGGCATAATAAAACATTAAAAACTGCCTTCAGATGTCTTCTTAAAGCTGCATAGTTATTTATCTCTTTGACATCTGAGGGGAGGGCACCACTGCTGAGAAGGCCCTCTGCCTGGTTCCCTGTAACTTCCTTCTTGCAATGAGGGAACCTCCAGAAGGTCCTTGGAGCTGGACCTCAGTGTCCAGGCTCAAGGATGGGAGTGGAGACGCTCCTTCAAGTATACAGGGCCAAGGCCATTTAGGGCTTTAAAGGGGAACCTAGATGAGGCCAGAGTGTTCCTTTGTGTGGAAGAGCTGTGTGTGCAAGAGTTCAAGTCCCTTTCAGTATGCTCCAAACCTGTGGATGGCAGGCGTGTGTGTAGTGACCAGGGGCATTGGTATGTGTGGTGGGATTAGTTCACATTACCCACAACCCCCTTGCACAGTTGTGTGTATGTGTGTGTTTGTGTAGGGTCATGTTAACCTTTGTTGTCCAAGTAATTGTCTATGCTTCAGGGCAGAAGAATGGGAAATATTGAGAAAAGAGTGTAAAGGCAAGCCTGTCAGTTGGGAAAGGAGCAAAAACAAAACCCTAAAGAGCCATGTGGCAGAGGAAATTTGAAACCACGAGCAGGATATTTATGACCGATGGCTGTCCTGAAGCAGGAAGTTTGTAGAAGACTTTGAACCGTCCGCATGGCCAGAATTAAAGCCATTTGGGGCATGAGAGAATTTGGCAATCAGAAGGTGGCACCTTGGAACACAAAAGAATTATGTTACTTCCATGATCAATCTGTGAGGTATAACTGTTCCAGGCTACTGTAGTTCACCAGTTACTGGTTCAAAACCAGCTGTTTGAAATGGCAAACATTCAACCCCTGCTGCCTTTCTACAAATTAAGCAGAAGAGCATTCACAGAGCAGCTGTAGGAGACGACACACATTTTTCATTCTTGAAAACCCGTGTTCACAGATCTGTTTATGACAGAAATTTATGGAGTGAAAAATCCAAATGTCAGCATCTTAGATTTGACTGCTAGATTTGCTCCTGAATAGACGCCTAAGAGGCATTAATGAATCATTTATGAATTGTACACTTCTCCTAATGTTTAAAAACACATCCGGCTAATGCTGAAATAATATTTCTGCTTCTGCTCTGTGTACAGAATCCTCTTTGGTTGGCGATGGGGTAAACACTGGAAGGCAACAATTTAATACTTGAATATGCTGATTCCAAAGTCCTTCAGAACAGGAGCAGATTCTGTCAAGTGAATTTGGGGGAAGTGGATGGGCTGAAATAGGTGTGTGTGTTTGAGATAGAGAGAGAGAGAGAGAGAGAGAGAAGGAGAGAGAGAGCTTCATTTCTTCTCCTTAGCCATCCCTCTGCAAATCACACCCTTCCCCACACTTTGTTTTTTGTTTTGTTTTGTTTTTAATAATATTTATTGAGAATTTTAAGATTACAAAGAAACAAAGAAAAAAGAAAGAAGGAAAAAACTAGTAACATTTAAACAATACGAATCAATAAAGAAAAAACAAGGTCAAAAACAAAACAAAACACATAATACCTCAAGATCAAAAAGCAAAAATAGACAAAGAATTTAAAAACAAATCCAATATTCCCAAATCATTAACTGTCATTACCTTGTTTCATCGACCTCCTCACACCTCCCTTTTTTGTATTCTAGTTGTTAATTATCTCAGCAAATCCTTTCCATGTTTCATAATATTCTGTCATTAAATTACCTTAATCTATTTTAACCTTATCTTACCATAAAAGGCCCTAAAACTTAAATCTTATTTATACCAAATTCTCTTAACCATGACATATTCTTACATAATTCTTTTTAACATTTCTGCTAAAGCCAAATAATTTCATTCCAACATTTTTCTAATACTCTTTACTTTTACAAGATTTTCCTAAATAAATTGTTTAAAACTTACTTCCAATCTTCATCCAACGTCTCTTTCTCCTGGTCTCAGGTTTTGTCAGTCCTTTCTATCCCATCCATCTAGTCCATCAACCTGGTAGCCTTACCTTCCCCACACTTTGAACAAATTTGTGTGTTGCACGCAAGGAGTCCCAGATTGTGAGAGCCTCCATAGAAATTAATAGGAACCTTCCCCATCTTGGCATTCTCCAGATGCATTAGACTACAGCCAGCATTCAAAATTGGGCAGGCTCCAGGTGCATTTTGCCCTGGCTATCAGCCACTTGCGACCAAGTGAAGATTTCCAGGTGCTAGGATGGTGACTGACATTATTGCACTTGGGCAAAAAAAATGAGAGGCACAAATACAAGATGGGGGACACCTGGCTTGAGAGGAGTACATGTGAAAAGGATCTAGGAGTCTTGGTTGACCACAAACTTGACATGAGCCAACAGTGTGACGCGGCAGCTAAAAAAGCCAATGCAATTCTGGGCCTCATCAATAGGAGTATAGCATCTAGATCAAGGGAAGTAATAGTGCCACTGTATTCTGCTCTGGTCAGACCTCACCTGGAGTACTGTGTCCAGTTCTGGGCACCACAGTTCAAGAAGGACACTGACAAACTGGAACGTGTCCAGAGGAGGGCAACCAAAATGGTCAAAGGCCTGGAAACGATGCCTTATGAGGAACGGCTAAGGGAGCTGGGCATGTTTAGCCTGGAGAAGAGGAGGTTAAGGGGTGATATGATAGCCATGTTCAAATATATAAAAGGATGTCACATAGAGGAGGGTGAAAGGTTGCTTTCTCATCTCCAGAGAAGCGGACACGGAGCAATGGATCCAAACTACAAGAAAGAAGATTCCACTTAAACATTAGGAAGAACTTCCTGACAGTAAGAGCTGTTCGACAGTGGAATTTGCTGCCAAGGAGTGTGGTGGAGTCTCCTACTTTGGAGGTCTTTAAGCAGAGGCTTGACAACCATATGTCAGGAGTGCTCTGATGGTGTTTCCTGCTTGGCAGGGGGTTGGACTCGATGGCCCTTGTGGTCTCTTCCAACTCTATGATTCTATGATTCTATCTCCATCATCTGGAGGTGCATGCCTGGGGATCCTTGGATCTTGACTGTTTTCACACACTAATACCACACCCTGTGGAATTTTATCAGTTTTTTATCAGAATTTTATCAGTTATCTTTTATCTGCACAATCGGAATGAATTTCAGGAACCAAAACGTCGTAACCCTGCTTTAAGGAGCCATTTGGCACCTAGCTTATATATCTGAGTTTCTAACACTGACTACAATACCCATCATCCTTGACTGTTGGCCATGCTCGCTGAGGCTGATGGGAGTTGCTAGCTGTCTTCACTAAGATTTTTAGCCATTCCTGTGTCAAAATACCATTTTCTGATATTGGTACACTGTGGTATAGCAATATTGAATGGGAAGCAGCCTTCTCATTGTTTCCTGGTCAGTATTTACTTTTTATTTTATTTTCATAAACCGGTTTTTACGAACATTAATAAAAGATTTCCTATGAAATCAATATTAATATGAAGGAAATTCCTCCGTTTCCATGCCCCCTCTATGTATTCATCTGCAAAGTTTGCTGCCTAACCAAAACATTATTTTTCTAGTGCATGAGTACCTGGAGGTAAATTGACTTCATATATCATTTTTTGCAGCTTGCACAATAGAAATAAAACAGCTCCCTAAATGGTGAAAAATGAGAATCTTAAAACTGTCAAGTGTAATAATCCAGATTATTACTCAAAGCATAAACATAAAGCACATGTGATTTTAGCAACTGCCTGGCTGTGTGGCCTAATGGTGCCCCTGGTGTTTAGAAAGCTTGGAAGGTGCCTTGGAAGATAATAATGTAGGCCATCACCCTTTGTCATCATTCCTGATAGGCATTAGATCCCCGGACTTTTATATTCTGTATAAAGAACTTTGACTAATATGTTTTAAAAGGTTACAAAACTGCTCTGCAGAGGGCTGCTTTTGTGGTTTATCTGTGTCAGACATCTGCTTTGAAATCTAGCTGGCACCGGGGAACAACTTATGCCAATTTATCCCTTTTCTGCCTTTGGAGCCAGCGTGGCTCTGCAGCTAAGAGTATATATTATGAAATTTAAAGTTACCAGTTTAAATTTCACCTCTGCCATAAACTCACTATGCTGTGTGGCTTTCAGCAATTCTTTCAGACTTAGATCACCCATCTGCAGGATACGAGTACAGTGGTACCTCGGGTTACCACTGCTAACCCAGAAATAGTACCTCGGGTTAAGAACTTTGCTTCAGGATGAGAACAGAAATCGTGCGGCGGCAGCGGGAGGCCCCATTAGCTAAAGTAGTACCTCAGGTTAAGAACAGTTTCAGGTTAAGAACGGACCTCCAGAACAAATTAAGTTCTTAACCTGAGGTACAACTGTATATGAAACTTATATATTTAAAGGCAGTGCTGTTTTTCTAGAAAAAGAGGTGCCGGAACTCACCATGAATGCCCCCCTTGTTTCTCTTACAGTGGCAATGGCACCCACCTGACAGGCGCCGGAACTAAATTCCGGCAAGTTCCGGCTGAAAAAAGACCTAATTAAAGGCAGTAAGGAGTTTGATGGTGAAGCGCTCAAGGCATGCATATCTGATTCCCATTTTCCAGCACCCTTAAACTACAGTTCCCAAGCTTCTTTGGAGGAAGCCATGTGCTCGAAAAGTATGGTGTCAGTGTGCCCTCGGGCAGAAGGAAGTCATGAGGGTGTTTCGGAGATTATTTGTGGCACAGGAACGGCCAGAAGCCCTCCTGGTTTTGCGTCCGTCAGGTTGGAAGGTAGAAGAGCTGGAAGGGGATGAAGCATGCCAGTTCCAGGGTTCATTCTGGAAGCAGGTCAGGGGGGAGAATGCAAAGCCACCCCAACACTCAAAACTGCCCCCACATTTCCTCTCTACCATTGGAGAGCTGATAGCAGAGGAGCAATGTGGGTGGTTCTTTCCATGTGTCTGGGATGGCCTCCCTTTCTACCCACAGAGAGGGAGATCCACAATCTCCTATGGCCTTTGGAATGCCATCTCAGGGATCATAGGATTGTGCCCAAAATGTGTTATATCCATGTCCTGCATGGGGTAACTGTGCCCCTGAAGGGCCAGGTATGCAGCCTGGAAGTCATTTTGGAGGTGCGGGTTAATTCTGTGTCCAGGGCTGCTGTCTACCAGCTCCACCTGGTACGCAGGCTGAGACCCTACCTGCCCGCGGAACTATCTCGCCACAGTGGTGCATGCTCTAGTTATCTCCCGCTTGGACTACTGCAATGCGCTCTACGTGGGGCTGCCTTAGAAGGTGACCTGGAAACTGCAATTAATCCAGAATGCGGCAGTCAGGCTGGTGACTGGGAGCGGCCGCCAAGACCACATAACACTGGTCTTGAAAGACCTACACTGGGCCCCAGTACATTTCTGAGCACAATTCAAAGTGTTGGTTCTGACCTTTAAAGCCCTAAACGGCCTCAGCCTGAAGGAGCGTCTCCACCCCCATCATTCAGCCCGGACACTGAGGTCCTGCTCCAAGGGCCGTTCTGGCGGTTCCCTCACTGCGAGAAGTCCCTCCCATCAGATGTCAAGGAAATAAACAACTATCTGACTTTTAGAAGACATCTGAAGGCAACCCTGTTTGATGTTTTATCGTGTTTTTAATATTCTGTTGGGAGCCTCCCAGAGTGGCTAGGGAAACCCAGCCAGATGGGCGGGGTATAAATAATAAATTTATTATTATTATTATTATTATTATTATTATTATTATTATTATTATTATTAGCATCACTGAAGTTGAGCCAATAAAAATATTTAAGTTTCGATTCCATTACCCCCCCCCCCTTTGTGTGATAGCAGAAGACACATGCAAGCTGATGGGTTTGATAAACTGTGGCAAATTACAAGTGAAAGAGCAAATCACTTTTAAGTAATATTAAAATTAAGCAGATCCACCTGTAGGCTTACAGTTTAGAGACACAGTGCCAGGGGGGCAGGACAGAAAATTAAAGGGTGGGGAAAGAGACTGAAGGCCAGTAAGAAAGTTCCAGGGTAAATAGATGATGATGATTTATCCATTTGATTTAGATTCTACCTTTTCTTCCCAAAAGAGTCCAGGGCTAACATACATTATAAATACTGGAACATAACTAAAAGTGTTGCCAAATTATTATTTTTTAATGGTTTCAAACCCACTTTTGGTATAGATATCTAAATTTCCAAGCTGTGCTCCCATTGCGAAATATAAATGGTTCTGTAAGGTTTAGGTTTTAGATTGGAAGCTTTGCTGTACAAGTGTCATGCTGCAGCAGAGAAAGAAAGACGAGACCGTAGATCTAGATAAGGAAGACCACGGAAATACTTGAAAGTAAGCATAAGAAGCTTAGTGCAAAGTTGACAAGCAGGAGCAAGCTGGTGAATGGAGTAGTACAAAGGAGTAAGTGATCTGAATGATGAGAGGGAGGTATCATGGCAGTGAGGACAGTTAAGGCACAGCAGAGAGGTTTAAGTAGGAAGGCAGGCATCAAAACTTAAAATAATTGAGGGGTGAGCTGTGCCAAATGGGGCCATTGGGCATAGGCCAGACTCTGAGGGGGCTGAGTGGATCCCCAGGGAGAGAATCCCAGCTGGGCAGGGGTGGGGAGAGAGGTGTGGCTTTTTGGGGAATCTCTTCATCTGGGGTGCTGGTAGGAAAATCTCTGGAGGGGCTCCCAGGCTGCCTTGGCTTCTCCCACCTTTTCAGGAATCTGTGACTCTTAAAAGTCATCCTAGAGAGGGACCCCTAAAAAGGGGGAGTTTCAATTCCTCCCAGGTTCTGTTCTTCCCTGGAAGCTAAATTCCACCCCCCTCACCATGCCCAGGGCAAGCTGAAGCTTCTGATGCATTGGAGGTCGAAGGATCCAAACACAGGACACTGCCTTATGTGGAGTCCAGCCATGGGTCCACCTGGGAATCTACAACTTGTTTTAGATTCTGAGCTCCTCAGGAAAGATGAGGCTGAATCTGAATGGAAGGAGGAAGGTGGATTGCTGACCCGCTCAGGCTGTTAACTGGGCCCCTCTCCACAACCTCTGAGATTTCCCACCCAGGAGCCTTAGAGACATCTGGAGAGACTCTGATACCCAAGTCTGAGCTCATCTGCTTGCTTGAAAAATATAAATACTGAGATGTTGGTTGTCCAGGATAAACTGAAAGCAGACAATGGAGAAGACGGCCAGAATTGTCGGGGGTCATGTGTAGTTTTATTCAGAATAACAAACCACTTAAATGTCTGGATTGTGGAATGTGCTACAGTCAGTGTGCACAACTAACTTCACATCGACAAAGAGAAACCATGACACACAGGAGAAACCATTTAAATGTATGGAGCATGGAAAGAGTGAGAGTAGAACACTTAAGAAACATCAACAGACTCACACAGGGGAAACTATTTAGATGAATGGAAGGCTGAAAGGGTTTCAGTCCGGGTTGACTTCTTCACATCAACAAACTTGCATATGGGCTAAACCATTTAGATGCATCAAATATGCAAAGAGCTTCAGGAGTCAGAACTTACTGTACGTCTACAAACTCATACAGAGACAAACAGAAAGAGAAGTGTTTTTTGTTTTGTTTTTTGTATTTCCCTTACTTACCATCAATGAACTCACACAGGGGAGAAACCAGTTAAATGTCTGCAATGTGGAAGGACCTTCAGTGAGAAACCCATAGAAAGCATCAATGGGCTCACACAGGGGATAAACCATTTAAATGTATGCAGTGTTAGAATACTGCTTTAAATGCATACTGCATATGAGGCCAAAGACAAGGCAAAAGTCTACACACAGAGACAAAAGGAAAGAGCATTTTTTTAAAAGTACTTGAAGAGAGGCACAAACAAACTACATTATCTATAACAAGAGAAAATGATGTTGAAAAATACATTGAAAAACCCTTGAAGCCATTTATGGTGGATCAAATGTACCAAAAGCAGACGGCGAGTACTCTGTGAAACAACCAGAACTTGCAAGATGGAATAGCATTCACATTTGTGCTTTCACTAGGGCTGGATAGACCTTTTTGAGATATTGTAATGCAAGATGCAGTTCCATGATGGAAGAAAGATGGGATATAGACATAAGAAAATATATACCCAGCCCAACTGTTTTGCCAGTCAACCAATTGTACTTAACACCTAGAAGATTATGCACATCTCAATCTACATTAAAAAAAAAACCAGCAAAAACATTCTACCAGTTCATTTGGGCTCAGATAAGCATCACGATACATATTGGGGAGTGAGCATCCATATATTAAGATACAGCTTTGGAAGGAGGGTTTCTGGTGAGAAACTGACATGGGGAAAAGATTGAAGTATTTTGGTCCTGACCAAGTTTGGGAATGGGCCTTGTGGCTGCACTTTATAAACAAAAAAGATGTGATCTGCCTAAGCATTATTTTGAATGACATGCATAAAGTTACATCTAGTGTGACCCTTATTTTATCCATGTTGCATATGACATGAGAGAAGGTAGTTCATTGAAGGACATCCCATCTGGTTTGTGGCAAAGGTGAAGAACTGCACCAGGGACTTCCGAATCTATGGATCATTCCCTTAGCCACATTGGTTCTCTAACTCTAATCGTAGAGAGGCAGTGATTTGTGTTTGTGGGACAGAAAAGTTAAAAACAACCACTCAATATTCAATGCAAAGAAAGGCTCCCATGGCAGCTCAGAGAGTTTTTCGGGCTGCAAAGTCACCTTTTTGTGTGACTTAGCAATTTATATCTTGTAATGATCTGCCAGGAAAAGAAGCATGGAATACTGGCACTTTAGCCATTGTAAAAATGTGGTTTCCAGTGCAAAGTTAAGCTTCCTTTGTACAAAGGGGTTCTGTTGCTCGAAAAGAAACAAAAAGGCAGAGATGCATGACCTCTGGAAATCAGGGAAAGCACCACAGTCATCCCAGACTTGAAGGGCATTTTCACGGCAATAAAAGCTATTGTGCCTTGCTGGTTGATTGATATGTTCCCCCCCCCCTTGCTGCTTCATTGATAACTGAGTAGCCAGTTTTCAAGGCGATTGCCATTGTGGATCTGGATGTTGCCTGACAATAAAAAAAACATCTAGTTGAGCCTGGTGTGCCAGCGCAGGGGGCAGGGATGCAATGCTGGAGAAGTGTTTTGAGAAAGCCTGAGAATAAAATACTTTATTATATAGGGAAAAAGCAGTTAACCAGAGAGAAATGAGTCAATAATTTAATCTTCAAGTGTTAATGGCTCCCACTGTTGTTGTTTAGTCATGTCCGACTCTTCGCGACCCCATGGACCAGAGCACACCAGGCATTTCTGTCTTCCACTGCCTCCCGCAGTTTGCTCCAACTCATGCTGGTAGCTTTGAGAACACTACCCAACCATCTTGTCCTCTGTCGTCTCCTTCTCCTTGTGCCCTCCATCTTTCCCAACATCAGGGTCTTTTTCAGGGAGTCTTGTCTTCTCATGAGGTGGCCAAAGTATTGGAGCCTCAGCTTCAGGATCTGTCCTTCCAGTGAGCACTCAGGGCTGATTTCCTTAAGAATGGATAGGTTTGATCTTCTTGCAGTCCATGGGACTCTCAAGAGTCTCCTCCAGCACCATAATTCAAAAGCATCCCATTAGGAGCCATTAAATCGCACATTGAGCCATCTTACAGTGCCATACAAGACCCAGGCTGGAGAATCCTTGGTCCTGCAACTGTTGCTGAACTACGGCTCCCATCAAGCTTGGCAAATGGCCAAGGAAGATGGGAGTTGTCCTTTAGCAACATCTGGAAGGCCACAGTTTCCACAGACCTGCATTGCATCATCATCGGTGGCGGACTTTGGGCTCTCAAATTTCAGCGGCACTCTGTGCGATGCTAAAATCTGGCATTCCACACCCCACCCCGTTCTGCAGCATTGTTTTGACCCCCCCCCTGCAGTGGGGCACCCAGTTGGTCACACTACCCTAAAACTACCTCTGCCATCATCCCAGTTCCCAGCGGTGGCTCCTCACTCCTCCAACTGTCACCTCTCCACAGGGGCTTCTGTTAAGCCACTGTACCCTGAGGTGAGCGAGAAGCAGCAGTTACAGCCTCTTCTCAATGTGCAATGGCCTTTTCTATTAATATTGTAAACCCGTGCGCTGCTTGGATTCAAGCCGAGATAATTCACCATTTGCTTACTTTCCATGACATTCAAAAATAGCTGCCTAAGGTAGGAATGGTCCTGACAGTGCCAAATGGTAGGAATGGTTCTGGTTAGTACTTGTCGATGCCCCCTTTTCCTCACAGTCTTGAAGACTGGTAGTGTTGTGATTACGATACATTCCTTTGGATTATGGTGAAAGCCCCACAGATGAGGTACAACCCTTGGCTATATTTTAGCCTCACAAACTATGACAAATCAATGATGTAATATAGGAGTCACTACGAGCTCTGATGACAACAAGTAAGTTGTATCTTTTTGGTGTAAGTGGCAATTCTTTAAAATGCCTTGTTTTGTCCACAGGATGCATCTCTCAACGAGATCAATTCATTCAGTCCTTTGATGCCCACATCCCCATCTTCGATGATCAACCAGTACAAATTTGACGATGAACCAGAATTAAAGGATCTTTTCATTACAGTTGACGATCCGGAAAGCCACATCACTGCCCTAGAGACGTTCATCACCTACAGAGTTGTTACAAAGGTTAGTTTTCTATTGCCCCAAATTTCCGCTTTGGCCGTTTAAAGTAAACTTTGCAGCTGGTACCGACGTCACAGGTGTTGTGTGGTACTTGGCGAGAAAGAAGCATATCTGTTCCGCTTGCCTTAGAGCAGGGGTTGGCAAGGTTTACCTCGCATGCGCCGGTTCACTCCAGTGGATCTCTCTCCGTGGACCGGATTGCGCGCCTGAGTGCACACACGATTTCCGGCATCTGTGCAGATGTGATTTCCAGCATCTTCATCTGCACAGACGTGATTTCCGGTGTCTGCGTCTGCACAGATGTGATTTCTGGTGTCTGCATCTATGCAGACGTGATTTCCGGCACCGTGGAAGTGAGTCCCCACGCCGGTTTAGCACAGCTCACGGGGACTCACCAAGCGGGTGACTCAGTTTGGAGTGGCTCGTGGGCCAGTTAAACAACCCCCATGGGCCACTTGTCACCCATGGGCCTTAAGTTGCCTACCCCACCTTAGAGGAAGCCAGATGTCAGAATATAGCTCCCATCATCCCTCACCACTGGGACTGATGGGAATCCAAGACTTTACCTGGGGGGCAGCTACTCCTACCTGAGAGGGCTTTGGGCTTGGGCTTTTCCAACAGCCATGTGACAGACTTTTTGAAATACGAATAATGTTGAAGGGTTTTTTTTACCCCCAAATAAGGGGGGTTTCAAAAGCTGTGTGTGATATAGCATGCGATTCTGCTGGGGGGGGAGGGAACGGTCAGCAAGAATGTTGATTGCACAAAATTGGAAGACTGGAGAAATACCAACTAAAGAACAACAAGAGAAGTTGATGAACTATGCAGAACTGGCAAAAATGACAGATAGATTAAGAGAAAAAGACAACAGTGACTTTGAAAAAGAATGGGAACCATTTATATTATATTTGCAGAAACAAAGAAAGTCAATAGACTTGATGGCAGGATTTAAATAAACATTCACATTATTAGTATCAGAAAACAGTGAAATATTATAGTGTGTTTAATTTTATTTTTAAGTTTTTAGGCTTGATGTTATGTTATTAATAACTTTTTCTGTTAGGAGATAGCAAAGTGGATGAAAAGAGAAACAAACCAGAAACAAAAGTTGGGGGAAGCCCTGGAAGGGAGGGAGGGAGGGAGGAATAAATAATAAATCTTAAGAAATTGAGATGTATGTAATGAATGAAAAAGAAAAATGAATAAATAAATAAAAAATGGTCAGAAATCCCATGGGGTGTCCTGGCCAAAGCTATTTATATGAATGGAAAGATAACAAGGAAGTGGTTTGGCAAGGCTGCCTGTCAGTTTATGATCGTTACCTTCTGCATACATACACACAAACGAACACACACCCCTACATCTATATCTACAGTTCTACACACACATATTCCTGCCTTGTGATTATGCTTTATAACCTTTCACAGATATTTCTCCTATACACATACACACACACGTTTGTCTGGCAGTTACATGACAATCTTAAAATGAGGGGTGATGAATATAGGAATATATTTGTGGCTACACTGAAATGTACTTTGCCCATTTTTAAAATAAAAAACAAAAACCATACAACCAGTCAATTTTGAAATCTCCCTGAGAAGTGCTGAGTTTCTAAGGACCAGCTTAGATCATAGAGTTGGAAGGGACCTCGAAGATCATCTAGTCCAACCCCCTGAAATGCACAACTTTTTTGTCCAAATGTGGGGCTCAAACCCAAGGCCCTGAGATGAAGAGTCTCATGCTTCACCAACTGAGTTATCCATCTACTGCTTTGAGTGCTTTTCTTTTTTTCTCCATTTGTAAGTGAAGGCGAGGATAGGCAGCTTGATCTTACGCATATTTGCTTGGAAGTCAGTCCAGTTGTATTCAGGGGGGGGGGCAGGGAGGAGCTTGTTCCCCAGTGCACAAGAAGATGCCACCCATTTTAGATTCTTCTCTGCAGGTTCTTCTCAAAAGGCTGCTTGAAGCTTAGACGTCTTCAGAGCACGCTGTAAATACAATCTGTGCTAATCTGTGCTGCAGTAAGACTGAATGATCTCATGAACCTAGCTCATGCTCAGAGTCATGAATTGTAGTTCTTCTCTGGCTGTGTGCAGTTCTTCGGATACAAAAGGACCTCTGTGCCGAAGCGGAAGTCCCATTCATAGTGGCTACTCAATAATCATGCACTGTTTGCTTTTAAAACACTCATTCTCTCCGCCAAATAGCCATTATACACCATGAGTGCCTGAAGGCCTTTTCGACATATGCATCATTTGACTGTCTTCTGTATGTTTTCTAGACAATGCGTGGTGAATTCGACTCCAGTGAGTATGAAGTTAGACGACGCTATCAAGATTTCCTTTGGTTAAAGGGAAGGCTTGAGGAAGCACACCCGACTCTCATCGTTCCCGTAGGTCTAATCAACTCTTGTTTTGTTAGGCAGAAAGCTGAGATTGAAAGAAGAGAAAAAGCACATTGGATGGGCTAAACTGATTTCTTAAGAGTGATAAGTGGTAACTGTTCTTTTTCTGCAGTGTGTCCTCTCCCTCGTATTTGTTCTAATGATGAAACCACTGCATATTTTATTTTGATTTGGTTCGCATGTAACACTAAACCATGTTCTAATGTTTTGAAGATAAGCCTAAGTGAGCCTTGGGCTTGCACTCTCCTACCTCCTCTCACCCTTTGAGCCTCTGCTTTTATTTTAGATGAATCACAGTTAGAATAATGCAAAAAACCCAAATCTTAAATGAAAGCAAGCCATGCCAGAGGAGGAGGAGAATGTGAGCCCATTGAATCACGTAGCCTCATTCTTGTGACACTATAAACTATGGTTTCGGGTTACATCCAAAGCAGACCAATATTTTTAGAATGGCTGTTTACATATACATGCAGTTACGTAGCTTAACTGTGTTTTCCCTTCCATTATCTTTCTGCCTTAGCCATTGCCTGAAAAATTCATAATGAAAGGAGTTGTGGAACGATTTAATGAAGAATTCATTGAAACGAGAAAGAAAGCACTGCATAAATTTTTAAACCGAATTGCTGATCATCCCACTTTAACTTTTAATGAGGACCTGAAAATTTTTCTTACTGCACAAGCCTGGGTAAAGATTCTTTTTTTTATTTTGTTGTTGTGGTTATCATAAAAGTAAGATTTGTCAAGTCTGACTGAAATAGGTACCTATCTAACTGGGTTAGGATGAATTCAGACTATTCCCACTTCTGTCCCCCAGGATTGTAATTAGGGAGAGGTTGTGTGCTAACTTCAGACACCTCTTTTCTTCTCCCTCACCCTTCAACATTCTCTGCACTGCAGGGAGAAAAGACCAAAACTGAGAGAAATCAGACAGAGAGAACTCCCTGTTTGCTCATTCAGAGCAAAAGATATCCTCCTTGCTTCTGTCTGGATACAGTCCAGATCAAAAATACCCTGTTGCATTTATCCTGTGTTTTCATTTTTTAATGGAATATTCAGGGAGATTGCATAGGACCATAGGAAAGCCACATCTTCTCAGAAAGCTTAGTAGGAGTATCAGAATGCACATACACCCCTCCATTATGGGAATGCCTTTGAATATTTATAGGCACCAGTTTATTTTTACTGAAGTGGGGTTGTAGACAAAGCCATGCTTTTAAAGAAGTCGTTGAAAGCACTGGACAAAACAAGGAACAAAAGAGCAAAAAGACATGAGAATAATAATAATAATAATAATAATAATAATAATAATAATAATAATAATAATAATTACAGTTATACCTCGGGTTACAAACGCTGTAGTTTGCGTGTTTTCGGGTTGTGGACCATGCCGAACCCAGAAGTACCGGAATGGGTTACTTCCAGGTTTCGGTGCTTGTTCATGCACACAAGCGCCGAATCGCGTCACACACGTGCGCAGACACAGCGCTTCAGACTGCGAACGCTGCGGGTTGCGAACATGCCTCCCGCACAGATCACATTCGCAACCAGAGGTATGACTGTAATAGGTAATAGTTATATGCTTCCCATCTGGGTTACCCAAGCCACACTGGGAGGCTGACAACAAATTAAAACACAGTCAGACGTCAAACATTCAAAACTTCCCTTTACAGCGCTGCCTTCAGATGTTAGATAGTTGTTCATTTCCTTGACATCTGGTGGGAGGGTGCTCCACAGGGCAGGCACAACTACTGAGAAGGCCCTTTGCCTGGTTCCCTTCAACCTCACTTTTCACAATGCAGGAACCGCCAGAGGTTATACCTTAGTAGAGTGTGAGTTAGCAGATTAATTGTGGCATCAGCGATGGGAACAAAGGTTTATCATGTTTCATATGGACTGTGATGTGAACTTGGGTTTTTACTACATCTTTTTTTTTTTAAGTACGTAAACAACAACTCACCCAAGTCAAAGCTTGATTTCATCCCTTAATTTTTAGGAACTTTCATCTCACAAGAAGCAGGGGCCTGGTCTGCTCAGCAGAATGGGACAAACTGTCAAAGCAGTTGCGTCGTCGATGCGAGGAGCGCCCGTGAAGAACCGCCCAGAAGCATTTACAGAAATGATGGACCACGTGGAGGTGTTTAGCCAGAAAATCAATCTGTTGGATAAAATCTCCCACCGAGTCTACAGGGAAGAGAGAGGTTGGTGGAAAAGAAAGCCAACTTTCTTGGCTATTTCTGGTGGGCTTCCAGTTTCTTCCTCCTTTTTGGCTTCGGAATCCCCACAGTAGGGCAAACTAGAATCCGGCCTCTGTTCCCTCTCTAAACTTCATGTATACCAATATGATCTCCATTTTCTGAGTAGGGATGTTTAAGTAATCAAAATGGTACTAGTCACACAAGAAGGAGCCACAAGTTTTGGAAAAGTAGTAAACATATTTAGAAAGCCTAGGGTTGAGGAGGCAGAATCGGTCCAACGAGGACCAAGCATGCTCAGTGCTTGCAGAATGCTGACTAACTATTGAGGGTGGGTAAATCGTAAACCTGGTGGGAGGGTGATGGAACCGGAGTAGCTGGAATTCTGATCAGTGAGACGTCACGCTGCAGCATTTTGCTACAGACCCCACTTGTCCCAAATAGAAATTAAAGAACTATCTACCATGAACTCAAGACCAGATCTTGGACTAATAATGTGTTCCTCACCTGTCAAATGGGACTGACCTGGTCACAGACATTTTTAAAAATATTCTGGTTCTTATTTTATTTTAGAAACGGAATTTAAATGCCAATCCCTTCTCTTCTCACCTCCCCCCCCCCCCCCCATTTTAAAGACTATTTTTGTGAGCTGAAGGAGTTTGGCCCCATCCACACGCTTTGGTCCGCATCCGAAGTAGACCTGGCGGACACGCTGAAAGGGGTGGCAGGCTGCATCGACAAGTGCTGCAAGGCGACCGAGAAACAGATGGCAGGGCTCTCCGAAAGCCTCTTCCCTACTCTGCATGAATATGTGCTGTACAGTGAAATATTAACGGTAAGATGGAACGGGCACTGCGTGGATTCATCTGTCATGGACTCTTGTTTTCAACAACCTTCCTTCTGATTGCATTGCTGTAGTGTAAGCGGCCTGTCAAATGACTGCAGTCAGTGTGTTTTCTTAGCTGGTGTTGGCAATGCAGTACTTTGGGTAAGGGCAGCCAGCCTGGTGCTCTCTAGGTGTTGCTGGACTATTAGCTCCCATCAGCCCTTGCCACTGGCCATGCTGGCTGGGGTCGATGAGAGCTGGAAGTCCAACAATACCTGAAGATCTGGCCACCCCCTGGCTTAAGAGACTGAGCATTTGGCCTTTTTATTCTGCATCATCATCAAAACAATATGCCCCCTATCTGACTGGGTTGCCCCTGCCACTCTGGGCAGCTTCCAACAAATGAAAACACCACACAGTAAAGCATCAAACATTAAACATAGAGGGCTGCCTTCATATAGAGGGTCTTTATTCCCTTGACATCTGGAGGGCCTTCCACAGGGCAGGCGCCACTACCAAGAAGGCCACTGTAACTTTATTTCTTGCAGTGAGGGAACTGCCAGAAGACCCTCAGAGGTGCTGGATCTCAACTGAATCACAGGGGTGGAGATGCTCCTTCAGGTGTACAGGGCTGGAGCCGTTTAGGGTGGGCCTAATGTCCTTGATGGGACGTGGGTGGCGCTGTGGGTTAAACCACAGAGCCTAGGACTTTCCTATCAGAAGGTCGGCGGTTTGAATCCCCATGACGGGGTGAGCTCCCGTTGCTCGGTCCCTGCTCCTGCCAACCTAGCAGTTCAAAAGCACGTCAAAGTACAAGTAGATAAATAGGTACCGCTCTGGCAGGAAGGTAAAAGGCGTTTCCGTGCACTGCTCTGGTTCGCCATAAGCAGCTTAGTGATGCTGGCCACATGACCCGGAAGCTGTACACATGGCCAATAAAGCGAGATGAGCACCGCAACCCCAGAGTCGGTCATGACTGGACCTAATGGTCAGGGGTCCCTTTACCTTTTTACAACCTGAGCTTGAAATGGAAGGGCTCACAGCATTAGCCCTTGCTTCCCCGTTAAGTTTCCAGGCAGTTCCCTAAATCCAAAGTAAGGCAAGCATCTGTGTCTCTTCAGCTTTAGACTATTGGTTTTCCAGCTCTTTGATGACCTGGCATTCAGCCAGGTGAGAGGGGAAGCCCCACACATTTGTCTCTATGGCAACATGGCCCACTCCTCAAGATGCTAATGGGGTACTTAGCTGGGCCAGCTAAGGCCCTTATCTTATGGAGAGGCTGGTTTGACCAGTCCCTCTACTACAATCACAGGATTGGTTGGGGTCCATGGATATAATCCAGACCACCTCCCAGTCCTGAGTGGTTCTGAGCTCTGAAAGCAAACTTTATAGGTAATAGGGTGCTGATGAGTTGGCAGTATCCAGTGAGTCCAGCATTGCATTGTCTGCAGTGCTAGAGTTTTTGTCCTGAGAATTACCTTGAGACCTGCGGGTATAGGGTAGTACAGTGTTTCCCAACCTTTTTTGGGCAAAGGCACACTTGTTTCATGAAAAAAATCTCGAGGCACACCACCATTACAGCCCCGTGACGTCAGCGCGCAGCGTCACGCCGGGAGGGACATGAATTGCTAGCAAATTACATAATCACCTCCTTGAGGGCTGGCTCATCTTCTCCGAAGGCAGAACCCCATTAATTAACAGCACAGACTCACACCATAGCCAAGACGAGGGGGGGAAACCTCAGTCATGCACAGTCATGCACATGTGGGGGCTAAGGACGAAGACCGGGCAGAGAGCAGGGTTCAAATCACCCCACCTGGCCAGGACAATCCCTGGGTGCTCCCTTGGGCCACTCGCCTGACCCACTTCGCAGGGCTGTTGTTGCGAGGATAACACGGGGAGAACCACGCGCGCCCCCAGGAGCTCCTTGGAGGAGAAAGCGGGCGATGAATGCAATGCACGAAATATATGAGAGGCGACCAGGTTTTGCAGGTGAGGGGGCCCCGCCAGCCTCCGCTTCCAACACCCGGCGCAACGACGCCGAAGTTTCCCCCCGGGCTCGGCTCGGGGAGCAGCGCTGCTCCCCCCGGCTCCCCTTCGCCCCCCCGGCTCTCTCTGCCGCCCACTGGGGACCCCCCTCACCTGCCAAGTCCGGAGCGCCGGTGGAAGTTGCATGCATGCATGCAGGGCGCCGCGTTGCCATTGCATTGCATTGCACTGCACTCCATGCAATGCCTGCACGCATGCACTGCCTTGCACGCCCGCCAAGGGGTCTCCCCGCGGTCCGATGTGTCCCCTCCGGCGCAGATGCAGCATTGCAAAAATAACCCCCCCCCTGACGCAGCCCTACCTGGGGGGCAGCCTCCACCGCCGCCGCTCCGCCTCCGCGGGGATCCCCGGGCTCCATCCTGCCGATCGATCTCCGCGGGGGCGCAGGCAGGCTGCGCGGGTCTGCGCAGAAGAGCCCCTGCCCACCTGGCCGCCGCCGCTGCGCTCATTCCATGGCCGGGAGAAGAGCGCTTCAAACAAAACGCCCGGCCCGCCAGGCCACGCTGGGAAACGTAGTTTGCGCACCCCGCGCAGGCGCGGAGCCCAAGGGCGAGGGGACTACGGATCCCGGCAGCCCCTGCGCCGGGGACGGAGGGGGAGAGGCCGGGTGCAGGGATGGAGGGACGGGTGGGCGAGCGAGTGAGTGAGTGGCAGCCGCCAAGCCTTGGCCGAGAGCCAGGAAGGGCCTCCCCAGAGGAGGAGGAGGAGGAGGGAGGCGCAGAGCGGGAGGGAGGGAACCCCAGGGGTCATCTAGTGACGGCGCCCCAATCGAAAATTTGACTTTTAAAAAAAAAATCTTTCGAATTTTTTTATTTTTCCCGCGGCACACCAGGCAACATCTCGCGGCACACTAGTGTGCCGCGGAACAGTGGTTGGGAAACACTGGGGTAGTATATAAATTTAACTAATTATGTGCTATAAGCCAACCATGGGACGCGGGTGGCACTGTGGGTTAAACTACAGAGCCTAGGACTTGCCGATCAGGAGGTTGGCGGTTCGAATCCCCGTGATGGGGTGAGCTCCCATTGCTCGGTCCCTGCTCCTGCCAACCTAGCAGTTCGAAAGCACGTCAAAGTGCAACTAGATAAATAGGTACCACTCCGGTGGGAAGGTAAACGGTGTTTCCGTGTGCTGCTCTGGTTCGCCAGAAGCAGCTTAGTCATGCTGGCCACATGACCTGGAAGCTTTACACCAGCTCCCTCGGCCAGTAAAGTGAGATGAGCGCCGCGACCCTAGAGTCGGTCACGACTAGACCTAATGGTCAGGGGTCCCCTTTACAAGCCAACCATATATGCTGTAAGTCGCCCAGAGTGGCTAGGGATACCCAGCCAGATGGGTGGGATATAAATAATAAAAAATATTGTTTTTGTTTAATCATCGTCGTCATCATAGCAACAACAACGACAACAACTCATCATAAACGCCTTCCTTGTTCTCTTACAATGGCAATGGTCCCCACCTGAGAGGTGCTGGAACCGAATTCCGGTGAGTTACGGCTGAAAAAAAGCCCTGGTTGTCCATATCTTCGAGTTTCCTATGAGCAAAATCCTTACCTTTGTTTCAAGGGTGCTGTTTTCTGTCGCCGTAGTCAGCATCTTGAGTGGAAAACTGCCTTCACCTCCTCACTTTCTCACCTCTTAAAGGTTGCCAGCCTCAACACCTCCTCTGATGTACAATTTCTCTTGAGCAGCAATGCACAATAACTGTTTTCCAACTAGAGAAACTCAGAAGCAAAAGATTATTTGGAAGGTGGGCCAGAACTTGTGGGTCTGCAGCTCAGAGTAAAACGCGCTTAAACTCCAGCGGCATGAAGAGAACTTTGATGTGTCTGTTTTTCTCTGAATCACATCCAATATGCTTTCATCACAACTGAACCCCCTCTACTTATAGGGTACTTACTAGGAATGGCATAGCGTTTTCAAAGCGAAGGGGACAATTTGAAAGCTCCATTCTGCCTGCAATTTTGTGTGTGTGTGTGTGTGTGTGTGTGTGTGTTGTATACTGTATATTCTTGTGGCCAATCTGATTGTGCAGCTATCAAAGGAAAATTGGAGGTAGAAGCCTCCACAGCAGTAGAGGAAAAATTGCTCAAAATATATGGCATCTGTATACAACTTGGCAGGATTCACTTGAGAATGTAGCCCTGAATAGCCATTTTAGGCATAAGGGGGGGGGGAGTGTTTGCTTTGAAGCAGCTCTGCTGCTGTTACTCAAACTCTCCTTATACATGTTAGGGAACTGTGGATATCAGGGGAAGGTTCTGCCGCTCCGTACCGCCCTGTTGGTTTGGATTTTGCCCCAAGTTAGCCCCCTAATGCGGGTGGGACGCGGGTGGCGCTGTGGGTAAAACCTCAGCACCTAGGACTTGCCGATCGCATGGTCGGCGGTTCGAATCCCCGCAGCGGGGTGAGCTCCCGTCGTTCGGTCCCAGCTCCTACCCACCTAGCAGTTCGAAAGCACCCCTAAGTGCAAGTAGATAAATAGGTACCGCTTTATAGCAGGAAGGTAAACGGCGTTTCCATGTGCTGCGCTGGTCCTGGCTCGCCAGAGCAGCTTCATCACGCTGGCCACGTGACCCGGAAGTGTCTTCAGACGGCGCTGGCCCCTGGCCTCTTAAGCGAGATGGGCGCACAACCCTAGAGTCGGACACGACTGGCCCGTACGGGCAGGGGTACCTTTACCTTAGCCCCCTAAAGTGCCTCAAAGTATAAGCACACTGCAGAGATTAAAAATAAGGCAGTCACAACCCATGTGCTTACAATCTAATGAATGTGATAGATAAGGAAAAGGGGTTGAGGAGGGGAGAGGAAAACAAAGGCTGGAGCAGCATGTTCTTTCTTGAAGGGATGAGGGAAGGAAACTCCCTGCACCATTCATTTTCAAGATGATGGCTGGAACCAGGTTGGTCTCCTGCTTGCCATGGCAGTCTTCCTGGGAGACTTTGGGTGCAGCTTCCCTGTGGCTTTCGGTCTCTTCTCTGATGGCAGAGGCCAAAATGTGCTTCCCTTCAGCTTCACATTCCCTGGGAAGCTGATGGTTGGAGCTGGCTGTTGTTTTCTTCTGACGGGGTTGGGGGAAGCTTTGTGAAATGGCTTCTTGTCTGTCCAGTGGCTGGGATCAAGCTGCTCTCCACTGTTTCTCCTGAGAGGCAGCCTCACAGTAGCTTTTAGTCCCCTGTCCAATTGATGGAGACAGAGTATGCTGCCATGTAATGTATCCTCAATGGATTTGTCTAGTGCTCATTTTTAAAAGTTCAAGTTAGCAGCCATTATCACATTTATTTATTTTTTGGCAGCAGATTCCTTAAATTAAATATGCATTGTGTACTTTCCTTTATCTGTAGTGAATCTGCCAATTTCATAGGACAAGAGACGGAAATGTCTGTATCCACCTTCTTCCAAGTTTCTAATGAAAATATTTGTTGGGAGCTCCCTTTCATAAGTTATTTAACTGGACGAAACATTGCTCCGTTATATGTATTGCGCTCTCTCTCTCTCTCATTCTTTCTCTCTCTCACTCTCTTTCTCTCTCTCCTGTTTTGCAATTCAGGGGGTTTTGAAAAGAAGAGACCACATACAAGCAGAGCTGGATTCCAAAGTGGACGCTCTATATAATAAAAAGGCAGAAAATGATCTGGTGAGTATGCCAACCATTGCTAGATAATAATGGGGTGCTTCTTGCTGTAATTAAAAAATTGATGCAGTCGCATCACATAACTGTGCTAATGAAACATGATGGCAAAGGGCTTGCACCAGGGCTCTCCCTTCCTGGGATACATCCCTCTAGCTCAGTATACTGTCAGATTTTACTGGATCACTGACAGAGATCTTTCCTATAATTTTTTTAACTGGAAATAGTTAGGGATTGAGCCTACAGACCTACAGCTCCTGCCCCAATACTCTTCCAAATACAGTGGTACCTTGGTTCTCAAACTTAATCCGTTCCAGAAATCTGTTCCAAAACCAAAGTGTTCCAAAACCAAGGCACGCTTTCCCATAGAAAGTAATCCAAAATGGATTAATCCATTCCAGACTTTTAAAAACAACCCCTAAAACAGCAATTTAACATGAATCTTACTATCTAACGAGACCATTGATCCATAAAACGAAAGCAATACACAATGTACTGCAGTCACACAATCAATCAGTAGCTGAACTGGGTTCCACACAGTCACAAAAACAAAACAAAAAAGAGCCGCAAAAATAAAAACACAAAATAAAAAGCAAAAACAGACAGTGTAATACTCAAAATGGAAGCATGGCACTCAAAACAGAAGCGCAACACTCAAAACGGAGCACATTCGGCTTCTGAAAAAAGTTTGCGCACCGGAACACTTACTTCCAGGTTTGCAGTGTTTGAGTTCCAAGTTGTTTGAGTACCAAGGCATTTGAGAACCAAGGTACCACTGTAGGAATTTGGTGTGCTGATCTTGAACATACTTAGCAGACCACTTTTTCCTTTCACCATCACCACTTACGAACCTCTTGAGTGATGATATCTGTTAAGTCAAATTTTGTGGAAGGATGTAAAAGCGCATCGTTGGAAACTGCCTCCTCCCATCTACAGATGGTGTCTGGAAAAAGAATGCCAACTTCCCCTCTTAGCTGCCATCCCTCTTCCTCCCCGCATGTTTGCAAGCTAATCACATTTCAGGAACAATGGATTTGAACCTTGGCTTCCAGTTAAGTTCCACACTCCAGCAACTACATCTTTTATTGTGGGGAAAACAATTCAGGAGGTACAGTTTGCTAGTCTGTGCTCAAAAGAGAGATGATGTCACAGTACAGTGGTGCCCCGCAAGACGAAATTAATTCGTTCCGCAATTTTTGTCGTCTAGCGAATTTTTCGTCTTGCGAATCACGAAATCCCATAGGAATGCATTGAAAATCAATTAATGCGTTCCTATGGTCAAAAAAAGTCCAAACAAAGCCAAATTTGGTACAACAACAGTTTATTAACTGCTCTTTAAAGTCACACATACTGTAAAGAGCAGTTCAAAAATTTAAGGGAAAATAAATTAACTTTATAAACAAAACATGTCTTTGTTTTTAGACAAAGAAAAAAAAGTCGCGAGACGTTTTCGTCTTGCGAAGCAAGCCCATAGGGAAATTCGTCTTGCGAGGCAAATCGAAAACGGAAAAACCTTTCGTCTAGCGAGTTTTTTGTCTTGCGAGGCATTCGTCTTGCGAGGCATTCGTCTTGCGAGGTACCACTGTACTGGTCTTGTATCTCAGATTTTTATCTTGAGTGTGCGCACACACACAAAACACTTTCTAATAGAATTGTCATCCGATTTGTCCTAAGGTAGTTTGGAGATTCCTGCTTGGACAAAACATCTGAAAAACGGCAAGGGAAGCAAAATGAGTTCGGGTAAAAACAAGTATAATTTCTGCAAGGGTGTTCCATTGTAGCCCTGAGTTGTCGCTGGCATTTGTCTAAATCGAAATCGTGTCAGGAATCTGCAGGTTGCTGCTCAGGCCAGACATCTGAGGAATAAGGGGGAATGTAAAAGAGTTTTGTTGTGACTTGCAAAATTTCTCAGGGAATGCAGAGATGGGAACAGAGTGAAACGAGCGATCCGTGATCAAGCTCCACAAAACCACCAAATTGCCTTAACCATGATAGCATGCAATGGAACTCACAATCACAGAGTAGTTGAGGGCAGTCATTCTCCAGTGAGTAAAAGCTTCGCCTGTCAACACCTGCCTGCCACACAGTCATTAGACAGCAGAGCTTCAATTGGTTAAAAAAGCAGAACACATCTTGCTCACGTTAGGTGTGATGACCATACAAGAACATCAGAATCCAAAGCCTATCTAAGTCCAGCGTTCTGTTCACACAGTAGCCAATCAGATGCCTATTCTTCTGTCCACAAGTAGGCTGCTGATTTCTTTCCAATTGCTTTACCGCTTTGTGTACGAAGCTCTGTATGGTTCTGGAGCAATGACAAAACCACGTCTTTCCTAAATCCCACCTCGGTCACTTAGATTTGTGGAAGAGGGTGGTTGGAGCTGGCTGGGATGGGGAAAGGAAATTCCCTGCGCCATTCATTTTCAAGATGATGGCTGGAGCCAGGTTGGTCTCCTGCTTGCCATGGCATTCTTCCCGGGAGGCACTGAAGGAGTGTCTCCACCCCCATCGTTCTACCTGGACACTGAGGTCCAGTGCTGAGGGCCTTCTGGCAGTTCCCTCACTGCGAGAAGCCAAGTTACAGGGAACCAGGCAGAGGGCCTTCTCGGTAGTGGCACCCGCCCTGTGGAATGCCCGAGACCACATAACACCGGTCTTGAAAGACCAACATTGGATCCCAGGACGTTTCCAAGCACAATTCAAAGTGTTGGTGTTGACCTTTAAAGCCCTAAACAGCCTTGGCCCAGTATACCTGAAGGAGCGTCTCCATCCCCATCATTCTGCCCGGACGCTGAGGTCCAGCGCCGAGGGCCTTCTGGCGGTTCCCTCGCTGCAAGAAGCCAAGTTACAGGGAACCAGGCAGAGGGCCTTCTCAGTAGTGGCACCCGCCCTGTGGAATGCCCTCACGTCAGATGTCAAAGAGATAAACAACTACCAGACTTTTAGAAGACATCTAAAGGCAGCCCTGTTTAGGGAAGCTTTTAATGTTTTACGCATCACTGTATTTTAATATTGTGTTGGAAACTGCCCAGAGTGGCTGGGGAAACCCAGCCAGATTGGCGGGGTATAAATAAATTGTTGTTGTTGTTGTTGTTGTTGTTGTTATTCCTGCAGCCTTTGGTCTCTTCTCTGATAGCAGAGGTCAAATTGTGCCACTTTTAGAAGCTTTGCCTCTGCAGCAAAGCATGCTAGGACCGGAGGGTGTTTTTAGTGTTGTGGCATCTGTGTGTTCTTTTCGGACAGGGAGGAGAAAACAAAGCCTTGTGCAATTGCTTCTTGTCTGGCCAGCGGCTGGGATCAAACTACTCTCCAAGTTCTTCCTGGGAGGCAGCCTCATGGGGCTCTCAGCCAGGCGGCTTCCTCCACTCCTCCTCATCCAGCCAGTCCCTGACATGCCCTCTCTGGCCATGATGGATAGGGCTGATGAGAATTGGAGTCCAGCAAAATCTGGAGAGCCACATGCATTGCCGGGGGTTGGACTAGATAACCCTTGGGTCCCTTCCAACTCTACAGTTCTATAATTCTGTGTTGCCTATCTGTCTTTCAAGTATTCAGAATATGGGACATCTTTTTTTCACTCCTGCCCCCAACAAAAAAGAAATCATATAAACAGTGCTTTTTTCTGGGGGTATGCATACCCCTAAACATTTTGTGAATCTAAGTTTGGCCTCATTGAGGGGCAGTATTTCAATATGAGTAGGTGCTGGAGGAGACTCTTGAGAGTCCCATGGACTGCAAGTAAATCAGACCTATCCATTCTGAAGGAAATCAGCCCTGAGTGTTCACTGGAAGGACAGATCCTGAAGCTGAGGCTCCAATACTTTGGCCACCTCATGAGAAGAGAAGACTCCCTGGGAAAGACCCTGATGTTGGGAAAGATGAAGGGCACAAGGAGAAGGGGATGAGATGGTTGGACAGTGTTGTCAAAGCTACAAACATGAGTTTGACCAAGCTGCAGGAGGCAGTGGAAGACAGGAGTGCCTGGCGTGCTCTGGTCCATGGGGTCACGAAGAGTCAGACACGACCAAACAAACAAACAGAAAAATGAGAGTACCCCTAAACATTATTTTTTTTAGGAAAAAAAGCACTGCATATAAAAATGATTCTTCTTATCCATGAATTTGCAGATGGGGAGCTGAGGCTGTGAACGGCCTCCTAATAAAATTGTGGCAGCGACTTCCCAATCCATAGCACAGTCGCATGACGAGGAAAGACTTTGTTTGGGGTACACGAAAACTGGTTCTGTAGATCTTGGTTGCTGTGCAGAACGGAATCTGGCTCTCTTCAGCAACCCCCCGCCCCTTTCTCTCTCGTAGGCAGCGCTTTCATCGACCTTAATGAGCACAACACAACTGTCCGGTTGAGCTTGCCTTTGAAAGCAGATACCCAGAAATTATGTTGACAGTGAGTGGCATGAGCGTGAATGTAATGCGAAGAGTAGTTGTGCCAGAGAAATGGAATCACAAACAGGTCATTAGCGCTGACAAAAGGCTAGAACGCTTGGTCTTTATAGGGGACATCGATTCGTTCCTGCAGGGAAGTCAGCTGTGACGCCTGATAAGAGGGAGGAGATTGGGACCGGGAACAGTTTTGGCAGTCGTTTCTAAGACTGAAAAATGGATCTCATCCGATAGGCCATGTGATAAATAGCAATAGCTTCCAAGCTGAAGTGCATAATTTGGGCCAGCTGTGAATTGCCCCTTTCCTGACCCTTCCTTGCAATCGGCTCCTTTAAGAGCAGGTTTGCAAGTTCAGAAAGAACGTGGGACTTGGACCAAAAAGATCTGGGTCCACAGTCCTACTCAGCCAAGAAGGTCAATAGGAAATCCTGGATTAGACCCATTCTCTCAGCCCAACCTACCTCTCAGGGTTACATGAAGACAGAACTGAAGGGGTGAAACTAAGGAGGAACTGATGGAGCTGCTTTATACCCAGTTGGCCCTTCAATTGGCTCAGTATTGTGTATACTAGTGTTTCCCAAACTTGGGTTTCCAGTTGTTGTTTTTGACTACAACTCCCATCATCCTTAACTACCAGGACCAGTGGTCAGGGATGATGGGAACTGTAGTTCAAAAACAGCTGGAGACCCAAGTTTGGGAAACATTGGTACATACCAAAGATGGGCAACCTGTGGCCCTCCAGATGTGGAACTCCCAAGTCCCATCAGCCTAAGAGGCAGATACAAAACCCTGGACTTGTAAAAGGGTAAAAGGGTATTGGGAAATAATCCATAATGAATTGTAAAAAAATGTTTAAAAGTCCTCCCCCCCCCCCAAAAAAAAAAACCAGAGTCCTTTTTGTTGGGGACTGAAATTCCCAGATGTCAAAAAAAGGTTATGTATGTATGCTACTACTGCGGCCCATGTTTTGTTAACCCCAAAATGGAAAACGAGTGAGGTCCCAACTAAAGAAGAATGGCAACTTAAGCTGACAGAATATGCACAGTTTGCAGACTTAACATATAGAATAAGAGAACAAGAAGAACATAACATTTAGAGAAGACTGGAAAACGTTTATTGAATATAAGGGGGGGGAATATGTATACCTGAAAACATTGGCAGCATTAAGATAAATACAACAATGTAAATAAGTTTTGATGATGCAGTAATGGAATACTGAATGGTTTAGTTTTTGTAAAGTATGCAGGGATTTATGATATGCAAAATGAACCATGGAAAGAGAAGAAAGGAAGTCATTGATATTTTTAAGGATGTTTAAATGAATATTTTAAATTGTAAAACAGAAAATTTAATAAAAATTATAGATATATATATTATAGATAAATAGATAGATGATAGATACAACCTGACACTGTAATAAAGCAATTGGGTAGAATAGGAATGGGAACTTGGCTTTCATACTTTGAACAGCTGTGGAGAAGACAGCATTTTGGCAGGTGCACTTCGTCTCAGCGGCTTTATGACACAACAAATGTCGCCTGCCCCAAAAGATGCCTCTTACACATCCCTGCTAAAGGTACCTGAGCCCTGGTCAACTTACATGGCAGTAAACAAGAATCGACCAGGAAGTAACTGCAGCTTGTCTGCAGCGGGTGCAGCAAGGTGGTTACTATGGTAACCACCAGGAAGTCAGCGCTGCAAAAATGTAATGATTGTTACTCCCAATGACCACTATAAGCTTCCAAGGATATATATCCCTGTCATGGAAACCTGAGGCCAACATGAGTCGTCAGCTTTTTTCCCTTCAACAGCCAGAAATCTTAGGGATGCACAAGCTGCTTTAGCTCCATTCCAGAATTGTTTGAAGGTGTCAACATCTCTTTGGTTTCCACTCTTACTGAAGCAGTCAGAGAAAGAAAGAAGTTTGTTTGCGTGCATATTAGTCTGTAGTGAACATTCTCTTTTTTTGAATAAATTTTATTAGCGCTTATAAAGAGAGATAGATATAAAACTTCATACCAGATATCTTTCTTATCCAACGTTAATCTAAATAAAATAAAAACATAGAGGAAAGGGGGGAAAGGAAAGGAGGAGGAAAGAAGGGGGGGGCGAGAAAAAACGATAAGAAGTCTAGTGAACACTCTGCGTTGGGGCAGGAAAGCCTCCCCTCAAGATCTTAGGGTGAAAAGTTTTTGTTTGGGGCAAGGATTTGGGTTGTGTTCTTTATTTTGGAATGAGAGGAGGTGGCACAGGGGTCCTCTTCATTTATTTCTTTTTTAAAAAAAACTCGCTCAGCTGCGAAATACTTTGAAAATGGCCATGTGACTGAACCCTGCTCAGAGAACGTGACCCTTTTCTCTCTTCCAGTTAGTGCCACAGTCTGGAAGAGAAAGGGAAAAGTTGAGGGAAGAATGATGGCTACTCACCTTGCCAACAAAGGTCCGTATAGTAAAAGCTATGGTTTTCCCAGTAGTGATGTATGGAAGTGAGAGCTGGACCATAAAGAAGGCTGATCGCCAAAGAATTGATGCTTTTGAATTATGATGCTGGAGGAGACTCTTGAGAGTCCCATGGACTGCAAGAAGATCAAACCTTTCAATTCTTAAGGAAATCAGCCCTGAGTGCTCACTGGAAGGACAGGTCCTGAAGCTGAGGCTCCAGTACTTTGGCTACCTCATGAGAAGAGAAGACTCCCTGGAAAAGACCCTGATGTTGGGAAAGATGGAGGGCACAAGGAGAAGGGGACGACAGAGGACAAGATGGTTGGATAGTGTCTTCGAAGCTGCAAACATGAATCTGACCAAACTGCGGGAGGCAGTGGAAGACAGAAGTGCCTGGCGTTCTCTGGTCCATGGGGTCACGAAGAGTCGGACACGACTAAATGACTAAACAACAACAACATGAAAAGTGGCACTTCCTCTTTTAGTGGGACAGGAAATTTGGTCCTGCCTTTTGGTTTAGCTATGTTTTTATCTCTCTTTCTTCCTGCATTGCTGTGTTCTTAGGTTTTTATTATTTTGGGGTATAAGTTGCTTTGTGTTACCTGGTAAGAAGGGAACAAAGCTAACTCATTATACCACAGCTACGAATGACATGAAATTCATTCATGAATGCAATAGGCAAGCAGTTCTTCAGGGAAACTTGTCAGCCATCACTGACCTTCCAAAGAACCTGAGTTTGCTGGAAAATAGGTTGGGTTTTTTAAAATTGCAGCCAAGAGAAAAGGTCTCTTGCCTGCATCTGCAATCTAGAAACGCAACAAAGACCTTGCTTTGATGCTAACAAAGTTTCCATTACCGAGTTCTTGATTGGGATTTCACCCTCTGTTACTTAGTCTGATTTTGTTTGTTTGCTTGGTCTAGCTATCAGAAGAGATTGGAAAACTTGAAGATAAAGTAGAGTGCGCCAATAATGCTCTGAAAGCTGACTGGGATAGATGGAAAGAAAGTATGCGTCTTGATATGAAACTGGCTTTTGGCGATGTTGCAGAAAATAATATCCACTATTATGAACAGGTAAGACGCACTTTTAGGAAAGCGTTGTGTACAGTTCGCTAAGAAAAGAAACCATTTGCAATGCAGTTTTATATTCCGGCATAGCCCTTTCAGTTAGCTGCTGTGAGCTCCAACTGCTTCTGAGTTGACGGTCAACAGAGGGCAGTCTTGTTTTACAAAGTGTAAGGATGGAAGCATGTATTTATCTTGCTTCAAGAGAGCTGCAAGCGTTTGAAACAGGGAAACTTTGCCTTCCGGGGCTGTGTAGAAGAAGACGGCAAGGTTTGAATAGTAGATCCATCACTGAGCGCTTTAGTTGATTAATCAGTAGGCCAATTTTAAATTGGTGTGGCTGAGATGGAAATTAGTGTCAGCTTCAAGGCAGAGCTGCCACCTCTTTTATTGGACCTGTTCCTTTTCCTTAAACAGCAACCCAGCACAAAGGGATCAAGCAAGTTAAGCTATAATAAATAATAATAAATTTTATTTATACCCTGCCCTCCCCAGCCAAGGCTGGGCTCAGGGCGGCTAACAACCAATAATAAAAACAAGTTGAATAAATACAACTTAAAAAACAAGATTAAAATGCAACATCAAAACATTAAAATGCAGCCTCATCACAGGAGGAGAAAGGAAAAAAGAAAAAGGGGGAGGGAGTCAAATTGACTCCAAGCCAAAGGCCAGGCGGAACAACGCTGTCTTACAGGCCCTGCGGAAAGAAATCAGATCTTGCAGGGCCCTGGTATCATGAGACAGAGTGTTCCCCCAGGCCGGAGCCAGTGTTGAAAAAGCACTGGCTCTGGCTGAGGCTAATCTAACTTCCTAGACCTCTAGGGTGTTGCTATTTATGGACCTTAAGGTCCTCCTTGGGGCATACCAGGATAGGCGGTCCCGTAGGTACAACGGTCCTATCTCTTATCTCCATACAATAAAAAAAGTTTTGCCTGTTAAACTTCTGAATGTCGAGCTGTTTTAAAGACACTGGGGTAGGGCAAGAGGGGAGAGACTGATAGAGGGTCACACTTGTTTTATTTTCTTAAAGCCATTGGCTGCATTCGCACATCACACTAAACTATGGTTCTGCGTGACATATATGAGCAGGGACAAGTTGCAGGAAGCCTCGAACGCGCATGCTCCTCATCTCCCCTCTCTTCTTCCCATGCAGCCAAGAGGAGGAGTGTAAAAACCTTTGCTTCCACTTTTAGTTTGCCGTGCCATTTGCTCCTGGAATTACGGTTCACCTTAGGTATGAATTAGTTTTAACAAGCCAGCTTCAGTTTGGAGTAGGCTTGTTGGAAACTGACCAGATGTTTACATTAGCCACAATTTGTCACACCAGGCAACACAGCAAACTAGATTAACCAAAAGTGAAATTAAAAGCTTCTGAGATCCTCCAACCAGCCATACACGAGGAGAGAGGAGCATGAAAGCTCAAGGCTTGTTGCAGCTTGTCTCTGCTCCTGCAGGTCACAGTAAACCGTGGTTTAGTGTGATGGTCAGATGTGACCACTGCAATAAGGAGTATATCATAAAAGATATCTAATTATGAATGTCTTACATAGATGTCTAATGTTTGCTGCAAAATGCTAAGGACCTGATCCACAGGAAACCTTAATGTGGCACCCACTTGCCATCTAAGAGCTTTTTGCAGAAATAAGTAAGTTTAACTAGTTTTCTTTGTGAATAAAACCAATTGAATGGAGCTTTTGAACAAATGAAATTGCCATACAAGGCAATTTTTTTCTCCCCCTTAACAACCTTGAAAAGGAGCCATGCTATATTTTCTGACTGAGAGCACCGTATTAATTAGTTCCTTTAAAAAGATAGAGAGAGTCTCTATACCTTGTTGTATTCTAATATGGGTTTTCCCTAATATGAATGGCTTTCATCTGACCTCTCAGTGCTGAATTTACAAATGCTTTCAACATAATGTAATTAGAAAGAGAGAGCTCTTGATTATCAGGTCTGTTTAAATTTGTCTAAGAGAGGCACGGGGCATTGGCAATCTGCTCCTATAAATCAAGATCAAAACACTTCCTCGTATCTGAAGCTTTGCTGCTTCTTGACATTTCCTTAGCTTCCTCCTATCCACTCATGACTTTTGGATTTTCCTATCAGAGATGCATGCCCCAAAGCTAGTCATACAAATGTTGTGCTCTAAAATTATTAGACTGTTCACAGACTGGTCTTGAGGCAGTTTGGGTTTTTCGTAGGAGGAAAAAAGGATCTGCAACCCAAACATAAGCATTTGCTTTTGAGTATCTCTGTGAATTCTTACAGTGGCCTCCTTACAATGCCCACCATTGCACCAACTCTCCAGTATTATTACGATGCAGTGCCAGTGCACAGCTCTCAAGATATTTGAAGGTGGCTAACCTGTGGTTCTCCAGATGTTGTTATATGGCAGCTCCCATCACCGCCAACCATTGGCCATGCTGGCTGGAGCTAATGGGAGCTGGAGTCCCAACAACATCTGCTCTAACCCATCCCCAGCATTTATATGCTGGTGCAACTGCTCAGAACTGGGCTATCAGACTGATAACTTGAGAAGGAGCTAAGGCATATTAATTCCCACTCCCTTCCTCAGCTGATCTGCATGGATGTGCAAGGAAGGGGGCGTGTGTGTGTGTGTGTGTGTGTGCGCGCGCGCGAATATATATGATATGCATGAGAGGCATTGACTCTGGGCCACACCCACTGCTCAGGCCAAAAAGAGGTTCTCCAGTCCTGCCTTTAAAAGGTTTGTCACATTAGACATGCCAGGAAAGATTGTCAGACTTCGGGGCCTCAGGGAACTGTCTTCAAACAGAGGAGAGAATGCTACACGCCTTGACATTTTTCTTTGGCTTAGATCAAAGTCCAAGCTGGAACGGAATTTCTGGCTTCCCCACCATCTCCTGCTTTCAACGGGTCACCTATACTCCCACAGAATCTCGTCAGGGTGACAAAAAAGTAGGGGGGAAATGCTCTCTTTTGCTTTTCTTCCAGGTTGCCAGTGATGCTAGAGGAAGGGAAGATGAAAAGTGTGTGCCCGGGCAGCAGTGGGGTGCTGGCATGGGGATAGAGCGACGCTTTTCCGAGATAGTTTAGGAACAGCTTGGGAAATTTATTTGTGATTTCACCATTTATTTCCAGGAAACTTTGGAGGGCTCCTGCACCAATCTGAGGAGAGCCTCAGCAGGCTTGCCCATCCCTGCGTCTCACAGACGTGCTGTCTCCGTAACCCTCCATCAACCTTCTCATGTATACCATAATTTATTGTGCCCTTTGTGTAGATGGGGAGCTGAGCCTTGCCTACAGAAACCTAGTGACCTCTTAGGTAGACCGAGATTTGAACCAGTGATTCAGTGACTCAGGGTTCATTCTCCTAGCCACTATGTTGCACTTCCATTTACCTGTTGGTATCAAATGCATGCAAAAATCATGGCATGTATTCTGGGTGATGACACTCCTCCCCCTTTTATTACATTTTCATTTATTAAATTTATATCCTGCCCTTGCTCTCAAAGGAGTCTAGGGTGGCAAACACACCAGTGAAAAAACAAATGCTATTTGAAACATTTAAATGCAATTAAAAGTATCCAAAGAACATTTAAGAGCAATAAGCACAGTAAAACATTAAACAGATTTTTTTTTTAAAAGGGTCTCTTTGGCACAGACCCACCGAGATGTTCAAAGAGGTTGCAATGGCCCCTTTGCTTTGTGTTTTGTTCCTTTTATTGCCTTGGATTCCATCGTATCACACAAGTATTTCTAAAACGTTGTTTCCCCTTTGTTAAGTCTGGGGTAAAGATGTGACCTCAGAGTTGTTCCACATGCTTTCTTAGGTACGTTTGCCTGAGGATTTTTGCTGTCAGTCTGTCGAGCCCCATTTAGCTAGTATGGAAGAACACGTCTTATCCTCCTTAAGCCAGATTAATGCTGTCACTGTGTGAAGTACTTCAACAACAGAGCGTACCTGCAAACTGATCTGCACAGAGCGAAATGACTTACAATGAGTTGCAGGGCTTTGTTGACACTGTAGCAGTCCTGGCATCTCCAGCCAGAGCTGGAAATGTTCCCTGTCTGAAATACTGGAGAGTGTGGACAATACTAAGTTGGAAGGACCAATGATTTGATAAAAGTCAGCCTTCTATGCATAACTATTGATACCTAAGCTTTCTTTTTGCCATGTAGTGGAATTCTATTCTGGGTGCCTAAAGATGGTCTAGCAATGCAGAATGCTATCAACATTTTGTTGGACTGTGTGGCGAATGCCCCACTGGTTTCAATTAGCACTATCAAGCAATAAGATTTTTTTTTAATGATTAGCAGTACAACCCCAGGGACGCGGGTGGCGCTATCGGTTAAACCATGAAGCCTAGGACTTGCCGATCAGAAGGTCGGCAGTTCGAATCCCCGCGATGGGGTGAGCTCCCATTGCTCGGTCCCTGCTCCTGCCAACCTAGCAGTTCGAAAGCACTTCAAAGTGCAAGTAGATAAATAGGTACCACTCCGGTGGGAAGGTATACGGTGTTTCCATGCGCTGCTCTGGTTCGCCAGAAGCAGCTCAGTCATGCTGGCCACATGACCCGGAAGCTGTACGCTGGCTCCCTCAGCCAATAAAGTGAGATGAGCGCCGCAGCCCCAGAGTCGGTCACGACTGGACCTAATGGTCAGGGGTCCCTTTACCTTTGCTATCAGTACAACCCAGGCTTCCCCTCCCTCCGCCGGAAATCACTGAAACTCAGTTCTGACACCTCTCAGGTGGACACCATTGCACCCCAGTGATCAGGGATGATAGGAACTGTAGTCCTAAAACAGCTGGGGACACAAGTTTGGGGAAACGGTGTGCTGGCCCTTCTCACATTGCCAACAATCCTGTTTATGCCTGAGTTAAGGAGCATGATTCTCCACTTAGACCGTTAGCATTGTGGACATTTCCCTATGCAAAGATTGAAAACACGCAGACTGACTTGATATATATTTGCAGAAGAAGCCAGCTGCTGATCAGTATCAATTGCACCCATCCGGAGGCAATCGAGAATTTGCCCCTCTGGCTCAGTGAAAAAGGCAGCTAGGCCACAGACTGGTTTGTGACACAGCAGCAACCTGTATGTACCAATGAATGAACCATCGCAGGCAGAACTTCAGTACCCTCACAGAGCACAATGCCTTTCATTGTAATCAGTCAGATATTCAGCTGCCAGTTGCCAAGTGTGGAGTAATCATACAATGAGAAATCAAATGCTGTGCCTGCATCCCTCGGAGGCTGTGTAGCAGGTGTCTTTTAAATGTGTGTGCGTGTGCGTGACACACACACAAATCCCACACCATGGTGGGTATTATAAAAAAACCAACATGGATGCACAAGTGCAGCCTGCTTGACAATCAAAAGAACAGCACGCTGTTCACAAACCAGCAGGTAACCACCGCTATTGTGTTTGTACTGTCACATATCAGCAGGGCTTCCCCTGCGACAAGGACAGATGAGTTTTCTGCTGTTCTCCATAGCGCTCCATATCTATAATGTTTAATTCATCATTTTGGGGGGAGATAGCTTCATTAGCCATTGCAGCATCTTGCCAGAAGGGGTGTACGTCCAGAAAAACGTGTCAAGCAGTTTTAAGTCGAGATGAAATCAGTAGCACTCAAAAGCAAGGCTTACCTGTATATACTGCTCATTTCATGGAGCAATGATAGCCTGGGATGAATGTTGTAGAATGAGGAGTTTGCACAGGAGAGAGTACACAGCCCTGGGGGTTGTTGGCATTTGCCAGTCTCCAAAAAACAACAGTGAGCCTCCGGGGGTGAAGTCAAACTGCTGTGTTCACGTCACTGAAGTGACCTCCCTAGGGTGTGAGCCCAGAAGTGTGTATGGAGGCCCCAGGCTGCCCAGATGACAAGACTCCCCTTTAGCTTTGCTGATGTGGTCCAAAAGAAATGAGAGCAATACATTTGGCACCAGCTTGGCTGCAAGAGTTGCCAAAGGAGGCGTACAAGGAGCCATTTAACCATTTTAGGAGCTCCACTCCGGATTTGTGTAGGGTTTACTCCTTAGCCCCTTCTTCTCCCACAAGGCAGTGGAAGTTTGGGACCAGAGTTTTCTATATCCTAGATGAGCTCCCTTCCCATGTTGATGAGCCCCACCTGCCCCTCCCTCTACAGCACATGCAGAACCTGCCTTCTTGACCACTGGGCCCACCATTGGTCTCGCCCACTCAACCTACCAGAGCCTGTTCTGTTCCGAGTCACCATGTGCGACAATGGGACACATGCAAGTCAGTTCCAGCCTGCTCCACTCCTGCCCTGTCTCCTTTAGCACCAAAACCAGCGCACACACATCAGCAGTCGTGTGTGGGCTGATCTCATGCGAGTGGGGAGGCTCCTGTATATGCAGGAGGTGGTAACCACATCCATTTCTCCTTGGCTATAAGGTAAAGTAATGGTAAAGGACCCCTAGACGGTTAAGTCCAGTCAAAGGTGACTATGGGGTTGTAACACTCACCTCGCTTTCAGCCAACGTTTGTCCACAGTCAGCTTTCCGGGTCACCTGGCCAGCATGAATAAACCGCTTCTGGTGCAACAGGACACCGTGACAGAAACCAGAGTGCACGGAAACGCTGTTTAGCTTCCCGCCACAGCAGTACCTTTTTATCTACTTACGCTGGTGTGCTTTCAAACTGCTGGGTTGACAGAAGCTGGGACAGGGCAGCGGGAGCTCACTCCATCATGGGGATTTGAACCACCGACCTTCCGATTGGCAAACCCAAGAGGCTCAGTGGTTTAGACCACAGCGCCACCTCCTTCCCTTGGCTATATCCACCTCTGGCATGTAGGCCCTAAAGGGTTAGGCAAGAAGGATTGCATCCCTTGGGCAGAGTAAAGTTCTACACCCTTCCCTTAGAGTTAAGACAATATATAATGGGCATAAAATCCTTAACTGTTCAAGAGTCACAGTTTAAGGAATACTCAGAGGCAGACATTGTCTCCTTGTTTATTATATCTGCTAAGCCAGGATTGTGGGACTCCCAGCTCTCAATGACCACAGGGCGGAAGCGCTGGGCAAAAACTTCCAAGCCAGGGAGACAGGCGATCAGTAGGTACTATCCAGTATCTCCAGCAATATACAATAGATGATAAATAGAAGATAGATAGATAGATAGATAGATAGATAGATAGATAGATAGATAAGGTAAAGGGACCCCTGACCGTTAGGTCCAGTCATGGCCGACTCTGGAGTTTTTGAACTGCTAGGTTGGCAGGAGCAGGGACCGAGCAACGGGAGCTCACCCCGTCTTGGGGATTCGAACCGCCGACCTTCTGATCGGCAAGTCCTAGGCTCTGTGGTTTAACCCACAGCACCACCTGTGTCCCTAGATAGATAGGTAGGGAGGTAGGTAGATAGGTATCCAGCAATATATGGAACCATTGAGTAATCGGGTGCACCATTGTAAGAACAAGCAATACCAAGGATGAACACCATGTAGACATCAACTTAAGTATGAAGCCGAATTGGTTCGAAGAAGCACATTAAACGGCTCTTGTTTATAACTGACAAAGCAAGACATTTTAATATTAAAATCACAGTAAGTGACTCGCCTTTGAAGCAACAGTGTAGCGCTGCCTTTCAACACAAAGATTTAGAGCCTCTTTTACTTACATAAGTTATTCAATTTTTAAAGCTTATCCACATTTATGTAACCAAATGTGTGTTCCAAAATTCAGATCCTTCTGTGGCTTATTTTGTTGTCGGAGATCAGAGCTCTGCTCCAGCTGACAAGATATATAATTAACCATATGAATACAAAAGTAGGTCTCTGTGCCTCAGGCTCTCCAGGCCTTTTCTTCTGCAAAAACATCAGCTGCAAAAGTGACATTACTTTTGAGGCATTCATTTGAGCTACTCTGAAATTATTCCATTCCGCTCCCTTAGCACGGAGCGGGGAGGTGGTTGATTCCAGATAAAGGACCTTTAGCACAAACTCACCAAAGGAGTGTAAAATGTTAAGACGGAGTTTAATTTCAACGTGTGGGATTGGATTTGTAATTTACGGATCTAATTACTCATAAAACTGTTCTGGGTCACAGGGAAAGGATAACGACCAAAAAACGAAATGAAAGAAACTTGCCTGGAATGACATACTACATGGGAATATCATTGCAATTTACAACATATAAACCAGAACATCAGCTATAGGGGGAAACCCAGAAAATGTTTTAATTTTGCATGCAGCTGTGCCTAAAGATCATTAGCAACTGCAATAATTACACCATAATCCTGTCTGGTGCATCAGCAAGTTCTATGAAGTATTTACAAATGTGAAGTAATTTCTGATCCAGTGCAATGCATTTTCGCTCCATTCTGTTGACTGGAGAGCAGTAAAGTGTTCCCTTAGCCAGTGTTACATGACAACATTGCAGCCCTTTCCACAGTTGTGGCTACTGTAAAATTGATCCACAGTCTGTCTTTACAGTCAGAAGGACTGGAGGCTGTGATCCAACTGGGACCTCCACTATATGCATGGAAGATCACACTGTTGTATATTTCTTAGTTGCTGCCACCTCTGTTTTCTGTATTCAAAATCATTAGCACAGAATCGTTGCCCACAGGGGGTGGGCAGAAAGGGCAATCTGCTTAGCAATACCTTGAATTCCTTTACAGTGGAACCTCGGGTGTCGAACATAATCCGTTCTGGAAGACGGGTCAACTTCCAAAACGTTCGACAACCGAGGCACAATTGCTGGTCGGCAAATTCCTTTTTAAAAATGGAGAAATGTGCCTCAGAAGCTGTTTGACTTCCGAGGCACGTTCGAAAATGGAAGTATTCACTTCCGGGTTGTCAGCATTTGGGTTCCAAATTGTTCAGCTTCCGAAGCGTTCAACAACCGAGGTTCCACTGTATTCACAACCACTGGGGCTAGGAACCAACTTGGTCTTTAATTTAGAAACAGTTTCATGAGAAGCTGAACTCTGCGCCTTGTACTGTTGGATAATTTAAATGGGTCCCTACACTGGAGGCATACCTCCCATAATCCCAAAAGAAAGTGATGCCGGCTTCAAGTGAAAGCAATGCTTCTTATTAGACGCATGATTTCTGCTCACCACTCAAAGGATCACAGCAATCTTAGCCGTTGTAACCCAACATCATTATCCTGAACCAATCAAAATTATTTAGAGCTTCAGATCAGCCCTCATCATAATACCATGTGATTACATAGAATCATTTTCAGTGCTATTTTTCTAGAAATAATGGCGCTGGAACTCGCCATGAGCATCTTCCTTGTTCTCTTACAATGGCAATGGCTCCCATCTGAGAGGGACTGAATTCCAGCTGAAAAAAAGCCCTGATCATTTTTCAAAGGCCTTCTTTGACTAATTTTCCTGCTTACTAAATATCCCCCAGTATCTTCTTTCATCTATCTTCAAAACAATTCAAGATTAATAGCAATTTCCATGCCTAGCCGATTCTCTTTTTTGTGCACACAATTGACGCTCAAAGATTCAAACAAGAAAGCCCACAGTTTAACACTGAATCAGAACAAACAGCAATAGGATTTCCCATGAGTTGCTGTTTGTTCTGATTTAGCACTAGAGAGCGGATTTTCTGGGTAAAGGCAGAGGGAAAAGGGCAAAACTGCTCAGATCTGTGTCTAGAAAGCACGGGACAGGTGCAAAACTGCTTGAACCCGTGCTTTCTAGGCACAAGGCAAGCAGATCTGTGAATGAGCCTGAGTGCTTCATGACTAAAGAGCAATGTGTAAAAGTTGTAAATAAATAAGGGGTAGGCCTTGAAGGGTAGCTTTGCCTCTGTGCTTTTGAGAGGAAGGCAAGCTGACTTTTTTATATCCTTTGCCTAAAGAGCTGCCATCCATAGAGCCAGTATTCGTTGACCTTTTATTGTAGTGTGATCAAGACTGTAATAATCAGTGCAGACCTTTTCAAGTTAAAAGTACCTAAAATAAGCAGTCAGTTACCAGGAATCGATTTCCTGAACACGGGCAAAGCAGCTACTTGTCAGAATAAGCTGTGGCCCTGCTCATCATTCCTCGTGGTTTTTAAATGGATGTAAATTATTGCTATTCTTAGGAAAATTAATGGGTCCTAACATTTCACCCTACTGCTTGTTTTATATTACATGCACATCAAGACATTTGAACAGGTTTGCGAGACTTCAATTTAATTTCCCCCCTCTTGTTTTAAGTGCCTTGCTACCTGGGAGTCCTTCTTGACATCTCAAACAGACATTCGCTTGGAAGAACCTGAAGATCGGCATTGACTTCCGCCAGCAAGGACCTGTTCCTTAATCTTCTTCCGAAATATGTCTAGCCAAAGAAGTTCTCTGCCTATGAGATCAAATCCATTTTTCCATGTTAAGGTTCTGCAACGTGTAGAAAACAAACCTATTGAAGTCTCAGGTATTCTACAGTCCTGGACTATATTTTGAATCATGGTCTATAGAGGAGGTGAGGATAGTGTTTAGGATGTATTGCTAAGCCATGGTTAATGTTATGAGGATGAGATCTTGGAAGACATTGGAAGGTTTTGATCAACCACATTATGCCATAACCCTAAACTAAGGTTTGTTAAAAGCATTGTTTGGTTATTAAACCACGGTTTGAAGATGGTCTGTTTCAGCTAACCATAGTTAAGATTCACCACGGTTTGTTGGGTTTGGATGATAAGCCGCAGTTAATCAAAAATGGAACAAAAATGCCCAAACTCTCCCTCATGGCTGTGCTGGAGGAAGGAGAATGCAAGCCTTATAACACTCATAACACCAAATCATGGTTTAGCACTGGATCCAAACTGAGTCAGAGTGAGAGCGAGATCTGCTTTTATTTTTACCAGTTTTGTGCATTTATCTGGTTTTTCTTTTTAAATACCCTGTAATTTGGATATAAAATATTTTAAATATGTAAAAATAGCTGCATTTTAATAAATAAAAATTAAGAGGATTTTCTCTCTCTCTTTATGCTCATTGGTGCAGCCTGTTTAACTGGCTTTGAGTATTTATAAAACTTCAGAACAATTGCTGAATGAAATCTTATCTTGGTAAATGTATTGCAGCCAAGCTTTCACTAGATGGAATGCGGATGCCGCTAACGGCAGATTCAACACCAATTAGTCTAACGTGTCTGACACCAGGAATTTTTTATTTTTATTTTTAGATTGTCAGACTACTCTGTGTGTGTGTGTGTGTTTGCACGCTCACACGCAGAAACAAATGATGTTATTCTATATTAATCAATATAAACAAGGCTCGTACACTTTCATTATTGCTAGATCAGCCAATTAAAGTGGTGATTAATTGATGGTAAATTTTAATTTGCACAGAAGCTTCTCTCCCGGTGGGTTGGAACCGCAACACTAGCTTAGCTCAGTTGGTAAAGCATGAGACTCTGTATCTCATAGATTTGAGCCCCATATTGGACAAAGCTTCCTGCCTTTCAGGGGGTTGGACTAGATGACCCTGGTAGCCCCCTCACACCTCTTCCTCCCTCCTGCTGCCGGGATGCTAGGCATTGTGGCTCTAGCCCACTAGGCAAGCCGCTTCTGAATCTGCAAGTTAAGAACACACTCTTTCCCTTTTTTAAAAGGGGTGGGTGCTGTTTTCCTATTGTGTTGCACAAATCAGGGAGGTGATGGACGATGGTAGTTTTCTAAGAGCAGGTGGCCATTTTTGTTGATTACATCATAGCACATTTTACATTTGCTTTAATCCTCCCACTAGTGAGGTTTCCCTTTCGTGTTCCATTTTTAAAATTCGTACTTCTGCTTTCCTTATCCAGCCAAGCTGTAAATTATGGAAGGAAGAACCTCACAAGTAGCCCATAAACACAAAGCTCCTTCACATCACAATATTGTCCATTCTATGATCTTCCTTCTTCTAATACTCTTATGTTAAGTATGCCAAACACTTCTTGTTTCAATAATTCATTTATAGTTTTACTATATGAAGGCATCAAAATGCCACGAACCTTCCCCCTCCCTACATATTATGTGGTTATATACTTTATATTACTTTTCAGGAGGAATCTTTCTGGCAATTTATCACCCATTGAGCCCCATCTCAGGGGATTCATTTCTTTAAGTATTCTTGGTTGTCAACATTTGTTTTCCCTCAGGCCACAGCTCATGCATCCCAAGTGCTCTGTTAAAATCTCAGCCGCCTACTTGTTTGACTGGAAATGTCCTTATGCTTTACCTGTTTTCTTTAGATGACTGCAGGTGAACAGTTTTAATTATTTTTATTTTTATTTAAATGAGGAAGACGCAAAAGGACGTCTGCAGTCTTTCCTGGAAGCAGGCCTCACTGAACAAAGTGGAACTTACTTCTGTGTAGGGATGGGAAATAAGTTTGATTTTTTTTTTTCATTTAAAGGCAAATTTGCACTTTCTGAAACAATACGCAGATTGGAAACACAATCCTTTTAAAGTCACACTTGCCTGAAATTTGCAGTGCAGTTCTCCAGCCTAGTAATTCGTAAAAAAATAAAAATAAAATGCATATTGTAGGATAAAGTGTGCATAAAAATGCAGATATTGCATACAAAAATGCCTTATGTTAGGGGATATACAAGTATTAGTAGAAGCTTTCCCAAATTGTGGATAGTGAGCAATATTGCACACAAACCTGTATATTAGGAGAAATTTCCGGGAGGACTTTAAAAACAAGGTATCCCGTTACTGATGTGGAAATGTGGAGAACTGATTTGAGAATGGAAGAATAAGAAATTGCAAGAGCCCCACCCTTACTTCTGTGTAAACATGCATAGAAATGTACAGTCAAGACTACAAGATGGGATGGTTCCAAATGTGCCATTGGTATATGCACAGCTGGAATGATCATAATTATGCCTGAAACACAAGCTATGTAGCTACCAGAAAAGTTTGAATAATATACTCTGGCCTTTTATCAACACATTTTTAAACTGCCCATTGTGGGATGAAGGAAAACCACAGAGAGAAAAAAGACACTGAAACGTGGTCTGTTTCTTCAAGTGGGGAAAATACAGGATGTTGCATATACAGTGGTACCTCGGGTTAAGAACTAAATTTGTTCCGGAGATCCGTTCTTAACCTGAAACTGTTCTTAACCTGAGGTACCACTTTAGCTAATAGGGCCTCCCGCTGCTGCCGCACCGCCGCCATGCGATTTCTGTTCTCATCCTGAAGCAAAGTTCTTAACCTGAGGTACTATTTTTGGGTTAGCGGAGCCTGTAACCTGAAGCGTCTGTAACCCGTGGTACCACTGTATGTCACTTCCAATACCCTCACTCCTAAAAAAAGAGGCCTTGCTGGGGGGGGGGGGGAAACAGCACTTGTATCTTTTCTTTCTTTCTTTCTTTCTTTCTTTCTTTCTTTCTTTCTTTCTTTCTTTCTTTCTTTCGACACCCTTCATTTTGGAGGTAGTTATTTTTATTTTCTCATAGTAGAAAGTGAAAAACATTTCTGTTATAAAATGGCTACACAATTTCTAAAAAAAAAAAAAAAAAAGGAAGATACTGGTCCAGGAAACACAGATAAGACAATAGTGGGAAATAAAATGTAAAGTTGCCACAATTTGGAACTTTAGATGTTGCACTCACATATTGCTTTCGGTCTTCTGATTGGCCACTGGGAAAGCAGAATGCTGGACTAGATGAGACATTGGCCTGATCCTGCAAATTCATCTTATGTCTATATGAAGATGCTTCAGACTAGTGTGGAAGTACTTGCTGAAGTACTTCCACAAAACACAGCTGTAATTGGATGGTGCATATTGCACAGCTCATTACTATAAAAACACGAAAACAGGACATTTCCCCCCTCTCTCCCTTGAAACCCAAGGCATGCCAACACTCGGTTGCAGAAGAAGCTGAGACACAGATGGGAATGTTTGGCTGTGATCGTTCCACCTCCACACACTTTTTTAAAAAAAACAGATATAAAATGCCAAAAGCATATTCTAGTGAAATTCCATTACAATAAGGTAGAGCTTGCCAACATTTTGGGGACAGTGAGCCCATTTGGAATCAAGGAAGTGCCATGGGTGCCAGTCACAAAATGGTGACTGCGGAGTTGTGGCGTGACACAAAATGGTTGCCTTGGGGTGTGACAGAACATGGCTTCCATGGGGCTGTAACTTAACATAGAATATCGACACATTGAAAAGTACAGGGAAAGAAAATGGTACAGAAATTCCCCCCTTGTCAATGGGGGGAGGCACCTGCATCCGCCTCATCACATTCACTTCTAGAAGCTTCCAGAACAGAAGGTAGGATGTGTGTCCAATCCTGCATCCAATGAAATGTGAGCATGTTTACAAGTATGTTCACTTGAGGCAAAGCATGCAGCACTCACCCGATCTTTCACCTCCTTCTATTTGCTTAAAGGTTTTCTATCTCTGCTGTGAATTTTTTATCTGCATTTGTGCATTGATAAAACTCCGTAAAAACAAAAAAAGTAATTTTGATGTGACTGTGTGCATAATTGCATAAAGAACTGCAAACCTTGAAATGCGGATTGGTGCATGGCAGCGGGGGCGGTGCTGAAAGAGGAAGGAATTGTCTAAAATTAGTCTTGGATCATAAGGTAAATGAAATAAGTTCTCAGAAAGTTCCTTCCCCTCTGCTTCTATTGTCCAGGAGCCACCCACTCCAAAGCTCCCAAATCTTTAAATCAGGGATGGGGAAGCTGTGGCCCTCTGGATATTGGTGGACTCCAGTTCCCATCAACCCCCAGCTAACAGTGGTCAAGAACAGGGGTCAGCAAACTTTTTCAGCAGGGGGCCGGTCCACTGTCCCTCAGACCTTGTGGGGGGCCGGACTATATTTTTGGGGTGGGAAATGAACGAATTCCTATGCCCCACAAATAACCCAGAGATGCATTTTAAATTAAAGGACACATTCTACTCATGTAAAAACACGCTGATTCCCGGACCGTCCGCAGGCTGGATTTAGAAGGCAATTGGGCCGGATCCGGCCCCCGGGCCTTAGTTTGCCTACCCATGGTCAAGAATGATGGGACAGTGTAGTCCAGCAACATTTGGAGCAACATCTCCACTCCTGAAGCAGCTAGTGTTATTTGTATGAAGCCCTGTACCTCTTCCTTACCTCCTTGAAGGCCGGATCTGCTGCCCTTTTGGAACCTGCCGCCTGAGGTGCTCGCCTCACCTTGCCTTATGGGTGAGCCAGCCCTGTGTGCTAGGTATGGATATCAGCTAGGTGTTTGAATCCTTTCAGTGTGGGTTTCGCTGGCGATCACCCAAGATGAGGGAACAGACAGTGTTTCTTTGAGGAAAAATGAAAACTAATTCACAGCACACAGAAACTGCACAGGTAATTGATGTGATATCATTTTCCCAAACTGATCACCGCTTTCTTTGTTCCAAAGATTTCGGCAAACAGCAGTGCTTTGAAGGGCTCAGAAGGAAGGGAGCTCGAGCAATGCACTTGTTACCATGTATTTTGGGGAATTGCTCCATGGAAACATATAAAAGGCATAGTGATTCTCTGGCCTTGCTGGTTCTGACACCCACACCACAAACCCACACTATCCCACTTCCTTCCTTTCCCTTTGTCACTCGCTGGGCCTGGGACCAGAACTGAGCCCTAGCAGCTAAACCATCTGTCTATATTTGTTAGTGATGCTTCTGGAGAGGAGGAAAGGAGAGGGGGAGCCGTGGGAGATAAACAGTTGTTTGTTTTTAAAATGTTCCTTTGTGCATATGCTTTGCAATTCCAGGGTTTGCAAAGTACAAAAAGAACAAGTTGGCCAAAGGTTAGCAGATCAAAATAAATGCAAAACACCTACTGCATTGGCCGAATCTTCATCTTGAAGAAGTCAGAAATCACAGGATTGTGTGTGTTTTTCTTTCTAAATGATAGTATCCTAAAGGTGCAACGATATTTACTGCGTCTGAAGAAATGCATTTGAAGACAGCTTAAATAAATAAAGAATTGATGCAAATATTCCATTTAGGAGCCTTTCGTTTTAAAACCAATATTTGCTTCCCAGTTGAAATTGTATTTGTCAAGCTCTCCTACCACTTAATCATCTGAATCCTTTTTGTTTGAATTACTTCATATAAGGATATTGTGTCTCTTGTTCTATTTTGTCTTGCGATGCAAAGGTTGCTATGGGAATTCTCCTGTTCCATTCCCTCAGGGAGCTGGAGCTTGCGGTTCGCACCAGATGATGAAAATGATTGGTTTGTACAGCCAGCTTAGTACTATGACCCTCCCGCATGTGCTGAAACCAGGAGAGACATGCGTCCCTGCAATTTACAGCTCAAGTTCTTTAAACGCGTCCTTTTCAATATTGATCTAACATCCGGCAGTGGTAGATTTGTTGAAAGATATGTAGATTTTCAAGAGTCTTGTGTGTTTGGCTCAGAGGCAACATGGATTTGAGCTGCAGACGCAATTAGTTCTTCTCCGCAATCTTATAATGAGGGGACTGTGTCGCCAGAAGCCCCACCAGGGCAAGGGTACAAAAGAACGCCTCCGAGCTAAAGTGTCAAGAGCTGTGTGATGCTTTTGACTTCTCTGCAACAAGGAAGTCATCGCTTCTGCAGATGGGAACCAAAGGAATAGTTTGCACATTTCACAAAAGTCCAAAAACAAGCATTCTATTTAATACATGGATCCTCTGACTACGGCTGGGGGTAAGTTCACACAAGTGGGACCAGTGACAACATTCAGGTAGGTAGCCATGTTGGCCTGACAGTTGAAATATATATTAAAGATTAAAAAAATTGTCCAGTAGCACCTTTGTTGTTGTTGTTTAGTCGTTTAGTCGTGTCCGACTCTTCATGACCCCATGGACCAGAGCACGCCAGGCACTCCTGTCTTCCACTGCCTCCCACAGTTTGGTCAAACTCATGCTGGTAGCTTCGAGAACACTGTCCAACCATCTCATCCTCTGTCGTCCCCTTCTCCTTGTGCCCTCCATCTTTCCCAACATCAGGGTCTTTCCCAGGGAGTCTTCTCTTCTCATGAGGTGGCCAAAGTATTGGAGCCTCAGCTTCATGATCTGTCCTTCCAGTGAGCACTCAGGGCTGATTTCCTTAAGAATTGAAAGGTTTGATCTTCTTGCAGTCCATGGGACTCTCAAGAGTCTCCTCCAGCACCATAATTCAAAAGCATCAATTCTTTGGCGATCAGCCTTTTTTATGGTCCAGCTCTCACTTCCATACATCACTACTGGGAAAACCATAGCTTTAACTATATGGACCTTTGTTGGCAAGGTGATGTCTCTGCTTTTTAAGATGCTGTCTAGGTTTGTCATTGCTTTTCTCCCAAGAAGCAGGTGTCTTTTAATTTTGTGGCTGCTGTTACCATCTGCAGTGATCATGGAGCCCAAGAAAGTAAAATCTCTCACTGCCTCCATTTCTTCCCCTTCTATTTGCCAGGAGGTGATGGGACCAATGGCATGCAATTCGTGTGCATGCAGGTATCTGAAGAAGTGCACACGAAAGCTTATAGCAAGAACAAACTTAGTTGGTCTCTAAGGTGCTACTGGACAATTTTTTTATATTTTTTATAATATATTTTGGTGACAACATGTCGCCCTACAGAATGTTCCTGTTCAGTGTCCCATCCACAAAAACCATAGGCCCAATCAATGCGACCCATAAAGAATCGAAAAAACAGTGAGTGTTCTTGGCAGAAAAGCAAACAACATGTAGTATTTGCTTCCGGTATTTCTTCGCAACATTTATAGACCCCTTTTCAACATCAAGGGTCACAAAGTTTTCTTGTTTTCGTTTTCTGAATGACATTTTAGACTGTGATCTTGTAAACTGACTTAAAACTTCCAGTTTATAAAGAAGGCCAAATTCCTATAATTAGGATGATGATCTCAACTCCTCCTCTCCCTCCATCCACCACAGCAAGTCAATCCAGAAGGAAGAGGGAGAAGTTATGTACGGCAGTTTCAATTCTGACCTCCAACTGGATAAAGAAGGGGAGGGAAATGTGAGCAATTTTAAAGTCTGCCAGGAGAGAGTGTAGTTATTAAACCCCAACGTCTAAATGCTGGCGGTGAGAAATGAAATGAAAATGACATTTCTGAATGGATACTGAATTTCTCAGCATGCAATGTGAGCATCAAATCCAAACTTAGATTGGCTGGTGGGTTGTTTTTTCCCCTTTCCCTTTTCCATTTGGTGAAGTTTTTCCTGTCAGTGCTGCTGAATGACTGTTCTGGATCCTACAGACAGCACCGCTCTCTTGGGGATTCGCTTGACATGTTGCGCGGCTGTTAGCTTGATGAAGCGTAGACAGGACAGGGCTGCAAAATGACTGCTATTTCCCATCTCTTCCGAAGCCTCTTCCACTGTCATTGGCTGCTGCTACATAACAGTTTTGTTGAATGCGGCATTGTGTAATAGCAAAGACGCGGTTCATTTATCGTTCCATGTCCCAGGTTTGACAGTTTGTTGGCAGGCCTGGAAACTTTTTCTGCACAGAGCCTCCTAGCAAATGACGGGAGCCTAGTATCTGCCCAGTCAGGTGGCAAGCCTGCATCTGGAATGTGTTCCCTGCAAATAGAAAACCAGCTTGTCAGGGAGAAGGATTTCCCTTGATATCTGTATTTCTATATGCAGGGTTTTGCGTGTCGAGGTCCCCAAGCCACCCCTCAAAATCATTCACAATTCACACATAATTTTTGTTTCAGGTTTTTGGCATAATTTTGGCCACAACTTTATTAAAATACATAATCTGTGAGTGGTTGCTTAGGCATTGGTTAAGACTATCTGTCCCCCCGCCTGGGACAGAACTGACTTCCGAACTCCCTCGGAAGCCAGTGAAGGGAAAACAATATTAGGGAGCAATGGAGCTGAGTCACAGGCCCTCACCGCTCACCCAACCTGCTCCCCAGGGCTTGCCGGCCCTGGTCCCATTTCAGGGATTGGACGAAATCGTGGCAAGCCCCTGGATTCCTTGAACGGAATTCCCTTCCACACCACCATTGGAGGGGCAGGCCCAGCCTATCCTTACCCCTCCTCCAACCAATTTTTATAACCAATGCCTAACCACAACCTTACAAGTTGTGACGAATTGCTAAGTAGTAGACAAAAACCAAATGGCACCAGCCAATCAGCCAAATGGACAAAATTCCTACTAGGCCCCTGCCCCAAAGGCAGACGACCCCATGACAGGCATAGCAAGGTCAACTGGAACTCAGGGCGGGCGGGCAGGTGATCCGATGCACTCAGCGAAAGAGAAAGCAAAAGCTAAGTGCCCCAATATTTAAAACCTTTGGTCCCACCCACCACATTGCAACATGCAATTTGCCCCAGCAACCCGGCCATCCAATCGTTGCCCCAGGCCAGCTCACTTTTACTTGCCTGGCAACAGAGGGTTGGCTTGGCAGACCCCACCGCAACACGTGCTCTCATTTCAGGGAGAACACGCTTTTTCCAATGCATCCTTGCCTTCCAAAATGCAATGATTTAACTCTATCAGTATTTGATCTTTTAAATGATTTCCCCCTATGTTCTTAGCAGTTCTTTTTAATCTCCAAGGTCAATGTGGAGAAAAAGGCATGGTAATAATAATAATAATAATAATAATAATAATAATAATAATAATAATAATAATAATAATAATAATATTTCAGGGGCAAATGCACTCAAGCTACATTCACATGGAAGTTTGTTTCGTATACTCTGAAATTTTCCACATTATATTTGTGCTTTTGAGGCATCAGATCAAGGCTTGCATTTTAAAATGAGCTTAAAAAATATATTTGTAAATGTTTGTATCTCTCATGCCAGGCAGAAACCAGCTGGCTGGGTGCTTTGGCAGATGTTTATCTTCCTAAACAGGGCCCCTCTGATCTATAGCAGTGCTTCAGGGTTGTAAAAGGAAATCACAGGCTGGGAGCAAAAGGTCACACTGACCATACAAATTACAGAATACAATCAAGCTGCAAAAACCCAAATTAAGAGTTGGTAAATAGTAAGTTTTATTGTTTAACAGAAGACTCGAGCCATATTTTCATAAGGTTAAAGGGCAAGAGCTAATAGAAACAGCAGCTGGCTAGGAAAAGGAGTTGTAAACTAAAGAGGCTGCTTTCGAAACTGTTTTTATTAAAGTTCCTTTTTACTTTGAAAAGGCCTTTCCTTCTAAAAATCTATCTATGTTATGTATGAAATATATTGGCTTAAATGTAATTATGCAAAGGATTTAGAAAGTAAGAAATGTTAGATTCTTATGTTAGATTCTTATTTCATTGATGGTGTGTGAGAAGGTGAACCCAATATCTCTGTTTAAGATAAAAATTAAAACCATTAGCCATCTGTTCTGGAGTGAATAGGGCAATAGGGCAATAGGGCAAAGATTATCTTGTAATTAAAGTGCCTGGTCGAGGCAAATGTAAGATATATGGCTACTTGTCTGCCATTTATGGATAGAAGGAAATATAGCTCTTTGTCTCCCATAAAAGGTAATAGGAAATGGGTGTATCTTTTATGATTGGTTCTAGCAAACAGCCAATAGAAATTTCAACCAGGCTGATTGGACAGAGGCAGCCAAAGGAGGAGCAAGGGGGTTGGGCTGAGGGAATTTAAGTGCTGGCCATCAGGGCTGGAGTGGGCAGAGCTTTGATATCCATATACCACTGTGTCTCTCATTTATTTGTCTGACAAATAAATTATTATTTTAATTTCTCTATTGTTGCATTGAATATTTCGTTCCAGCTAAGCGTTAACCACAAACAGGGTGCTACACTTTCACGCAGCATAAAGCCACTTCTGGAAATCTAGTAGAGTCTAGCGCAAGTTAGTGTAATGTCACAACTTTGGGGATGACGTACCAGCATATAATTCTCTCCTGCCATTTTCATGGGTGAATCATGGGGAAACAGAAGCACACATGTGCAGAAAGGGTGGGGAAGTAGCGACGTTGTCCAACGATGTTAGTTGTTGTTCCATATGGCACTCACTGGTATGAATGAACTTTAGCAGACATGCTAGTTTGTCAGTCAAAAGGCCTTAGTTCCACAGTGCAACAGGTACAGCAGTGTGAAAGGGACATGAGAAAATGGGACACTGCAATCAGGAAAAGTAGCACAATATTCCCCACACCTGAATGCACCCCATACTCAGGCAATATTTGAAGACTTATCTGTGTAGCAAATGTATGGACAAAATTCTGCAAAAACAGGATTTGTAAGATCAGCTCTACTTTCCCTTCTTGCAAGCTCCCAGTTTTCTTAAGGAAAAAGGGAAGGTGTATGTAACTAGTAAAACTGAAATCATCAAGAATACAGTTTCAGACAGACTGTGAATGTATTACGTAGCACCAGGTAATGCTTGATATCCCCTCTAACTTGGTTTCACACATTCACCCTCCATCAGAAGGGATCCTTGCCTAATCTGAACTATGTTTTGTGTAACATTTCAAGCACTGGACGGGCAGATTTCAATTTAGTTTCCTATTAAAAGGCTAATGACATGGTGCTCCCACTTTCCCAATTTAGCTCATAAATGAATGCTAAGTGGTTTGATTGCTGCCTAACTCAGCCATGACTGATCTGGGAAAAGAAAAGGCGGACACTTAACAGTCAGTTTTCTTTAGAGAAGTATAGCCTGACCAATGCTAGCAATTATGCTTTCAGGGTGCCCAGATAAAATGTTCATTTTCTTTTTTGGTTTTAAAAACGTGTTGCTATTTTCAGAGCTTTAGCATCAGGTTTTAGCCTCTCCTTAATAAATTAAAAGAGGTAGGCTGCCCAACTTTCGACAGAGTCTTCTCTTAGAGTTTTGGTCCCTGTATTAAACTAGAGATGGCAGCAAATTCATCTGAAACCAATTGTTCCAACATCTAGAGATACTTCTCTGATATGATGTCAGGAACTGGTTGGTCACAGAGGAAAGGTGGGAGAAACCAGCTGGGGAACCCCCAAGGTAAGAGGGCTCAGAGCCTGGAGATAGCTGGTGGGACAACAATGAGTGGTCAAAAGGAGAAAACGTTGACAAGGAGGTATCAGAAGCTGAAGAGGTAACAGGGCTTAATGAGCAGGGAGATTCTGTGGCAGAGAGAAGTTTAAAATCAGAGGCAGAGGCTGGAGTGTGGAATGAGGGAGGCCAAGAGGCAGAGTTGAGTCGGGCTGGTTAAGATAAAGTTACCAGATTTTTTCCAATGAATCTGGGGACACTTTAAATAAATAAATAAATAAATACTACACATTTGGGACGTTGCTGCTGCAGCGATGGTAGTGGCAGAGGGGCAGCTGCTGCCTTGTCCTCAACTGCCATGTTTCCCCTTCCTCTGAGGCTTCTATCTCCTTTCTCCATGAGCCTGGGCAGCCCCTGAGTTGTTGGTTCTTCAGTGGTGGTGGGGGGAGCAGTGCACAGTGGGTCAGGCATGGAAGGCAGAGAAGGAGGGCCGAGAGCAGTGGCAGTGAGGCCATCGGAGCATTCCCAATCCCATTCCTACTTGCGTGCAAGCAGGAGGGGGCAGGGATCCCTCAGCTGGGAAGGAAGGGCCCTGCCCCACTCCTGCTTGCATGCAAGTAGGAGTTGGGAGGCTGCTCTGATAAGCAGCATGAAGCCTTCCTTCACAGCTTACTTGCTGGGGTCAGGGAAGGTGGACGCAGCCCGGAAACTGCATCTTAGAGCCCCTGCACCACCATCATATGGGGACTTCTGAGCAGCTCCTGAAGCCAGCCAGAGCCAACTGCTCCGGACTGCTGAAACTGCCACTGCTGCGTTTCCCAGGGACATTAGATGAAATCCGGGCACATTCCGGGGATGGAATTTGTCCGGGAACTTATTCGCAAATCCGGGGACATTCCCCCGGAAACGGAGACATCTGGTAACCCTATGTTAAGAGTCACAGGTGTCTTCCCCTCCCACTGTGACAAGCTCCCCTCCCCAGAATCAGGAGAGGCATGAAGAGGGCAGGGGAGAAGTTAGCATCACACAGACACAGTCTCAGATTGCTGGGGGGGGGGTGAAGCATGGAGCAGACGGGAGAGGCAGCTGTGGCATGGCAAGAATGCCCAGTCTCTGTAAATGCTTCATGGTCGGCAAGACCTACCAAAGAAAAGATGCTGTGTTGCACTCCTGTGCTGCTCCTGTTTTTCTTCTAACAAAGATTTAACTTCACTTACTTTGTGTTATCTACTGCTGGCTAATTCCTGCCTAACAAGCATGCATATCCAGATCTTCAAAATTGGGAGTAGAGCGCTTCTCAATCTAATTGCCCACACCTCTGATATGTAAGCTGAGCCCTGTGGTGGGAAGAAAGATCTCCACCCCACCCCCCCACCCCAGCATCTGGCATTTCTCTCCAACATCATCACTGTATGGAAGGACCAGAGAAACTAAGCTTGTGCTGTTATGGTTTATATTGATTTAAAGCAGGTTTCCCAAACTTGGGACTCCAGCTGTTTTAGAACCACAAATCCCATCCACCAACTTAACCAACTGGTTCTGCTATCTAGGAATGATGGGAGTTATGGTCCAAAAACAGCTGGAGACCCAAGTTTGGGAAACCCTGATTTAAAAGTATTTATAGCCATTTTAAGGTCATCAAGGCAGCTTACATTTTTACCGTCCCAGATCCTTCCTTTTACAAACTCAGGACAGTGTACGTGTGATTGTTTCATTCATTCCTCCTAACATTCCTGTTTTTCTGACAGACTTTGTTCATGTTTACCTAGTAAACTCATCACATCTGAGCAAGGATTTAACCTCAGATTCCCCCTCCCCCCGCTACATACATACATTCTCTCTCTCTCTCTCTCTCTCTCTCTCTCTCTCTCTCTCTCTCTCTCTCAGAAAGTCTAATTCAGCAACATGAGCAAGAAAATAGACATGACAATGATTTTTACTCCATTGGATCAGAGATATGTTTGGGAAGAGTGAGTCATCCCCATGCTAGGTTTTTTGTGGTTGAGTTTTCATGACATGCTCTCTTCCTGCATCCTACAGAACCTAGTTACACGGTTGCAATTAATACTTATCTGTCCTCAGTTCCCAATTTTGACCCATGGAAATCATCTCGGGCTGGTACCAACTGCCGCCTGTCAGAATCGGAGTGTTTTGCAGCACTGACGGCAACGAGATGGATTGTTAAGAACTTGCTTAACAAATATAGATAATAAAATGAAATGTCACGTTTTATTAGGTGCTTCTGTCTTATCTGTCTAAGTGATTTTAAATGCCAATATGGAGAGAGAGAGAGAGAGAGAGAGAGAGAGAGAGAGTTGGCCAGCCGTGTCCCTTGGAGGTGCTTGCTAAGTGCTACATGGGTTTTTAACATTTGCTTTTCATTAATGGGCTAATTCATCAATGCTATAAACTAGAAGGGAGAGGGAAGAGGTGACAGCTGGAACTGCTGTATGGCACAGAACCGCTCCCCATCTGGGCTCTTTTCCTTACAAGGATAGACCCAGTCATTGCCCATCATCTTCCCAGCTGGTTGCACAGAAGTTGCCCCCCTGTCAATGTAGTAATCTAAAAAGTCATTCATGCTGAAATCCTGTACTCACTCACCTGGGAGTAAGTCTCATCCAACATACTGTGGCTTAATTCTTGTTCACGTCAATAATAATAATAATAACGCAGAAATGGAGACTTCCTGGATGCCAAGACTCTAGTTTGGGTCAAGTACTCTTTGGTGAGAGAACCCTAGCAGAGATTGAAAGTCACAAAATGTGCAGCAAAGAAAAGTTTGGAAATCTATATGGTTAGACCTTTAAAATATGCCTTTCCTACTTTATGCACAGGAAGCCACAATAGCAACCAACTTGGATGGCATTAAAAGGGAATTGGACAAATTATTGATGGCTGTCTATGGTTGCTAGCCATAATGGTTATGCTTGGCCTCCACAGTTTAACCAAAGCTCTCAATTCAACAGGTAGTGTTTATGTATGCCTATACCAGCTTAGGTGTACATATTTGGGTCAGGATGCTGATCTTTGCACCTCTGGGTTAGGGTTGCCATGTTTCTAGAAGTAAAATTCAGGACACAAAATGTGTTGAGCTTTTTTTTTAGGAAACTCAAAGTTGTTGAGCTTTTCTTAGGCAATAAACCTCAAAATCCCGAACATTTTGGCAAGTTTCTGAAATTCCCCCGGACACTAAAAAGTGAGGCAGGAGATTAGAAATCATTCAATTTCATTGTTTGTGGGGAAATGCTTTGCTCTCCCCTTCCACTGCATTCTCCCTTTTGGGTAGTTTAATGCCATGTGAAAACAAAATTATAGCAAAACAAAATTAATTATTATTAAACATATTTACTCTCCTGAACGTGTTGCTTCCAAATGTTATCTTCCAAACCTAATCATTAGACATACAATATGTAATACGCTCTGGTCCGCTTCTGATCTGCGGCTTTGCTCCATTGAGTCAATAAAACCAGCGCATTATTGTGTGCACATCTGAACTAGATCTCTTGTAGCTTGATTTTAGCACACTGCAGGGATGGAAATTTTTAGTTTTGTATTATAGGTAGAATACAAAACTAATAGCAGCCTAGCATTTCCTATAACGTGGGTTAGGCTAAAAGCAGTGCCCCCCCAACTGTGCTGTTACCTCTGGATGGATTTGCATCTGACTGATTGTTCCATTAAGCTCCCAATCTGGTGGAAAGTAACACCAGCAATTTGCACCCGCATAAAAGAATTAGAAGTAATTTGGCTCTCATTTGTCCATGTGCAGTGGTGCCCAAGAAACCTGGCAGGACTGCTAGGAAGTCATGGGGGTGCGTGGCAAATGAGAGGTCATTGTTTGTAGCCAGTTGTTTTGCTTTTCTCCCCATCCTTCTTCCATGCAAAGAAACTGAAGACACCAAAGCGTTGCAGTTTCACAAATACTTATCCCCCAACCGAAAAGCATATCCCTATGGTTCAGAAGGGCTCCCTGCCCTCACACTGGCTTCTCTGCTAGGAGAAAAATTGTGTGGCCTTCATTTGTTCAGAGTTCACTCAGGGGTTTCATGTAGATGCTGAACAGCATGGGGGATAAATCTGAACCCTGAGGAACCCCACATTGAAGGCTCCAGGGCCGAAGAGCACTCTACAAGCATCATCTTCTGGAAGCGAACACCCAAGTAGGACTGGAAGCACCGCAAAGCAGTTCCACTCACCTCTAAGTCGGACAGCTGCTCCAGGAGGTTATAATGGTTGATGGTATCAAAAGCCGCTGGGAGGTCAAGTAGAGTTAACAAAGAAACATTCCTCCTGTCTCTCCCCCAACAGAGGTCATCATACAGGGCAACCAATGCTACTGACCCTTACTTTTGGCTCTTAACTGGATGAAGCCTAAATGCTGACTGAAATGGATCTAGAAAATCAGCTCCCCCCAAGAGCGCCTGCTCAAGAACCTTCTCCAAGAATCCAGTGGCTCCAACTGGCTTGAACGTTGGCCCAATGACAAAATTCCTAATGCTTAGTAGCTTGGGCATGAGAGGTTCTCACACACCTCCTTTGGATGAGGGAGCCTTTATTGGGGAATGATATAATTTTCTGTCCAGATCCCTACCCCCACCCCGCTTCTCTGCTTTTTGCAGTAGCTGTTCATCAAGCAGTATTGAAATCCCAAACTTTAGGCGGTGTCTCTGCATTCAGCCCACTCAAGCTCTAGGGATCAGCAACATCTCAGCCTTTTCAGCTTCATTTCACTACTGGCACTCTTCTCTTGAGCTTCTCTTGGTTCCACCAAGTCTCTCGTATCTCTCGCATTCACCTTCACCTTCACATTCATCTCCCCATCCTGTAGTTTCACCTGATCAGCCCAGATACATGCAGAAGAGGCAGAAATGCTGGTGCCTGTTTTTAGTGCAGAACACCTGCATAGACTACTCTCTTTCTGTGGTTTAGCATCAATAATTGCAGGTAGCGCTGGCTAATCAGTTTTGGTTTCTCTCCATTTCTCATTTTTCCAATTTTAAGTTATTCACATTTCCATGTTAGTTTGAAAATTTTGTTTGAACATGCATTTTAGTCTGCATTTCAGCTGATACACCCACTTGTGTGCAGTTTTGCTTGATATGGATGTTATAGCAAACAAGTTCCTCTAATATTTATTGGTTTGTGGATTTATAAATTGCCTTTTGCACATATGTCTCCAGGCAATTTAGTCATGCATTTTTTGTATGTAGTTTTCTACTAATATATGAATTATTTGCACACTTCCCCCTAACTAACAGATGCATTTTCCCCTACATTCACGGGTGGGTGGTTTTTTTTACCATATCACAAAATTCAGAGGAGGGCAGATTTGAAAGGATAGCATCTTTAATTCCATCCAACATGCAAACAGGCAGACCTAGAAGAAAAAGAGTCTGGTGGGGGTATACAATGACAATAGTACCTTGGGTTATTTACTTGGCTTACTGAGGCTATTCAAGGGTCATGAATCCTACTTGCTCCTTTCCAAGAGCACACCTTACAATTTCATGATATTTACGAAACTTTTCCAGCATTCATGAGACATGAAATCTCCCACAAGCCTCAAGTACAGCGCTTGTACTCCCTTGCCAAATGTTAGCTTATTTAACCCAACACATCACTGAGAATTTGACGGGTTCTGGGTTGTTGGCGTAAACTTATAAATCATTGTGTTTAAAATGCTGTCATGTATAATCCTTTTCAAGTTACAGTGACCTTTGGAAGAAGTCAATGGCTAAAGTCCCATCAACATCATCTTGCAACAGCATTACATCCTTTATGCTTTCAACAGTGACACCACAAATCAACAACTTTAGTCAATTCCTTGTCTTATCTGCCTTACAATGGATTAAATAAATTGGCATCTTACAGAACTCTCAATGCCAGTGTTTTTCTGAAACATTGAGGGAAATTGGAGTTTGTTTACTTATTTACTTATGAATTTATAATTTGCACTTTCATAAAAATATAGCAAGGCTGAATGGAACATGTACAAATAAATTCAACAAAGATAACCATTAAAAATGTCTGGAAAGCATCAATAAATACTGACTGGATTAAATTTCTGTTGTAAAGGCCTGTCACCCTTCATCAGGTCGGTCCAAGTACATTGCTATATGATATATGACATGCTGCTAATGACTCATATAATACAATCCTATATGCAAAATGCCACCTAATATAATCCAAAATATTACACTTACATATACAGGCAACTTAATGCTCAACTATTAGGTCAGTTCCTGCCTTGTGAGGGCACTCAGCTCCTGATGAAATGCTGACAACCATATGTCATGAGTGCTCTGATGGTGTTTCCTGCTTGGCAGGGGGTTGGACTCGATGGCCCTTGTGGTCTCTTCCAACTCTATGATTCTATGATTCTATGATTCTATGACCTGGTGAAGGGTGATGAAACAGAGATTTTACCTGGATGTCTCATTGTCAGAGTCCTCCTTGTACACCGTTTTTCAACTACAAGATTTAATACAGAGAATCTGTACTCTGGACTTCAGTACAATATAGTTGAACTTTTGGACGTGGAGGCATTGAAAGTCATTTGTAGAATTGTATATATCACTTCAAGACTGACCAGAGACAATATATACGGTATTGTTTAAGCTCATGCCGATCAGAGTATTAGTATGTGATATTTCGTGTACAATTACACGAAGGCAGAAGGCCTTTTCAATAGTGGTGCCCACCCTGTGGAACGCCCTCCCATCAGATGTCAAGGAGATAAAGGACTACATAACTTTTAGAAGACATCTGAAGGCAGCCCTGTATCAGGAAGTTTTTTTATGTTTGATATTTTACTATGTTTTGTATATGCTGTAAGCCACCCAGAGTGGCTGGGGAAACCCAGCCAGATGGGTAGAGTATTATCATCATTATCATCATCATCATCACCTCCTCCTCCTCCTCTTTCCTCCTCCTCCTCCTCTTCTTCTTCTTCTTCTTCTTCTTCTTCTTCTTCTTCTTCTTCTTCTTCTTCTTCTTCTTCTTCTTCTACAAACCCAGACTGTTAAAAGGGCAGGAGTGGGGAATCTCTGGTTCAGGAATCAAATGTAGCCCTCTAGCTGGCCCTTGAGACTCTTTCCACCCTCTTTCTAGGCCAGTGGTTCCCAACCCTTTTTTGGGGCCATGCCCCACCTAAGTATCTCTAAAATCCTGATGCCCGCCACCTGCGACATATAATTCTTATTATTCAAAAGGTTAACTCCTATTCACGTAGAAGAAGCCTAAAAGGCCATTCACTGTTAATAAGTCATTTTCGAATTGCCCCCCTTCAAAATCAAATTGTCCCCCTGTGGGGCATGTGCCCCAAGTTGGGAACCACGGCTCTAGGCCATGCCCCACAGCAGCTTAGTAGAAGAGATACAGGAAGTTAGCTTCAGACATGTTTCTGAGTCTGGGAGCTATTGAGAGGTACATCTTACCCCCATGGCCACATCATAAAGAAAGAGAGGAAAGGAAGATAAGAAAAAATCACTTCCTCCCCCACTGGGGTGGGGGTGGAGCTTAACCAACTGAACCAACTCTAGCAACTAGAACTCTGTGATCCTTAACTCCTTCATATACTAACTAACAAAATATGCATCTAAAGCTCTCCCACAGGATTGTGGCCATCAACCTGAAAAAAGGTTCCACATGCCTATGTTAGGTTCAAATGGCGGGTGCATTTTTAAGAGCATCATTTATTAAATCACACAGTACTTTTGCATGACCCGTTCACTGTTTCCTGCTATTAAATCTTATTTTGATCATTAGTCATGGATAGCCCCAAACAGCATGTGATTCCTGAAAAAGCACCACGAATGAACTGCAATGTTTGTCAGTAAGCAGGTGGGTGTCTTTTGATATAGCATTTCTTGTTACTGCTACAAATTAATCAAAGTTTATGTTCAGAAACCTCTGTAATTGGAAGTCAGTAAAATCCGGGGGGGGGGGATATCAATGATTCTGCAGCATAAATGAAGACATAAGAAAAAGCAGACAAGATTAAACCTTAGAAAAAGCTATGTATATAACTTTAGCAATTTACCTGACATTGAGGAAAAAATAGCTGTCACAGTTCGTGTCGTAAAGGCAGCTGGAATGGAAGTCGGGCATAAGCCTGCGTTTTGAGATGCACGCGATAATTAGGAAAATGAGTTGTACAGCAATCAAATATGCTTCTAAACATTTCAGGCAGGAGGAGATTTCACAACCAAAATTCATTCTCCAGCACTAATCATGGATTGTTTAGGCTGTAATTAACATAATAGGAAACATTATCTTCCAAAATCTGTCAGCTTGGCCATAAAGTGCAGTCTGACATGCTATACAATTAAGTCTCCTATGATGCTATTATGGTTAAGAATTTTTAAGCTGAAAGCCGATCTGTTTAATCAGATGATTCCCTGCCCATGCAGGCACCTTCAAAGCAATTTCTCACATGGCAACATGCCAATAAACATGATGCAAACTGTGGCCGGGGCTTGGGTGTATTGTCGTTGCGCAATCCTGCCAGCACAAGTTAAGACTTTGTTAATGGGTGGGATAGTTGGGTTTCTGAGAAACAATGGGCTTAACTCTCTGGCTGGAATGGGATGTCGCAAGAGCATGTATGGCTTCCACCAAGAACAGAAGCATCACTGCATCCTGAGCTGGATAACAGCCATTGCATAGAGCAAATTCTCTTTTCGGGGGACATCATGGCACTTAAAAGCCACCCAGCTCTGCTGCTGCTGGCTGGAGCCAGACTCAAAATTGCCAAACATTGGGAGTCTGCATCTGATCCCTATAGGGATGGATGATTTGAGAGCATGTGCCTTGTCTGAACCAAACACAGAAGGGATCAAGGAGCAGTTATGAAGTGAGACCATTGTGATGATGTATGGACACCGTTTACATGCTTTACAAATAAAAATAACACACTGCAGAGCGCCCTGCCCCCAGTGCCGGATTTACGTATAAGCTAAAGAAGCTATAGTTTAGGGCCCCACTCTCTTGTGGCCCCCTCAAAAAAATTTAAAGGCAAAAAAACCCCCTTGATGTACATTTCCAAAATACATAGGCGCCGACTCCATGGGGCTTGAGGGAGCTCGAGCCCCCTCAAAAATTTTTTGGGGGGGCTCAGCCCCCCCAATAATCTCGGGCGCCCTTCCAACAGAGCGCCGCCGCCGTCCCCCGCCTCCTCCCCACCTGCTCCTTCGCCAGCCAGCCAGCCAGCCGCGCGCCCTAATGGCGGGGGCTCCTGCCTCGCTGCACCACCGCCACTGCCAAGGCACTGCCGGAAATCCCGCGAGAACAGGGGAATCCCGACTGGCCACACCTCCCAGCCAGCCAATCGGCTGGCTGGGGGGGCGTGGCTTGCTCTATTTAGGGCCGGAGCCACTTTATTTGCATATTCATGAGCTTATTTATTATTCATGAGCTTTCCCGGGCCCCCCCAATATTTTTTACAAGTCCGCGTCCCTGCCAAAATATAAGATAAAAAACAAATAAAATAAAACCTACATACAGCAACAGTGTTTTGTTATGTGCAAATATTTTGTTAACATATTTTGTTATGTGCAAATGGCTTTAGGTACCTATTAGGTCCATAAATTACCATATAGCATATATTCAACACAAAAAACAGTGACAATTTGTTGTTGACAAAGGACAGCTGGACATATAAAGGCCCCCATTACCTTCAGTAGCTGAGGGCCTCATCAAAACTAAACCCGGCCCTGCCTGCCCCTCAATGCCACATGCTTGTACAGTGGTACCTTGGGTTACAGACGCTTCAGGTTACAGACTCTGCTCACCCAGAAATGGTACCTTGGGCCAAGAACTTTGCTTCAGGATGAGAACAGAAATCTCACAGCAGCAGGATGCCCCATTAGCTAAAGTGGTACCTCAGGTTAAGAACAGTTTCAGGTTAAGAACGGGCCTCCAGAACGAATTAAGTTCTTAACCCGAGGTACCGCTGGTTATAGCAAGGCTACCTTATCAATACCTCATTGATGATGCTTGGATAGCTCACCTGGAAAAGCACGAGACAATTAATTTCAGGGTCCTCCATTCGAGCCCCACATTGGGCACCAAAATTCCTTCATTGCAGGGGGTTGGACTAGATGACCCTTGCGGTCCCTTCGAACTTGACATGTTCTATGAAAATGTCCATTTTTGGAATCAATTTTATTAGGATGTCTGCAAAAGTGTACTGAACCTTCTGTTTATTTTCTTCCAACTGCAGTCATGTGCGCCACACAGTCATTGCTCCCTTTATTATTATTACAGATAGGTAGCCGTGTTGGTCTGCCATAGTCAAAATAAAAAAATTCCTTCCAGTAGCACCTTAAAGACCAACTAAGTTAGTTCTTGGTATGAGCTTTCGTGTGCATGCACACTTCTTCAGATACATTGAAACAGAAGTTGCCAGATCCTTCTATATAGTGAGAAGGTGGGGAGGGGTATTACTCAGAAGGGTGGTGGGAATGGGAGATTGGCAGATAGCTGAGATGAGCCTGTTGACGACTCTTAACGACTGCAATAGGTCTTACAGGAAAAGGCAAGGGGTGAGAAGGTGAGAAATGGATTAGTCATGTATAATGAGATAAGAATCCAATGTCTCTGTTCAGACCAGGTCTCTCCATGGTTTTAAGTTTGGTAATGAGTTGCAATTCAGCAGCTTCTCTTTCCAGTCTATTTCTGAAATTCCTTTGTAGTCTATTTCTGAAATTGCCAATCTGCCAATCTCCCATTCCCACCACCCTTCTGAGTAATACCCCTCCCCACCTTCTCTCTATATAGAAGGATCTGGCAACTTCTGTTTCAGTGTATCTGAAGAAGTGTGCATGCGCACGAAAGCTCATACCAAGAACTAACTTAGTTGGTCTTTAAGGTGCTACTGGAAGGAATTTTTTTTATTTTTATTATTATTGCTCGTCTTGTTTGTATATTGTAGTTTTTGAAAGCTCAGTAGAGGATATCCTTTTTTTTTCCATGCGCACACACGAAAAGGATACCATGGCACTCTTTCTAATATACACAGGAACTCATAATTGCATGGGTTTATTTGGCAGCTAATTAATTTATTTAATAACCATTCCACGCTTTCTCCAAACCTCAGGGCTCTGCAGTTCATCCTTCCTCCCTTTTACCCTCAAAACTACCTTGCAACAAGAAGTCATATTGTCATACTCAGGTGAAGACTAAGCTAGATCCCACTTCCATGGCATCCATTTCAGTTCTGAAATTTCTCCCACCTAGATTCAGAAATGGAGCCCAGACACCGGCCTACTACCTGAATTGTTGTATATGTGAAAAAGGCTAAGGTGTTCGACTATAAGACAATCATACCTTGTCTGTTCTGCTGTCCGGTGAAATATAGAGGTGGGAGATTTTCATTTCTTTCTTTTTTTAAAAAAAAAGCTTGTTATTGAAAACACCTTCTTCCAAACAACTCAATTTGTCAAGCCTGTTGCGACAGTCAAGGTAAGCACATAAGTGATTGATTCCAGCAAGGCTCAAGGGTGGCTTTGAAAAGAAGATGAAATGTTTGAAATTAAGAATTTCAAGAAGCAGAGAGTCACTTTACACCAAAATGCAGACTGAACCTTGGAGGAGGGATGCCTATGCAAATGAGCCCTGTGCTCATTTGTTTTATTTTTTTATGAAATGCCTTTGCCATGTATCTCAAGGCAATTTACAAACATGCCATAAATACAGCTAAGAACAGACTAAAACAAGGACAAAAAAACCCCAACAACTAAAGATGGACTTAAAGTGATACAAATGTTTTCTCTTCTCTGTCCCCAGTGCCTTCACACACTTCTCATTCAGCAGCAAACCATAGTTTTCTGTTCCATCCGAACTGCATTTTAAGACAATCATATCTTGATTGGCAAACCACAGCTTGAATTGGGCTTACATTCCTGGCCGGCTGGAAAACTGGTTTGCATCAACCACAGTTTGCTTGGTTCAGGGCCGTCTTTAGCATATGTGCCACTGGGGTGTAAAGATCCGCCCAGCGCCCCCAAATTTAGTTTGTTGTTGTTGTTGTTTAGTCGTTTAGTTGTGTCCGACTCTTCGTGACCCCGTGGACCAGAGCATGCCAGGCACCCCTGTCTTCCACTCCCTCCCGCAGTTTGGTCAAACTCATGCCGGTAGCTTCGAGAACACTATCCAACCATCTCGTCCTCTGTCGTCCCCTTCTCCTTGTGCCCTCCATCTTTCCCAACATCAGGTTCTTTTCCAGGGAGTCTTCTCTAGCCACCCACAAATTAACTTTTATTGAGCTTTTTTTGGAGAAAGGGGAAGCCAAAGTTGCTGACCTTTTTTAGGGGGGAAATCACTCACCTGTACAGTAGTACCCCAGGTTACATACACTTCAGGTTACAGACTCCGCTAACCCAGAAATAGTACCTTGGGTTAAGAACTTTGCTTCAGGATGAGAACAGAAATCATGCTCCGGTGGCGCGGCAGCAGCAGGAGGCCCCATTAGCTAAAGTGGTGCTTCAGGTTAAGAACAGTTTCAGGTTAAGAAAAGACCTCCTGAACAAATTAAGTACTTAACCAGAGGTACCACTGTTGTTAGGGTGTGAAACCTAAGACGCTGGCAAGTTTGCAATGTCATGTAACTTTAAGTAGTCAAGCTCGTTAAGTTGTTAAGTTGCTCAGTATATAAAGAGTGTTTGTTTTCTCTGTGTGTGGGGGGCGTGAAGCAAAAATGTCCGAAAGCTCCGGAGGTGTTTCTGTTATCTTTCTGCAATAAACCTGTCTTTGGAAAGACAGGCTTCCCTGTGTCGTTATTTCTTTGCTGCTGAGACTTTGAAGCTTGTACTGCAACAAGAATCTCTGCACTGGACTTAATTAATACTCTGCAAAGAGAGCTGTTGCTGGTGGCGCAGCGGAAGCGTTTACTGGACCAGTACACAAACTCTCTTAACTGTAACTGCTTTTGTTTCCTGACTCGACAGGAATATTTGATGCTATGGAGTAACAGAGCAACCGGGGGGGGGGGGGGAGGACTTTTACTCCGCTGCTTTTCACTGCTGCCAATCGAGTGGGACCAGTATACAGCAGGTATACGTTTGCTGCTGCCCCAGAATTCGGCGCTTGGATGCCCCGCACCCCTTGCACCCCCGGGTAAAGATGGCCCTGGCTTGATTCATATGTAAGACATAACTATGTATTGCTCCCAAATCAAAATCAAGTGTTAATCAGAGTGTGCGAGGGAAACAGGAGGGGCTACATGAGGACAAGACTTATTCACCTAGTATATGTCTATATGATTTGCTTTTCGCTGTTGCAATTTGTCTCACACCTTACAATGTAATATAATTCACTGTGTTGTCTTATCATAATCTTGTCCTTCTTCATCATCTTGCCCTGTCTTAAGCCAAGCTATTCCCAGAGTCCCTTGTACACATCTCCGCAAGCTTCTAATTTACAATGCAATTATGAGAGTAAAGGATGAACTCAAGAAAAACCTACAAATAAATAAAAACGCGTAAACTCACTCAATAAATTATTCATTTCAAATTAGATGCACTCAACTCTATTAAAATGCTACTCGATTGCATTATTGCTGATACAGAACTTCATTTCATCTCCTCAAAACAAAAGAGTTTATTTGTACTATTAATAAAGAATACTGCCATAGGGATTTCTGCGGCAGTCGTATATCTCTGTTTCTCTCAATTATTTCCTCCCCCCTTGCTGTATAAAGGTATACTTATTTTTTCAAGTAGAAACGTTCTTATCGCCAATCACTCGAAGTCACAGGTAGGCATCTTAATGAAAGCAATCTTTTTTAAAAATGGACTGGTTTGTTAAGGAACACTCATTTGTCAGTAGACAAGATGAGCCTCCAAAATGGAATCTCCCTGGCAGTGAGCGTGAGAGGAACCTCCAGCACAGACATAAAGTAAACCTGTAGAAGCAGAACTCATGATGATGATGATGATGATGATGATGATGATGATGATGATTTATATACTGCCCTTAATCACAAGATCTCAGGGCAGTTCACAAGATAAAAATACAAGGTGAAAACACAAGGAAATAGTTAAAAGAAAAACAACAAAGCAATTATACCCCCCTTCCACAAATGAAAGTGGAAAGGAGATTGTGAGCCACTTTGAGACTCCTTAGGGTAGTGATAAAGCGGAATATCAAATCCAAACTCCTCCTCCTCTTCTTCTTCTTCTTCTTCTTCTTCTTCTTCTTCTTCTTCTTCTTCATGGACCTGCTCCTGAAAATCACATCTCTATCTGAAATAGGCATCTGTTAGGAAGGGACTGTAAATTATTGGCGAGAAATGTACCACATGATATAAAAGGAAGCCTAATTGGTAATTCATAACATCCTCTGTCACTCCTGACCCACAAATGCAGAATATTTCAATTGACCACAATAATGACCCCTGTTGAGGGGTTCAATTCTCTTATGTGATTAGAACTGTTTGAGGGAGAGCAGGGACATGCTGGCTGGCCCTGGACCCTTCATCATGTCCCTCCTGTGGGATACCTCTTATAACCAAAATGCTTAACTCTAATTAATACAAGAAGGGGTTAAGATCATAGAGTAAGCTCTCCTGCCAGGCTTGGCTAGCTCACACCCCCTCACCTTGCGAGGGAAGGTTACCAAACACTTTGTTCTCTCACTTCCACTATGCAAACCTTACCAGTAAGGAGGTCTAAGCTGGATGCTCCAAGTTTAGACCGCATAGCTTAAGCAAGCCATATTTGTGTTTCAAGACAAATAGAAACATGTACTACTTTGGAAGTTTCGCTGCCTGCTTTTTCTTGCTGCTGTATGGAAAAGCACATGAATCGTGGCTCATACTCTTCCCTCTTGCAACATGGGAAGTAGCTGTAATTCAAGTAGCAAGAAAGGCACTTACTACAGACTTCATTATATAGTCTATGATGGCAGGAACACTCATTTTCCTGGGATTCACATATGAGCCGTATAAGCTCGCATTCTGCGGCGCAAACCTTCACATAGCTTACCAACATAATGCTTAATGCAGCCATATTCCTCCTAGCAATTAAGAAATTCAGAAGATGGGCTCTTTATGAGAGAGAAAAAAAGTCAGATCCAACCGTTATTTAATATCTCTGTGGAAAATGAAATGGTGAAATATATCCCCTGTGGTATAATAAACATGGCACTAAAACTCTTGGGAACTGGAACAATATTTTCAACTCCCAAGCTAGCAGCAATATAATAATGAGCGCTGAAATGCAAATCATGGGAGGAATGGTTTTAAAAATCAAAAGGCCTTAGCTGGGAATATGCCGTACAGCAAACGACAACCATGGGCTAAGTTCTGAACTCTGCAATTCCATCAAGGATTCAACTGAATCCTCCCCTTTATAATAAAATTCAACAGCATCAATCATTAGGAAGTTTAATAAGCTCGGCAGAGGCTGGGAGTTCATGCCATCCAAGTGCTATTGGCAACAACGATCGTCACTCCAAGTTCACAGAACTTGTCACTTTTGGATCCCGTCTCCTCTGACACCTCTCTACGGGATCATTCTTAGAAACAATTGAAACAGTGAAAATTCAAGAATGGCGACAGGCAGTGGCGTAGCGGGGGGGGGTGCGGGGGGGGGCCCGGCCGCACCGGGCGCAACATCTGGGGGTTAGGGTTAGGGGGCGCAAATCCACGGGTTAGGGGGCACAAATCCACGGGTTAGGGGGCTCAAATTACTTGCCTTGTCCCGGGTGCTGACAACCCACGCTATGCCACTGGCGACAGGGATCCTTTCCAAATAGTGGGAGCTTCCAGGCCAGAAATCGGGCTGTCATGGTAGCAAGCTGCCTTATGCTGAGTCAAACTAGGGGACTATCTAGCTCACTTTTGTCTATGGTGAGTAACAGTGCTACTTTAGGGTTCCAAGCAGGAATCTTTCGCAAGCCCTACCTGAACATGCCAGGGCAGAGGTGCCAAGTTCCACACGACATTGGCAGTGCTCGTTGCATGCTCGTGACATCACACGTGACACACATGATATCACACAGGTCAGAAGGAGGCTGCAAGGCTCAACAAGGCCCAACATCACAGTGGGGAGGCCCAGCGGGACCTTCCACCACTGAGGGGAGACCTCAAGGGGACATCACCACTGTGGGGAGCCCCAGCGAGGCTCTCTACCACCATGGGGAGGCCCGGTAGGACCCAGCCCCTCAAGATGGGGGGGGGAGAGAATCAGCCCTGTCCCCACATAGCGGGGGGGGGGCTGAGCTGTCCTCAGCCCAACAGAGTTGGTGCCTAGGTGCCAAGGCATGAACCTGGGACCTTCAGCATGAAAAGCAGTTGCCTTGCCATCGAGCTAACAGCCAGGCAGTGTCTGTTAAAATCTGTGAATTGATTTGAACACAAACTGGGAAATAAAATGAACACACTAGGAATAAATAACAGAGCTGTCGGGCAATTTTAAAAGAATTTCTAGGTGATTAATAGTCTGGCTTTAACTTAAAGGAATTGTTTTGCATCTTACAAAATCCCAGGATAGATGCTTGTTTTGACCTAATGAAGGGAATAAGAGGAAACTTTCAGTTGAAAAAAAAAAGCACATGCTCCAAAACAGCTGGGAGGAGGGGAACACACACACACACAAGCAGGTTTTCGGACTCCGCTACTAAGCTGGATGACGAACCACAGAGAGCCCAGTGCCATGTGCATAATTACTGTTGCCGATCAAACTTCTGAAGCCTTCTAGTTTACCTTGGTTTATAAATCTGCAATTGCACCTGTTAGCTGTTTGGGGATGCATCGGGTGGATTTAGTGCCCAGGAGTTGTATGCAAAGTAGAGCTAAGTAATGCACCCCCTTCAGTGCAAGGATTTCAACTTGTGCAACAGGGTTTTCCTCTCCTCCTCCTCCTCCTCCTCCTCCTCCTCCTCCTTCTGTGTGGCCCCTAAATCTGTTCTAGGGTTTCTCCCAACACTCTGGAGAAGATTTGAGGGCACAGGGTGTGAGGTAGGGTAGGAGACAGGGCTAAGTCTGATTGCACAAGCAGAAATCCTTGCTTTGATATATATTACTGCCCCAGGGGATTCAGGGATGCGGGTGGCGCTGTGGTCTAAACCACTGAGCCTAGGGCTTGCCGATCGGAACATCGGTGGTTTGAATCCCTGTGATGGTCCCAGCTCCTGCCGAACTTGCAGTTCGAAAGCACGTCAAAGTGCAAGTAGATAAATAGGTACCGCTCTGGCAGGAAGGTAAATAGTGTTTCTGTGCGCTGCTCTGGTTTTGCCAGAAGCGGTTTAGTCATGCTGGCCACAGGACCCAGAAAAACTGTCTGCAGACAAACGCTGGCTCCCTTGACCAGTAAAGCGAGATGAGCGCCGCAACCCCAGAGTCATTCATGACTGGACTTAAGTGTCAGGGGTCCTTTACCTTTACCTTACTTCCCCAGGGGATTCAGATTTAGCATCCACCAGGAATTGTAACCATGGGATAATCTTCCTTATTTGTGCTTTCCCTCACCATTCTTCAACATTGTTTCTAATACAGTGTTGTTGAATTGTTAGAAACAACATTGTTTCTAATACAGTGGTACCTCGGGTTACATACACTTCAGTTACAGACTCTGCTAATCCAGAAATAGTGCTTCAGGTTAAGAACTTTGCTTCAGGATGAGAACAGAAATTGTGCTCCGGCGGCGTGGCGGCAGCAGGAGGCCCCATTAACTAAAGTGGTGCCTTAGGTTAAGAACAGTTTCAGGTTAAGAACGGACCTCTGGAACGAACTAAGTACTTAACCCGAGGTACCACTGTATAAATCTGGAAAGTGAATGTTTAACTCCAAGAATCCTGTAACTACTGCACAATTAGAAACCTTATCCCTGTCATGGGGAAAATAAATTTTCTTTTTCAGCTGGTTTCTGAAACATATTTTTATTTTAAAACCTCATGTGCTTGTGTGACTTGCTAATAAGAAACTAAAAAAAAAAACAACCCAACCCGTTTTACTCCATTACTTGGCCTATGGATTTAAAGCTTCCAGTCTTTCAGCATACTTTACTAAATCATTCTGTTGCACTACCTCCTATTGACAAATACACACTTGGAGGGTTTATCGGAGAACTGAGGCAGCTCCAAATGCATAAAGGGCACTCATTTAAAAAAAAAATCAAAGCTAAAATCAATTAAAAACGATCAATAAATGCCCTCTTGGAAAGTTTGGTGCTGGTTAGTACTGTTTTGGGGGTTTATTTGCTTCTTCATGGTGAGCCAGTTTTGAAAATGTTATTTTAGTTTTAGTTTACTTATTTTCTAAGATTCTTATGCTGCTCAACAACAAAGGGTCGATGGGCACTTTATCTTGGATACAAAGTCATTACCATGAACTCTAAAACAGAATGAAACCAGGAAGAGAATAAAAACAGATCAAAAGCCAGCAATAGATTATAAACAGCAACAATTTTTTAAAACTCCCTGGTGTGTGTTTACTACTTTTTGAAAGAGGTTGTGGTGCATATAAAATTGAATGAGGGAGAAGGGAAGCCACAGCTCCCTGTTAGAAGGAAAGGTCATATTGAATATTTTCAGATGTGGAAAAGAATGGGCAGCTATATCTGTATGCTTGCGCTTTCACATTTATATAAATAGTGATGAAATTGGAGGGGGAAATTATTCGGGAATCCTATATCTTTGCATGCATATGGCTCTTGAAGTTAACACAACAGCTGCATGAAAGTGGAGGCTGTTCTGTGACCATCTCTCCAACTGAAAATGTCAAGCAGTGTGTTTTTTTTATTAAAAAAATCTCAAAATCTCAAAGCCACACATGCCTTCTGGTCCCGTTCCCCCCATATTGTATATTTTCTTGAACTTTTACTGTTACTGTCAATCTGCTGTTCTCTGGCCTCCTGTAAAGTTTCCAGTAATAACTGGAATTTTCTGGAAGACAGCCATTTCTGTGATTGCCTTAATAAAACCATTGGTTTAAATAAGTCATGCATTATTTGTTCATATATAATCAGCCATTTATTTATTTAATTTCCATACCGCTCTTCATCTGAGGATCACAAGGTGGTTTACAATACAGTGGTACGTTGGTTTTCAAATGCCTTGGTTCTCAAACACCGAAAACCCAGAAGTAAGTGTTCCAGTTTTCGAACGTTTTTTGGAAGTCAAACGTCCTATGTGGCTGTGGGCTATTGTTTCTGGGGTGCCTGCACCAATCAAAAGCTTTGCCTTGGTTTTTGAACATTTCGTAAGTCAAACGGACTTCCGGAACGGATTGTGTTTGATGCTTTTGTTTTTACTATTTATTTTGCATTTTTGTTTTTTCGGTTAATTTGTTTTTGTGACTGTGTGGAACCCAGTTCAGCTACTGATTGATTGATTGATTGATGGATTGTGTGACTGTGAAAATGGATAAAAGCCCCCCATCCAAACAATGACTATCATCAGTGCAGGTAAGAAAAGAATAATAATTTTAATTTTTTTCGTCTACAATACTGTCTTATTTATTTTATAGTACAGTACATTGATTATTGTTTTCATTTTATTGATCAATGGTCTTGTTAGATAGTAAAATTCATGTTAAATTGCTGTTTTAGGGGTTGTTTTTAAAAGTCTGGAATGGATTAATCCGTTTTGCATTACTTTCTATGGGAAAGCACGCCTTGGATTTGGAATGTTTTGGTTTTGGAACGGACTTCCGGAACGGATTAAGTCTGAGAACCAAGGTACCACTGTATAGCTCTTCCCCTCCTTTGGGGTGTACCTGGTTGTCCACTGCCAGGATCCAGGATCCAAATCATCACCCTCTGTGCTTTCCCTGGGGGGTTCTTGGTCAGGCAGTTTCCACCACTCCTCCTCATCCAGCCTGACAAGGTGTTAAACAACAAGGGGGATAAAACTGAAGCCTGAGGAACCCCACATTGAAGGCTCCATGGGGCTGGCCAAGCACCCCCCTCTAAAAATGACCATTCAAGTAGGACTGGGACCACCACAAAGGGGTTGCACGCACCCCTAACTCAGACATCTGTTCCAGAAGGATATTATTGTTGATAGCATCTAAAGCTGCTGAGAGGTCAAGGGGGATTCACAAGAACACATTACCCACCCCCCTCTCAACAGAGGGGCAACCAAAGCAACTGACTCTTACTTTCAGCTCTTGACTGGATGAAACACAACTCCAGTCCTGCAGGGGAAGAGCTGTAGGTCAGTGGCAAGGCACATGGGAGTAGCCAGGGGGCAGGGAGGGGCAGATCTGCCCCTAAATCAAGCAAATAAACAAAAATACTTAACTAACTGACCAACTGCATCACAGATAACTTGGTTCTGCCCACCCTAACATAAAGCTTGCCCTCCCTAAAATAAATCCTGGCTACGCCCATGGCAGGGCACATCCCAGAAGACAGAATGTCACTGGTTCAATTCCTGGTATTTGCATGTAGACCTGGGAAGACTCTTGCTTCATACCCCAGGGAGCTGCTTCCAGTCAGTTTAGACCAGTGGTCTTCAACTGGTGGTTCACAACAGGAATACTTGTTGTTTAGTCATGTCCAACTCTTCGTGACCCCATGGACCAGAGCACGCCAGGCACTCCTGTCTTCCACACAGGAATACTTGTTGTTGTTGTTGTTTAGTCGTTTAGTCGTGTCCGACTCTTCGTGACCCCATGGACCAGAGCACGCCAGGCACTTCTGTCCTCCACTGCCTCCCGCAGTTTGATCAAACTCATGCTGGTAGCTTCAAGAACACCATCCAACCATCTCATCCTCTGTCGTCCCCTTCTCTTTCCCAACATCAGGGTCTTTTCCAGGGAGTCTTCTCTTCTCATGAGGTGGCCAAAGTATTGGAGCCTCAGCTTCACGATCTGTCCTTCCAGTGAGCACTCAGGGCTGATTTCCTTAAGAGTGGATACGTTTGATCTTCTTGCAGTCCATGGGACTCTCAAGAGTCTCCTCCAGCACCATAATTCAAAAGCATCAATTCTTTGGCGATCAGCCTTCTTTATGGTCCAGCTCTCACTTCCATACATCACTACTGGGAAAACCATAGCTTTTACTATACGGACCTTTGTTGGCAAGGTGATGCCTCTACTCACAGGAATACTACCACCATGCAAATATATGGTGAACGGTTAAGAAATACAGTCACTCAACCATAGGCATGTTTGGGTCAAAAGTAGGTTCTGGGTCTGAATAGCCTGAAGATACCTGGTGTAGGCAATACTGGCCATTGGTCTGACTTGGTATAAGGCAGATCCTTCTGCTTCTAATGGCAAGATACCTAGAAACCTAGTGGCAAGATACCAAGATACCAGGTAGGACCAACTTTGGATTTCTCAGGAGTCATTCTCTTCTCTTGTTAGTGGTCCACAAGCCATCTCTCCATCTATCAGGGGTGGGGAATTAGTGGTCCTCCAGATGTTGTTGGACTCCAACTCCCATCAGCCCCAGTGAACACTGCTAGTGGTCAGCGGTGATGAGAGCTGTCATCTGGCAACATCCTGAGGGCCAACCCAGCGCTGCTTGTGGATTCTCCTTTTTCTCTTCACTCGGTGTAACCTTGTCCTTTCCACATCTCCCGTAGTTTGTCTTTTCCAGTCCCCAGACCCCCATGCATTTTTAATTTCTTCTTCTTCTTTTCTCCCGATAATTCAATTTTTTCCTCTCTACTTTATTAAAATCATCAAATATATTGGCAGAATGAAAAGCAGCATCGCTTTCAACAGAGTCTTAGAAGGTGGGATTTGGCAGCCTTCAGATATGCAAGTAATGCGCTGAATTATTAATGGTATTTGCAATGAGAGGTCCTTTCACTGGGGGCTGCTTTGTGCTTTTTGACGATGCCAAGGAATAATCGAGTCTATTCCTTCCCTCATGCTGATCTCAATTATTAACATTTCCCTTCATTAATTTCAGACATATAATATCAGCTGCTGTATGGAGTGACATTTTTTTTCTCTCTCTCTCTCTCCCTCCCCCCCCCCCCCGCACGCTTTCCCTCTTATCACTTTCTAGGTTTTGTTTATTTTGCTTTTCAGGGTCATATATTCTAATAGCAATCTCAGTTCTTCAAATGTTGGTTCCTGTGTGGCCAAGATGAAACCATCCGTGCATAGCAGAGAGTTTGCAGCAGGCTCAGAGAAGCCAGAAGTTTTTCAGAAGTACAAAAAATAATAATCTTTAGGGAGCAGGGAATACCCAAAACAATGAAGAACTGAGCATGCTCAGTCACTGTGGAATACTGAATGACTGTTGGTGGTGGGGGCACATAAGGATATAATGCAAGAGATGGGGTAAATTGATTTATTTAATACATTTGTAAAGCACTTTTCAGGAAAATATTCTCCCAAAAGTGATTTACAAGTCAGATACCGAACATACAGCTCAAAAATGTGACACACCAAGGGGAAAAAATTCTCAAAACAGTATTTCAAACTGTTGCTAAAAGCCAAGAGGACCAATGCTATGCTCCCACCTCTAGTGTAAGTCAGGCTTCATAGTGACCAATGCTGTTTCCAGGAAGTCAGACTACAATGGATCCAAATAGTCAGAATCGCCCAATACTGCCTAGAGTCGAGGCCAGTCCAAGTTGTTTTGCAGCCCAAGGCAAAGGACAAAATGGCATATACACACAAATAGTATTATATATCTAGTAGTGAATCCTACTTCAATACTAGCAATGGAGCACTGCCCTGCCTCTGAGGGAGATCAGCAAGTTAGTTATAAAGGTGGAGGGGAAGGCATGAGACACACGGCTTTCTTCTCCAACAGAAGGGTATGGTCAGGGAGCTCAGGAGAGAACCTTGAGGGGTACCAACACCTCCCAGGAATGAATTGCCTCACTCTCGAGTTGTCCAAACATTAGCTGCTCTACTACCTTTCTAAAGCACTCAATATTGGAGACCAGGTGACAGTTCCCTCATGCCAAATGAACTCAGGAGCTCCAAGTGTCCCTAGTTTCCAGGCACAGTCTTGGATTTACAGAAGCCATCCTGGTTTCTGATTTGATCCCAGAATGTCCTTAGGATGTCCCTATTTTCAAGGGGAAAATGTTGGAGGGTATGGTAGGACGTCCCTATTTTCATGGGAGAAATGTTGGAGGGTATGGAATAGGATGTCCCTCTTTTCATCAGAGGAACATTGGAGGGTATGTGAACTTAACTGGATTGTGTAACAGGGATCTGACCACTGCCTTCTTTAGGATAGCAGGGACTACCCTGCCCCTCAATACGGCATTCACCACTTCCAGGGTCCACAAGCCCAGCTCCCTCTGACAGATTTCAATAGCCAGGAAGAGAGATGCTGGGGATCTAACCTGGGACTTGCTGCACACAAAACAGATGTTCTACCACTGAGTTACAGCCATTCAGAAAGGACTTCCTTGCTAGATCAGACCATCAGTCATCTAGTCCAGCTTCCTGCTTGCAACAGAAACCTGCCATATTCTTCTGGGAGCTCACAAGCTTTGCTTGGGTTTATTTCATATGAGTTATATTTATTTATGTTTCCTGTTTATGACCCCACAACAACAGAAGAGCCCTCAGGGCACAACCATGAAAGACAAAATTAAGTTCTTAAAATAAAATTTAAAAGCCATCACTGGATACGAGGAATAGGCCAAGACTTGGGGTGGGGGATTGAGACCCAAAAAAAGATGATATGGGATGTCTGGCTGAACTCATATGGGTAGAATCTAGCAGAAATTTAGCCACTTCTCTACAATAACCGTGCAGAGATTGCCAAGGGATTTTTAAAATGATGACAAAAGGTCAGCTCCCTGACTTTATGTCCCACAGCAAACTAGGTTCAGTCATGAATGAGCACAGACAAGGTTACCATCTTAATAAACCTCTCGTTTCCTGGGAAGGCAGCCTTCTTCAATCATTTCCGCAAAGAATTGGAGAGGAGACTATGGAATAAATATCCCCGAAGCTTACTTGCTTTAGAGTGAAAGTAATACTTTTCTTTTATTGAATAGTAGGAGATAGATGAAGTCCAGTAATCCTGTTAGCCTGTAGGAACACAAATACATCCTGACACTTTAGAGGTTAAATGAAGATTAGGATTAATATAAATTCCCTTTGTAACTAATTGGTTTTGTTAACGGCTGCACTCTATGGAAGGGATTTTTAAACGGTGTTGTGGGGAACTCTGGGGATTACTGGAAGTCGGTTGTGAAGTTAAGAAAGAAAATAATAATGGAGAACCAACTTTCCAGAAGGGTCTTTTGCCCACCACTACTGTACTTCACAAGTAAGCCGAAGAGTCTTGGATATGTCCTGGAGTTTATTTAATTTTTATTACCGGTACATTTATGGGCCACATCTTTCTTCCAAGGAGTTCAAGGTGTATATGTGTTTCTCCTCCTCCCTGTTTCATCCACACAACCACCCTGTGAGGTAAATTGAGCTGAGAAATGGTGACTGGCCCAAAGTCACCCAGTGAGCTTTATGGCTCACCTTAAGGACCGCTTCTTTCCATATGAACCTACCCAGACCCTGAGATCATCTTCTGAGGCCCTCAAGATGTCCAGAGGATGGCAACACAAGAATGGGCCTCCTCTCCAGTGGCCCCCCGTCTGTGGAATTCTCTCTCCAGGGAAGTTCGCCTGACGCCTTCATTATACACCTTTAGGCACCAGGCAAAAACATTCTTTTTTAACCTTTGATTGATTTGATTTACATCCTATGCCTTTCTAAAATGTGTTTCAACGGTGGCTCCCTCGGCCTATAGAGCAAGATGAGCGCCGCAACCCCAGAGTCATCCGCGACTGGAGCTAATGGCCAGGGGTACCTTTACCTTTTTTATTGGGTTGTTGCTTTTATTTTTATGAGGTACTTGGTGGTTTTATATCTTGATTTTATTCTGTGAACCACCCTGAGGCCCCCGGGTGTAGGGCAGTATATAAATTCAATACAGTGGTACTTCGGGTTAAGAACTTAATTCATTCTGGAGGTCCGTTCTTAACCTGAAACTGTTCTTAACCGGAAGCACCACTTTAGCTAATGGGGCCTCCTGCTGCTGCCGCACCACCGGAGCACGATTTCTGTTCACATCCTGAAGCAAAGTTCTTAACCCGAGGTACTATTTCTGGGTTAGCGGAGTCTGTAACCTGAAGCGTATGTAACCTGAAGTGTCTGTAACCCAGGGTACCACTGTAAATAATAATGGCTGAGTGGCGGTTTGGACCCTTGTCTCCCAGGTCATAGTCCAACACTCTAACCATTACAACCACACAGCTGGGCTGCCACCACACTCCTCTGACCTGACATGATGTCAGGAAGCTGTTTGCAATGTTGGCACCCCCAATCTCCCCCCACAAGTTGACACGTATGCATGGAAGTAAAGCTCCATTTAACTCAGTGGGATTCACATCTCGGTAAATACTTGCCAATTCGCTACCCTTTAACAGCCCCCCTAAGTCATCTCTGCATGGAAATGCTTTCTGCATTCCATTGCAGTAGCAGTTTCAAGAGAAATGTGTTGTGTACACTGCTGTGATACTGAACAGTGATAAGAGGAAAGGGATCCCCAAATGTATTACGTTGAAAGATGAAATCTCATCACAGAAGAATAGCAGTAATAGAACTGGTAGATATTCTTTTATTGCCAGCACAGCTAATAAAAAAACCTCACTTGTAATCAGCATTTATAGTACTCAGTTTAATCAAATTCTTGCTGGTCTAGTTGTTTTTAGCCCAGAGGTGAAAGCTTTTTATATCTTGTCCATAATAAAAGAAGGCACTTATTTTCTGTCCAGGAATGAAAAAGCAGGAAAGAATTAATAAATGAGTGGTAGCTACACATGCCAATTTATTCTTCTTTATAATTTGATAAACTAGAAAATGTTACATCATTACATTTTGCCCTATTTTCAGCCCCCCCCCATATAGATACTCACACCTCATTATATATACACACACACACACATTCTCTTTGTGTGTACATATGTGTGATGTACCGTATTTTTTGCTCCATAAGACGCACAAGACCACAAGACGCACCTAATTTTTGGAGGAGGAAAACAAGAAAAAAATATATTCTGAATCTCAGAAGCCAGAACAGCAAGCAGGATCGCTGCGCAGTGAAAGCAGCAATCCCTCTTGCTGTTCTGGCTTCTGTGATAGCTGCACAGCCTGCATTCACTCCATAAGACACACACACATTTCCCCTTACTTTTTAGGAGGGGAAAAGTGAGTTTTATAGAGCAAAAAAATACGGTATATTGTTATGAGTATGGGACAGGGCAGATTCCCCTAAATTCATGGGTCTAATAAAAGTTAGAATGAAGCTATTGCTTGGCGGGTTAAACTGAAAGTTAGACTTTAAATAGCTGGATTCAGATTTGCTTGCCCAGGAAACTGCCTGGCAAAGGTGCCATCAAGAGGAATGCTCAAGAGGTAATCATCAGAATGGCCGAGTCATTGACCTAAGAAAAGACAGAAAAAGAAGCCATCAGCAAGTCTAAGACTATGTGACCCACCCCATGCTCTGGGCAATTAACAGAAGGTGATGCCAGGATGGAGTGAGGGGGGAGATCCAGGTTTGCAGTGGGTGCTGGTGTAAGAGAACATGGGAAAATGTGTCAGTTTTGCAAGCCTGAGGCGGGGCTGTCTGTTTTGTGCTGCACAGAGGGCCAGACACAACGTCTGGGGTCTCTTGGAATCTGAGGCTGCAGCAATGGAAGGAACAGGACCCTCTTGGCATGTGAATGCTCTGCACTCTCTCCATCCAGGCTCAGGTTGTATATATGTGCAAATAAACCATATATCATAAAGACACCACAGTCTCTGCTGTGCCTCACTGTCCGAAAGGAAGCACAGACTCCGGTAAGTGTGCCTGATACCTCTGCTTGGAGATTGGGGTGGTATGTAACAAGGTGGGGGGAGTTAAGAAAAACTTTAGATAAAGGAAAATGTGTGAAATTATTTCAGATGGCTGAGGTCAATATAATTTTTTTTGGAAGGGACCTATAGATTTTTAAATTGTAGCTACAGTCAATATTGCCTTAGACTTGCTTGGTGGCCTTTCTGTTTAAAATCCTGCGTTCTCCTCAGAGTATTTTGTCTGTTATCCCCTGTGAGCGAAATTATCGTGAAAACAGGAACAATCCGACTTTCAGATCATGCATTGCCTCTCTTTACTGACTGGTGTCTTTACTGCTTACAGGCACACCAACTGTGTCTCGGTGCTAGCTGAATATTGAGTTCTGATCCAAATGGTTATGATTATGATGTTTATAATACAATTTTAGAGCACCATTTCAGTTTCCAGGAGGGAGGGACACAAAGAGAGATTCACAGCAAGGCTCAAAAGGCTATTCTTCCCTGTTTTCTGCGTTCTATTGAAAACAATAATGACAAAGCATTTTATAAAAAATTACATTTGTTGCATTTACAATTACATACAATTACATTTGTTATTGCTTGCCATTTAACTGTAGCTGGGAGCTGTAAGGTCAGAAAAGCAGGCTTCAGTGTATGCTTCATTGTATGAACGGGGAATCACATGAACCAATGGGGGTTGTGCAAACAATTTTTCAGCCTGCTCAGGAGCTCAGCCTGTTGAAGGAAAAGGTGAAATCCAACCAATCAGCTGTTAACAGAGCAAGAGGAAAGGCTGAATTTGGACTCCAGTTCCCCTCAGCTGATTGGTAGGGTGGCCATTTATGTATCGTTCCCCACTCCCAAAATGTCAGGTTTTCATAAAAATTGCATATGTCAATGAATATGTATAAATACAAAATTAGAAATTATTATGTTATTAATATTTAAATGGAAATGCAATACAGTCGTACCTTGGCTCCCGGGCACCTCGGGAGTCGAACGTTTTGGCTCCCAAACGTTCGAAAACCGGAAGTGAGTGTTTTGGTTTTTGAATGTTCTTTCCGAAGCTGAACGTTGGACGGAGCTTCCGGGGCTTCTGATTGGCTGCAGGAGCTTCCTGCAGCCAATCAGAAGCCGTGTTCTGGAAGTTGAATGGACTTCTGGAACAGATTCTGTCTGACTTCTGAGATACGACTGTACATTTCATCATAGTAAATTTATATGTATATTTTTATAGTTTTTTATTTTGACAAAGTAATCATAATTAATAAGAATAAAAATGTGCACCCCACCCGCAAGACCATTCCATTGTAACTATCCAACTTTCAAAATTGCAACACCTCTTGCAATGGTGTGACCCTTTTCCATTTTAAGAGTACAAATTCTACAAACACCTTCCATATCGCCTCAAAATCATTTCTCCTGCATATTCCCCGTCTTATCTTAATAGCACATGTTAATTTATCATTAATGGCTATATCCCACACCTCTTTATACCATTCTTCCATTTTATATTCACCTTTCCCCTTCCACTTCCTAGCTATAGCAACTCGCACAGCTGTCAATAAATTTGTGAGCAAGACCTTCGTAGCCTGCGAAACTTCCACCCCATCATAAATTGAAAATAATGCTATCAATGTATATGTACAGATGAAAATTTAGAAATAATTACTATAATTTAAATAGAAACACATTTCATCTTGTGGGTGGGGAGACTGAAATCATGAGATCTGTGTGCCAGCACAGTCTGTTATGTAGATGCTAATTGTTGGTGGGCAACTCCCTTCTTACAGTTCTTTATTTTGAAACTAGACAGCCCTTTATATATGTTATATACGTTAAGTATAGTTTGAAGTGGACACCTACCTCACTAAAGGCAGCCCCTCCAGGTATGGAAGAGAGGTAAAGAAAATTGGATGCCAGGTTTCTCCCCATTCATATTACTGTTATTTCAAAATACTTTGCAGCCCAAGCAATCTGTAGTGTGCAATAAGATGAAATACAGATTCTAAAAATAATAAAACCATTTCTAAAATTAGACCACCAATACAGTGGTACCTCAGGTTAAGTACTTAATTTGTTCCGGAGGTCCGTACTTAACCTGAAACTGTTCTTAACCTGAAGCACCACTTTAGCTAATGGGGCCTCCCGCTGCTGGAGCACGATTTCTGTTCTCATCCTGAAGCAAAGTTATTAATCTGAAGCACTATTTCTGGGTTAGCGGAGTCTGTAACCTGAAGCGTATGTAACCCAAGGTACCACTGTATTCTTTATATGATGGAGGTCACACTTCAGGGAGAAGCTTCTTAAACAAAAAATGTCTTCAACAGTCCTGCCTCGCAACATGATGATGCTAAGCAACTTTCTAATTTCAGCTGTAAATTGATTTCAAAGGGCTGCAGCTGCAACACTAAAAGCCCGGCTTCTAGAATGAGATTAGTGTATCTCCAAGGCCTGCAGGACAAAATGAGAAGAAGCCAATCCTCAAGACAACAGTTACTTTCAAAGTGTGTGCCTATAACCTGTGTGTGTGCCTACGTAGTTTCCAGAATTGTTGTCACTGGTCCCTGAAAGGATTAGAACACCAAGTACATTATGACAACAGTGCACCAATATCTGTTATGGCTGCCAGTGTGGCTCTGGCTAGGAGCCTGGAAATCTCCTCAAATATTAATGCATGGCAAGGTCTCAGCAAGCTCACATGCCTCAGTTTTTTGAGGGAAAAGAACTAGTCATTCAAATAAGGTAACAACTCCCAGTTGGCACCACCATCCACAGACCAGTGTCAAGAGCTGACACATCCTGCCATTTTGCAGTCGAACAGGACTAGATGCCTGGCTGTGGGCCTCCTGAGAGTATCTTAAACACTTGATATCTTCTCTAATTCGTCTTCTGAACTTGCTGCAAACTGCTCTGCACAGTATTACAAGAAAGAGATGGCAGCCATATTTGCTAGGGTTCCCATATTTCAGGAGGTAAGAATCCAGACACAATTGCTGAGCCTTTTTTCGGAGATCAGCAGCTGCTGGCAGCAGGGTGGTGAGCAGCCTTCCGAAATTGCCATCTGGGAGGCAACAAGGAAACAACCTCTCCACAGCGCTTGTGCTTCCACCGGGGAACAGACAAAATCCCAGACATTTCATCTTAAATTTAAAATCCCCTTCAGGCAGCCATGTTAGCCTCTGGCCCCTGGACACTACCAGAATTTTCCAGTATATGTGGCAACTGTAGATACACCAATCTGCAAAGCAACACTGTTGTGACTTTGTGCCACTTGGAGAAATTAATGTAAATTTCCGCATCTCTACTCTGCAGCTTTGGATTTTTATCTCCCTTTTCTTTCTCGCTTTGCCTTTTCCTTCACGCCAGATGCCCAATCATCTTTCGCCCCTTTTCCCCCTGAATATATTACGCTAACACAGGAGAGCACTTATAGTCACACCTGCATTCAGCACAGTATATAGGAGGATTTGGTGGTGAAGGAGGAGGGAATATACAGACACATATGCATAATACTGTTAAGTAATTTGCAAAGCTCCCTGTCGTTACAAATGCAGGAAATGATTTGAAAATGGCCATGAACTGATTCTCTGTAAAGCACATTAGAGTGAGAATGAAACTGCAAATAGCCATGAAATTTGCAGTCAGGGGTGGGGGTGGGGAGTGACATTATCCCCACCTTTTTTAATATATATTTCTAGAAGGAACTTTTGTAAAAGCTGGAGAGAGTTGCAAGCCCAGCTGCTGCCTCCATATGCCTTCTGCATTTCATAATTGCAGAAATGCCAGAAAATACATCTACGGACATCAGTATGGATGTGCACCCAGCTGGTATCCCCATATGCCTTGTCACAAATTCACATTTCAAATGCTGTGCATGGAAGAACTCAAAAAATTGCCCAGTAGCACCTTAGAGATCAACTAAGATGTATCTGAAGAAGTGTGCATGCACACGAAAGCTTACACCCAGAATGTTTGGCTCCTGAACAAACTTAGTTGGTCTCTAAGGTGCTACTGGGCAATTTTAAAATTAATCTATTTATTTATTTGTTTGTTTGTTTTGCATCAGACCAAGACGGCTACCTACCTGAATCTAGAATAATGGAAGAACTCATCAGAGGTGACTTCTGAGAGACTTATACATTTACTTATTCATACCACAGTTTCTCCATGGTTCCTCCAGAAAAATATGGCGACTTCTTTCTTACCACTGAAGCTCGTCCCCCCCCCCATTGTTTTTTCCCATTTTAAATGCCAGTACAGCGGTACCTCAGGTTAAGTACTTAATTTGTTCCAGAGGTCCATTCTTAACCTAAAACTGTTCTTAACCTGAAGCACCACTTAGCTAATGGGGCCTCCCGTGCCGCCGTGCTGCCAGAGCACAACTTCTGTTCTCATCCTGAAGCAAAGTTCTTAACCCGAGGTACTATTTCTGGGTTAGCAGAGTCTGTAATCTGAAGCATATGTAACCTGAGGTACCACTGCACCTCACTTATTCACCACATCTTACAAACACTCAGCCTGACAACTTTTCAAGTCCCTCAAGGGGACTTTCTCTAAGAAAGAAACTTGCAACGTATGCTTGAAAAAAATTACTTTATTTAAAAATACAGTACACAGCAGTGTGTCTCTTCCCCACCCTGTTACTGCTGATTCACAAAGATAACATGATCAATTTAACCCAAATACTAGGCTCTTATAAATCCTGAGAGACAGACTCAGTTACATGCTGATTTACATAAGACAATATGCTGAAAAAGAATAGTCTTTCTTTTAACATAAAAGAGTCTCTTCCTGAACTTAAGAATCAGATATAAAATCTGCAGAATTGCTGTACTGCACTGACCAGCCGAGGATTTCCCTGAAATCCTCGTTGTGAACAATTGTACATAAGGAGGGTCCTAAACAGCTAGACCAAGAAATGAAACAAGCAAGGGGAGCATATGGGATATGCTATGATTTATCAAACGTAAATTGATCCTTTAAGAAATGATGCTCATAACACACATTAGACTTATAGTTAAGGGCTCGATTCTTTGCTTCTAGTGACCACTTTACCCCCTTCTTTTTTAAAAGATCCACACAGTATCACATAACCTTTGGGAGACACTTGTATGCCAGCTGGCTCTGATCCAAAATCACACAACTGTATCCATCCCTAGAGAAGACATGTCCCCTCCTTAAGAATGCTTCTAGACCAAGAGCTGGAAATTGGCTATTGAAGTTACATGGTCATCACCATCCATCGTGCAGGCTGGATACAAGAGGGCATTTGATCTATCTCTGAAAGAAATATCGTGCACTTTGAGTCAAGCTACACAATTAGCAGAATCACATGGTACAAGCTCTTTCAGACTGCATCACTTCAGACTGCAAGGGGGAGATCACATAAGGAAACATTGACAACAATTAGCTTTCCTGCACACAGGAAGGTAACATGTTGAAGATTATGTTGCAACCTTTACGGCATGCTAGTCTGAGAAAGCTTCAGAGGGTTTTAACAAGAGGGTGTATTGACCCCCCTCCCCATAACCCTCAGTCTGAAGTAGCAAACTCTAGAAAAGGCCAAAGTCATGTAATTCTGATGATCGTAGAATTTGGATCTTCTGTTGATGAGAACAGAGTTTAATTTGCCATGCTGAATGAAGATAATAAAATGCCCATGAGAATAATTGTGGATGGCACGGAGCACCACATCATTTGATTAAAAATTTGGCAAGTGTACACGAGCCACATAGAATTTCATCTCCTGCTGCCAGACAGAGCAAAACATGAAGTATATGGGTGAAGCATGGCTCAAGGGACAATTTTCCTTGGACATTTGCCCTGTACAAATTTCACTTTAGCAGGAACAAAGAGCTGGGTTACCTTTTTACTAGGGAAGTCACAGCATGTTTGCTCAAAGCAATTAATGGAAAGGGAAGGGAGCTAATCAGGGCAAGGGGTAGCATTTTTTCCCTCCCTCTGATTTCAAATGGAGGAAATTAAGTGCATGCCTAACTTTCTCAGTGAAATCAAGGGAATATAAAGGTGCATAACTTGGATTGTGTGCCAAGTCTGTTGTAGAAAGGCCTAGCTCACTTTGACACACCGGGGAGGAAATGTGAAAATATGTGTGTAGGTTGCCAGGGTAAACTAGATCTCAAAATACAGATGTTTTGGATTTTATGTTCCTTTGTGATTTTGAAAAATAGGAACATGTGCAAAATTGTTCACTAGGCCTTCTCTTGTGTATTCTCACATACTTTCCTGGTGTAACTGAAAAAATTCCTGAGATATACAATAAATAATTGGAAGGATGATAGTACTTTGGTTAAACTTCTTACCATTTTCAAGACCATTTTTCACAAGTCCTTTCAAAGGAAAAAAAAGCAGCCATCCCCTACTGCCTCCCAGACTAAAGAAACTAAAACATGAAGCCTCCTGGCATAGCAAGGCTGTGATATAGCCCCATTTTACTTTGGTTGTTATGGTGTTTGAAAGGCAATGTGAAAAGACCCTTTATTTGGAAGCCTGAATCCCATTTTCAAGAGTGCCTTAAGCAGTAGGGAGCGGTACACTTCACACTGTGGGTTGTAGTCAACAAATCAACAAGGGGGTTGGCATTGGTGACTTAGAGATGGGACCCGAAGTGACCAAATCCAGATTTTATCCTTCAGTAAAAATGGGAGTTAGTGCTCCAGACCACCTACAACATGACTTAAGGTGAACCATAGCAGCAGTGCTTCCACTTTTGGGGGAAGAGAGGAGTCGGGAGAAAGTCGTAAGAGATGGTGAATCCAGGTCCAGGAGAAATAGCAGAGCACTGCGATAGAACATGGTTACATTAGGTATTGAAATGACTACAGAATCCTTACAAACCATTCACATTGATCTGGTACTGTTAGGGTGAACAGGGCTATATCATTAAGTTGTCAGTGATTTATTCTTGATCATACACCTAGCCATAGCTGCTGCAGAACAGAGGCATGTGCTGAAACTGATATCAGTGAAGCAGAGCTGGGCATCTTAAGTCCACGTACTTGTAAAAGGAATAGGGAAACCCATTGCTACAGCAATAATGTGCCAGTGGGAGGAACTCTGGCCCACTCTGTCGGCTACTCCATGTTGGCCAACCTTCTCCTTGTCCTATAAAGCTTCACTCTCTAGCATTGGAGGATCCATCATTCACCACTGCTTCACACAAAGGATGGGGACAGATCTCAGATCAGCAGAAGGCAACCTCTTGATGGTTCCACCACCCTCTAAGGTTTGGGGGCATGTCAGCCCAGGATAGGGTATTCTCTATGGCAGTGGATTCCCTCCCACAGAGGTGTGTCCAACACCTTCATTGTGTAGTTTCCACGAAACAATGAAGAAGCAACTCTTAACCCTAGCTTTTCACAGCTACAACATATATTTTAGGACCCATACTATTATTGTGACTGTAATTTGTTTTTAAAGTATTTTGTAATATAATATTTTAAATTGTTGCAACCCACCTTGGAACCTTGTGGTGAAGGGTAGGTGATAAATTAAAATAATAATAACAAAGATCATCGTCATCATCAGAACAAGGGAGAAAGATGTGAGGACCCCTCAGGCTGGGAGCCAAGCACATCTTATATATTGCTCCTTCTTCATGCCAGAATCAAAGGTTTTGAGATCACTTTTGGAAACAGGTTGCTAGCTATGTCACATTAACCTTCAAGTACTATCAACGAAAGCAATCATTTTACTTTTATGTTACAAATGGGGGTGGGGAGAATATGCTGGACCTCAGAACAGAGCCATTAACCTTCAGTATGAGATTGTTAATCGCTAAAATAATAGGATATCCCAATGCCTAAGTGTTCTCACTTCTAATCCTAACTACAGGGTACATTGTAGACATTCAAGAACTACAAAATCAACTATTCAACCACATGAAGTCAGGAAAATATCCAAATAAATAATTTGTTTTAAAATTATGATACAATATACTTATTACAGTAAAAATTGGCGGGTTGTTGTTGTTGTTTCTTCAAAAGCAGAAGCACCAGTCTTAACATATAAATGTGTATGTGAAACACGGCATAATACGAAGTGCAAACGGCATTTGAGTATGGGATTTTTAGAAAAGAAAAAAGAAAAGAAAAAGAAGTGTATGCACTGAAATCTGTTTGGATGGGAACAAGTGTCATGCTAAAATGTAAAAATAAGTAACAATGAAAAATCAGACATAATAATGTTCCATTGGATACTTACATAGCTAGGTGGGGGGGGGGGGAGCCAGAGATGGGAAATGATATATTTATGTGATGTGAACAGATTCATGCTTTCCCAATACCTCCCCTCCCCAAAACCCTCATCCCCTAAATGGTGCAATGCTTTTTGTTGGAAAATATTCCTAACTTTTGACATTTCTGGCATGTTCTTCATAGGCTGATGTAAATCTTAATGCTGCTAATCAGGTCATAAAACCAGACAAAAGTTTTATTTTTCTCCTCTGCTGGAAAACATGTCAGTTATTATGAGTGAACTGTGAAAAGGGATGACGTCCAGTGCAGCGAATAGACATCCGTCTCAACATCATGTGACTTCTGCAAAGGCCGTGATGTGGTTCTACAAAAATGTAAAAAAAGGAGTGGGGTTGGGGGAGATAGAGGGAGAGAAGAAAACAATTAAAAGTCTATACAGTAACTGACAAAGCAACAATGTGCATTTCCTACCCTACCAACTTTGGGAATGGTCGAGTGCTTTTGGAGTTTTGTTGCGCTGTGGTGGTGCAAATACACATTCCTGCAAGAAGTCCAAAATGTTTCACAAGACTCCACCCATTTTAGGGCATTGTCAACGCAATGTGAATGTGGGGAGGTGAAGGGGACATTTGAAGGAAGAATGAATATTCCAAAGGAGTGTGCGGTACTTAACCTGCTGCCGCCACAACATATATAACACACTTGCCAATTCTCTCTTGAAACTCCCAACCCTCCCCAGCTGATTTTCCTCTGTTCTGACTGACTGCCAGTTTTGCAGGACACTTGAGGTAAAAAACATGAAAAACAGCCTTTGCAGGGTGAATCAGCAGGTAGGAGAAGGGTTAAGCCAGGCATAGGCAAACTCGGCCCTCCACATGTTTTGGGACTACAACTCCCATCATCCCTAGCTAACTGGACCAGTGGTCAGGGATGATGGGAGTTGTAGTCCCAAAACATCTGGGGGGCCGAGTTTATCTATGCCTGGGTTAAATACTACTTTCCTACCCGACAGTTCTTGCTTGGAAATTGTCAGGGGCCCAGAGTCAGGCTTCTTTCTCTTCATTAGGTGATGGAGGCAAGGACTCAGAACCCGAGGGGCACATAGGGCCAGCCCCAGAAGTACTGCTATCAGATGAACCTGGGGGGCAGCAGAGCCCCCTCCCCCTGGCCCAAGGATGTGGCACTGCCAGGGCCGGCTGAAGACATTTTGGCGAACAACAAAATGGCTCCCCCACTTTCTGTCTGGGAAGAAGTGGAGAGTTAAATTCTACATCAGGAACAAGTAGGGGGGGGATAAAGAACTACATCAGGATCTGCTGCCCTGTGGATCCTGCCACCCAAGGCCATCACCTCACCTTGCCTCAGGGGTGGGCTGGCTCTGGGCACTGGCATCTTCTGACTCAGAGGACTCCACTGGAAGGCTCCCAGAGGGTCCTCTTCTCCAGAAAAGTAGGAGATTACAGGAGAAGGCTGAGGCCCTTTGGATCAAATAGCATCTTGTAGAGCAGGTGCTCCTTCCAGGCTGCACCGGCTATTACTACAATTATATAAGACTCAGTTTCAGCTTGTTCCTTGCTGGAACAACATCAGAGATCTTTGTTTTCCAATGTATTGTATCCACCTTGCACCCCAATTAGGTTTTGTCTTGCTGGACCACAGAGTAGGACAGACGTCCTCCACCTGTATTTTCATTACAAGGAAAATATGGGACTGAGGACCTAATGTTTCTCTTTTATAATAACATTTAGTTTCACCTTGTTTCTACATTTACTTTATTTGCCATTGCTTAGCAATGTGAGTATTGGGTAACTTAGGTGTAATTCTATAAGGATCTTATAATAATTAGGATTTAAATTCCAGGCAACAAATTAGACAGCGTCTGATTGCGGATCATATTGTGTTTCATTGTTAATACAATTTTAATGCTGCATTTCTTCCTTCCTTCATTTTCACTTTAAAAAAAGTATTAATTACTCCCAGAGAGACATATGGCACAGAATGAAGCAGCAAAATGTTAGAATGAAAATGACATTTGCTCATTGACAGTACACATTAACAGCACTTCTTCTTTTTCAATCAGTGAGATGCCCCCTTTATTTGATCTGCTCTACACTCTGCTTCTTTCAACAGGATGATTCTATTTCTCCATTGTTTGTGCACATTAGCAAACATTTAAAAATACACGTTTTTATATAAAACACAAACTGTGGTCTTCTGTAAACAGAAACTTAAGTCCAACTATACTGACAAATTATCTGAGGCCCACAGTCACAGATTTGCATGGCATTTTGCTTTTACAACCAAGTACTCAGTAGCAAATTGTGGCATTCAAAATAAGCCTGTCATTTAGTTTTTAACCAGAAAAGGTTGATGGCAAAAAAAAAGGATGTTCTAGATGGAAGATACAGGGCATACATTTGTCAAGGTGCTTAAGTCCCCTTGAAGTCAATATGGTAAGTTAATTGTGACCAATTGATGTCCCATTAATTTCAACAGGACTTTTGTATGACTTTCTCTGATTTTGGCTGGGTCTCCAGCACTTGAATTAAGTGTTAAGACCTACTTATTTATTTATTTCCTGCTCATCACCTGAACGTCCCAGGGCAGATTACAACATTTGGATGGGATGGCAGTGAGGTTGAGTGACAGGAGCAGCCCAACAGTTAATCACACCGAGCAAGCTGGAGTTAACTCTCTATTAGTAAAACAGGATCTGGACAGAAGTGTCAGGCCTAATGAGCACAGCAACTCAAGTCTTGACCCCATGAAGCAGTTGCCAAGACTAAAGGTCCATGCCTCCTGACAGCCGGCTATGATTCCTCCTCTCCAGGGTGTTTCCCAAGCAATCAGAGATTGTGCCTGTAGGCCATTCTATGCTCCTCCTACTTCATGCGTCTCCAAGTTCTGGGAGACCAGAGGGGAAGGGAGCTTCTTGCAAAAGAAAGAGGAGACACCCATGCCTCTTCACCAGCCAGACTCATCTCTGCCTCTTGGCCTCCCTCCTCTCCTCTCCTGCTTCAGCTTCTGATTCTGATTCTGGACTTCTCTCTGCCACAGACTCTCCCTGCTCACTAAACCCTGTTAACTTTTCAGCTTCCAACACCTCCTCCCTCCAGTCTTCTCCCTCTTTGTTGTCCCACCACTCATCCCCTCATCCCTCTGCGTCCAACAAGTCCATGACATTGAGGGAGCTTTGGGCTGGGCGAAGGTGTCCTGCAATTGTGTGCACTCCCTTCCTCTCTTGGCACACTTTGTCACCGGAAGGCTACTGCTGCCATCCTGCCACAACCCTTCACACACCGTTGCCGGTTGTTCAAATAATCATTCATACGATTATTCTTCAGGAACGCCTTTAGTCACCTGCAATAATGAGCTACGAGCCTTGCTCTTTAAAATGCGACTTTGTGAAATCTAAGCTTGAGGAGATGTATATTCTAATGCAGATATTTGATCATGTAAGGGGTCTTGTAATATGTCCGACCCCTAATTGGTGAACTCTGGAGTTTTCTAACCATGCAATCTTTAGCAAGTCCTTGAGGTGCAACTCCCACAGCACACACACACAGCAGACAAATTGAAATGTCGTGCGAGCAAGCAGCACACACACACAGGCTCCCAAACGAATGTTTGTTTCTACCCGTCAGTGCTCACAATTAGTTCGCATCAGCCTCCTCTTTGGCTTCCTACCAGAGCACTACACGAGTTTGTTTTGTTCTAATCGTCAGAGGCAGTAACTGGCAGCAGCAACAGAAAAGATTAGAAGCGCAGCATGCATTGTAATGATTATTTCCCACCAATGTATCACAGGAGGAAAACCAGAGAAAATGGCATAACACGAAAACCCAAAGGGATCAAACCAGTAAAATCACCCTCCCACTAGGAAAGCAGGATGCGAAGGCTGAACCTCAAGTGCAGGTTTTCGATCAAACATTTCAGCATATTTAGCACTATGCTAAATGTTTATTCTATCATTTTTATTTTTTAAAAAAGATATGAAAGAGTACAGTGGTGCCCCGCAAGACGAATGCCTCGCAAGACGGAAAACCCACTAGACTAAAGGTTTCGGAGGTGCTTCGCAAAACGAATTTCCTATGGGCTTGCTTCGCAAGACGAAAATGTCTTGTGAGTTCCTGCGGGTCCCCCCCCCCTTTTTCCCAAGCCGCTAAGCCGCTTAACAGCTGATCCGCTAAGCCGCTTATCAGCTGATCCGCTAAGCCGCTTATCAGCTGATCCGCTAAGCTGCTAAGCCGCTTATCAGCTGATCCGATAAGCCCGCTAAGCCGCTAATAGCGTTATCCGCTAAGCCGCTAATGGGCTTGCTTCGCAAGACGAAAAAACCGCAAGACGAAGAGACTCGCGGAACGGATTCTTTTCGTCTTGCGAGGCACCACTGTATCATAGTCATATAAAATATGTTTTGTGAAAAATAAGAAAGGGGCTGTATATAAAAGGGGAGATCTGTATATAAATTTTGACTACAGACTCCTTATTTATACTTTGTATTCTAGATCTGATTTCAGAGCATTAAAATGATCTTATGAAAGATGTCGGTGCTGAAGCACAAATTTTGCAAATGCACATCTCCTCAGCAAATGAATTCTTTTTGCCTCCCCGTTACAGCAAAGGCAAACCAAGTATAGAATACAAAAGAATACTTCACAAAAATTCTGTTTCTCAAAATGCCCTTCACCTGCACTGAAGGCTAACATGTCCGCCTTCGTGAGAACACACGTCAAGCACACCAGTGCGCTTCTATGCGCACATACGTTTATTGCCTTATATGAAGATGCTCAAACTGGTCCATTCCTACTATCCAGGAGAAAACCCTAAAGAGGCGTGCTTTAAAAGAGCTCTGCTGGAATGGCTCCTCTTGACCATTACCAATGCCTCGACTCTGCAAAATGTACAATAATTACACAGACAGAATCGAGTTAGACATATTTTCCACATTATGTACTGTCATCTAACCAGCACTTCAAGTGAAGCAAAAAAAATTAAATAAAATATGAAAGGCGAAGCACAAAGCATGAACAGAAATAACAGCAGTTTATAGGCAGCTCCTTGAAGGAAAATGCTGAGGAATGGGGAAAAATATGCGATGGGAAAAGAAATGTGGGTGTTCTTTGCAAATAATATCGTATATTGTGGAGTTCGTTGTAATACATTCCAGTTGTTCTAGATATACTGATATAGCTGCAACCAAGCAGACAAAAATAACCTCCTGCCTAATTCTGGGCCTGTGGAGCATTTTTTTAAACCTTTCAGTTGTGCCTGGATCCAAGCCCAGTTGAGAACGAACCCTCACACCATCCCAATCAGAATTCTGAACTGATTTAACAGGTACAGTCAAACCTCAGTTATCGAACATAATCAGTTCTGGATGACCATTCAACTTCTGAAATGTTCAACAACCGAGGTTGCAGTTGGTTGCAAGAGCTCATTACAGTCAAGCCATATCAGACATTCGGGTTCCAAAAAATGTTCGAAAACCAGAGCATTTACTTCCGGGTTTTCAGCGTTCGGGAGCCAAAACGTTTGAAAACGGAGCCATTCAGGAACCGAGGTTTGACTGTATGGTATTGGATTTTGGATTTGATATCCTGCTTTATCATTACCCTAAGGAGCCTCAAAGCAGCTAACAATCTCCTTTTCCCTTCCTCCCTCACAACAAACACTCTGTGAGGTGAGTGAGGCTGAGAGACTTCAGAGAAGTGTGACTAGCCCAAGGTCACCCAGCAGCTGCATGTGGAGGAGTGGGGACACGAACCCGGTTCCCCAGATTACGAGGCTACCGCTCTGAACTACTACACCACACTGGCTCTTGCTTGCTATGAGCTGCTTTCAGAATCAAGTTTAAGTGGAGTGGGAAGGATTATGAACTGTGGAAATGTATATGGTATATTTATAACACACCTACCCCTACACACACACACACACACACACACACATCATATGCCTATTGTCTGATTTTATTTCAGCCTTAAGGCAAGTGAACGTATATATATATTTAGGAGGAAAAGAAAGATGCATTGCATGTAAAGGCAACCAGTGCCACCTTGAGATTGTATAGATTTTTTAAAAAAATGTTTTAAAGATGCTTTTGTTGTTTTGCCACTTATTGCTTGCCACCCTCAACTGCTTTGGAAGGAAGGGCAGTATATAAATATAAATGTAATAAATAAATAAGGCAATATGAGAACAATTCCATGTGATCTTATCATGATGCAACAGCTATTTTGAAGTAAGGTCTTTTGCACCCCATCTGCAGCTTGAGACTTCAAATAACATCTTTTCCAGTTCTTTTGAGAATAACAGTTGCAACTCTAGACATGTTTACTCAGAAGTACATCCCACTGTATTCAATGGGACTTACCAACAGGTAAGTGGACATGGGATTGTGGCCTTGGTTTATGTGCATTATGTGCAAATGTTAATGTGCATTAACATCTAGTGACATCTGAAGAACAGTCAGCACTTCCCACGTGAAAATATATTTATTCATATTCTTGTGGGAAGTATATACATATATGACAGACAGGCAGACTATAAATAAACAAAGCAAAACAAAACAAAAGGCGATAACGGAAGTAAGTCTAACACCCAAGTTTGTGTGTCATCTCTTTCATTCAAATCCCTTTTCATGTCATGTCTTTAAGATTATAAACCGGAGGACAAGGATTGTCTCATAACTGATCTTTGTATGCTGCTCTGGAAGATTTTCTTGACTGAAGAACAGGAAAAATATGCTTTAAATCTCTCTCTCTCTCTCTCTCTCTCTCTCTCTCTCTCTCTCTCTCTCTAACAAAATGTATGAATGTCATTGTGTAGCCCCTATCAGAGGATTTGTAGTGCCTCATCAGAATCCTGGATTTATGTGAAATCAAGATGAGATAGGGGAGCAAATGTGAAGGCAGGTTGCACAACACCAGTGGCTATGGCATGGGAGTGAGAAGGGAGGGATACTGGGGGGACGGACGACGACGACACATGATGGTTTAAAATAATGGCAGAAGTTTAGGTAAAGAAGGGAATGGAAAAGGGAGACGTTTGAGTACAGTGAGAAGGAGAAGACACCAAAAGGGGGGGGGGGAATGTCTGCTTTAAAATATTTTGAGTGTGTGGGTGTCAGGAATGAGCCAGCTCCTAGTGAAGGTTTACAGCCAACTGCAGAAAGCAGCCAAGAACAGAGAGGCTTAGATGTTAGTCAGGCAGGGGAGAGCCGGCAGCTGCAGACTTTGGTTATTCCTGACCTTGAAGTGTAGGCTGATAAAGCAGTAGCGGAGAGCAGGCTAGAACACAGTCAAAGCTCGCAGGAAGCTCAAACAGGCACGAATAAACACAGAGATAGCATGTCAGAGCAGGAAGTGGTTGGAGCTAATCCAAGAAGTTGGCGAATGGGAGGGCTACTAGACAGGAAGGAAAACTATCTGTTTTTGCAATAAATACTCCTTTTTAATTACCTACGCTTACTGTGTTATCAAGCTGGGAACCTGGACTCCTAAAAGTGTGTGTGTGTGTGTGTGTGTGTGTGTGTGTGTGTGTGAGAGAGAGAGAGAGAGAGAGAGAGAGAACTCATTGGCCCTGCTCCTGCGTTGCTCCTGTTAGAGGGCAGTTGCCTATGTCCCCAGCCCAATTTCTTTGTTGAGGTCAGGATGCCCAACCAACTTACACCGGATATAATACCAGTGGCGCTTTCTACTTCCATGTAGCTTCAGGCACAGAGGCATATCTGTTCCATTCTATCATAGAATTGTAAAGTTGAAAGAGACCATGAGGGTCACCTAGTTCAACTCCCTGCAATTCAGGAATCTTTTTGTCCAATGGGGGCTCAAACCCACAACCCTGAGACCCACAACTGAATCTGTGCAAGGTCCTCCTTGGAAGATATTTCTCATTGCCTTTTCCATCTACTCCGGTTCTTTTTCCGTAGGATGTAGTGGATTCTCAATCTTTGGCCTGCAAACAAGACCCGGGTGCAGTGATCATAAGGAGGTAGAGAAGCTAGTGTTTTTCGTTTTGGAAGTATTTTCTTTCTTTCTTTGCAAAATGCAGAGCCTGGTTTGGGCAGCAATTAGAGAAAGAGAACATATTTGAGCTGAAGAGAAACCTGGAAGTGGCAAGAAAGAGTTTTGCACAGGGAGAATTGAACACGGGAAATATTTATTGCCTCCCATCCCTCATCTTACAATCCTAAGGATAAATATACTCATAGCTAGGGTTAAAAGCATGTTAATTAGCAATCCTTGGAGGTGAGGCATAGTTCCCCCAGCTTTTATGCTAAACACATAAAGCTTTTCTCTAGCTCCGTTAAACTTGATCACTTGACTGTCAATTACATAGAATGCGCATATAATTAATTGCTGGTCATTACCATTAGTCTGCATTCTCTGTGCTAGGTAACACTCTGAATTAAGTTCATTTTTTAAAGTTACAGTGGGAAAATGATTATCTTTTGTGCACAAAGTACAATCACAGCCTTTGGGCAACAGTTGAAAGTGTTGCATTTCTTAAAAATGGCACAACCCTAGGCATGTTTACATCCTCTCTGCTCAATGAGTAAGAATGACATTGTGGATCATTAGTCAAGCAGAGCATTGCTTTAAATCATTCTTGGTATTTTCTGTCTGTTTGGAATGCAAGTTCTCTCTTGAACAATGGGAAATCACAGATGAGCCTGGCCTAGTAAAAATTTCAGAAGCTTGACCTTTTGCCTTTGTCTGGGCAACAGAGCAGTAGCTTCTGCTTGCTTGCTTTTAAAAAAAAACCTCCTGATTTAGTTTGAGATTGCATCCAAGCACATCTTAAGGAGGGAGGGCACAAGGTGGCACAGATGGCAGTGTACAGGGGATAAAGAGAAAGGGGGGGCAAGGAATTTCTATTCTTTCAGTTTCTTGGGTTGCCAGTGGGAATGGGTGAATCTCTCAATTTTGGTTTCTCTCAGTTTCTCATTCTTCCAGTCTTAAATTCAGTTCTCGACATCAGATTGCAACTTAAAAAAAAAAAATAATTCCCATGCAAATTCATCAGCATTTTACCAAGATTTTCTTCTAATACAGAAGGCTTGTATGCAATTTCCCCTAATATACACATTTTTCTTTCCCCAGATATGACAAACTTTGCTTGTTATTTTTGCTAATATATGCATTTTTATGCATGATTTACTTAAACATGTGCATTTGTGTACACATATGGCTTAAGAAATACACTGCAAAATTCAGTAAAGGGCTAATTTGAATTGATAGCCGTTTCAGGTTGCATATTGTTTCAGGTAGTCTGAAATGGGTAAGTTCACCTTTAAATGAGACCTTTTCCCATTTCTGCCCAGTCCCTAGCTGCTGGTAATAGTTATCTTATGTTTGTGTGTGTGTTTGCTTTAGAAAATGCAAAGCAGGTAAATGTGTGCCTCTCAAGATAGAGGAATGGATCAGTTTTCCCTTATTGCTAACTTCTACTAGCCTGGGATCTAAAGATCCATACAAAGTTGTTCTACATGCTAAGTGTGGGAGTCAATTTTCTCTTCCACAAGCAGTCCCAGTGCACCATGGAATGCAACTTAGGAAGATATCCTAAGCCACAGTGACAGTACATGTGATAGTAAAAGGTATGGGTCATTATGGCAAATGAAAGAAATATAGTTTAGATTGCATGGATGGCTGGTTATATAGGATAGACAGAGAAAGGTACAGCAAGCATAGCTCTTGGTTTGCATCACACTCCAAACACCATGAATATTCATTTCAGCGTCAGAATATTTTAGAAGAGCAGCAAAACCATCTCGACAATTGTTTCCATTGTTTGTAGCATCATCACTATTGTCGTTATTATTCATTAAATTCCTATACCACCCTTCATCCGAGGACCACAGGTGTACAGATGCTTGGTGAATCAGAGAAGAAAGCTGGGCATAACAAGAATTTCCTGACCTTCCAACGCTTTGAATAGATCCAAGTATATATTTAAGCAGAGACAATGCAAATGTCACATTGAATTTTCAAGTTGAACATAAGGGATAAGGCAGGCCTGTGGGCAGCTGTGCCAAATCTAGACCTTCTAGCTCTGGTTTCCTGAGGTCAGTGGCTGGGCTGGGAGAGAGAAAAGATGAAGCCTGAAATGCAGTAAACAGAGGTTGTTGCTCTCTTGGCAAGCAAAGGCAAGAGGAGGCTTCCTAATATTCATACCAGGCTTTGATTCCCCACTGTAAAGAAACACATTGCATTTCAGCCAGACAGATGGGAAACGCCAAGCTGCCATTTCTTTCACTAATGATTCACAGTGCCATTCCTTATCCAGTTCCGTGTTTTCCTACTGTCTCAAAACATCTCTCCCTGTTTGTGTTCTATCAGGTTCACTGTGGGCCCCCACTGTCCTGGCCATCACCTGGAGAAGGAGGAGGAGCAAGCTGACACCTTGTGCAGTGTCCAAGAGCACAACACTAGTCTTCTAGCCAAAGCCAGGAAAGTGCCCTGAGTTCCCTCTGCTCTGCAATTGCCACAGCTAGGAAGGATAAGCTCCAGCCAGACAGCCAGTCATCCAGCCAGCCAGCCAGACAAGCAAGAGGAATCATCGCGGTTCAGGGACACTTTCTGATCAGGCTAATGCACCCAAGGAAGGCATGCAGCAGGGGAAATAATGGGTGGAGTCTGGGGGAAGAAGTGTGGCCTGCCTGGGGAGACTCTTGAGGACTGGATGGAGAGGCCTGGGAGGCCGCCTTTGTGCTCCAGGTCTGAGCTTTCATACACTTGCCCTGAAAGGAAAGATTTTCCTTCCCAACATATTCCCCTATTCTTTGGTTATTTAACAAGTTGATAGGGGAGAACACACACACACACACACAACCCTCACATGCTCCCCCCATCAGCTCCACCTCCGATAGGCTCACAGAGGTTTTATTTTTGCTTCAGACACTCTTCTGGAGTTCTTCCACATAAGAGGGAATCCCAGGCCAATCAGGATTCCCCCTCACAAGATGGCACTCTCCATTGAAACACACAGGTAGAGTCCTTTCACATGCTAGATTTGGAATAATCCATATGATTCCTCAAGGTGGTGTGATTTATGATGTGCCCAGATTCCCAGCCATGAATATTCTCCTCTATATCTGAGAAGGAACAGTCTGTACAAGAAATACAATATTCACTGAGTGGTGGTGGTGGGAGTGGGTCATTTAATTTCCCCATTCATTAACAAAGCAACAGGTGGGGACTGACTTTTTTAACATCAGAAAAAGTCCATGGGTGAGAGAATCTGAACTCTCCCCCACCTCATCTTCCCATGGAACTCCTTCCCTCCTCCTCCTTGATACTTTTCTCTCAGTCCAGCTCTGAGAGTGGAAGTGAGCTGGGCTCTCAGAAAATTGCCTAAAGTGATGGGGCACAAGATGACCCACTGAAGGACTTCTCTTCAACCCACACAACTCTTCCGATGGGAACTTTGGCTGCCCCTTCCACAGTTCCATAGCCTTTCCCAAGTATCTTGCTTCATTCTGACATCTAGCAAAGGCCTAACAGAATGGCTTGTGTAGAAGATGCACATTCATCAAGCAAATGCTGGCTCGAGCAAAGGAGATGGTGACCTCCTTATGACAAAGCGTCTCAGGCATCTTTGCGTTGAGTGGTGTGTCAAAGAATTCCAAGAAGAAATCTGTTTATTCTCCGATGGCATTGAAACACACAAAGGCTCTTACACTTGTGCCTGATCATCTGTAACTCCCACAAACTTCAGGGAAATTACAGGGTTATACCCCAAAGACAAGGATGCTGAGTGCCGTGGCAAAATAAACAAGCGAAACAATAGCAAGGAGCAACAACTCTTATCTCTTTCTTTAAGCCACTTCATGTATTGCCACTGCAACCCAGCAGCTTCCCTGGTGGTAAGCTGCTTCTCAGGCACACTGGCAATGCTGAAATACACCTCACCTACACTGTATTGATCTTCTGAACTGTCTCGTGCTGGCTGGGTGCCTCTTTTGATGGAAACCGGGAGTGTGTATCCACATTTGGGGCAAAAAAGTTGTTTTGTTTGACTAGTTGCCTGTGGGTCTATGAAAAGTGATTAGTATTCAATGAATCTGTACTCAGAGCAGAGCTGCTGAAATTAATGGACCTAATTTAGCCATCTTCGTTCATTCCAATAGAGACACTCTGAGTCAAACTTAGCTGAATGCCACTCACTGCCCACAACTCCCTGGTGAGTGTGCCTGGCAGAAACTCCAGGTGCACATTTAAATGTAGAATTTTACAGTATAATGAACAGTAATAAAACGACCTCTCGTGTTGACATGTAAAGGTAAAGGGACCCCTGACCGTTAGGTCCAGTCGTGACCGACTCTGGGGTTGCGGCACTCATCTCGCTTTATTGGCCAAGGGAGCCGGCATACAGCTTCCAGGTCATGTGGCCAGGACTAAGCTGCTTCTGGCAAACCAGAGCAGCACACAGAAATGCCGTTTACCTTCCCACCGGAGTGGTACCTATTTATCTACTTGCATTTTGACGTGCTTTTGAACTGCTAGGTTGGTAGGAGCAGGGACCGAGCAACAGCTGACCTTTTGATCAGCAAGTCCTAGGCTCTGTGGTTTAACCCACAGCGCCACCCATGTCCCTTGTGTTGACATGTAAGATGCTCTAAATGTTCTCTAGTTCTCTAGACTGTGTATAAGGTTAAAAAGTAAATAAATGATAGGAGCACTGACCACCACTAATGGGCTGGATATTACATGCTAGGTTAATGGATAATGACAGATTTGTGCAAATAAGGGGTAATCTAACTTTTAATAATATTAATATTTCTAAAATATTTTGTCCTGCCTCATTATCCATTTCAGTGGTTGCTTTTGTCACAAAAAGCCGTTCTGACACAATCTGACTTTCTATTATGTAACCATGTGGCATCTTTTCAGAACTAAAAATGTTCCTTACTGCCTAATATACCCATGTATTATTTATTCTGACTGACATCTCCTAGAATCACCTGTGATTGCTGCAGGCTTTCCAGCCCTTGCTTTGGCAAGGTAATAATAACTCCTCCTAACCATTCGCAGTTCTGCTGTCCTGATCAAAGGAAGTGCAGTGTGATGCCTGATTGCCTAATCCTACCAGAGACCAAAATTCTGCTCACTTCATTAGCAGTTCTGTGCCTAGGAAGTGGGGGCGGGGGAGACTGCTGGAAGACTTGTCTATCAACCTGAACCTTCTACTCTTATATGCAGATGTCTCTTGGCTGACTCACTTCCTGAGTTTCTTCCACTAGATGTTTCTTCTCAATCAACATATAAAGAATATGTTGGGGGGAGAGGAGCAATGAAGATGTTCTTTGGTACCCTCTACTGGATTTTGGTTTGAAGCTACCATGCCTGTGCTGCACATAATGGGAAACCACAAGTTCCACCTTGGCATGGTGAGAGGATTTTGAAAGCATCTATATGGGTTTTAAGGGACGCGGGTGGCGCTGTAGGTTAAACCACAGAGCCTAGGACTTGCCGATCAGAAGGTGGCGGTTCGAATCCCCATGATGGGGTGAGCTCCTGTTGCTCAGTCCCTGCTCCTGCCAACCTAGCAGTTCGAAAGCACATCAAAGTACAAGTAGATAAATAGGTACCACTCCGGCGGGAAGGTAAACGGCATTTCCATGTGCTGTTCTGGTTCACCAGAAGTGGCTTAGTCATGCTGGCCACATGACCCAGAAGCTGTACGCCAGTTCCCTCAGCCAGTAAAGCGAGATGAGCGCCGCAACCCCAGAGTCAGCCACGACTGGACCTAATGGTCAAGGGTCCCTTTACCTTTTTATATGTGTTTTAAAGCACCTATAATTCATGGTTGCATCTGAACTCAGGGGAATTCTAGATTGTTTTAGCAAGCCTTCCATGACCTGGTATCCTCCAGACCCCCATCAGCCCCAGCCACCATGGCCAATCATCTGGGATGGTGGAAATTGGAGTCGAAAACATCTGGAAGAGACCAGGTTGGAGGGAAGCTGGATCATACACAGTGGTGTGAAGTTGTCTTGTGTGAACAAACCTTTGTTTAAAATACTTGCAGCTCCCCTGAGTTCCAAAGACTTCTAGGCAATTTTAAATCACAACATGGTGCTTCTGGTTCCCCCCCTCAGGGTTTGCCAAAGGAGGAGAGAAAAGTGTGGAAACCCAAGACTTGATGCCACTCATGCACAAGTACGAAACCTGGGGAGATGGGTAACATTTTTCAATCCAAGGTCCACATTTCCTCAAGGGCAACCAGCTAGTGGGCAGGAACTGGAGACAAAAGTGGGAAAGCCAATGGATGTGACTCTTACTTTGTACACTAGGTTATTTTCCAACCATGCAGAAGTCTGAGGTTTCTACACACACACACTTCTCCATCTCCCATTAAGACGAGCAACAGGCATTATCAAAGTGAGGGTGTGGCCTGAAGAGAGTGGGTGTGGCCTGGGAAGGGGGTGTGGCCAGGGAAGACTCCCAAGGGCTAGACAGAAAGGGCTGGAGGGCCACATTCAGCCCATGTTCCCTAGGTTTTCCACCCCTGCACTAAATACCGGCTTGGCATTATATACAAAATTTGCCTTGCTATCCCAAGTCTGCAGTTGTCCTAGCATTCGGTGAATGGTAGCTTGTGGCTATGAATCAGAAAGTTCTCCTTTTGTGTAGCCAGAATTTAGAAAGGAAGTGACATTTCAAATTCAAGAAGAGCATCCATTACCTTTTCTAAAGGACTCTCTACTCGAGGGAGGCTGATCATAGGCATTTGAGCCAGATTGTCCATGTGAGAATGTTCATGTTCTGGTTGTCTACCTCTAAAATTATTTACCACACACACAACCTAGAAAGAGAAGGAAGAAATCAGATATTATGAGAGAGTTTAATAGATTGGATCCTGAACACCCACATCAACTGTACAATGTCCTCTGATAGAAATGCTAATTATTAAATCACTCTTCCATAATGAATGAGATTACAGCACAAGCACAACATTGTCAAAACACAGCTAGAATATGCTTAGGCTAATTATCGAGAAGATGCCAGTGTACATTGTCGTTCTTTGAATTTACCAACAATTGCTTGTAAATAGACATTTTAGATGCCTACCAACAATTGCTTGTAAATAGATATTTTTAGATGCCTCTGGAGAGTTTTTTCAACAGACATCAACATGCACTTATACGTCAACTTAACGCACTTATCAATATGCACTTATCCATCAACATGCACTCTTTGAACAGAATAGTCTAACCATCAAGAGCTCATAGATAAAATAAACAGTAGTGGCTGGTGTGGTATTGCTGACCTGGTTTCCCAATACTGCACATCACTGCCAGTTATCAAGAGGGAGGGAGAGACAAGGCGGTGGATAGCTCTTCACAGGTACAGCAGCGAAGCCAATCCAACACCCCCACTATTGCAACTGCACCACATCAAGCTTCCCACCAGCTCCCGCCTCCCTCTTAACAGCCAGCAGTGACATACTGTTTTGGGAAACCAGGTTAGCAATGCAGCTCTGCCTGCATTGCCCACTACTGTAAATAATGTGGCATATCTTCCAGCACATGGTGACCTTCTGTACTCAACTTGTGCAATGTGGATCCACATTGTCAGAAGGCTGCAACAAAAATGGCATTTTCTAAATGACTGTATAATACTTTGAACTTTTTTTAAAAAAAGGAAAGCCAGTTAGCACATTGCACTGACAATAATTTAGTGACATTGCTGACAAACATGAACTCACATTGGCCTCAGCCCCAATTTGTGCTGAAGTCTTCCAATACAGTGGACTCACTTGGAATTGATTGGTGAGGTTTGGATAATAACCTTTTTTTAAAAACTAACATATTATTTTAAACATGGGATCCAGTAGTTGCAGATGCACATGGCTCAGTGGAGGAGACACTTTCACTGCAGGCAAAGGGATGAACACATGTAGCAATTTAAGCTAGTGAGATCAGTGATCTCTCATATGAATGTGTTCCATGTGCATGCTGGAGCACATATTGAGCTCAGGATTAGCATTAACTGTGCATTTGTTTATATTTATGAATGATTGTTATTCAAGCATGCCGCCTGCATTCTGATGAATAAATCATGTGAGGAACCCATTCATAGTCAAACTCATAGTCATAGAAAGAGTCACGTGCAGCCGTACTTACCAGAAACGCTGCTATAGAAATGCCAACTAGAAATCCTGCTATCACGTCTGACCAATGATTTCGATATTCTGCTACTCTGTTGATACCAGTAAGAAATGCCATGCACATTAAACTCAAGCAAAGGACTGGTTTTGCCAGTCTTGTTCCTCTGGCCTTTATCGTGTTGGTGATATACATCTGAGGGTGAAAAGATGGGGGGAGGGGATGAAAGCAGCGTGAGTTTTCATTTTTAAGTGGGGAAAGTGTTGCTCAGATTTTTAAAAAGGCAAAACTTACTTTGTTGGTTGGTGGGGAATAGAACATAATGATTTTAAACAATGCAATGTAGTACATACAAATTTAAGCCTTGATTCATTTAATTGTTTATATACCCCTGCAATTTAGACAGAAGGGCTCAAAGCAGCTGAAACCATTTATCAAATGGATACACTAAAAGTAATGCACCTAAAACAAAACCGAACCAGCAGGAATACATGTCTGATGTTGTCCTCACCTTCCTCCCTTTCTTTCTGGTTCCTTCCCACTGGGCAGCTAGTGGTAAATGACCCTGTGTATGGTGGGGACAACAACAGTCTAGCTGCATTAGGACCAGGTGGATGTTGTCTTCACCCGCTTCCTTTGTTATCTACCAACTTCCACCAGGCCATTGGTGATAAGAGAGAGAGAGGGATGATAGATGATAGATAGATGATAGATAGATAGATGATAGATGATAGATGATAGATAGATAGATAGATAGATAGATGGTAGATAGATAGATAGATAGATAGATAGATAGATAGATAGATGATAGATAGATAGATAGATAGATAGATATAGATGATAGATATACATAGATGATAGATAGATGATAGATAGATAGATAGATAGATAGATAGATAGATAGATAGATGATAGATAGATAAATGATAGATAGATAGATAGATAGATAGATAGATAGATAGATGATAGATAGATAGATGATAGATAGATAGATAGATAGATAGATAGATAGATAGATAGATATAGATGATAGATAGATAGATAGATATACATAGATGATAGATAGATAGATGATAGATAGATAGATAGATAGATAGATAGATAGATGATAGATAGATAGATAGATAGATAGATGATGATAGATAGATAGATAGATAGATAGATAGATAGATAGATAGATGATAGATGATAGATGATAGATGATAGATGATAGATAGATAGATAGATAGATAGATAGATAGACATAGATGATAGATGATGATAGATAGATAGATAGATAGATAGATAGATAGAGATAGATAGATGATAGATAGATATATAGAGATAGATGATAGATAGATAGATGATTAGATAGAGAGAGATGATAGATGATAGATAGATAGATAGATAGAGATAGATATATAGATAGATAGATAGTTGATTACAGAGAGAGAGATGATAGATAGATGGCAGATGATAGATAGATGGTAGGAGAAGGAACCATCCAGCAGGAGGAGATTGATGTATTTACCTGCTCTTGAAGAGCAATTGTTGGTAAAATGCTATTGTCAGAAAGGGGAGTACAGCGTGAACAGGAGTAGGGAATCCATCTCTGCTTCCCTCACTTCCCTGTACCTTTCCACAGGGCAGTTGGTGGTAGATGGTCATGGGGGAGGAAGAGTGGAAAGCCCAGCAGAAACAAGTGCTTAGTGTTGTTTTGCCTGCTCCCACCCCTCTCCTTTGTGCACACAGTCGTAGCAGTGCCATGCACTCATCCAGTGTTCTGGGCTGAATAAGCTAACAATGGGCCCTGACAGCAGCAAGAAAAATTGTGCCCACCACTTTCAGTGTTATTGGAGAGCTAAGGCACTTCTGCTTCTTGCCTCTTCATGTTCACTAAGGGCAATTAATGCTAATCAACCTCATTGTGTGGAGAGGACATAAGCTGAAATGTCTCTATGGTTAATCAAGAAACATCTTTGCTCTTAACGTTTCCAGCAAGCTGCAGACTAGCAAGTAATCTTGCTGCAGTCTATGGCTGCCATCCAACACTGGCGCACTTTTAAGTAAAATCAATGGACTGGTTACACATAACTCTGCATTAAACTGTGACTTAACATCTTTCTTCGCTGCCCAGTAAAATGTGTTCAACAGACTCAGGAATGAAACACAAACAACAAAACACTACACTTTGAATTCCTGATGGCTCTCCACTGCTTCTAGTCACCGGATGCAAGAACCATTCAGCAACCATGTCTGAAACCTGTTATCAGTGTAAAAGGTAAAGGTAAAGGTACCCCTGCCCGTGCGGGCCAGTCGTGTCCAACTCTAGGGTTGTGAGCTCATCTCACTTAAGAGGCCAGGGGCCAGCGCTGTCCGGAGACACTTCCGGGTCACGTGGCCAGCGTGACGAAGCTGCTCTGGCGAGCCAGCACCAGCGCAGCACACGGAAACACCGTTTACCTTCCCCCTATAAAGCAGTACCTATTTATCTACTTGCACTTAAGGGTGCTTTCGAACTGCTAGGTGGGCAGGAGCTGGGACCGGAAGACGGGAGCTCACCCCGCTGCGGGGATTCGAACCGCCGACTATACGATCGGCAAGTCCTAGGCACTGAGGTTTTACCCACAGTGCCACCCGCGGGGTTATCAGTGTAGGTTACATCTAAGAGGCAATCACCCAATTCACCCTGAAGATTAATCCTATGAAGCAAATAATCTACACTGATTGGTAGCTTTACTGATCAAGGCTAGAGACGCTTTCTTTGGCATCTTGAAGGCAGTATGATAGCCACTCCTGGAAAACAGGGTTCTGCAGTTTTTGGGGGTTTCTGAAATGCCTGCAAAACCTATTTCACCAGAGATGGCAGTGGGACAAAGGAAAGGTGGGTGTGCACCAGGGGTAGCAAACATGCTGTGCTCCTGATCTTATGGACTACAACACCTATCATCCTTGGTAATGCTGGTTGAAGCTGATGGAAGTTGTAGCCCAAAACATCTAAAGGGTGCCATGCTTGTTTCTCCTGGTGTGCATCATCCTTCCCCATCACTGTAATCGCCATATGTTTTTGGACTACAACTCCCACCAAGCACTGCCAATAAAAAGGGATGGTGGGAGTTGCTGTCTAAAACATCTGGGGAGCACCAGATTAGGATAGGCTGATATACACCAAGGGAATCAATGACTTTATCATACTACAGTGAGGGGGGGGGTATTTGATCCCCTGCTAAATTTGCCCGTTTGCCTTCTGATGAAGAAATGACCAGTCCATAATTTTAATGGTAGGTTTATTGTAGCTGTAAGAGACAGAATAACAACAGGAAAACCCCCCAGAAACCCAGAAGACAAAAGTCAGAAATTGACGTGCATTATAATGAGTGAAATAAGTATTTGATCCCCTATCAACCAGCCAGATGTCAGGCTACCTGGTATCTTCGCTGTATGTAACGAGCTGAGATTAGAAGCACCTGCTGTAAGGGAGAGGTCTTACCTGTAATCCCAGCTCGTTACAGTACCTGTACAAAAAACACCTGTCAACAGAAGCAATCAAACCAGCATATTCCAAAGTAGCCACCACGACCAAGACCAAAGAGCTGTCCAAGGGTGTCTTGGACAAGACTGTAGGGACAAGACTGTAGACCTGCACAAGGCTGGGCTAGGCTACAAGACTATTGCCAAGCAGCTTGGTGAGAAGGTGACAACAGTTGGTGCAATAATTCGCAAACGGAAGAAACACAAAATAACTGTCAACCTACCAATAAAATTATGGACTGGTCATTTCTACGTCAGAGGGCAAATGGGCAAATTTAGCAGGGGATCAAATACTTTCCCCCCCTCACTGTACTTCCAATTCTCTCTTTTAAAAACTAAGGTTTTTCTTCCTCCTCAAAGGGTCATAGTCAAGGCTAAACTAGACACTGGAAATCCAGGTCCATGATGCACTACCTGAAATTGAATTTATATGCTGACTAAATTTGTAAGCATCTCATCAAGTCGAAACCCACACCACACACCAGGTTTCCCCCATGCTGTTGACAGATATTCTTGGTGGCAGTTTAAGAAGAAAGAGGTAGTATGGTTGGAACCATTCCTTATGGCAACTGCTTGCTACAAGGAGTAGCTCCAGTCCCTGCATGTAGACTATTTACTTTCATTGCCCGGCTAGTTTTTGCAAGGCTCACAGTCTGTATATGTGCACACATGTGTCTTTCCACAATACACACTGGGATCCTTTGTGAAGGCTAAACTTCCATTCCTTTGCAGAATATGACACTTTAGTCATTTTGCTTAACGTACATTTCCATAAGCAAAAAAGAAAAAATAGTAGCAAACATTACATTTTTTTTCTTGAGAGGAAAATGCTGAAGCTCATCATCTGCTTGTGAATGTGCTCCTTTATGAATGGCAAGCTAACAAAAACAATTCTGCCTAACATAGAGAATAAACAATGACTTTAAAAGGCTGCATCTCTAATACCACTTATCCTTTTTTCTCCCTGCAGTAGGGAATCAGTGTTGTTTTTGCAGCTCTCCTTTTATTTCTGTTCCCCAAATTGCAGTGAATTCTCTCTTCTGTAGTAAGACAAGTTGCTATATTAGCATATAATACTGATGAACCGAGAAAGAATTCAGTTTCTCTTGTCTTTCTCACAGCATCTGTCTTCAAATACCAATAAACACTCAGCTGCTTGGGGGGGGGGTGTATTCCCCAAGGTCTGCATTTAACACAGACCCAAACCTTATGTGGCCATCCTACTGGCCAAGATTCAATGGTTTCTCCTGCAGCAAACTCAAAAGCACAGATGTTTGTCCTTTAAAAAACCTGGTGCATATCCCTGGAAGCCCACGGCTTCCTGCCAAATGTTTTCAAATGTAGTATTATTATTATATAATTTATTATCCAGTGATTACCTATGTGTCAAGGTGATTTACAAACATACCATGAAAAGCTAAAAATGGGTTTTAGAGGCAATAGTAAAGACAGCGTTAAGAAGAATACAAAATGAATAAGCAGAGATTTTTACACGTAGCTGAAAAAACTTGTCAAAATAAAGATGTCTTCAATGATTTCTGGGAAGTACAAGTAGTGAGTGCCTTTTGTATGTCAGCAGGGATGCTGTCCCACAGAACAGAGGCAGCCACACCTAAAGCCCTGCTCTGAGTTACTGTATTTATGTGCCGCGGTTCACACATTATGCTGAACCAGCAGGGGGGACAAAACACTTGCCACATAAAGTGTGGACTTGACTCTCAGCACAGGGAAGGCATTTCTGAAGGAGTGCCCTATATAATCCCCACTCCAGGCCTCCTTGTGGCCTCTTCCAAGGCCCTGTTCCCATGGCAACCATCTAGGCCTAAGATTGGGCTGCAGGAAAACTTGGTGGAAATGCATCCTGATCAGGAAGAAGTAAGCGGAGAGCTATGGCTGGTAGAGACCATGTACAGCCTGGCCCTGCTGTGGTGGCTGCATCACATATGGAGGTGGGCCTGTAGGGCTGCTATGGCAATGGGGCCTTGGGAATGGACTCTTAGGCCTGGCAGGGAGATATTTGGGGATGGAGTGTTGGAATTCCATCCTGCAGGGCATACTTTCTTAACAAGCGCCTTTCCTGTGGGGAAGGCATTTGCGAAGAAGCACCCTGCACAGAATTGAACCCTCCTTCTCTTGGTCGGGGGTGAGGGAGGCGCATTTCTTCCAACCATACATTTAATGAGCATATTAGTTCAGCATTAGCCCCGCCCCTGAATTGATTTGGGGTTGGATCTGAAGCAGATGGTCTCCAGGAAGGGTCTTGGGTTGGGCAGGGCTGGGCATAGTTTTCTGCAAAACGAGGCAAGGGCCTTTTAACTAACCAGCCTGCTGTTCTAGGGGCAGCCAAGCCAACCATGTTACAGGTCTTGTCAGAAGGCTCTGGTTGACAGAAAGGTTTGCTTCTGTTTCATTCCTGGGTGAGCCAACATCTTCCCATAGCTATTTTAGTGGAAGGGGACTTCAGCTAGCAGGGCTCACTTGGAGCTATCCAAGGTCCTGTTTTTTGTTAAGCGAAATTTTGACCATACTTTCCCAGCCTGTCCGGCTTTCACTTTCTACACCAGCCTCCCTCAACCTTGAGTCCCCATATGTTATTAAACTACAACTCCCATAATCCCTGACAACTGCCTATGCTGGTGAGGAATAATGGGAGTTGTAGTCCAATAACACAGGAACCCAAGTTTGAGAAAGGCTAAACTACACCTTACCTAATGCAGTGTTTCCCAACCGGTGTTCCGCGGCACACTAGTGTGCCGTGAGACACCGGCTGGTGTGCCGTGGGAGGGAGGCGGGCGAGTCGGGCGGCGAGAGGCAGCGGCGGCGAGGATCCGCGTCGAGCCGGGGACGGCTCCGCGGTGCTGGTGCCGAGCGGCGGGGCAGCGCGCGCAAAAGGGAGGAGCGCGAGAGAGCGGAGGAGGAGGAGGCCGGCATGTCCGGGCAGCAGCAGCAACAGCAACAGCAGCAGCAGCAACTCCCGGCGACGGCTCCTCCACCGCCCGCTATCGCCGCCACCACCACAACAGCCGCCGCCGCCTCAGCTGCCGCCGTCCCTCAGTCCCTCGCTCTGCTGCCTCCTCCCACCCCGGCAAGGGGAAGGGAAAAAACTTTCACTTTTGTGCGTCCCTCCCGGCGTGACGCTGCGCGCTGACGTCACGGGGCGGGGCTTTAATGGTGGTGTGCCGCGAGATTTTTTTCCGGTAAACAGGTGTGCCGTTGCCCAAAAACGTTTGGGAAACACTGACCTAATGAACCTGACATGGCCTACTGTGACTCAACCTTGCTTATCTCAACTGGGCATTATCTTTTTTTACTTGACTTCACCACACGCTACCTACTTTCCTTGTGAGCCTCAATAGCACACACAACGGGATAATCACCACCACCACAACAAAAAATTATTCTAAATTAAACTGGTTTTTCACTTGCATACAAAATACCCTCAACCTTTACACATCATACTGAAAACAACCTAAAAGGTGCATTTTCCAAACTTATAAATCCTGTAAGATCAAGACCTCCAACCGTATCTAAAGACTACTACTACTACTAATAATAATAATAATAATAATAATAATAATAATAATAATAATAATATCAGTCTCATACCTATTGGTGATGGCAGTGAACAGTATCAAAATGTTCCATTATTCTTAATTGTCTTTATAGAATAGACTCATCTTATTAAAAAAACAACAACTCTGCAGGAATTTAACAAAACAGATTGGCATCTTTAAACACTACTCCTTTTAGTTACTGCAATCCGAGACAGACATTGACAAACTAGAAAGAATACAAAGGAGAATTGCAAAGATACTGAAGAACAATAGTTATGCAACTGTGTATAGTTGAAATCACACAAGTGAAATGTGTGTAAGACGCAATCACACAGTAGTTGTTCTTCAAGCTCTTTTGTCTCTTGTGTGTTGATTTTACTGTACATTGATTAAGATACATCTGTTAGAAGCAGTATATAAACAAATCAATAGCCAGCCATAGACTGAACATGTCTATGATTGATTGATTGATTGATTGACTGATTGGCAGCAATTAAAAATATGGAAAACTGGGGAAGTGGTATGGCAGGGGAACCAAAACTTTGCAGGATTATGCAATGGATTCCCCTGAAAGGTATTGTGGGTTCCTCTTATTGCTTTAAATTGGTTATTAGTTTTACACCATGAATTTATATATAGGAAGTCACCTTGGGAGGGGTTTAAATGTAAAAGGCAACCTACAAGCAAATAAATCTGTGACCGCATTCAGTCAAAACTGATACTGTATTCATTTCACAGACTGTGCTAACTCCTGCAGTACCATATTCTTGTTAAATCCTGCCCTCCAGTATTGTTGCCATTTTTAATCTTGGTCTTTCTTGAACTTGATTCTGATTGCGCAGTGCTACAGAGGTTTTGTGTGCTGGCAGGGAGAGAAATAGAAATGAGAGCTTGTGTATCTGTCAAGAGAAAACATTTACAGAATGTTCAGGAAAAACTACACAACGCTTTTAGTAATGGAATTCAAATTCAAGCTCCCTGGTAAATAGAGGCTTCATAAACTCAGCAAGGATTGCCTAAACTTTGTTTAAAGCTATGTTGTTGGTTTTTTGAAATGTGGGGGAAATCACTGCTGTCATTTTGAGATATTCACATAAAAAGCAAGACACATGGGGGGGGGGAATCTACTTTTGATTTTTTGAGCTATTTCAGGGGCAGGGAACTTTCAGTCTGAGGACCAAAGCCTAAGCCTAAGCCATTCAGCCCCTTGGGATTCTCCCCAGTCTTAACTCTTCACCAGCACTGCTCCATGTCTTTTCCCTGGGTGGAATTTGAAGTCGCTCAAATGAAAGATTGTCACTTATTTTCCTCCCCTTTCTCTTTCCCAATTCTTGTACCTGCAAGGGCATTTTTTATTTATTCTTAATGCTTTTCTCCTTCCCCCAACCCTCTTTGTTTGTCAATCTGAGTGAACATTTTTTATTTAAAAAAAATCAAAGCAACACTCACAACTTGGGATGACACTGTAAGTAAATGAGTGCGGGGCATGGAAAGGACAAGGGAAGGGTTGGTCCATTCATGGGAGGGGGGAACATGATGCAAATCATCCACTGACCACAGTGCAGCAGTTTGGGGTCATTTATTTCTCCCCTTATTGAATTATCCCCCAATTGGGAAAATCCAAATTCAGTGGAGAAAATGTGTGAAATTGCAGCTCTCCGCAGTGGGGGGTCATGCCGATGATGCTCATTTAATGGGAACACAAGCAAACTTTGAATCCACAACATACTCCAGTGTGAACAAACCCTTGGTCTCCAGGCCCTTCTCCCTTTTAGGCCTTCTCTTCTAGACACACTCTTGTTTGTCCACATCCATCCTAAATTACAGTGCACGGAAATGATACAACGTTCTTTAGAGATGAAATAATTATGTGAAACTGACTGTTTTTGCTTTGCAGGAATTCTCCTTTCCACAGTCTTACTATCGTTTCCCAACTTAGTATGCCACTGTTAGCGCCATGCTTGCAAACACTTTATTTGCATGGCCTCTAGAATTCCTGGATGAGTTCCTGCTTTTGATCCTCCGGATCCTTGAACTCTAGGTGATCCCAGGAGAAGTCTTGCTACAAAAAAATCAACCTGACTGACTCTGGATGCCTAGCCCTGCATTTTCTTTTCCCTCACTGTTGCTAACAGTAGAGTGTGTGCCATAAAGACTAGCTAAGATTGAAGGAAGTCTCTCCTTTTTACTTTATTTTTCAGTTTACCCTAATGCTACTGATCCTTGCACAGACAAAGCATAAGAAAGTCTCTCTCTCTCTCTCTCTCTCTCTCTCTCTCTCTCTCTCTCTCTCCAGCTTTCCTACTCCCACTACACCTCCTCCTTTCCCCTCCCTGAAGCAATCCACTGTACATTACAGCCTCCGTGGCTGACAGCCATATCACTTCTCATCCGCACCCCTCCTTCCCTTCTCTGGAACAGCCTTCACAGTCAATTATTATACGACCACTTTGTTCTTCTCTCCCAATAAATCTCACTTCTTGGGAAAGCTCTGATCTTGTCTCTGTTGCTCCCCACCACTGTACAAGGGCACTCTGCTTCTCAGATTTCGACCCAAAGTTAATGCAGCCTGTGATCCTGTGTATTTAATTAAATGTGCTTAAGTTTATGGGCCTATTCTATGGATAGACATGAACACCTCCTCTGGCAACAGAGCCAGGATTGCAGAATAGAACCCGGGACATTTCCCCTAGCACATTTGGTCTAATTCCCCCCAGTCCTTTCTATTCCAGAAGAGGCTAGTCTCTGAACACACAGAAGCGAACTGTGCATGCAATATACCTTTAAAGCACATTCAAAGCACATTATTTCCCTCAAAGTATTCTGGACACTGTAGTATACCCTTCATATAGATACAATTCCAGACCCTCCAAGTGTCCCTGTTTTCCAGGGATGTGTCTGATTTAGAGAAGCTCTCCTTGTTTCTGATTTGATCCTGGAATGTCCCTGCTTTCACTGGAGAAATGTTGGAGGTTATGGAGTTATTTGACTCCCGAGCCATCTGAAGGCAATCCTGTATAGGGAAGTTATTTTTAACGTTTAACGTTTCATTATGTTTTTATATATGTTGGAAGCTGCCCAGAGTGGCTGGGGCAACCTAGTAAGATGTGTGGGGTATAAATAGTGAAATTATCATTACAGAATGGGACGTCCTATTTTCATCAGAGAAATGTTGGAGGGTATGTAATTCCAAGTACAGTGGTACCTCGGTTTACAAACGTAATCTGTTCCGGAAGTCCATTCTTAAACCAAAACTGTTCTTAAAATGAGGCGCGCTTTCCCCAATGAGGCCTCCCGCCGCCGGTGCCCTTCCAACGTTCAGACTCCATTCTTAGACCAAGGTAGTGTCAAACCAAGACACTATTTCCGGTTTTGCAGAGTTTGTAAACCAAATGGTTCTTAAACCGGACTGTTCTTAAACTGAGGTACCACTGTACCTCTTAACAAACTACAGTGCCCAGAATTCTTTGAGGGAAACACTGTGCTTTGAATGTCCCTTAGGGCTTACCCAGCCTTAGTCTGCAGGTATGTACAGTGGCACATATACCAAACAAGCATACTAACAACACCATGACTATAATGCAGAAGTTCCAGAGGTGTTTCCTTAATTTTACTTCTCCACAAGCACACTTCTATACAAGTCTACTTGGAAGTAAACCTCACTAAATTCAGAGGGTATAAAGTAAACATCCTTACTGGGAACAAGCTCCATTCAATATGCCTAGGGTAAAGGACCCTTAGACGGTTAAGTCCAGTCAAAGGAGACTATGGGGTTGCGGTGCTCATCTCACCTTCAGGGAGCTGGCACTTGTCCACAGACAGCTTTCCAGGTCATGTGGCCAGCATCACTAAACCGCTTCTCGTGCAACGGAACACCGTGATGGTGACCAGAGCACACAGAAACACCGTTTAGCTTTTTGCTGCCTTGGTACCTATTTATCTACTTGCACTAGCGTACTTTCGAACTGGTAGGTTGGCAGGAGCTGGGACCAAGCAACGGGAGCTCACCCCATTGCAGGGATTTGAACCACCGACCTTCAGTGGTTTAGACCACAGCACCACCCACGTCCTACCTTACCTTACCTTTACCTTGATATGGCTAGCATGACAGGTACAGCCTAGAGTACATTATTGTACCAAGAACCAAGGAGAATCCTTCAGTGGACCTACAGAAGTCATCTGCTCAGAGAAGTCTACAATATGCTGCTCTGGAGTTGCTATGCAGCCATTATCTTTTTCTAACTGTTCACACTCTTCCACCTCAGGCAACAAAATGTTATGGGCCAGTCCTGTTGGCCAGAGGCAAAGGGAGGAAACAAAGGGAGGAACATGCTAAGCATGTTGCTGAAATTGCTTGGAAAATTATATGCACAAACATACAAACATACATTCATGAGGGGTTTTATTTTTTAAAAAAACACTAAATAAAATTCAAAATTCTTAAATAAGAAAAAACAAAGCACAAAAAACCAAATTTTATATAATTGGGTCAAATGGTCTGATTTAGCAAATATCAGAGAGAAGGAAATATTTTATTATAGCAGCCTCTTATGATGATAAATTCACAATAAATGATCATCTCCCTCCAGCCCATGGCATGGTAATAAATAAATTCATTCTTTCACCCTAGACATATTAAATCTTTTTTGTAAAGTTAGACAAAACAATTGGTTGTCATAATTATGTAATAACATGGTAATTTGTGGTAAACTCCACTAGAGGTCAGAAATAATCATCTTCATCGTTACACATATTGGAAGATGAAAGGTAAACGAATCTTGCTGAGAAAACGGCTTGTGGAAATCATAACTAGAAAAATGCATTTGAAACTTTGATATTACAGGTTCATAGTGCAGCAGGTCAATACAAATCAAGGCTATTTAAAGCAGCAACAAAGAAAAGAAAAGAAAGGCCAGAATAGTTGGCTGGGTTTCATTACGCAGCGTTTTGGGTTCTGGACTAGGCATGAGAGTCATTGGCTGACAATGGGTAACTATTTCTCAAATAGTTGGTGTGAGGGTAAAACAAAGAGGAAGAGCAAAGAGATCAAGGTGTGCTGCCTTGAGCAACTGGGAGGAAAACATGATACATGAATGGAAAGGAAGGAAGGCACGATACATATTTTGAGAACTAAGCAAATTGAACAGCTCAGGTAGCTATAAAAATAAAAGGGCACAAGCTCACTGGCATGGGTAGAATCCTCCTCCTAGTGACAATTAAGGAGGGCATCTCCTGGAACCAGGAACTAGAGATAGAGTCCTGTGCATGTGATGACATGTCCCTGACATGTCAAGTTCCACCAGCAATATGGTACAGTCATACCTCAGGATAAATACGCTTCAGGTTGAGCGCATTTGGGTTGCGCTCCGCGGCAACCCAGAAGTAACGGAGCACTTTACTTCCAGGTTTTGCCGCTCATGCATGCGCAGATGGTCAAAATGATGTCACACGCATGCGCTGAAGTGGCGAAACGCGACCCGCACACGCGCAGATGCACTGTCACGTTATGTTCAGGATGCGAACGGGGCTCCGGAACGGATCCTGTTCACATCCCGAGGTACCACTGTATATGACCTCAGCAGCCATATTTCCAATGCTTGCTTCCAGGAATGTATTGCCCGTGTTTCTTTGCACACACACCCCAAATCAGCTTTTGTCTAAGGGAGATGGGTTTAGTTCAAGGAAATAAAGTGCTTCTATAATTCAGGTTTAATTTTAACCAAACTGTGTTTGTTTGTTTTTTGAAAAAAGGAACTTTTACTTTAAATACTCCACAGTGGTACCTCTGCTTAAGAACTTAATTCGTTCTGGAGGTCCGATCTTAACCTGAAACTGTTCTTAACCTGAAGCACCACTTTAGCTAATGGGGCCTCCCGCTGCTGCCACACCGTCGGAGGACAATTTCTGTTCTCATCCTGAAGCAACGTTCTTAACCCGAGGTACTATTTCTGGGTTAGCAGAGTCTGTAACCTGAAGTGTCTATAACCTGAAGCGTCTGTAACCCGAGGTACCACTGCATTTAGTTCAATTATTATTAGTAGTAGTATTATTATTAAAAAATCTCTCGTATTATTTTATTTCTGAAAAACCACAAAGTTTTATCTTCCATGTTTGATATATGCTTCCATCTGCAGAACTGGCACTATAACAAGTTCCATATAATGTTCATTTCTGCAGTTGCGACAAATCAATCTTTTGGTGTGGCAGCACCTATTTTCTGGAACTGACATTACTGTACTGTGTTCGACACCTGTTAAAAGCTTCTATGTTTAGGCAAGCCTCCCCAGACACATGTTAAAAAAAATTATATTTGTGGTTTGTTTTTTAAAAAACTTGGTTTTCTATTGTGATGCTTTTCTTACATCTTTTCGCTTCTTAAAATCTGATGATTGTATCAGCAATTTCTTATGATTTTTTTCCTCTTATGTTATGTAAAATGCTTAGAGGGCTTTTTTCTAAAAAAAAGTGAGATATATATATATAGTTAAATATATGCTTTTATATTGTTAAATATATACTTTTATATTGCTAAATAAATGCTTTTTTCTGGGGAGACACAGGAGTACGCATACCCTCAAGCATTTTGTGAATCTAAGTTTAGCATCTTTGAGGGACAGTATTTCAATATGTGTAGGAAAATGAGAGTACCCCTAAACATTTTTTAGGGGGGGGAAAGCCCTGTCCAGGAGTAAAATGCACTGTGCTGGAAGCGGCTGGGGAGCTAATATATTGCCAGCTCAGAAATTCTGAAACCGTTGTTGCGATCTGAACTTCAAACCTATTTCAAACAATGCGCTGTTATATCGCCCTGCAATAGCAGCCACTTCAGAAAAAGGGTGTACCAAACATGCAAAGGGAATTCCACACTGATTTCAAAACTAGCAAGAATTCTGAAGCAGGCATTAGACTGGAGTTAGAAGTTATGGCAGATGTGGGCTGGGGGCTGCTGCTGAAAACAGAAACCCACTCCCTTCCTTTTCCGTAACACCTAGTGATACTCAAGGTTTAACACCCTCGTACTGTTACACTTAGGGACGCGGGTGGTGCTGTGGGTAAAAGCCTCAGTGCCTAGGACTTGCCAATCGAAAGGTCAGCGGTTCGAATCCCCGCAGCGGGGTGCGCTCCCGTCCTTCGGTCCCAGCGCCTGCCAACCTAGCAGTTTGAAAGCACCCCCGGGTGCAAGTAGATAAATAGGGACCGCTTACTAGCAGGAAGGTAAACGGCGTTTCCGTGTGCTGCTCTGGTGCCGGTTCGCCAGAGCAGCTTCGTCATGCTGGCCACGTGACCCGGAAGTGTCTGCAGACAGCACTGGCTCCCGGCCTCTAGAGTGAGATGAGTGCACAACCCTAGAGTCTGTCAAGACTGGCCCGTATGGGCAGGGGTACCTTTACCTTTACCTTACTGTTACACTTCCTTATCCACAAATGGTCACCAATGAAGCAGATCAGCAGCAAGGTAACTTTGCAGTATGAGGGCATCCCACCACATTCTGAGCATCTTGCCTTTGTGAGGGGAGGAGATATGGGGCTGCTGGTTTCAATCAAGAGCCATGTAACTGTAATATCTAGCCTTAATCTACAGCCTTCGTGTTTTATACAGACACATGCAACCACACACTTAAAATCTCTGTTTTAGCTGCTCTGAGGTTAAATCTACACACGTATAAAAAAAGCCCTGAAAATGCTTTTAAAAAAAAGTTTTGAAAGATATATTGAATTTGGCATAGCTCACTTTTGCCATCTAATGGCACAATTGTGTACTGCACTTTATAACACATTCAAAACATTTTATTTGCAGCTGTATAGCTGAGTCCTCATCAGTTTCATCAAAATTCACAAAGACCTTTGGGGCAGGCTGAGCACAATGTAAGGATGAACAACACCAGAACAACTTCCTTTCCTGAAAGCCCTTATATCCAGTTCCTGTCAACGAAAAAGATAATAAGTACAAGAGAAAAGGCAGGTCAAGAAAGTGGGTGTAAATAAACGTAGAAGGAGGAAGAGCTGAATTTCACAGGCTGAATTTCACTGAACAGCCAATTCTTGTGACTGCAGGCTTAGTTTTTCATTAAATAAAAATAAAAATCTTGGGCTCTTGATCAATATAGTAATCACTGTATTATTGTGACTCTACAGATACAACTTCAGGGTTGCAAGTAGGACAGCTAAGCTTGTTTTCTCCTCTCCTTCCTTTTACTCTAAACAAAAGCTGTAAGCTTCTGCACAGCCAAGCTGTTTAAATCCGACCGACTTCCACAGGATTTAAGCAGCCTAAAGGTTGGACTAGGCATCTGGTGGGAGATGAGAGAATACGAACTGGATATCCACCTAATACCTTGAAAAGTGGCAAAGGCAGGCATGATTTAGAAGGATGAAGGGGCAAGCTGGCACCTTCATTATACAACTTTCGGCGCCAGATGGAAGTGTTGCTCTTCAACCAAGCATTTAATAATAATAATAATTTTATTATTTGTACCCTCTCCATCTGACTCGGTTGCCCCAGCCACTCTGGGCAGCTTCCAGCATAAACAAAGGCATAATAAAACATTAAAAACCAGCCTCTACAGTGCTGCCTTCAGATGTCTTCTAAAGGTTGTATAGTTACTTATTTCCTTGACATCCGATGGGAGGGTGTTCCACAGGGCGGGTGCCACTACCGAGAAGGCCCTCTGTCTGCTTCTCTGTTACCTTACTTCTCACAGTGAGGGAACTGCCAGAAGGCCCTTAGAGCTGGACCTCATTGTCTGGGCTGATTAACATCTTCTACCCCTTTTAAATGTACTTTTTATTTTTTGCGGGGGGGGGGGGGTTGGTTTACTGGTTTGTGTTTTTTGTTCTTGCTTTTATCATGAATTTTGTCATTTTATATAATTTTTTAATGTTGTGATACACAAATTTAATAAAAAATAATTAATTGAAAAAATTAAGCAGAGGAAAGGTGTGTACTGCTTGACTCTACTAAGAATATGAGGTTCATGCTTGCTGTGGTTGAGAGAGAAATTGTTGGGGTATAAAGGGGAGAAGCATCATAGCTCAATGGTGTACCTGCTGAAGGCCCCAAATTCAATCCCAGATATGACGCCAGGTAGGGTTTGTAAAGACTCGTGCCTGGTACCCTGAGAGCTGCTCCCAGTCAATGTAAATAAAACTGAGATAGATGGTCTGACTCAGTATAAGGCAGCTTCCTATATTCCTCTCACCTTCCACTTCCCCCCTTCAAATTGTGCCCAACCTCTACTGGTTGGACTAGGACTACTAGCAGAGACTAGGAATGGGGGAGAGTTTTGGTTTGGTACCTATTTTAATGCAATCCTACATAATTTGCACTTCCTGAAACAATACACAAACCAAGATGCAGTTACTCTTCAGAATGTGCCCCCTTCCAAATCTTGCAATGCAATTCTCCAGCCAGATAATTGTATAAAAGACATATATTAGGGGGAAATGTGCACTGAACTGCATATCCTAGTGAAAATAAGCATACAAAAATGAATTATGGTTAGAGAGCTTGCTTGCAAAAATGCGTATAGTAGACAAAACTGCATGCAAAATAATTCGCACTAAAATGCTGCAGAATTTTCACGAGGACTTTTCATTTTAAGGCAATCTGATGCCGAAATGTGGAGAACCAAATTAAAGACTGGGGAAATGCAAAAATGAGAGAAACCAAAACTGTCAGATTTGCCTTAACCTTGAGGAAGACTGAAGTCTCAAATGCTGCATCAAGATTTACATCTTCCTAGTACCTTAAAGGATAAAACTTCACTGCAAGGCAAGTGATAAATCTCCCTGAAACTGACCCGGCCTAATTATATTTGTTTATTACACAGATTACCAGAAGACAACAATGAGCTGACCTTTTCTCATGCAACGCAGAGCCCACATCAAGGTAAGAAAACAAACACTACTAATGAATAATGAACGTCGCTTCGCTTTGTATCTCAAAAAAGTACCTGTATGCCAGAGGCTCAGGTGCTTCATTATCAATTTAGTTTTTCATTTAATGAAGTATTTATGAAATGCGCACAACTCAGATTTTAGATTTCTGACCACGCAAGCAGTATTACCGTAAGAAAAACAGTAAACGATAATGACTGTGTTTGCATGTAATGCTCAATCGAAGTTGAGCATTAAAAGGACAAGCGGCAATGTGGATTCCGCCAAGGTGGAGGTACTTCCCTCTTCCCCCTTTCGCTTCTATAGTCCATTAACCATGGTTGCTCACCACATAAAAACCTTACACAAAACTGTGGTTAATGTTAGTTATGATTTAGCACAGTGGCGCTGCTAGGAATGGATTTGGGGACCAAATTCTGCGACCTCTGGAGCTTCCACACTCAGAGAGAGGTGTCCAAAATTTCCTAGCTCTCATTTCTTCTTCTGGATTGAGCCAAGGTGGGGTGTCCAACTTTGCTGACAACCTCCCAAGTGAAACCATTGCTGTTTTTAAAACACCAGAAGGGAAATGCACTTTAAAATCCAAGTGACACTTTTATTGATAACTTGACAACAGATAACTTGGATGGTCAGCTGCTGTTTTGATAATAGAGCTACAAATAAGTGTTGGGATACTGCCAGGGAGATGGAGGCATCAGGCAGGCCCCCAAGGCTAATCCAGTTGCAGGCAGTTCCAAGGGTGGAACAGGTGATACGGGGTATACTGTGTGTATGACATCTGTATGGTTGTTGCAGTTACACTGATGACTGCAACACGGAACATGAATTGGGGGGGGATGTTAGAATTCCTGATCTATGATTGCAGCCATGGGATTTTTGTCTATCACATGACGGTATATGTTTTGACTCCACAGAGTGGGAAGTGACGGAGACAGGATGTTTGTGTTACTGTGTTCTGTGAAGTGGGACTATTGTCCTTTGTTCTTTTTCTCTTTGCTGTCTGATGCTAGAGAGAGGGGGAGCCATGTTGCAGTGCTCCATGTGTAAATAAAGTAGATTAGCCAAAATGCTGAGTTGCTGAGGTCTGTCACTCGCATGATGTGCAAACTCAGCAGATCCCTAAGTGTGCCGGTGTCGGTTGGCATCGGTCGCTGTGATGTTTGGGCTATAGAAAGCTTATGAAGCTCCCGAGCAATCGACCAGGAGGGAGGGAATATGCCAGTAGGGCATGTGTCTCTGCCAGGGTCCTACTGGAGTGTAAGCTGAACTCCTGACAATAAGTGGAAAGGGAACTATAGTATGCGACTACAGAGTGTAATTGCTTTCCCACTCCCTTCAGGCTCCATTTTTAAATCATCAACAGGCCTGGCCAGCTCTCCCAGCCCTGGAGGAGCGCATGGCTGCCAAACAAAGCAGGCAGTGTAGCATCAGGGGAGAAATCATGGTAACAGCTGGGGGTGACCTCTAAATCCAAGGATGTGCCTAGTTTAGGGAAACCAACAGACCTCAAATTGTGGTTAATGATTCTGGCTAGTTTTCCTAAACCATAGTTAACCCTAACCACAGTTGTCAAATAACCAGTAACTATGGTTAGTTGAAAATTGAAGACAAAGCTTTCAGGCTCCTTGCAGGCATGCAGGACAAGGGGAAGGGTAAACACATGAGCTTACGCTTAAAAGGCTAAACTGTGGTTTAGCATTACGTGTCCACCAGGCTATAGCCATAAGGAAACGAACCCTCAAAGGATAACCTCAAATTTCTTCCATTCCTTTCCCCCATCCAAAGCTTTATGTGGGTACAAAGATCTTCACTGAACAAAGCTGACATGGTTGTAGGGCAGGGTTGCACTGAGGTCTGAGATTCACATTTTGTGCAGCAGTACTATTTGGGTATTTTCTGAAGAATACAGGAAGAGCCGCCCCCGCTGGATTGGGTCAAAGGCCCATCTAGTCAAGCAAAGTGTTGTCACAATGACTAAGCATATGCCAATGGGAAGCTCGCAAGCAAGACCTGAGTGCAATAGCACTCTTCGCACTTGTGATCCCCAGCAACTGGTATTCTTAGAAGAACACTTTATTTGTGCAGATACAGTTTGCTGGTATGCAGCAAACATGGCTCCTGCGTATACAACTGATTGGCTTTGGGAAGTATGTCGTGGGATGAAGTATTGAGGCTCTATCTGAACTTGCTAGACATGGAGACAACCTGTAACCACAACACAGGAACATAGGACGTTGACTTATACCAAGTCAGATGACTGCGCTATCTTGCTCTGTATAGTCCACACTGACTGGCAGTGACTCTCTGGGGTTTCAGACAGGGTTGTTTTCCAACCAGACCTGGAGATTAGACCTGGTTCTTCTACATGCAAACCAGATGCTGTGTCACTGAGCTATAGCCCTTCCATAGAGTTTGGGGGGGGGGAATCTTTTAATTATCACTTGTTACCTGAAAAAAATGCAAGACCTTTTCAACTCCAGCTTGGCTTAACTGGAAACAGGTATGAATTTAGGCAGAGGGAAAACCAATTACAGTGGTACCTCGGGTTAAGTACTTAATTCGTTCCAGAGGTCCGTTCTTAACCTGAAACTGTTCTTAACCTGAAGTACCACTTTAACTAATGGGGCCTCCTGCTGCTGCCGTGCCGCCGAAGCATGATTTCTGTTCTCATCCTGAAGCAAAGTTCTTAACCCGAGGTACTATTTCTGGGTTAGCAGAGTCTGTAACCTGAAGCGTATGTAACCCGAGGTACCACTGTAAAGCAAGTAAAATGCCTATATCTATCATCTAATCATCTATCTATCTATCATCTATATCTGTCATCTATCTATATCATCTATCTATATCATCTATCTATCTATCTATCTATCTATCTATCATCTATCTATCTATCTATCATCTATATCTATCATCTATCTATATCATCTGTCTATCTATCTATCTATCTATCTATCTATCTATCTATCTATCTATCTATCTATATCATCTATCTATCTATCTATCTATCTATCTATCTATCTATCTATCTATCTATCTATCATCTATCTATCTATCTATCTATCTATCTATCTATATCATCTATCTATCTATCTATCTATCTATCTATCTATCTATCTATCTATCTATCATCTATCTATATCATCTACCATCTATCTATCTATATCTATCTATCTATCTATCATCTATCGTATCTATCTTTAATGTATAGCCCGACTTCCAAGCAGTCCCCACAATGGCATTTCCTCCAAATGTTTTCTACGGGACCACCTCCTCCTTGTTTGCATTGATATTCAGCCAGCAGCTATTCATCACCCAGCCTCAGAGCAAGCCGTTGGGAAGCAGAGAGGTGGGGGGGGGGGGTGAGCTGAAAGACTGTGCCATCTGGAAGCGAGGGAGAAAGCAGCGTCACCATCATACCGCTGAAACTGCAGCCTCCTGCAGTGCCCCCACACATATGTGAGATGAGGGGAAGTATGCAGAAGGACTTCATGCACAACTGGAATTGGAGGGCAGGAGATCAATCGCTCAGCGGTGTTAGCCAATTAGTGTCGCGCCTTCTGCTCTTGTCCAGAATCACAGCCTTGGCCATTTTTCATAGTCAAAAAAGCAGTTAATAGGTCAAGGAGTCTTGCTCCTTTATCAAAGAATGCGAGCAACAAGCAGAACTGGTAGGGAAGGGGGAAACAATGTGTGTGTCCATGTGTCCTGTTCCCTTTCATCGTGTTATTAAAACAGAGTCAAATTAGAAGTAGGAATCTCAGGTGTCAACCTGGACCTTCTTTCTGCTCCTTACAATGCTCTAACACACGGGTGTCAAACACAAGGCCCGCGGGCCAAATCCGGCTCGCCCAACCTCATCATGTGGCCCGTGTAGCCGCCACCGGCCGCCGGCCGCCAGCCGCCAGCCTTCACCTTTTATTCTCACTTTTTTTTTTTTTTTTTTGGACACAAGAAAGCCGCCTCTTCAGCACATGCGCGGCAGCCTACAAGCCAGAAAATGCCTGCCCTCTAGCAGCACCGGCCGTTCTACACAGGAAACCTCCACTTTACATGCATTCAGGAAACCTCCACTTGTTTTTATATTGAGCGCATGCCATCCTGTGATGTGACAAACTGCTGATGTAGCCCCCAATGAATTTGAGTTTGACACCCCTGCTCTAACAGGAAGAGGGTCTGCAGTTGTGGCTCCTTCCTTCTGCCGCCCTAAATTTAGGGATGGGGAACCAAGGGCCACATTCCCTTCTGGCCAACCTTCTGAGGGCCAAATGCCAATATGGTAGTACCTCAGGTTACAGACGCTTCAGGTTACAGATGCTTCAGGTTACAGACTCCGCTAACCCAGAAACAGTCCCTCAGGTTAAGAACTTTGTTTCAGGATGAGAACAGAAATCGTGCTCCAGCAGTGTGGCAGCAGCGGGAGGCCCCATTAGCTAAAGTGGTGCTTCAGGTTAAGAACATTCAGGTTAAGAACTGACCTCCAGAATGAATTAAGTTCTTAACCCGAGGTACCGCTGTAGTGGGTGGGACCAGAAAGAAAAGTAGGCGGGTAAAGGAATGTAAATTTTACCTTTGCACAGTAGTTTCTGCACACAGTCACACACCCCATCATCCATCCAGGGAAACAAGAAGCATTGTCAAGAGTTCAAGCACGCCTTCCAGCCAAGGCAAAAACATCTAAGGAAGCGGGGCTGAGGAAGGGCATGGCCTGAAGACAAGAGACTAGCTTGGAGAAATCGCAGCCTTAACAGTTCCTTCCCCTTCTCTCCCATCTCTCAACCTGTGTGAATGAGACGTGGGGGCCCAGGGGAGAAGGTGGCCTAAGTCATTGCAAATGATGCAGTGGGTGGATCCTTTCATCCTACCTGAGAGCTACCAAAAGGACCAGCACGATCACCAAAGTGAAAGCCAGCAGCCCTATTTGCAAGGAATGTGTCAAGGGCAAGCTTGCTACAACCTGTGGCCCACCAAACCCAAAATGGCCCTCTCGCCGACCTTTCCATGCTGGCCTGGTTGTTCCTTTATTTATTTTATTTTACCATATATCTACAAGATAACACATGAACATACAAACAATAACAGAACCAAACTGTTACGAAAATTGCAGGGGGGAGGGCACATCTTTAAAGTTGTTAACTGTTACAAATATTATGCCTGAATGTATCCTTTCGATTTGACAGCTCAGGGAATATACCTAGCTTTATGAATCATATAAAATCAACACCTTTGCCAAGTTCCTCCATTCCAACACCATTTTGCCCTTGGAAAAAGGACTCTTTCCCCTGCCACCTCCCCAAGCTTGAAGACATGTATACACTCCAGGAAATGCCCGGAGGTGGCAATTGCTGGGCTCATTGTTCTCCAAGGAAAGCCAAATCTCATCACTTAGCCACTGGGTGTTGGGCGTCTTAACCAACATACCAAGATTATCACTAGCCATAGTGAAGGGTTATGACTGTACTTGGCTTTTGGGTTTCTGTTGAAAATGAAGTATGAGACAAGTAGTGTTTACTGAAACAGATTTACAAGCTGATGCCAATTCCAACATCCCTAACAGAACAAATTGTATCACATTGGAAAGTAGCAAAAGTAGAGGGGATAAAACTCTTCATAAATGATGATATCCAATTTGATTTCCCCCCATAGTGTATTTATTTTGCTAGTGTGTCCAACTGTGCAAAATAAATTGATTTAGAGTGTTTTACACATGAGAGAAGGTAAGGAGGCAATTTCCTAAACTTCCACAACATTCCCATCTTTCCTGGGAGATTCTTGGTTAAAAAAACAACAAAAGTACAAAATAAATAACCACGAAGTTTTCCAAACAGGCAATATAAAAGCTGTTGGTAGAAGGCTGCATATCCAGCAGGAGAGAAAGTCCCAAGTTGTCATAGCAGCATCAACCCACACTAAACAGTGGCGAAAAAAGGGAGCCTATTGTTAATAAAACAGTATGCTAACATATTTAAAAGCTAGAAGATACCCTGGAGATAATTAACATGGGCATAATGGTGTGAGACATAACATTGGCTACTCCTCTCAGTTAAGAGTGCAGAATGCATAGAACTGAACGTGAGTAAAATTGGATATTTGTGTACTTTTCTGCCTCACCCATCCACCAAGGAGGTCAGGGCTGCTTTCCTGAGTTTTCACCATTTCATCTCCTCACAACCACCATGAGAAATGCTAAGGTGGAAGGTGGTGGCCCAAAACCTGCGTCCCTCTAAATGTTGTTTGTTATGCAGGTGAGGAACATCTGGAGGACTATGTGTTCTCCATCTGTCCTACAAGTTTCAGATGTCTGACCCTGACCTCCCAAGTCCATGTCCAAAACGCTACTCATTACAGTGGCTACCATTCTCCATTGTTCTCCATTGTTCAATCCCAGCCTCCAGCAGCCTAAAAGGCCATGCTTACACTGTTGTTGTTTAGGAGATCAGAGGCACCATATTCCCAACCCACAGTACCCATATGCAAGGTCACTTCATAAGGTCACTGTTGGATCCTAACACAGCATGCAATGTTTCTTCACTCAACAGTTATTGAACTTATGGAATTAGCCAATGTAAGCTGGTCACTAGCCTAAATGGTTTTTCCTGGTTTAGATGATTAAGGGGATGAAGCATCATTAAGATGCCTTAATGATTATCTGTATCTTAAAACCTAGACGCCCACTTAGGTAGTCAGTCCTATTGAACTCAGCAAGTACTCATGTGTTGGATCGTGGAAGGCGGGTTATTGGCTTGTTTTTGTTTTTATAATGTATTTATGTATTATGTATTTTGTTTTCGATTTTTATGTTGTGAACTACGTTGTGATCTTCAGATAAAGGGTGGCATTCAAATGTAACAAATAACTGTATTTTTCCGTCTATAAGATGCCCCCATGTATAAGACAACCCCTATTTTGGGGGACTCAGATTTAAGAAAATGGGGGAAGATGTATCCATGTACAAGACGCCCCCTAATTTTTGACATTTTTGGGGGGGACTAGTCTTATACACAGAAAAATACGGTAATAATAATGATAATGGGTTTCAAATTAATTTGACTCTATGCTGGTCTTCAAGTTCCATAGTCCTGCCCACCCACCCCCGCTGGATGTTTCTGGTGGGCTGGTGAAGTAGTCCTGGATGATACCCAAGTTATTTCCCTGCTCCCTATTCACGTATGCCAACTGGCATACCCAGCCGCAGCTGGTGGGGCACTGCTATTTACCTGGATGCCCCAGAGGGAATCAATGTGGTGAAGAAACTGCTGCAGAATCTGCAGTGCCAGGTCAGCACAGGAGCCCATTGGACACTCTTAACACAGCACCTGCATTGCACCAACCAGCCTAGTGCCTCTCTCCTCTCAGTTAATGGCAACAGCTGAGAAGCCAGGTGAGCCACGCCACCCCTACCCTCCTCTGCCAGCCTGGGGGCTGGGGGACAGGGGGCAGGCTGGTGTGGAGGACACCCTGGTCCTGAATGGGGTAACTGTGCCCCTGAAGGACCAGGTGCACAGCATGGGAGTCATTTTGGACTCACAGCTGTCCATGGAGGTGCAGGTCAATTCTGTGTCCAGGGCAGCTGTCTACCAGCTCCACCTGGTACACAGGCTGAGACCCTACCTGCCAGAATGGTGCATGCTCTGGTTATCTCCCGCTTGGACTACTGCAATGCGCTCTATGTGGGGCTACCTTTGAAGGTGACCCGGAAACTGCAATTAATCCAGAAAGCGGCAGCTAGACTGGTGACGGCCACCGAGACCACATAACACCAGCCTTGAAAGACCTACATTGGCTCCTAGTACGTTTCCGAGCACATTTCAAAGTGTTGGTGTTGACCTTTAAAGCCCTAAATGGCCTCGGCCCAGTATACCTGAAGAAGCATCTCCACCCCCATTGTTCTGCCTGGATGCTGAGGTCCAGCGCTGAGGGCCTTCTGGCAGTTCCCTCATTGCGAGAAGCAAAGATACAGGGAACCAGGCAGAGGGCCTTTTCGGTAGTGGCACCTGCTCTGTGGAACGTCCTCCCGTCAGATGTCAAAGAGATAAACAACTATCTGACATTTAGAAGACGTCTGAAGGCAGCCTTGTTCAGGAATGTTTTTAATGTATTTTTAATCTTTGTTGGAGAAACCCAGCCAAATGGGCGGGGTACAAATAATAAATTATTATTATTATTATTATTATTATTATTATTATTATTATTATTACCGGGTCCACCTGTTGCCCCGCTGCAACCATGGCAGTATCCCACTCCCTGTTCCAAATCTCCAAAGACAGGACATAATTCATTACCCAAATATGTAGCCTCCCATGTCTTGGTGACTACTGCGTGCTTGGCAGGAAGTAAAAAAACCAGGAAGTTCCTCAAGTCCATACTTTGTGACTACCTTTAGACTCGTGAACTGTAAGTTGTGCAGGCTGTTTGACCAAGGCTTTAGATGCTAACAGATTTGTTTTTTCTAAGTCACTTGTATGCACTTTGTTCTTTATATAATTTATACACCACTGAGTTTGCAACAGGGATTACAGAAGACATACCAATGGGATCCAACAGAAAAGCAGACTTCATTTTACTTAAAATTATTTTACATAAAAAAATCTTTATATTGTGAATTACCCTGTTAACTTCAGATGAAGGGCATTATGCAAATATAATTAATAATAAACTTCAATTGGGGGAGCAAGGGAGAGATGATTGATCTCAGCTGGGAGGGGAATTCACAGAATTGGACTCACCACACATGACTCCTGGTGGATATGAGGCAGGTTGTATTTCTAGTAAAGACAAAAATCTGAAACTTTACTGGCACTGAAATTGCAGCAAAAGTGCTGAAGTGCATGCCAGTAACTTTTTGAAAGCTGAAACTATTTTTAAGTAGCTTTTATATAAGTTTCAGTCTTTTTTTTATTAAAAAAAACAACAATTAGAGAATACACTATGGGAAATAACCAAAGAGTATTTCTCTTCCTTATGCTTTTGGTATTTCTCTCCCTCCCATCTTAATTCTTAATATTTCTAGTTGGCATACACCCAAGAATTTGTGAAAAGACTTTGGGCCACAAAAGAATGTGTGACACAGCCTGCTTTGTGTGAGATCTGACTCATTTCTTATTTGTACTTGATCTCAGGAAAAGGAAAATGTTTCCACCGTAGAATTATTCCTGAAATAATCAGCAGAGAAAGCTGTTGAGTGTAAGGGAAACAGTTTGACAAGATAAACGCGGTTGCAGCGGCACAGGTAGTCTTGTATAAAGGGCATTTTGAGAGCTAGACTATTTAGTTTTTGCTATGTTGTTTCTTGTTACACTTGATTTTAACTCATTTTAATGAGGCATTCGATATTGCTTCAGTTTCGCTCCCTACCCAGAACTGTGTCAGCATGCCTGGAATTTTTCTCCTTGCCTGCTTTCCATCATTTATTTCCTAATTGATTCAAATGTACAACTCGCAACCTACAAACCTAAATAAAGTACATATGAGAGTCCCTGACATGTGATCGTGCTCTTCTGGCTGCTGAAAAAGACCCAAAGATGTCAACATCAGTGTTGTCAAATTGCCCTCCCAAGGCCTATTTTTCACTCATGTGGAAGACTTAGATTGTGGCTGGGACTCCACATAAAACCAGGCCAGCAGAAACTAGGGAAAGCAGCATGAAATTAGCTTTCCCCCCAACCTTATTCTTTGCTACTCCAGTGCCAACATTAATGGGGAAGCTGGAGGAAAATTCCATTTGATAGGTTAAAACATGCCCTTGCTTAATCTGGGGACAAACGCAATCTGACAGTGGGTGCATTTCTCAGATCGGTCCTTGGGTATTTTGGTTAATTATTTTAGTCCATCTGAAGAACAAATGAACCTAGGTGGAATGCTAAGTGCGTCCAAAACGGTAAGAGTCTTGCATTTGCCTGGAACTATCCCAGACCCGCCCCACACTCTGAAACACTTCATTTTAATAATAATAATAATAATAATAATAATAATAATAATAATAATAATAATATATTTATGATTTTCAGTTATATACATTTCAATCGTACAGCCATTTTAACATTTTAACTCTGAAACACTTCTTGGAGCTGTTGCCATGGCTGGTGGGTCCCAGTTTGTCTGCAGACATGCTCTAGATGAGGGGTAGTCACTGCTGTGTCCACCAGGTATCATGGACTACAACTCCCATCGGCCCAGCCAGCTTGGCCAATGGTCAGGAATGATGGGAATTGTATTCCAAAACATATATAGAAGGCATCCCTCATCTAGAGCAGACCTGTACACAATCTGGGACCACAAGGTTCATTTACTCCAACCCTCTGCCATCATTTTGCTCAACACAGGGCTCAAACCCATGACGCTGAGATTAAGAGTCTCGTGCTCTACCAACTGAGCTATCCCAGCTTCTTGTGCCCATCCCTGGCCTAAACAGGTTGAACTCTACCCTTCTCACGGGCTGCAATGCCAAACAAAACACTCTAATGTGCCGATACAGGAGGGGTGAGGCAGGTCCCCATGATCTGTTCTCCCCATCCCCCTCCAAAATCCCTTGTTTCAAACACCTGCACATGGTAAAAAAAACCAGAGGCATTTCATACTTTTAAAGCTAAAGCTAAAGGGAACCCTGACCATTAGGTCCAGTCATGGCCGACTCTGGGGTTGTGGCGCTCATCTTGCTTTATTGGCCAAGGGAGCCAGTGTACAGCTTCCGGGTCATGTGGCCAGCATGACTAAGCCGCTTCTGGAGAACGGAAATGGCGTTTACCTTCCCGCTGGAGCGGTACCTATTTATCTACTTGCACTTTGATGTGCTTTCAAACTGCTAGGTAGGCAGGAGCTGGGACCAAGCAAAGGGAGCTCACCCCGTCGCGGGGATTCAAACCGCCAGCCTTCTGATTGGCAGGTCCTAGGCTCTGTGGTTTAACCCACAGCGCCACCCGCGTCTTCATACTTTTAAGAAATGCAAAACTGACCAGTGGCGTAGTGTTGGTTGCTGTGTCCTGGGGCGAGTGGGTGCATGTGCCAGGAGGGTAGCAGCCCAACCCTCACTGCCTGCCCCCATAAGAGCAAAATAGGGCTGCACTGAGCCAGCTGCCCACCCGAGCAATGGGCAGCCCAGCCAGCCAACTGAGAGAGGAGCATTGGTCCAGGCTGTGCTGGGGGGCGCTGTGTTCACGCCCCCCCAATTGTGCACCCAAGGCCACGGCTCCCCTGGCACCTCCCACAGTACACCCCTGACACTGACCCATGAGGCATGTGTGTTAAGGCATAGCAAGTTTAAATAAACTAGGAAGAACAAGATACAGTAGTTGCTCAAGAAGCAGCCGAGGCATCACAGAATGAGGCTGTCTACTTTACTTACGGCCAAATATGTCGCTGCATATATACTCAGAGCTGCCTCTTTGGAAGGAAATGTTTTTCTGGCTTTCATGATAAGATCTGGGTTTCCAGAGCAAGCCTCTGCACCACTGATGAACTGCGTAAATTGCTGGCATCCAAGAGCGGTGTAGTTGGGTTTGCAAAGTGCAATAAAATGTGGCGCAAGATTCCCAGTCACCACTTGTCCGGCATTTACAAAGATGTCCGTTGCAAAAAGTCCAAATGCATAAATGCCTGGAGAAAAGGAAGAGGAAAAGGAAGAGTTCATAATCTGGAATGCTGACCAAACGTTACTTCAAACAGCAATGGCAATTTCTCCATTAAAATACCATCCAGAATGCATGAGCAATAACGATGCTAATATATAGTTTGGGTATTTAGGATGGTTTGGAGGTCATCCTCTGAGCGTGTGAACACTACATTGTCATCAGCATACTGAAACTCTATGATGGAAGTTACAGTAACCTTACCTGAAACAAAATAAAAAAATTCCTTCCAGTAGCACCTTAGAGACCAACTAAGTTTGTTATTGGTATGAGCTTTCGTGTGCATGCACACTTCTTCTTCTTGCATGCACACGAAAGCTCATACCAAGAACAAACTTAGTTGGTCTCTAAGGTGCTACTGGAAGGAATTTTTTTATTTTGTTTCGACTATGGCAGACCAACACGGCTACCTACTTGTAACTGGTAACCTTACGCTTACTCAGCCTGCTCAGATTGAAGAGCTTTCCATATGTTCGATATATGATTTCTACTCCAGTGGGGAGTTTCCCTTCGACAAAGTGTAGGATCATGGCAATGAAAATAATGAATAGAGTTGGGGCAATAACACAACCCTGTTTAACACCTGATCCCACTGTGAATGGTTCACTTTGAGAGACATTGTTATCTGCGATGGTTGCTGTCATGTTATCATGGAGGAGCTGAATGATGTTTACAAATTTATCTGGGCAGCCAATTTTCAGAAGGACAATCCACAGGGCATTACGATTTACAATGTCGAAAGCCTTAGTCGGGTCAATAATCACTGACAACTGGGAAAAACTGGCCTGCGAGCACTCCAGTTGGAGAACAGCCTTTACCGAAGGTGTCATGGGCTTTGAAGATGCTCAAACTCAAGACGCAAAGGAGAAACGTGCTAAGAGGAAGGCACGCTTGGCAAATCCACACCATGATCAACTCCTGCCCGGAAACCAATGTCCCCACCGTGGAAGGACGTGTGGATCCAGAATTGGCCTCCACAGTCACTTACGGACTCATTGTTAAAACCGTGTTTATGGAAGACAATCTTGCTCGGTTACGAGTGATCGCCAAAGAAGAAAGAAGATCTATTTTGGGTATTGTTGGAAGTATTGTATATTTGCATTGTGCTAGCTAGTTAGAAGGGACGCGGGTGGCGCTGTGGGTTGAACCACAGAGCCTAGGACTTGCCAATCAGAAGGTCGTGGTTCGAATCCCCACGACAGGGTGAGCTCCCGTTGCTCGGTCCCTGCTCCTGCCAACCTAGCAGTTTGAAGGCATGTCAAAGTGCAAGTAGATAAATAGGTACCACTCCGGTGGGAAGGTAAACGGCGTTTCCGTGCGCTGCTCTGGTTTGCCAGAAAGCAGGTTAGTCCGGCTCCCTTGGCCAATAAAGCGAGATGAGTGCCGCAACCCCAGAGTTGGCCACGACTGGACCTAATGGTCAGGGGTCCCTTTACCTGAGAGAGAACTTTTTCTTTTTAGCATAGCTTACATAAAGTCCTAGAATCTCTGCAAGGCAAAGAAAGCTTGGGGAAATAGATGAAATGGGGGAAATGTTGGTAATCATTTCCCTTAGAGGAATCAGGTCCATCATTAGGTGTGTTTTTGTCCTTCCTCCCACCAAACGTTAGCAAAACTGAGGAATGTTTATTTTGAATCTTTTATTATCAAAGCTGCATGTATTAGGCCATGGGTCTTTATTGTTCATCAAGTACAGATGCATTCATCTCATTACTGAAAAGAAAAAGCAGATGCGTTATCATGTGACGAATTCTTTCAGGGGGGTTTCATCAAGTTCCTTAGAAATCTGTTTGGGAATACCAAGTTGAAAATCACTGCCTCTCTTTGAAAATATTCTGAAAAGGTTTTCAGGAACAACAACAAAAAACATTCTCTCAGATGCCTCAAAATTACACTTTTTGTAGGGATTCCTTTTCACTGTTGCATATTTTTATGTTTTGGGATTTGTAGGACTATGGTGTGCAACATCCTGTTTTTATTTATTTATTTGCTATTCAAGATGAATATTAACGTGAGGGGAAAGTATTACCATAGGTCATTCTTCACTAGGTTGTTGCTTTCCAGAGATTTTGGGTGACTGGTGGGAGTTGTAGTCCAAAACATCTGGTGAGTAACAGGTTGGCAAAAACCACCATTTAGGGAAAGTTTTGCCAAACCAGGGTATCCAGCTGTTTTTTGAACTACAGTTCCCATCATCCCTGACCACTGGTCCTGCTAGCTAGGGATGATGGGAGTTGTAGTCCAAAAACTGGAGGCCCAAGTTTGGAAAACCATGATCTAGGGTGAAGACTGGCATTGTCTTTGCTTTACATCACTCTAGTGGGCATCTCAAGAGAACAGGACAAATCTGCAAGTAAGGCTGACCATGTCTTTGCACATGGTGCTCACTAATAATAATGTAAAAAGGTAAAGAGACCCCTGACCATTAGGTCCAGTCATGACCAACTCTGGGGTTGCGGCACTCATCTCACTTTACTGGCCAAGGGAGCCGGCATACAGCTTCCGGGTCACGTGGCCAGCATGACTAAGCCGCTTCTGGCAAACCAGAGCAGTGCACGGAAACGCCGTTTACCTTCCCGCCGGAGTGGTACCTATTTATCTACTTGCACTTGATGTGCTTTCGAACTGCTAGGTTGACAGGAGCAGGGACCGAGCAACGGGAGCTCACCCCGTCACAGGGATTCGAAGTGCTGACCTTCTGATTGGCAAGTCCTAGGCTCAGTGGTTTAACCCACAGCGTCACCCACGTCCCATCAATAATAATGTAAGAGTTCTTAAATTCTAGGTTGTCTGATGTAACAAAGTAAGAAGTTTTTGAAGACTAATCTGGTGTAGACGATTTAGCAACAGAATTTCATCCTGAAAGGGCACAAAAACCTCAAAGGAAGCAGCAGAGAACCTCTGACCGGCAAGCCTAATTCATCCCACCAGGCCTCCTCATTTGGCCCACAAAATTGTTTTGGCGAAGCCAAACTCACCTGCCCTGCACTGGGCATCATATACATGTGAGGCAGGTGAAAAACCAACTGGACTAAATGGGTTTGCAGGCATCAGCTGCAAAACCCTATACACAGTACTTTGCAAGCGTTGAGAATCCACTGATCATCAGGGCTTTGCAAGTGCTGCGTCAGGGCGCATGCCTTTAAACAAAAATGGATGATTGACAGGTAGACAGCCTGTGTGACACATGAAGATCTGGAAAGAATGCATGATAGTCTTACCAAGAAATCTGACAGTCCTGCGCACCAGTGGGTTTATATAGCAACAGTCTCCGGTTAATATTGTTTTTTCTTGGTTTTCAAAATCCCGCGTGGCCATCTGTAAGCAAAACACTGCAGTTTCTCCAACGATGATCTTGAAGGGGGAGAACAAAGAAGAAAAGGACTTCAGTAAATATGCTTAAAAGTGTGTGCAAACAGTCCCTAAAGAAGCCAGTGTCTAACCGAGTGAGGTGCTGAGTATACTGGTGTTGGGGGAGGAGGGAGGCTGTAGATTGTCATCTGTTCCCTTATTACGCCAGAGCAGGGATAGTCAACCTGGCGCCCACCAGCCCTAACCACCATGGAACATAGGAAACTGCATTATACTAAGTGAAGATATTGTTCCCAGCTCAGTGACTGGCCAGGTATTAAAACCAATGACCTGCCCTTCTCTACAGGCAGACTTTATATGACCAAACAAACTCATGGTGGACACACTGCTACTAAATATGAGTTTATTTGGCAACACTCATGATTATTTGATATGATTTGTATAAATATGAACCTTGTATTCCACTATGGAATAAACTTTAGGCTACTCGTTTATTTAAAGCTTTCTATGATTATGTATTATAATTATTATGCTATCATGTTTTTTTAAAAAAATTCCTCTTTCTAGATTTTTATTGAGCATTTAAGACAAATATTTTCAGGTGCAACCTGTGAGGCAGAAACGGGGATCAGAAGAAATGATGGGTGATAGCTTGGAATTTTTTCACTGCAGGTTTTTTATATTCTTGTTAAAGAAGCCAGGCAGTTTTAGCATACAATTTTAGAAGTCTTGGAAGTAAATTAATTCTGGATTCTTATGGAACAAACAAACACACACCAGTCCTACAATCCTTATAAACAGGGCTTCGTCTCTCACATATCTATGATATCCTCTGCCTTCAATCCTTGAGTAAATATGAATTTCACCTTGAATGTGAATTAATCAGAACAATGACAACAACAAAGAGAGCTCTTTATATCCAATCCTAAAACAGCATTTTAAGAGTTGTTTACTCAAGTGTTGAGTGAAAGCCTTGACAGCATGTGTATTTCAGAGGTAATCTTGTTCTCCTTCCATCTTCCCACAGCAACTGTAAAGAACACAATGGATTTGGCACCGTATGTAGACACTTCATTTCCAGTGCAACTTTAACTGAGTCCAGAAGCAGATAAATGGCCAAGGCAGCGGGTGCAAGTTCAGAAGAATCTGCTCCAATTTGCTGTTCATGCCTGAGGAAATCTGACAGAAGTATTCTCTGGGCAAACTCCAGCCAGCTTTACCTCAGAACTCTCAAACTCTTGGGGAATGGGGCTCATTATTATTTTTTGACTTAATTATTTGCTCACTACAGAGCAACTTACAAAAATTAACAGCCAAAAGAATTTACATAGAAACAAAGAGAAGCCATTGCAGTAAAACCATTTACAGTGACCCATAAACTTGTCATGAGGGAAAAAACTGGAAAGTGCTAGAAGATTCTGGAAGATTCTAGAAGGTTCATTTCTGATGCAAATATTGTTTTGACTATCTCAAGGTCACACTGAGTCAGGAGAGATAAGTTCCTGTGCTCAGCAAGCTGCTCTCTCGCTCTCTCTTACTTTCGTTTGTACTTCATGTGTCTGATGTTTTTTCTGAAGTTTTTTTGTAACAAGCCTTTGCCTTTTAGTAAAAGTCCCCCCCTTTTGGACCTTTGACTCTGCATGGTGTTTGTTTGTTTGTTTGTTTGTTTGTTGATTGGTTGCAAGACGCTATCCATCAGGTTATGGACCCAACTATTTTTTGGAGTTTTTGAGCATTTTTTAGAGTATGGTTCCTGAGTAAAGGGCTGGCAGTGGCAAGGTGATGCCAAAGATTGCTAGGAGCCTGTACTGTGAGGCTTAGGGAGCTTGTGTGGTGAGGTCAACAGAGCTGGACTAGCCATGAAGGTGCTGGATTTACTGCCGGAAAGCTGGAGCCAGAGGAGGACAAGGAACATCTCCTGGAGCTGCTTAAACAACGGAACTTCAGCATCAGCAAGCAGTTATCAAGCAAAGAGGAGAACATTGATCATGATCTGTCAAACACCTGGGAGAAGAGATAGGATCTCAGCTGGTGCACAAAAGATGTCAGTGATGGAGTGGACCTTATTGGGGAGAGAATATTGGGTGTATTGGGGACACCCAGAGGAGAGCCTCAGATGAAGGGTCCAGGTAGGCTCATATCAGGAGAGGAACTCTGAAAGTTATTGGGATCCTGAGCCATACAGGGCTTTTAAGGTCAGTTAAGGCCTCTTGGTTGTTCTTGTCTGACTCTCCATTCTTCCCTGATTCCTAGAGCCCCGCTTGCCTCACCAGAGTTGTTTGCCTTACTGATAGAATTTGCTTTCCTGTATAACGGACCATCCTGGAAAGCTGGAATGGGCCTCATCTGATGATTGTCCTGGTTCTGGCTTGGCTGCCAAATCTTTAGACTGTTGATTATCTCATGGGTTCGGTCTCAGGAGATTATATCTGGCCTTGATCTGCAGTTCTGGACTTGAATCCCACCAACAAAATTTAGTTGTGAGGCACAACTAAACTTTATTATCAGTTTTCTGGATTCCTGCCATGCTGCTTTGCACACCAGATTCGAGGGCAGAGTACAAATTTAGGTTTCCGCAATCAAAGTGGATTAAAGTGCCTTGTCACCCTACTAGTGCAGGGATGAGGAACCTTTGGCCCTCCAGACAATGATGAACTAAAACTCCCATCAGTCCCAGCAAGCATGGCCAAGGATGATGGGAGCTGTATTTTAGCAACCAAAGGTCCCCTACACAAATCCTAGCACAACAGATGCCTTCTCAAAATGCTGGGGGCGTTTTTTTACACCTTGGATACAACGGTTGATTTAGGTCCATGCTTGGATAGAGATGTAGGCTTTTCTACTCTTTTGAAACTGTCATGCTTTTGGATTTACATCCAGTTCATTCAATACAAGTACATGGCCCACACTTTGAACTGTATTCCAGCATTAGCTGCTATTTATGATTCTGTTATCACTTCTCCCACTGGGAAGGTCAAGCAACGTTCCGTGTTCTATTCTAGAATCTCCTTTACTGCCAATTACAAGCTGTCTTGAAAATTTTATTTATGAACCTCGTAAAAGTAATTCGGTAGATTTCTGCCTACATTCTTCTCAATCGCTGTTAGACCAATGTTTAGATTCTCCCCTCCTTCTCCCCTCCCAGATTATTTCTAATTTTGAGGCACCTGCTGACACCTGCACCTAATGATCCAAATCTTGGCTGCATTATTTCTCATTAGCCTTCTCTTTCCCCATAAAATGAGCATTTAGTTTCAGTGCTCTCATGACAATCATTTGTTCAGTGATATCTGAATGAAGAAACTCATAGGATTGCGTCAAGTCTCTGATGCTTGTTTAAGCTGATGAAAGAAAATGCCAATCTGATGCAGTTTTCATTTTATAAATTTAATAAAATACTTTTAGAGAACTGGGCAAAAACAAACAAGATGAATTTTAACAGGGAGAAATGTAAAGTATTGCACTTGGGGGGGGAATGAGAGGCACAAATACAAGATGGGGGACACCTGGCTTGAGAGCAGTACATGTGAAAAGGATCTAGGAGTCTTGGTTGACCACAAACTTGACATGAGCCAACAGTGTGACGCGGCAGCTAAAAAAGCCAATGCAGTTCTGGGCTGCATCAATAGGAGTATAGCATCTAGATCAAGGGAAGTAATAGTGCCACTGTATTCTGCTCTGGTCAGACCTCACCTGGAGTACTGTGTCCAGTTCTGGGCACCACAATTCAAGAAGGACACTGACAAACTGGAACGTGTCCAGAGGAGGGCAACCAAAATGGTCAAAGGCCTGGAAACGATGCCTTATGAGGAACGGCTAAGGGAGCTGGGCATGTTTAGCCTGGAGAAGAGGAGGTTAAGGGGTGATATGATAGCCATGTTCAAATATAGAAAAGGATGTCACATAGAGGAGGGAGAAAGGTTGTTTTCTGCTGCTCCAGAGAAGCGGACACGGAGCAATGGATCCAAATTACAAGAAAGAAGATTCCACCTAAACATTAGGAAGAACTTCCTGACAGTAAGAGCTGTTCGACAGTGGAATTTGAGCCAAGGAATGTAGTGGAGTCTCCTTCTTTGGAGGTCTTTAAGCAGAGGCTTGACAACCATATGTCAGGAGTGCTCTGATGGTGTTTCCTGCTCGGCAGGGGGTTGGACTCAATGGCCCTTGTGGTCTCTTCCAACTCTATGATTCTATGATTCTATGATTCTATGACTTCCGGGGAGGCGCCCCCGGCAATGGCGGATTTCCTCTGATCTGGAGGAATCAGCTCAGTGGAAATCTGGGTCTGGCCACCATGGCGAAGGTGGAGACCCGTTAGAAATCACAGGCGGTAGAAGCCTGTGAACATGGATTCGGCGGGCACCTTTTGCGCCTCCCCCACTCGCAGGGAAACCTGGTTTCGGGGATCCGGAGCGATGTGGGGTGAGCGGCGCGGTGCTTCGAATCGTCTGCTTCTTCCACTGAGCGAAGCCGCATAGCTGTTGTCAGAGTGCGCTGACTTTTTCCTGTGGACAATTTGACTCTAAAGTAACTACCCATGAGTAGAGCTTAACCGGGAGAACTGAATTTTTAAAACGTCTAATTTGGCATCGAAACGGGGAAGGTTCAATACAGGAAGTCCGCCTTCCCCTTTTGTAAATAGACTGAAGCAATTGAGGCTGCAAGCTGAAGTCTTGGAAAGTCTTTTGTAAAAGTCTAAATTTCCATAAGTAAAGAATATAATCCCCCCCCCCTTGGAGGCAGGAGAAGGGGGGGGGAGTTGTGGACTGAGTTTGCCTGCGGAAGAGTCCAAAGAGAGGTAAAATACCGCCGCTCTGACCCTGGGAACGGGCTGCTAGTAGGACTGACGTTTGGTGGGACGTTTATTGACAGCGTTTGGATCGTTCATTGACAGCTAGTATAAGAGAAGATACATTGTTTCCACTGTCTCCAGCAGTGAAAGTAACTGAAAATTGAAATTAGTTTTGGGTCGATTGAACTGTGCCTATAAGAGGATATTATTTATCAATACAAATAGAAACTGTTTCCCTCTAGTGGAAGTTCTTGAAACTGGTGGCTATATAAGATTTGGGCTGGAAAATTTCCAGCTGTAAGATAAAAACCGTGAGACTGTGAGACTGACCTTGAATCTATTGAGTGTTATGGCAGATGGGAAAGACGGAATGTCGCCAGAAGAGGCTTTAGTGGTTGTACTAGTGAAAATAAACGACTCGCTCGAACAGCTTCATAAGAAGACGGATGCGATAAATATGAAAGTGGATGCTGCAAATAGTAAAATTGACTTAATGGTAGAAAGTTTAAATGACCTGGGACAAAAGGTGGATACCAATACAGAAACCACCCAGAAACTGATACAGGAACCTACCCTGATACGGCAAACTGCGGATGAAGTTAAGGAGAAAACCCTTGCTGCTGAAATTAAAGTAATTCAACTGGAGAGAGAGAGAGTCCCATCCATACAAGAACAACTTGATGAACACAAGCTGACACTTGTTATGACTGAACTTAAAGAGAAACAGATGAAATTAAGGATCAGAGCCCTACCTGAGGAAAAGGAAAGCTTGACAGAGTTTCAGGAGGAGATAGGACTAATATTGGTTGAGAAAGAGAGGTATTTGGGGGTTAGTATGACCGCCAGAAATGTGAATTTATTCAAGGACAACTGTGAAGGACGCTGGTTTGAAGAGAAGGGGGATTTGGAAATAGGGTTAAATTGGAAGTTGTTATTGTTGGGCCGAGTTGCTGTGGTGGGGATGAGGGTTGCTGTGATGTCGGGGATGCTGCTTTTGTTTCAAATATTGCAAGCTTTGGATGGGATGGATTGTTTCAGGAGGTGGCAGAGGGATGTCTCTAGATTTGTTTGGCAGGGCAGGAAGCCTCAAGTAAAATTTAAGATATTGACGGATGCTAAAGAAGGAGGTGGACTTGCCCTGCCAGACCCTTAAACTTTGTTGTGAATCATCTGCTTTTTGCTGGCTGAGAGAATTGGCAGAATCCGAGACCAGGGAGAAGAGCTGTTGGAAGAAGACTGGAAGTTTAAAGACTATTTATAGAAATATTGTAAAATTAATGAATGTTAAAACAAAGTTGGAATGAAGTTATATGGCTTTAGCAGAAATGTTATAAGGAATTAAGTATAAATAGATTAATAGAGCATTAAAGGGAACAAAATAAGGTTAGAATGTGTTAAGATAATTACAGGATAGAAAACAGAGGAAGATGGAAAGGAATTGCTGAAAGAATTAATAGATATGGAATACAAAAAGGGAGGTGTGAGGAAGTCGTGGAAATAAGCGAACGAAAGATATGATATTGAAATTGTTTAATGTGTCTTAAATGGTTTTTGCTTTGTTTTGTTTGTCTTTTGTGTTAGTGTTTTGTAGTGTTTTTGTATTGTATTGTGTTGCTTTTCGTTTGCTTTTGCTTTTTGCTTTTTTGTTTGTAGTGTTTAAATTCTTGGAAACTCAATAAATATTATAAAAACAACAACAACAAAGACTCTCAAAGTGGGTATTTTAAAGGGTTTTTTGCCTAACAAATTTAAAAGCATAAAGTATTCAGGTTGCAGCGCATTAATCAGGAAGTAAGCCCCACTGAAAACAATAGGGTTTATTTCAAAATAACAGAATGGCAGGAAACAGACTAAAATCAAAGGATCTTTCCAAACTGTTACTATTCTGAAGGCATCAAGCACACACCAGAAAATTCAAGTTGCCCAAGTAAAGTAGATTCAGAAAGTATGGAAGTTTCAATGGGCAGGCTTCATCTAACCAGTCCCATCAGTGGAAGCTTTGTACAAAGACAACTGCTTGTGTCCCCCTCCCCACTCTTTTCCTCTCTCACACACACACACAATTGGCTCGGGGGTGTGTGTCAGAAAAACTCCCAGAGCAGCATGCAGGGGGGGTGGGGGCATCATTCCATCTGGCAAGCTAGAATTATTGAACAGCACTACATTGAATTCCACCTAATGTGTTTACTAAGTACAAGTAAAATGCAATGTGCTAAATTAGATGGCTCTCTTTTGGCCCAAATTTACATTGTGGGTTGGCCGCTCTTTCAAGCATGTGCAAAACACACATACACAAAGACACACACGAGAGAGAGAGAGGACTGACACACAAAGTGGAATACAGCAGATGGGTTGACAGCTCCCTCTTTCTCCTCTTCTGCCTGCTATCTATCTTTCTTCCCTTCCCCATCCCATTCACTCTCATTCTGTGATCCACTCCAAGCTTCTTGGTGGAATGTATCCAACTTGCAGGTTAACCACCCCTCCTCTGGTTTCAGATGTGAACTATTAGCCTAATGGTACGCAGCAGTGCTATTTCCCTAGAAAAAACAGGTGTCGGAACTCAATGTGCACACCTCCCTCATTCTCTTAGAATGGCAATGACACCCACCGGAGAGGGGCTGAAACCCAGCATAGAGGTGCCAGAACTGAGTTCCTGTGAGTTCCCCCTGAAAAAAGGCCTGGTGCGCAGATTTGCATGAACTTCAGAAATAACTGCAAGCACACCAAAACAAAAAAGGCTACCTTTTAAGATGATTCATAATATTATTTTAAAAAATAATTACTGATTCATTATATCAAATCTAAATTAAAAGCCTTGGAAATTATTCATCATGATTTCATGCATTCATTCAGGAGGAGTTTCTATCCTCAAGCCAAACCAACACACAGGAAAAAATATATTATTTGTATTCAGCGGCGGAGCAAGCCGATTGGGTGCCTGGGGCCACATGCGTGTCCTGTACCCAGGAACACGCTGCAGGCCCCACGGTGAGTGCCGCCTGGCATTCTGTCACCCCCCTCAGTGCTGACACCCGGGACAAACCGCCCCCATCGCCCCCCATTCCTCCACTCCTGTTTGTTTTGCTGGATCATGCAATGTTAGTCTTGACAAGCTTTCCACTTCCAATAGCCAAAGACAAAAAGTATCCTGGCCTGCATATTTTTTATTCCTGATTCTATCACTACTCCATTTTTGGCTTTTGCCCTTGTAACCATGAGTCCTGTTTCTGTCACTGCATTCAGTCTTCTAACCCAGTCTTGACAATGGGTCTATCCTGCAACTTCTTTGTAGCTGCCTTGTGTACCAATGCGAAAAACCCTTATTTTGCCATGTTACAAGCAGACTGCTAAGTTAAACGAAGAAGTTTATGGTGTTAAAACAAGGCTAGTCACCTTCCACCACTCCTTAAGACTCTTGCCGTCCCTCACCAAGCTGTCTCGTGCCTTTGGGAGTTGGGTCCAACATCACCAAGAATAAATCACATTGTCTTATCCTTGCGCTCAAGCTACTGGAAGAGACCAAATGCACTGAATTTTAAAACTTGGAAATTGCAGGAGGAAGGTGAAATATCATATGGCCTCAAGGTATGACTGATGTTCTCATTAAATATCCAAGAATAGACCTAATATTCTTGTACTCAGGGCAATAAATTCTGAGGTCTAAAAGGACGCCACATCTGACATCTTTACGAGACAGGATTTCCTCCAATAATTGCCATGTGCTGCTGAGCAGATGATACATATTGAACATATATGGCTCAATATAGCTGGACTGCTTTATTTCACATTTAGCAAGTAGTTCGTTTTTAGAAAGGCAATTTATCATTCTTTGAAAATGGAGGGTATTGGGAAGTTTACAACTCTGCTCAGCAGTCTGCTCCAACCACTATTCTCTTACCACTTACCAAGGGGGTGGAATCCTACTCATGTGTTTGTGTGTATGCGCGCGTGTGTGCGTGTGTGTATTCTTTTGAAGGGATTTTGCACCTACTGTATTAACCCTGTGGCAGTTCTTAAAGTCAAGACACCCTATAGTCAAGACACCCATTAAAAACAAAACAATTCTACTTTGAGCATAGATTCCAGTGGCCAAATCATTAGATCCACATAATCTATGGATAGGATTTGCCAGCTTCATTACTGTTCCTGAGCTGCAGCTCTGTAGTACAGGATCTGCTGTGCATGCCGAAGGTTCGATCCCAGGTTCAGTCCCCAGGATCTCCAGCTAAGTCTGGGAAATACTCCTGCCTGAAACTTTGTAGAGCCACTTCCAGTCAGTGCAAACAACCAGTGGCGTAGCGTGGGTTGTCAGCACCCGGGGCAAGGCAAGTAATTTGCGCCCCCTAACCCGTGGATTTGTGCCCCCTAACCCTAACCCCCAGATGTTGCGCCCGGTGCGGCCGGCCCCCCCTGCACCCCCCACTGCAGACAACACTAAGCCAGTGGTTTGACTCAGTCTAAGGAAACTTCCTATATGCCTTTTACAACAGCAGCCTAGCAGCCAACCTAGCAGTTCGAAAGCATATCAAAGTGCAAGTAGATAAATAGGTACTGCTCCAGCGGGAAGGTAAACGGCGTTTCTGTACGCTGCTCTGGTTCGCCAGAAGCAGCTTAGTCATGCTGGCCACATGACCCGGAAGCTGTACGCCGGCTCCCTCCGCCAATAAAGCAAGATGAGCGCCGCAACCCCAGAGTCAGCCACGACTGGACCTAATGGTCAGGTGTCCCTTTACCTTTACCTTTAAGGAAACTTCCTATATGTCTTTTATAACAGCAGCCTAAGTAGACATGATCTGAGGTGCATTGCTGCCACCAATCAACCTTCCCACATCTTAGGTTTAAAAACCAACCAACCTGTGTCCTGTGTAGCATTATTGTGTCCAGTGTAACGTATTCAGGCAAGAGCCAATAAACTGGAGATCAGACCAGATAAACATTTACCCTCATTGCATGATGTTATTTGTTTCTTTTACTGGAAGTTAACTGGGGAAGAAAGACTTGGTGGAGGACTCATGTCAATGGCTACCCTGTGCCCTGAAGAATGCCACATAAGGTCTTAACACACCAAAATTAAATAGGGGAACCTCTCTCCCAAGTCAATTACATTTCACATCAGGAAAATCTTCACCTGCTTCTTCTTTACATTTGAGACTGCCTTTGAAGTTTCCACTGAACTATGCATAATATTGAAGGACAGTTCCTGTTTTGAATATTTAGTTGTGTCAAACCACTATTCTTTATTTTCAAAATTATTAATTTTTTAACCCATGTTTTAAACAGGCTAAGTAAAACCTAATCTGAGAGCTAAATGACACACCACAAAACAGTAGTGTATAAGGCATAAATCTCTAAGCTCTTTGTGGATTTATTAAATGTAAATCCAAGTACAGGCAGTGAAGGACAATTTGTGATTTTTTAATACTTTTTTCCTGCTAAGTATGCTTCTCAATATTCAAATCTGCAAATATGAATTTGACTTTCTTCTCTGCTAAAGGCTTGTGTGCTTTAGTTTAGAAATATCATATTCTGAGGCTCAAGAATATGGAGTAAACAATTCTTTGATCTTGCACAATAATTTTAGTAACAAAGCATTGAATGTTATTTCTCTCTAGGGTTCACATTCAGGGTTCTTGCAAATAGTTTTTATGAGTGATTGTCAAGCCACATGTTACAGCAAAAATAAATCCCCAAATGTCAATCAAAGATCTGTCAAGACTTAAATTCTGACTGTATATACAGTATAAATTATTAGGGGAGCCCACTGCTTATTTCACTCCATTGTAAAAAAAAATCTTTATTTCTACCCTCTTCTTAATATTATTTAACCAATGATCAATCCACAAGGTGGCTTGCCTTTTTATCCAACGACTGCTAAACTTTTTGTCAGAAGGTTTTGCTTCTAAGCTTATAATGTCTACCATTATTTTTGACATTCTTAAAGAACCGGTGAGGCCGGACTTTCATTTGCAGAAATCATGCTGACTCTTCCACATCAATACTTGTTTTTTTCTGCACGTTGAACAATTTAGCTTCAATAATGCTTTCCAACAACTTAGCAGTGTCAGAAGTCGGGCTTATGGGCCTATAATTTCTAAGTTTCATCTGAATACCTTTTTAAAAATTTATATTACCCTTGCTACCGTCCAATCCTCTGGTAAGGAGACCAATTTAGTGACAGGTTTCCTATTTTTGCTAGAGCAACAATTTCACACTCGAGTTCTTCAGAAGCTCTCAGATATATTCCATCCAAGCCTAGTGACTTGTTAATTTTTAATTTGTCAGTTAGTCTTGGCACTTCATCTCTTATCACCTCCATTTGACTTCGTTCTTCAAATGCCTTTCCTGAAAAAAACGTGTTTCGGGTGTGAGTACCTGTCTAACATCTTCTGCTGGTGGATGTAAAGAATTCATTTTTCTCTGCAATTTTGCTACCCTTCTTCAGTAATACTTTTACAACTCTGTCATCTTGCAACCTTCCTACCCCTGTGACTGTCTCTTCTATCTCGTGTATTTAAATAAATTATTATTGTTTTAGGAAATGATTTTATCAATATGCTTCTCAATGTTTATTTGCTTGCATTACTGAAAGGTCCAAAAGAATTTATGTTGTCTTCAAGTTTTACTTTGAACAAGATTTCAAAGTAGCTTCCCTGACTTTTCTAGCTTCTTTGACTCTGCTTGTTAAAAGTAAAAGGTAAAGGACCCCTGGACGGTTAAGTCCAGTCAAAGGGGTGCGGCACTCATCTCGCTTTTCAGGCCGAGGGAGCTAACATTTGTCCACAGACAGCTTTCCAGGTCATGTGGCCAGCATGAGTAAACCACTTTTGACACAATGCATCACTGTGATGAGTGTCATAGCGCACGGAAACGCCATTTACCTTCCCGCCACAGCTGTACCTATTTATCTACTCGTTCTGGTGTGCTTTCGAACTGGTAGGTTGGCAGGAGCTGGAACAGAAAGAACAATGGGAGCTCACGCTGTTGTGCAGACTCAAACTGCCAACCTTCTGATTGGCAAGCCCAAGAGACTCAGTGGTTTAGACCACAGTGCCACCCGTACCCCTTGTTAACCATACAGGTAACATCTTAGATTTCTTTGACCTTATGCTCTATGGCAGGGGTAGTCAACCTTTTTATACCTACCACCCACTAATGCATCTTTCTTGATGCAGCCCACCAGTGCTGCAGTAACACGTGCCATAGAACCTCATGGACAAGTGGGGATTTGAACCCTGGTCTCCCAGATTCCTGATCCAGCACTCTAACCCCTACAACACACATAAAAAGGTAAAGGGACCCCTGACCATTAGGTCCAGTCCTGGCCAACTCTGGGGTTGCAGCACTCACCTGGCTTTATTGGCCGAGGGAGCCAGCGTACAGCTTCTGGGTCATGTGGCCAGCATGACTAAGACACTTCTGGCAAACCAGAGCAGCGCACGGAAACGCCGTTTACCTTCCCACTGGAGCGGTACCTATTTATCTACTTGCACCTTGTGCTTTCGAACTGCTAGGTTGGCAGGAGGTGGGACCGAGCAACGGGAGCTCACCCCGTCGCGGGGATTCGAACCGCCAACCTTCTGATTGGCAAGTCCTAGGCTCTGTGGTTTAACCCACAGTACCACCCGCGTCCCCATACATAGCTGGTGCCTTAATCCCTATCCCTGTTAAACATCACAAATGAAAAGTCAATGCAAGCTTGTTGCTGTTGTGCAGATTCATAGCAGGTAGGTGTATCTTAAAGATCTGCCCTTGGACTCACCAAAAGTGACATTTGTGCATCCTTAGCAACTGTTGCCGCCTCGGGGAAATCTACTTTGCATGCTGGCAATTGCTCTAAAGAAAAATCCAACAGTGTAAACTGTGGTCCTTTGAGGTTTTGTAAATGAGAACTGCACTTTTCTGTAAACTGATATTGGCTTGTGAGGTGAGACCGCTGACAGGAAGAGCAGTAGCAAAAGAACTATCAGTAGCAATTTCTAGTTCATTATGCTGAGCCTTCCCTTGGGGCCATTTTTGTTGTATATCCTTGTTGCCATTGCTCCTTGTTTGTTTAATAGACACAGAATGCCCTGCTTAATTCCCTTATAAGCAGGATGCTGTTTTTTCTCCCCACTATTGGGAAAAATAACCAGCCATTTTGAAGGGAAAGGAAAACAATTTCCTTGTTAATTCAGCTGGATATCTTGCTGATTAGAATAAATAATGAGATTGACACTGGAACTGAACATTAAGAAACAAATTTGATGCCACATGTAAATTTAATGTTGCCTTTGCGATTGTGATCTTAAATTGTCGCCGCTTCTCTGCTTCAAATCATGTTAAATTGTTTAATTTCTTTTATCTGGACCATCTTTCCCTTTATGGACATTGTAAAGTAAATGGTAAAAATCAGGGCTGGTGTCACAGGGAGGGAGGAACTGCCAGGGACCCCCCTGGACATGCTGCAATGAGGAAGGTTGAGGGTTTTTTAAATGTGGTTTTAATATGTTATTCTTAACAGGCGATTCTGCTAATTATTGCAATTTGAAGACACTGACCATTCACCTGGCAATAAGCAAGGGTGATTTTGAAGTATTTGGTGAGCATAAGATCATTTTAAGTCATAGGAATGGAAGATATGTGGTCAATCTGTTCATTTTTAAAATTTATTTTTTAAGGAAACGTTTTAATTTTGGACACGTACAACATAGGAACTGGAGTAAGAATGCAGACTACTGAGGAAGGCTGACGAAGCTGAATGTATCTGGCATTCCAGGTATTCACACAACTCCGCTGAAGAATATTGAGGGCATTTAATGTACTCTCCTGTATTCCTTCTTACTCACATTACAGCGCGGGAAGGTCAGCGGTTCAAATCTGCTCAGCGGTGGTGAGCTCCTGTTGCTCTGCCCCAGCTCCTGCCAACCAAGCAGTTTGAAAGCACACCAGTGCAAATAGATAAATAAGTACTGCTGCAGCAGGAAGGTAAACAACTCTGGCACTCATCATGGTGTCCCATTGTGCCAGAAGTGGTTCAGTCATGCTGGCCACATGACCCGGAAAGCTGTCTGTGGACAAACGCTGGCTCCCTCGGCCTGAAAAGCAAGATGAGTGCTGCAACCCCATCATTGCCTTTGACTGGACTTAACCATCCAGGGGTCCTTTACCTATACTTATATACATGTTGAGGATACAATGTCATACAATTGTTCCACCTTGTTGTTGTTTTTTATAATAATATTTTTTATTGCTTTTTCCAGATACAAGTATATAATCAGATAAGCGACAAAAGCAACAGAGCAGAAAAAGAAAAAAGAAAAAAAAATCATCTTTCCAAAACATTTTTCATAACCGTCAGGACTTCCCCACATCTCCCTCACCCTGCATTCTTTACAATAAAAATATCAGCAAATTGTTACCTTGTTTCATGCGTTATTTGTACTTTCAAATAATTACTTTAAGACAATTGTTCCACCTTGGAAGCATTGCGGCTCATCTGGTGGAACTATCCCCCTCCTCTTCACACACTGCTCTAGGATTCTCCCATTCCCCTCTCCAGCCAATTTTGGGGCCTGGGGGTACATGGGGGAGGAGAGGGGGGAATGTCTTTAAGGGGCTGGTTCGGTAAATCCTGCCCTTCATTATTATATTCTTACAGTTCATGGATTTAACCAACTGAAGTTTCTGTATTGTACAAGTTTTGTTTTAGTGCATGGGCTTTTATTATTCTTATTATTATATCCTTGTTTTTCCTTTTTACATTCACGACAAGGCTCAACTTTCTTTTTTTGCTTTATTTATAATGGTTTGTTTTCCTTGACTTTTGTGCTTCATGTAATGGTAAACATGATTCATTTTACACAAATTCAGACTTTTAAGTAGCAACTGGAGGGGGTGATCATCTCATCTCTCCTCTACACAGCTTCTCCGTTCTTCTCTCACAGCTTGCAAGAAATCCATATTTTCTGCACTATCCCGGGAACCTGCATCAGCTGTTTAACAGATGGGAGTGGGGCAACATAACCAAGTGTGGGGTGATTTAACCTTGATCATTCCCTGTGCAAAACAACGGAGAATTCAGGGATTCTCTATATTTGGGAGTGCATAATATAGAACCCTTGATATTGGGAGTTCTTGTGACAACTCATCTCCAGTAGGTCTTGCGCCCATGAAGCAGTTGCTGAGACTGGAGGTCCCTGCCCCACCACAGCTGCCTAAGTCCCCTCATCTCCAGGGTTTTCTCCAAGCAACTGGAGATTGCATCTGAGTGCAGCCAACCTCTCCTCACCCTCTTCATGCCTCTCCTGATTCTGGGAGACCAGCGGGGATGGGAGCTTGTCACAGCAGGAGGGGGAGACACCCGTGACTCTTCACCAGCCTGACTAATCTCTGCCTGTTGGCCTCCCTACTCTCCTGAGAGAGCCGGTGTGGTGTAGTGGTTAAGAGCAGTGGACTTGTAATCTGGTGAACCGGGTTCGCTTCCCCGCTCTTCCACATGCAGCTGCTGGGTGACCTTGGGCCAGTCACACTTCTCTGAAGTCTCTCAGCCCCACTCACCTCACAGAGTGCTTGTTGTCGGGGAGGAAGGGAAAGGAGATTGTTAGCTGCTTTGAGACTCCTTAAGAGGAGTGAAAGGCAGGATATCAAGTCCAAACTCCTCCTCCTCTTCTTGCTTCAGCTTCTGTCTCTGATTCTGGACTCTGCCACAGTCCTGTTACCTCTTCAGCTTCCAGTAACTCCTCTTCCCAGTCTTCTCCCTCTTCATTGTCCCACCATCAATACCTCGTCTCTGAGCCTTCTTCCCTTGGGGGTTCCCCAGTGGATTCCTCCCACCATTCCTTTGTGCCCAACTAGTCCATGACATCAAGGCAGAAGGAGGCAGCCAACACAGATCACAGAAATTAAAAGTGTGTAGCAATTCACAATGCCAGCCCTGGATATAAACAATGAGGACAGCAGGAGATAGAGGCAGTCTTATGAGTTGACAAAAGGGAGTAACAGTGGAACCTGTCTCTATTCCAGTCCCCAGGGGGAAATTGCTACTTACCACAGGTAAGTAGGGAAGACTAAATTGCAGTTTGTAGCTGAAAGGATTATTTGGCAAAAGCCATAAATAAAGATTGACTGGCTGGCTGGAAAGAACATATTAATCAGATATTTTGAACTGGGAGTTTCAGGTGGAGATCTATATGAGAGCATTTCACACAACACCAAATGACAAGATCTATTATTCAGTCCCCCAGCCTTTTGAAAAACAATCTGCGGTATAGAGTGGCATGTTTTGTGACACAGCGGAGCTAAAAGCTTTTTTGTTCTAATATTTTATACATCGTCTGAGTATGCCCTTTCATTCCCCATGAAAGAGGTTTTCTCTTCAAGCCTAGATTGCCAATGCTGGGAATGCATGAGCGTTAAGAAATTGGAAGAAAAATTTGACGCATCACCACACACCATGGCCTCGATCCTATGAGTACAAGTAAAATGCAATGTGCTAAATTAGATGGCTCTCTTTTGGCCCAAATTTACATTGAGGGTTGGTCGCTCTTTCAAGCATGTGCAGACAAATATACACAAAGACACACACACGAGAGAGGGAGGACTGACACACCAAGTGGAATACAGCAGATGGGTTGACAGCTCCCTCTTTCTCCTCTTCTGCCTGCTCTCTATCTTTCCTCCCTTCCCCATCCCATTCACTCTCATTCTGTGGTCCACTCCAAGCCTCTTGGTGGAATGTATCCAACTTGCAGGTTAGCCACCCCTCCTCTGGTTTCAGATGTGAACTATTAGCCTAATGGTACACAGCAGTGCTATTTCCCTAGAAAAAACAGGTGCCGGAACTCACCATGAACACCTCCCTCATTCTCTTAGAATGGCAATGACACCCACCTGAGAGGGGCTGAAACCCAGCAGAGAGGTGCCAGAACTGAGTTCCTATGAGTTCCCCCTGAAAAAAGGCCTGGTATGCAGATTTGCGTGAACTTCAGAAATAACTGCAAGCACACCAAAACAAAAGAGGCTCCTTTTAAGATGATTCATAATATTATTATTATTTAAAAAAAATAAGTACTGATTCATGTTAACAAATCTAAATTAAAAGCCTTGGAAATTATTCATCATGATTTCATGCATTCATTCAGGAGGAGTTTCCATCTTCAAGCCAAACCAACACATGTAACACACTCTACAGAAGATATGAAATGTAAATTTGGGCCAAAAGAGAGCAATCTCATGAGATATCCCTGCTAGCAAAAGGAGCCGGTTTCCATCACTTCCTCTTATAGTCCTCTGTACCAGCCAAAAAAATTGATGCTCTGGGGGTTGGAGGATACTCCAGAAAAATGTGGGAGATGGCACTGGGGGCTTCAGGGAGAATTGGTGGAAATCTCCTTGCCTACCTTTCTACCACTATTAGCATCTACTGGATCAGAGTTCTTTCCATTCACAGAAGGGCAACTCAGGATCCAAGTCCATTTCTGGTGAACATGCTGCATGCTAAAGAGCATACTTCAGCACATCCCTACACTCACATGTCCCACTTCACATTAAAAAGGGGAAAGGATGTTAGAATTCCTGCTCCATGTTTGCAGTCATGGGATTTTTGTCTATCACATGACGGTATATGTTTTGACTCCACAGAGTGGGAAGTGATGGAGACAGGATGTTTGTGTTACTGTGTTCCGTGAAGTGGGACTATTGTCCTTTGTTCTTTTTCTCTTTGCTGTCTGATGCTAGAGAGAGAGAGGGAGCCATGTTGCAGTGCTCCATGTGTGTTTATATGTAAATAAAGTAGATTAGCCAAAATGCTGAGTTGCTGAGGTCTGTTATGCAAACTGCATAAACTCTGCGGATCCCTAAGTGTGCCGATGTCTGTTGGCATCGGTCGCTGTGATGTTCAGGCTGAAGAAAGCTTTTGAAGCTCCCGAACGATCAACCAGGAGGGCGAGAACATGCCAGTCGGGCATGTGTCTCTGACAGGGTCCTACTCGAGTGCAGGACGAGCTCCTGACAAAGAATAGAGTGCATGTTCAGAAGCTTGCATGTGCAACACACATACTGTGCTGTTACATATCCAGTCACACAGCACTTTTAAGTCAACCACACCACCTATGCCATGCCCCCAGCAGTTCATCTGCTTTAGCTCTGCTGGAATTGCTAAGAATGACTTCTCCAAATAAGGAGCAGAAGATATTGAACAAAAGCAAGCCATTGCAAAATGGGAACGGGTCCTGAGAAATAATTAAAAATGTTAAGAGGTAATTAAGTGAAAGCAATAATTATACTAAGGAAGGACATAGACTCAAAGCAAGCTCATAATGAATTCTATCAACTTCGTTCACAAGCTAGAATGGTTTAATATATGGAGGAAGAATGCTAGAGAATAAAACTAAGATTTAGTTTTTTGGTTCCAGCAGCAGAAGCCCACGCAAGTACTTCCACTAGAGCAATGGGGCTTTCCCTCTCTCCTCCTCCCATTTCCCCCATGTAGGTCAAGAGAATCCCAGAACAGCATGTGGGGAGAGGAGGGACAAATTGTTCCACCAGGAAAAGAGATATGGTTGTGCTGATGGAGCAATCTGCTTAACCCTACATTGACTTCCTCCCTACTGTTGGAGTGTAAAGGTTTATCTGAAGCTTAAGGGATGCTCAGTCTATCATTCAAGTTCACAATGGTACTTAAAGTTATGTTTTATCAATCAATGACCAATAAATTTGGGGTGAAGGACTGTTTGGACATGATAAGCGGAATATAGTGATGTCATAAGAACAGCCAAAAAATGCACTATTGTCAAACTTGTCAAAAATAAATTTAGAATTTGTCTTATTCAGAAGAATTATATGTGTTGTTGAGGAATTTTTAGGGTCAGTAATTTAATTAATAAACTCCCTTTGTATATGTTCAAGTTGTGGGAATGATAAGAAACAGTAAGGTAGTTTCAATTGTGACCCTAATTTATGCAGTAGTGACTTACTATCTTCACATGATAAGATTCTCAGAAACTGTATACACTCAGAAGTTTGAACATACCGGCCTGTTTTCATCACTTGAGTGGTGATATCTTACAAGAGCTGGAAACTTAGAAAAATGCTCTCCTATTTACAACTACTGAAATCTTAAGATCTAGATTTTGTAAGAAATGGTTAAGTGCCACTATCGCTTACCTTAGACTATATTTATGTGCTATTAGAAGAAGTGTTTGCTTGTTAATGCAATTACTGTTGTACGAAACTTGAATTGAATCCACAGCAATTCTAGGTGTCTACCTTGTTGAAGTGGATTAAACAGCTATTGGTAATCAACTGGCAGCCGAAATGCAAACTAGGACCGGAGGTTGTAGGAATTGCTGTGATACATAGCAAGCCTCTTCTTTCAGGTGACCATTGTTGAAAAGGATGCTCAGACTTTGCACTTGGGTACTTTTTAAAAGAACAAAGGGGTGGATTTTTTAGCCTTATATAAGCACCTTCTCAGATGAACAGCACCGAATGCTCATACCTGGCTCTGTGTCGTTTGCCCAGGTAAATTAATTTTATAATGAATGATTTTAGAGTGCTGTTGTGTTGTACTTTTGCACTGTTTTATTGTTGTTAGCCGCCCTGAGCCCGGCTTCGGCTGGGGAGGGCGGGGTATAAATAAAATTTATTATTATTATAAAGGCAAAACAAAATTATGTACTTCTGTGGAGGCCGTTTATGAATAAATATCTCACCTTTCCATTGATACATACACAAGAATGCCTTCACGCATCAAATGGCAAAAAAGAAGATGTGAACCTAGAACAACAACAATCTGTCCTTTCCTAAACTTCTGCCTCTTGTGCAAACAAGCAGCAATAAAGCACATTAAGATCTTCAGGCCATCCATGCGTGATTACATCGCTTAAGGTACAGCATCTCCAATATTCTCCCAGGACACTCTTGCTCCATGCTCCCTTCCCTACTCAGCCCTATGAATTTAAAGCCATCTTGTAGCAGTGGGCATGAAAACCCCTAATAGGTGAGTAAGAAATGAATTCAAGCATGATATTGCAGCAATCAGATGTGAAATTTTGGAGACTCAACAGCCTATGGTCAGGTGTTTGCACAATGCAGAATAGAACAAATATATGCCAGATGGATATTCAATACTAACTTCCTTTGAAATTCAAATCTAACAGCAATTTTAAAATGGTTGCTTCACGGCAACCATTATACCAACAGCTATAACTGGAAGCCACAAATGCTCCACTCTATTGGAAATTTAAAAAAAATAGGGAGTGTGGATGAATCTTAGTGAAACATCAACTATTAAAACATGATATCTGCATACACACATATATATATATATATATATATATATATATATAATGAAAGGATCAGATGTTTGGTTTATTGTTGATATTTCAGTAAAGCCTCTTGAACATCTCACATGGGCCATACAGTCAGTAAGTAGCTGTCATGGACTGGCTGGATTCAGAGGAAGCATCAACTGGGGAACCCCCAAGGGAGGAAGGCTCAGAGCCCAGAGATTGGTGGAGGAATGACGACATAGGCGCCGACTCCATGGGGCCTGAGGGGGCCCGAGCCCCCTCAAAAATTCGTTTGGGGGGGCTCCGCCCCCCAATAATCTCGGGCGCCCCTCCAGCAGAGCGCCACCGCCGCCCCTCCCCCAGCCCAAAATGCACAGGGTCGGGCTGCATGCCTCCTGCCCTCCCTCCCGAGCAAAAGCTCCACCCAATTTCCTTCGGAGCTGATTAATAGGCGCAGCACGCTCTCCCCTATTCGCTCACGAGGAGGCGGCGCCACTTTATCTGCATATTCATGAGCTTATTTATTATTCATGAGCTTTCGCGGGCTCCCCCAATATTTTTTATAAGTCGGCGCCCCTGAATGACGATGAGTGTTCAGAGGGAGAAGAGGGAGCAGACTGGGAGGAGGAGGTAGAGGAAGCTGAAGAGGCAACAGGGTTTAGCGAGCAGAAGGAGGCAGTGGCAGAGAGCAGTTCAGAATCAGTGGCAGAAGCAGAGGCTGGAGAGGAGTGGGACCAAGAGGCAGAGATGAAGCAGGTTGCTGAAGAAGCCAGGGAGTCTCCCCTTCCTGTTGCGACCAGCTCCCCTTCCCCCTGGTCTCCCAGAACATGGAGAGGAATGGGGGGGGGACAAAGAGAGACAAGACAAAGAAGCTGGGGAAGGAACTGGGGGAGGAGCCTCAAGAGAGCAGTGGAAGGCACCGACTTTCAGTCTTCACAACTGCCTCATTGGGGCAATACCTACAGGGAAGAGATGATGTGATCGCTAGGCCTGCACTGTTTGGGCATCTTTGAATAAAGAGTTAACATCACTGACACTGGGTGTTTTATTGCTGACCTCCTCCCAACAGTAGCCTTTGGCAAGCTGTTTGTTTCCCCCCTCAGTGTGGGAGATGATAATGCAGGGTTGCCTTACAATGTTGTTGTAATCTTTACAAATAGATAATGAATGTGGAGCGCTTTGAACACCTAAAAGCGCTATACAAATGTTTGGTCACTTTTTTTGAATAATGAGTGCGGGTAACTAGTGCCAACAGGATTACAGTGGTACCTCAGGTTAAGTACTTAATTCGTTCCAGAGGTCCGTTCTTAACCTGAAACTGTTTTTAACCTGAGGTACCACTTTAGCTAATGGAGCCTCCCACTGCTGCCGCACCGCCGGAGAACAATTTCTGTTCTCATCCTGAAGCAAAGTTCTTAACCCGAGATACTATTTCTGGGCTAGTGGAGTCTGTAACCTGAAGCATATGTAACACGAGATACCACTATATAGCCAAAACAGAGCCACTGAGAAACAAGACTGGAGTATCTGCATGCTTGGGGGAACCACTAAGTGTTCAGGAATACAAAACAAAAAAAAACTTTTGACAGAATATCCAAGGGAGCAAAAACTCCAAAAAAATAGCCCATTGAGGAAATAGTCGTGGAAATAGTTAGTGGTTGACATGGCAAAACTGCTCACCTGACCACCTATCAATGTTTGCCCTACGGCATACTGGGAGGGCAAGAAGGAGGGGCGAGGCAGCAGCAAGATGCAAATGTGATGGAGTCAATCCAGCTCTCCTGCCAATGCAATTGCACCACACCAACTTTGCCTCCTTCTCACCCTTCTGGTATGTCACAGCAACAACCGTGATGGGAGCACAGGTAAGCAAAGGGGCACCCTACCTTGCCAGCCACTGCTGCATGGGAGGATGGCTATCAGAAAAGCAAAACAGAGAAGTTTGGGTGTGGAATGGAAGGCTGGAGGAGAGCATGGCTGGCAGGCACCCTGAGCAATTAGGAGGTGAGAGCACCATTGCCAGCAACATTTTGTTGTAGGTTCCTCGTACATTATATAATAACCATCTTAGGTGACATCTACTCTGACACTTCTGACTGCTGCCTTTGATCATTTATCTCTTCCCGTGCTTCTATTTCATCGAACTGTCAACAGACTTGCCTCTAGATGGCCACCTAAACGTCAATGTGAATTATTTCCAAAAATGTCTCTGCAAAGTTTTTGCATAATATGCATGTAAACCTGCCTTTTGCAACTCATCTTTTCCTGCCAGTATCATCCTTCCAAATATGCCTTTTGAAAACAGGGAAGAGGGTGTTTCTTCCTTCCATGTGATTTAACAACCACGTTATTTTTAGTGTTTTTCTTTTGAACCAACACATAACAATGTGTAGAGTTAATGCTTAGTATAATAATGCTGACAGGCAAAAGTGCTTTATAGACAATGTTCGACAATGACAACAAAGGGCTTTATTTTAAAGTAAGTTCTTGTAGGTGTCATGCTACACACAAAACAGCACTATGCTTCCATTGCCGTAGTAGTTCAATTTTTGATTTTTTTCTTTCTTTCTTTCTCCATGAAGGAAGCTGATGGAACTATTAGGGTGGCATAAAATTCCTGGCTTCCTGGAAATGCATTGTGTGACATTTCCTTCAAGGCACCTTCTGCCTTTTTGAAGATACAATCAGGTTCTCCTTGGTCAATTGTTAGTTGATTTTTAATACAGCTTTGGCATCCATACAGATTTTGCAGATTACTTATTTGCTGCTTTTGAAATTTCAGTGCACTTAGTATAGGGTTGCCATATTTTAGTTTTGACCAAAGTTGTTAAGCTTCTTCTGCAAACGACACTGCCGACATGGCATACATACAGATTTTCCAAGACATTAAAGCAATTTCCGCCCGGACACTATTTCCGACGGCTGATTACCGGTTAGGTCCAAGAAATTCCAGACGTATGGTAACCCTAACTTAGTATTAACATCCCAGGCCTCATGTTACCAATCTGTTTGTTTTTTTAAAAAAGCAAACAAACAGTTAAACCATTTTGGGGTGGCACAGGGGTGCTGTAGGAGCAACTGTCCCCAAAGCCACTTCTGCCCTACAGAGGAGGTGGGGTTGCGGGCTTCACAGCCCCACCACGCATGTGGCGGCTGGAGCCCTGCCCCCGTGTGATTGGAGGGATTCCCAGCCATGTCACCCCCTGGCCAGCCAATCGGCTGGCTCTGGGGGCGTGACCTGCCCTATTTAAGGCAGAACACAGCTGGGGATCTCCCTGTTTGCCACCTGCCAGCTGTTCCGGTTTTCCCTACCCTCCTGCCCTATAAGGTTTTTGTTCCTTGATCTTGCCATGGACCTTGGTTGGTCACCGTTGAGGGGCCTGGTAGGAATTTTTCCACTTGGCAAATTGGCAGCAGCCACTTGGTTTTCGCCTACCTCGTAGCAAATTGTCACAACTTTCTTGGTATTGGCAATTAGGCATTGGTATTGTTCTGTAGATGGAAGAGGGTAGGTAGCGCCATCACCTGCCCCGCATATCGAAGGACAGTCCGATAAAGGATTCCAGGGGGCGTGGCTCTGTCCGAAGCCTGGGGAGGTGAGGGCCTAATGCAAACCCCTAATCGGTGACCCCGGGGGAGTTCCTAGTTGATGTTAACCCTTCCTGGACTTCAAGCGGACGGGCTAAAGTCATATATAGTCAGTTAGGACCAATGCCTAAGCCAATACCACTCATCCCCTGTAACCAATAAAGTTGTGGCCTTATTTGGCCCATTAACCTTAATAATTGTGTCATGTGTCATTATTTCCATGGGGGAGGGGGGTGGGAACTCGCCACGCAATTGCCGTATCCCTATTCCACTAGTAGGAACATCTCCTGAGCAGAGTTTGACTCAGAGGAACTTAGGACTCAAGCCAGCATTCTGAAGATGGCATTAAGAGAGTTATCATTGCCTTATTCAGCATTAGTATTGACATTGTTTGGTGGAATTAAACGCACAGGAGGAAGGCTGAAGATTTCAGCCTGTCTTCCTAGCGTAGGCAAAACCTAGCAAGAAAAGATCCCTATAAAGTGCATGTCTCTGTGAACGGAATGGAACATCTATCAGCTCCCCTTAAACAGGCAAAATTACCATTAAAATCCGCAAAGCTATATGCCAAGTGGAACAGATGGAAGCTCGTTACATTCTTTTTCCCTTGGCATTTGCTTACCCATCATTCTACTTCATAAAAATAATACACATGTGCTACTCCATTTCCAAGGAACATATCCCTTTATGTCTCCCCTCTTAAAAAGATATTTGACTGGGAAGAGCAAATGGCCCAATGAAAAACTCAACTGCTGAACAGACAGAGATTAAAATGAAGACAAGTTCTGGATTTCCAGTGAAAGGTTTCTGTCTTAGACTTTGTTGCATATTATCCTATATTCTCCTTAATACAATGGTCATAGAACTGTAAAGTTGGAAGAGACCCTAGACCAAAAACCTCCTACAGCGCAGGAATCTCAACTAAAGCATCCATGACAAATTGTACTAACTGTACAAAGGGTACCAACTGGAAACTGCCCCAACCCTGACAAGCTGAGAAACCTATCCTCTTCAGAGCTAAGTGCTACAAATCTCTGTTGCACAAGACTATACAGGATAGGAGTGCTATTTCTGCATTCCTGCATTCAGTGTTTCATTTAGAGAAGATGAGCGATCGCTTTTCTTAAAGAAATATACAGAATTTTATTTCCGAGTTTCCCAGGGACAATAGATTAGAGTGAATCACATCCTATTTAGTGCCATCATGACTCCAGCGAGCCTCAGAGATGTACTATGTAGAGGGGGAGAAAAGTTAAAAGAACTGTTAGTAATCTCATTTTTTCAGAACGCCAAGGCTGGCAGTGCCTCCTGAAACCAGCAGGGGGGAGAGGACAGATTGTTCCTTTGGACTCCAAACACAAACCCTATTACTCAATGGTTTAGAATGGAAGGAATGCTGAATCGCAGACCCCCAATAATCACTGCAGATCTGCAGATTCTCTCTGACTGGATATGACTCTCATCTATGAGAAACCCTCATTACAGGCACAGTTTTAGGGCCGTGTCACCCACAGCCACAGTATGAAGGCTGTATGTGCAACAGAACATTGGTCTTTTCACACCATGCGCAAAACCTTCCATGTCAACTGGGAATTGCAGAGATAAATGAGTGGGTCAGGAGGCCCTTCGGAGACAAACAGGTAGACAAATTGCTTGAGTTACTGAGCTTGTATCTTTTATATGAGGTACCGCAAAAAGAATAGCACATTGGCCTCTTGTGCGGGTGTGAGCACGTATCCAATCTGCTTCTTCAGCCTCGAAACTGCAGAGTATTTAAGACTGTTTTTAACAGGAGCCAAATCAGAAAGCACACACGGACACACGCACACACAAAATGATGCTCATACATGGTGTTGTTTTTTTCAAAAATAAGAATATTACTAAAAGCCTAGCAAAAGGCAAAAGGATTTGCCTGTAATATTCAGAATCAGGCAGCACTTCTATTTACAGTAAGCCTTAAAGTGCTATGGCACCTCAGAGAGTAGCTGGTTTATTGTGGCATAAACTTTCATATGCTGTTGCCTGAAAAAATTCATGCTACGATAAATCATTTAAGCTCAGAGCCAAAGGGCCATGAGTGGAAGAAAACATACCATCCACGCGGCCTCACAAGCCTGTACACAAAGTCATATGCACAACTGACTGTGCGAGGGGCTCTGGCATCAGAAGGAAATTCTCAAGATGCAACTTGATCTCCACCACACAAGTGTTCTGGCATAAGAAACAGAGCCAGCCAGTTCAGCAGTAGCTTGTTCTTGCACCTCTAAAGTGGATCTCAACCTTCCAGCCACAGAGCTGCTTGACATGTTCTGAAGTAGTGGGGGGAGAGGAATCCTTAGTGATTGGTGCTTCCTCTCCTGTTTCTTCTAGCTGAAGAGACAGGATGTGGGGGCAGAGAATGAATGTTCCCCAGAGGGCATTTTCATCTCCCTACAGGACGGAACTTGGAAGGCTGGGGAGATGAAGTATGGTTCACCAGTCCTGTTGGGCCTCTCTGTCACTTTTTCCATGAACCAAAAATGACCCCTAGACTCAGCTAACAGTCTCCTATGGCAGCACAGGAGAGAGCATCAGTCGTGGTGGGGAAGCAAATTTTAAGAGAAACTCACTCCCTATTATTTATCTGCCTATTGAGGAAACTCTGAGAAACCTCTAAGGAATACAGGATTCCCTGGGACACAGTTTGAAACCGCTGCTGTCTACAGTGTTACTGCATAAATCAGTCATCATGAGAGAGAAAGAGAAAACTATCACTGCTTGAATACGTTTTCTGCAAAGGCAAGCAAGGTCAACAGCAGATCAGAAAATCAAGTTTGAAAGACATGTCTCCCTTTGGCTATGCATGTCCTTTCCCTCCTCCCAACACCTACCTGACATGTGCTAGGGAACCACAGCCAATCTGGGGGTTTTGGCAGAGGCCTTAGCTACAGTAATTGCTGCAGACTGGCTGAAGAATTTCTATGTACTCTGAAACTGAGACAAGCTTTAATTATTTGTTTTGGCACCATCAGTTATGAATTGTTTTCCTACATTATTTTCTACTAGTTCAAGGTTTGAAAAGAAGGGCCTGCTGGATCAGGCCAAGGGCTCATCTATTGCAGCATGCTCTTCTGACCATAGCCACCCAAATGCCTATGGTAAGCCTGCAAGCAGGACACTAGCAGAATAGCACTTTTCTCTCCGGTGGTTTCCAGAAACTGGTATTCAGAAGCATATTTCAGAGAAGTGTCCCTTCTTTCATCATCCTTCTTTAGCACAAGTTTAGCAGGACTTTGGAAAACAAGATCAGCTCTTGCATATCCAGATGCAAACACACTTCCGTTTGTTTGTTTGTTTGTTTGTTTGTTTGTTTGTTTGTTTGTTTAGCAGTCTCTTACCCAGCACTGCTCCTTTACACCTTCAACATTAGGGGTACAAAGGAGAAGAGGGGAGGATAGTCAAGGGTTTGGTGAGCATCCCCACTTAGCTCCTTACAAAAGTGCTATTTGAAGCATCTGCGCCCCACCCCCTCTCCTTGAAACAGTGTCCCATTGAACTCACTGGGGTTTTAGTTCTGAGTATATTTCACAGCTGTTCATTATTATTTACTACACTACATTTGGAGACATTAAACGAAAGATACACACGTTGACTAAATCCTACTTCAGCTGGATGTTGGTCACTAAAGTTGTGTGACAAACAGCATCAGCTGAAACATGCAGAGTTAAAGGTTAGCCTGTTCCCAAGCCCAGGGAATTATATGAGCAAAATGTGTAGTTGGGGGGTTAAGAGACAAGACATGCAAAGGCCTGTCTGGTGACCTCAAAACCCTCATCGCTTCCTCAGTCAATCACAGGAATAATCCCAGTGTGAAACAGATGTTAAACCTAATTAACCTGAGAGCCCAAAACCCAATTAACATGTAAATTTCAAGCAAGCACACCTTCTGAACTCCATTTCCTTAAAAAAAGTAGATGACTGAGAGGAGTAAGGGGGAAGAGAGAAACAATGTGGATGGGCTAACCTTCCCACAAGGGGCTGGATATGACATAGCTCTATGCTCAAAAGACCAACAAGTTATGTTTATGGCACATCCCTCCCAAGTAAGGGACCTTAATAGCACACATTTCTCCAATGCAAGGACTTTTTGTAAGTCCTCATCTCTTGATCCACCTCTGCTTAATGGACAGCAAAACAGTTTTAGTCTAGCAGAAGAAAGAACTCACACCCTCTGAGTAGTATCTGATCTGCATTGTGATTTGGTCTATCATTGTATACAGTGAGGTTATAGGCAGTATTACGTACAATGCATACTGAGGACGTCAATACTTCCTCTTTCTAGAGCAGGGATGGCCAACGGCAGGTGCTGCCCCCCCCCAGCCTCTCTGTCTCACCCTCTTGACTCTCCCCAGCCCACACACTTCTCCCCAGGCTACATCCCTCACCCACCTCATTTTATTTTTACCTGGCTAGAATGTGTCTCCTTGGAGACTGATCAATTAAGGGGCTCATGTGCACTTTTAAAGTCCTAAGTGACATAGGCCCCAAATATCTGAAAGTCCACCTTCTTCACTACAGACAGTTTCATGTGTGAAAATCAGCAGAGGAAGCCCTCTTGTTAGTTCCACTGCCTTCAGAAGGTGACGGAGGTGATGGCATTCTCTGTGTTGGCCCCTAACTTGTGGGATTCCCTCCCCACAGAGGTGTGCCTGGCACCTTCACTAGACAGTTTTTACGACATGTTGAAGATACACCTCTTTACCCTGACCTTGATGGTTGGAATTGCACCAGTGGGTCAGAGACTCCTTAACCCTGGTCTAAGGAAATATTGTATTTGGCTACTGGTCTGTTGAAAGGCAGTGTGGGACACCTGCCACGGGCATAGATTGTGTATTTCTATATAAGGTAAAGGTAAAGGGACCCCTGACCATTAGGTCTAGTCATGACCGACTCTGGGGTTGCGGCGCTCATCTCGCTTTATTGGCTGAGGGAGCCGGTGTACAGCTTGCGGGTCATGTGGCCAGCATAACTAAGCCGCTTTTGGCAAACCAGAGCAGCGCACGGAAACGCCGTTTACCTTCCCGCCAGAGCAGTACCTATTTATCTACTTGCACTTTGACGTGCTTTCGAACTGCTAGGTTGGCAGGAGCTGGGACCGAGCAATGGGAGCTCACCCCGTCGCGGGGATTCAAACCACCGACCTTCTGATCGGCAAGTCCTAGGCTCTGTGGTTTAACCCACAGGGCCACCCGTGTCCCTCGTATTTCTACATAGCCTGTACTAATAGCTTTATCCTAAGCATTTGCAATGACATATGCACCCACAACATCAGTATGTCACCATCTAAGTTGCCTTAGAAATGGACTACAAAAAGGATCACGCTCGCTCTCCTTATCATCTATGGTGCCCTCATTTGACATAGATAATGATGACTGGCATCCTGATCTTAAACACATTAGTGATGATATTAAGTCCAAATGGAATCTGACATGTCTCAAAAACAGCAGGATTGCAACGCATGAAAATAATGGATGATTGACACACACCTCTACTGTACATCATTCAATAACGCACCCATCAAATCACAGCTGAAGGCATAAACTGCCTGCATCGCACAGGATTGGGTGATAAGGGAAAGCATGAAAGCTCAGTCTGGATGCTCTGTGATTACTGTTTCACCCATACAACTAATCATTGTTCATACACGGTGCATTTCCTTTACATTACATGAAACAGGCAACACACTATTGTGTGCTATTGAAACAATGGGACCTACTCTAGAGGTATGAAGATTCTCAGTCACTACCCTTGTAAATAAAGCTTTTCTAGCACAAAATGTGGCATTATATCTTATTGAAATATAATTTTTAAAAAGGATTCCATGCAACGTGTTCAGGATTGAGAAAGTTGACTAAAAGGGTAGATGTGCAGAATCCTCTCAACTTCAAGCAATGTGAAATGTATATCTGCATCAAAAGGCAACATTCATTGTTACTCATTTATGGTTGAAAGTGATTAGCCAAGAACCAGTGCATGTACAAAGCTGAAAGCCATGGTTTGCACACTTCACAGATTCCTCCCTTCCCTGGTTGCTATGATCCATGGTTTAGGGTTCATGTTCTCAACACTAACCATGGCTGATATCACTACTGCAATGTAGAGATTAAAAACATAGTTTAAAGAGTTTTTGCAGTCTGGGATTACAAGAAAACCAAATCACCACCTACACTGGTGGTGCATGTATGTACATCATAGTTATCGCTGAAAGGAAAAGGAAGCAAGAATTCACTCCAGAAAGAAGGACAGAAAGTGGGAAGGGAAAGAAACCCACAATATATTGTGCTTTGTAAGACACTGTGCATCTTTTCCAGCAGAGACAGGAAAGCTCTAGTTGCTGTTGGACACCAACTCCCATCAGCCCCAACCAACATAGCCAATGATGGGAGTTGCGGTCCACCATCTGGAGGGCTACAGGTTCCCCACCCCTACTTCACAGGGAGCAGGCATTGTATCTACACATCACCAGGATGTGCCCCCATCAGTCCTGAAATGCTACCAAGTACTAAAATTGACAGCTCAATAAACTTCAAAGAAGGCATCAAAAGGCTAAATCCAAAATGTGAGCCCCAAATCCAAATCTTAATGCTCACGATTCTGAGCTCAATTTTTAACAGATAGGTGGTGATTGCTTAAAGAGCACTGAATTGTTTGGGCAGAAAATTTATTTCCTTCCTTTCTGTTCAAATGATACAAAACGTGTTCACAGCGGTAGCCAGAAAATCATGTTCCACCAAGGACAGGACAAATGATAACAGTGCCAAGAAAGGTGATTTCTGACTGCTGTGCCTTGGGGAGAAAGTCTCGAGATGTGAGAAGTTGACATATTTCTCAAGTTTTCAGGTCTGTGCTACTGTCCTTGAAACAACCAAGTGCCCCATGGCACATTTGTAAGACTAACAAATTTATTATGGCACAAACTTTTTCTGGTCTCTACAGAACCTTATGCCCTAATAAATTTGTTAAGTCTTTAAAGTGCCACAAGACATGTTGTTTTTGCTGCCATCGACTAAAGCAGCAGCCCCACTCAAAGTTGTCCTTGAAAAGCCACATTTTAGCTGCAACAAGACATTTAGGAACCACAACAAAACACCCTATCTAATGAATTATGTGGATTTTTTTATTATTGACAAATAATAATAATATCACATTTATAAGTAAATCACATTTGATTGGATGGTGTTTCTGCTTATTAGTTGATATGCCATATAACCTTTATGTAATGAACAGTGTTCGAAATTAGCCAGCCACATTTCACATCTGACTATTGGCCACTTGCGACCAAGCAAAGATGCTTGGGTGCCAGACATCTGCACCATCTGGAACTGCATGCCTGGGCATCATTGGATCTTGGCTGTTTTCACACACTAATACCACACCCTGTAGAATTCTATCAGTTCTATTTTATCCGCACAGCCAGAATGAACTTCAGAAACCAAAATCCTTTTTCCATGCAGCCTGAGCAGGAGCAGCGAACAACATTACAGTTAATTGTTTTAGCCTATCCTCCCTTACACCCCGCCCGCAATGCCCTGCTCACAGTTGTGAAGAATATCCCTGTGTTATGAATGTCCACGTCACCATTAAGGAAAAGAGGTCAGACTAAGCCAATATATATATGTGGACTGTCCCTGGATCAAGTGACTTTTCTTCTTTAAGTTTTCAAAGCTCTTAACCTTAACTCAAAGTTGCATCTGAACTAGCCAGATGTTTAACTGATAATCACTCACAGTCAGTCCATCATTTCAAAAACAAGACTTTAGAGCTGTCTTGCCCCAAAATGACAACTAGACATGTCGTTTTGGTGACTGTAACCTTGGTTTAAGGATCCATTTGGTCCTAGCTTATAAATCTGAGTTTCTAACACTGGTAATGAGGAGTAGGGAGACCATTTCTGCTCCTACATGGCCCTTGGTCTCTCAAGCAGTGATATTGCCAAAGCTTGAATATGAATCTGGTTTGGTTTATGAACTTGTTCTGCTTATGATTCTCTGTTGCATTACAAGCCAATGTCTATCTAGAATGTTAAACTGCATTCTGTAGCTACAAGGTCAATGTTCAGCACTCCAGGCACCCAAAGTCAACTACTACTGTGCTTGCGCAAAAGGTTTTTTAAAAAATATTGATCCCTCCTTCTCAATGAAACTCTTGTTGAGCCCCGAGAACGTTGAAGCCCCTTTTGTTTGCTGAGTATCCGAGTCAGCTCTCTCAACTGTTTCTTGCAACTGTTGTGAGTGGTGTTGCAGCACCAGCACCAGCCAGCCACAATCCAAATAGAAAACCTTCTCTTGTTGAATGTGTTTATTTGGAGAGGGGGAAGAGATTCATTTTCCAAGCACCTCCCTCCCGTGGCAAGGGAAAGTGCATGCAGCTTGGGGAATTCAGAACAGCTGCTTAACACAACACCTTGCAAAGCACTTTGCAAAACCCATGTGGGCCAAAAAACCCCCAAAACTGTCAGAGGCTGGCTGAAAGCTGGGACTTATCAGGGGCTTGACATAACTGAGCCTTGCCTCTATGGAACCTCACAGCTGTGTGAGGGGTGCTTTTGCTCCTCTGCATACTATGAAGAGTGAGAGAAGGTGGGAAGGAGGCAGCCAGAGGAGCAGCATAGATTTGGAAGGAAGAGATAAACAGAGAAACACTGTCTCAGCCTCAGAGATGACAGGGAAATCCTTCTGGGTTGCAACCTGATGTAGAAACCCAGGAAGTAAATTCCTTACTGGAAGAGGCACTGAGGGAGGTGAGAAGGGAATTTGTCTGCTAACCTCAAGGAGAGTTTGACGATGAGAAGAGTCTCAACTCTCCTATGCTAGGAGCCAGGGACTTACCAAGATACCTCTGAAGGAAAGATGAGTTTGGGGGACTCTGAGAGCACCCCTAAGTTGGCCGCTCTTATCTGGATCAGAGTTCAGAGCAAGAAGGATGCTGAACTGTTGTCATGGTGATGTAATAGTGATTGACTGTTGGCGGGGCTACCCACATATCAAACTTGCCCTATGAGGAGATCAGGATCTGGTCTGCTAGCCAGATTCGGTTCCCCACCCCTGGCTCAGTACCTCTTAAAGGTCAGGAGAAGCAGAAAGACACACAGTTTGCATTTACCAGAACATCCAGGCAAATTACAAGGGTAAATTAAAAGCAACAAAACCATCACAACACTTCGCAAAAGTCATATGCCCAAATGGTTCTGTGGCATCGGGTGCCACAGAAGCTATCAAGCTATCAAGATATTCTTTTTGCATTTTAATAAAATGGTGATAAAGGGATAGAAGAAAACTTTGTTTGACACTGAAAGCAGAAGGGATAAAGCACAATAGAAAAAAGGAGTCATCAAATGAAAGGCTTTTCTAGTCCAGCATCCCCTTGCTCAGATGGGAAGCCTATGGGAAGTACACAAGCAGGACAGGAGGACTATAGCCCTCTCCTGCTATTGCTCCCCAGAAATTGGTATTCAAAGGCTTCTGATCCTGGAGATAGCATACAGCCATCATGCCTTGACCTCCATGAATGTATCTAACCACCTTTCAAAGACATATCTAAGTTGTTGGCCATTGGCACATCTTTTCATAGCACATCTGGTAGGTTAACTGCAGTCCTCCTGGAAAAGTAATATATACACATCATTTCAACTGTAGGTGAAAGATTAGGCTAACATGTATTTCCCAGCTTTCAAAGGCAAGAGTTCAAAAAAGGCAAGCAGTCCTACTAAAGAAACAGGAAGCATAGTAGGAAAGGTTGTAAGTAGAACTGAATAAAAAAATTCTGTATAACAATTCACATGTTTTTGACAAAGAAAAGCACACACAGTGGAGAATCAAGCGAGACAGTTCTCCTTTTCTTTCTTAAATAGATTTCAGGACATAACAGAAAAACTAAAAATATCTTGACATGACTATGACCTCTAGATATTAAATACTTCAATCAGTAAAGGAAAGAGAATACTCAGCTACTTATTCCGCAGTCCAAATTGGCTTCTGGTGGCCTTCGAGGCACAATTTGGGGTACAGATTTTGATCCACACAAAAAATGGTAGAATTGTTTGAAGCTCACATACTTAAGACTCTGCCTCTCTCTTCCATCCTGTCACCATGCCTAAAATTGGCTGAGAGCTCTGTCTTGATTATGCTACCCACGTACAAAAGTACAAGCAAGGAGGAATCTAACAGCCGTTCCCAGCAGTTACTCAACAAATATACAACTCTTTCTTTTGGTTTTCATTTATCTCTGCTCATGTGTCTCACACACACAAGATTTGGAAGATTGTCTAAACCAGGGGTAGCCCATGTGGGGCCCTCCAGATGTTGATGGATTACAACTCCCAACATTCTTGGCCACTGGCTATGCTGGCTGAGGCTGATGGGACTTCAGAAGCATCCAGAAGGCACCACATGGGTGCCTTATCTAAGCTATCGTTTGTAGCTTTAAGCAGCACATTCTTCCCCCTACCCTGTGCACCCCCAAAATCTATTATGAAGGTTCCCCAGCCCTGTGGAGCAGATTTGGAAGTGGCAGGGAGGGAAAAATTCCATTCTGCTAGCACATCTAGCTGAGTACTACTCTATGGTTACCTAGAGAAACTATAGTTAGATTATTAGGAAGGAGCCATAGCAAGCTTCAGACTTCCATTCTGCCCCTCCAGTTCCTTTTCACATGACAGAATGAAAGCTTCCACTTTCCGTTTTGACTAAACTGTAGTATTTCGTTACATATGACGATCTCAAGGAACTTTGGTTGTTTTAGTTAGCTGGATATCAAACCATAGTTTGATCCTGGTTTGTTTTAATGAACTAAAGTTCGAACAAACACTTCCCCAAGTTTGTATGTAGCAGAAAACTGGCTTCGTACTCAAATCTGAAGACACCTGAAGGCAGCCCTGTTTAGGGAAGCTTTTAACGTTTGATGTATTACTATATTTTAATATTTGGTTGGAAGCCACCCAGAGTGGCTGGGGAAGCCCAGCCAGATGGGCGGGGTATAAATAATATATTGTTGTTGTTGTTGTTGTTGTTGTTGTTGTTGTTGTTGTTGTTGTTACTATTACTATTACCTGAGGAAACTGGAGGTGGTTGTTTCTCAATTACTAGGGTCTCTGCAGTCATCCCACTGTAGTGGTGTACTCAGGCACAACTCTTTAGTTTCTCAGATAAAAGTGCCTTTCACCCCATGTGGAAAAGCTGTTTTTAAAGTGTTTCATTCAGTGTGAAACTTGGTTGAGTTTCAGTTGTTGTATGCCACTATGATGACTCAGGACACAAGGGCAGTTCGTAAACATTACTAATGCACATCTCTCTATACATTTCCACCCCCATCGTTCAACCCGGACACTAAGGTCCTCCTCCAAGGGTTGTCTGCTGGTTCCCTCACTGCGAGAAGTGAAGTTACAGGGAACCAGGCAGAGGGCCTTCTCAGTAGTGGTGCCCTCCCTGTGGAACGCCCTCCCTTCAGATGTCAAGGAGATAAAAGAATTACACAACTTTTAGAAGATATTTGAAGGCAGCCCTGTTTCGGGAGGTTTTTAATGCTTGATGTTTTTATTATGTTTTCAGATATGCTGTAAGCTGCCCAGAGTGGCTGGGGAAACCCAGCCAGATGGGTGGGGCAAAACAACAACAACAGCTGCTGCACTAGTCCATCATCACACTATTTGAATTAGCTGTTTTCCAAGGTTCTAAAGGCAGAGGGGGCAGAAGAAAAATGAAGGGACTCCTGCCTGTACTAAATGACTTGGGTATAAGGGAAGGCGCTGGTGGAGGGAAGGGGAGTTTCTCTGTGTAATAATAATAATAATTTAAATATATATATATTTATACCCCGCCCATCTGGCTGGGTTTCCCCAGCCACTCTGGGCAGCTTCCAACAAAGTATTAAAATACAGTGGTCTGTTAAACATTAGAAGCTTCCCTAAACAGGGCTGCCTTCAGATGTCTTCTAAAAGCCTGGTAGTTGTTCTTCTCTTTGACATCTGGTGGGAGGGCGTTCCACAGGGCGGGTGCCACTACCGAGAAGACCCTCTGCCTGGTTCCCTGTAACCTGGCTTCTTGCAATGAGGGAACTGCCAGAAGGCCCTTGGAGCTGGACCTCAGTGTCCAGGCACAATGATGGGGGTGGAGACGCTCCTTCAGGTATACTGGACTGAGGCCATTTAGGGCTTTAAAGGTCAGCACCAACACTTTGAATTGTGCTCAGAAGTGTACTGGGAACCAATGTAGATCTTTCCCGACTGGTGTTACATGGTCTCGGCGGCCGCTCCCAGTCACCAGTCTAGCTGCCGCATTCTGAATTAGTTGTAGTTTCTGGGTCACCTTCAAAGGTAGCCCCAAGTAAAGCGCATTGCAGTAATCCAAGCGAGAGATAACTAGTGTGTGTGCCAGTTTTAATCCCCCGCTGGCCCTAGGCAAATGCCAACGCACTGGGCAGGAGGCTTGGAGGGCAATTTTCGCCCTCCCTCGTCCCATGACTGCCAGAGCATCCCAGCAGGTACCTACATGTCCCAGCAGGCATGGCCTGATGGAGGGCAGGGTGTGGCATGTGTGCTGTCATGCATGCATAAAAGCCCCCCCCCCCCGATGAGGCCCGACCCGACACACCTGGGGATAGGTAGAGTAATCAGATAGATCCATTTCTCTGCTATATGTTTTACATAGCTGAGGAATACATAATGTCCATTCTCCATCAAATGGAGGGCGCTATTTGTGTGGCATCCCCGATCCAACGCGACTTCCAGCAAAGCAATCCTGGACTGCCTCCCCTAGTTGCAAACCTAGAGGTTTCTGCCTAACCTCAGCTCAATGAACCAATCACAGCTGGGGAGGCATAGCCAGGGGAATGGACCAGGTAAGGGAGTCCTCAGTCGGCTCCAGAGCTTCTCCTGCCCAGTGCATTGGCATTTGCCTAGAGCCAGCGGGGGATTAAAACTGGCACATACCCTCCCTTAGTTTAGGCCTTTTATTGCAGGTTAACATCTTATTTACAGGCATGCGGGTGCTGCTATGGTCTTAACAATGGTTGCTGTTAAAGGACCGGGAAGGAATTTCCCTGCATTTGCAGGTTTCGCCATCCCCATAGCAAAACGCCACAACTTTGGTGGTTTCAGGCCTTGGGAGGAATCCTTTGGCCTATCTTCACTGGGGGCGTGAAGCTGTGATACACGGCCCCCCTGTGGCGGCGATCCCAGGGTTCCCCGTTAAAGGGGTTGTGCTGAGGGGAGTCACTGGCCATACGCTGAAAAGTTGTCAATGCTTTCCCCTGTGTGGCAGCGAGATGGGGGGGGGGCCTCTCTGCTTAAACATACATCTTCCAGAGCCAGCCCAATCCCCAGATAGATAAATTGATTAACCCTGATGTGCCCCAGATCCCTGACTAGGAACTGGGAGGGATAAACACCCAATGCCAAAGCCAAGGTCTTCCTGCATCTGAAAGTTTAATAAAGTTGTGGGCAATTTTAATCCCATAACATGCGCCACAAGTCATTATTCTACCTGGGTGTCGCCTGGGGTCGGGGGGGGGGGTCCTCCGCCTGGCCACACAATGCTGTTTCCTGCTTGCAACAAGGCATTTGGAAAGATAAATAAGGAGGAGAAAATGTATCTAACGGCCACTTTTTAAACAGTCTTGCCAGATAGAAGTGTGTAATGAATATTTAACTGGACCACAAATCTCCTTAAAAATTAATATCTTGTATCTTGAGAAACAAGTCTGGCAGCCAATGTGCATTGGATGCAGTGACAGAGTCATGTGATGCAGCTAATTAAAAAGGAGGTTTATTCCCCCATGTGTCCTCTTTCTTTCATGCCATCTCTTTCGATATGAGATCCCTGTATCGGGAATGGCTGATCTGTGCAGAAAGCTCTAAAGGTGCCAAACTCAACTATAGAATCAATGGGACCAATCAATGACAGGGCACAGGCAGTGTTTCTCGGCTGTTTTGAACCCAGCATCCCCTTCTAAACTTGTGCCGCTCCAACCGATCAGCAATCGCCTCTTCCACAGGTGAATATGCAGAGATGCAGTCATGTAGGTACCGCTGACTCTGCTTGTGAAATTCTGTGGACTGGGGTAATAATCCAGAATCGCACAGCCACACAAAAGCAGCTGTGAACTTCCTTCTTTCGAAATCACGTTGGGATGATACAGACACAGCCACAAGTCCAGTGTGGATCACTGAGGATCCACGACAGAGTGTTTTAGATGTATGGAGGTCTTGACTGTGATTTATCATGATCCTCTCCATTCTTGGAACTTCATACACCTAGATTCCCCTGCCCACCTAATGAAGCCAAGCTAACAAAATAACATTCACGCTACATACCGCTGGGTCCATACTGCACTCACATGGATACAAAAATAATTATTTGGAGAGAAGAATAGGGTCCCTAATTGCTCCAATACATTTCATGCAAAGGCACTGTACATTCACAGAATCAGAGTATTGTAGGAAGGGACCACGAGGGTCATCTAGTCCAACCCCTTGCAATGCAAGAATCTTTTGCCCTCATGGACTTGCTAAAGGGTTCCTATAAGGGGCCAAATGTATTAAGAAAATGACACCTTCCGTATGCAATGCCTTTGAGGTTTTTTGCTGACACCGGCAACAGTGGTGTCTATCACATACCTGCTGTTAATTACATTTGAGGTATCTGATGGAAGTAGATTTCAGCTTACATTGCATTTTAAAAAATACCCCAGCGCCCTATGGGAATTATGGGCTAATATTCTCTCTCTCTTTTCCCCTGCCCTGCCACCTCCCTGCACCCCATGTAAGGAACTGACTTGCATCACAATCCAAAGCATGCTTACTCAAGCAAGTCCCACAGAGTTCAGTGTTGCTTGCTCCCAAGTAAATGTGCACAGGATTGCAACCTTAAGTCTCTTTTACTTCAGTGTCAGCAGGTGACATTTTTACAGTCAAATGCTTTCCCTTCTTTGACCCATCCTATAATGCAAGCAAATTTTAATATGTCACTCTCTGTTAAGAAGTGAAGACCCTTAGCTGCTAAAATCAACACAAAATTATAGTACAACCCTGCTTAATGTTCAGTTGTTATCATTTACTGTGTAGATGCGTGGAATGTTTTTTGGGTGTGGAGGTATATGGGGGTTGTTTGTTATATGTATATATATATGTATATATATAGAGAGAGAGAGAGAGAGAGAAACTGAATAGCAAAGAAGCTTTTAAAAAGAGGACAGGCAGTTGCATAGTTTAAAACATTAAGTTTTTGTGTGTGTTTTCTTGGAAGGGTACTCAAAAAGTTTTCCCATTTCCAGTTCTCCCTGGCCTGAGAAAAGCACAATATCATTCTATCCAATGCTCTGTCTTAACATTTGCAAGGTGGGAGGCAACCTGTGCCAGCCCTGGCTTCAATTATTTCTTGATTAGGGCATAAGTTGGCTCTCAGGTTTAAAATCACTCTGAAGACTCGCAGGGTTGCAAGTGTGATTGATTTATAATTAAAGAGACTCCTAAGCAAAGCCCTGCTGTGATGGAAAGGAAATTCTCTCTGAGTTTTAGTTTTCCATTCAGAATTTCCTAGGAGAGCATTGCTTTATTAAACTGCAAATTCCAAAATATTACCATTAATCTTTATGGCCTTAATATTTACTGCTACCAAGGGGGAAATCAGCAGATTCGAGAACAAGACTAATTCTATGCAGTATCTCTCTCTCTCTCTCTCTCTCTGTGTGTGTGTGTGTGTGTGTGTGTGTGTGTGTGTGTGTATGTACACGCACGCATGTGTGCGTTCATGTCTATATATAATCCAGCCCTAACAGCCACACACTCCCCTTTCTGTTCATCTGTTCAATATGGTCAAGGATTATTAAATGATGCTAATGCTTTTGTCAGCTGACATTACAACTTGTACACTGAGCCGTTTAAAGGCAGATGTTTTGTTGCTTTGCTGCTGATATTCTTCCCCAGCCCCCAGCTGAGAACCCAGCTGAACTGCATTACAACACAGCCACATATCTGTGCGTGTGTGTGTAATTACTTCTATTTTTTAAAAAAGATATGTACAGAAAACCACATATAAGTAGCAGGTTTTTAGGATTTCACTTGCACATCATGCCACGTGCCACACCGTATATCTCTTAAATGTACTAGGCAGAAATCAGAAGAAGCACCTGCTCCATTTTAAATAGCGATCTACTGTCAGAAATAACCAAGCTTGTCTTTTTTTTCCCCCCGTTGGCTGAAATATTAACATGTGGCTATTATCAGCAACTGGTCTCCTCCAGAATGCTACCCACCGGATCTGTGACTAACACATGCTTTGAATGGAGCCAAACAAAAATCATGTCAGGGTTGGGTTGGGTTTTTAAAGAAGGATGGGGGCAGGGGAGGCACTATTCCTTCTCCGAAACAGACTAGCACTGAATCTAGCTTTTCTGAAAACCCGAAGGCCCTCTCTCAACTAGCTGTCCTTAGAAAATGGCTGAGAAGAGTGGAGAGCCCCCTCCCCAAATGAGAGAGTCCAACTGGTGGCCCAATTGCTGAACCCATCTCAAAGGCACCAGGGAACAAATTTGGACTCAAGCAAAAAAAAAGGGGTTGCACTATCTGATCCCAATAAAGGAACAGAAGTGCAAGAATGTTGGATAATATTCCAGCACTCAAAATACTAACAAGGCATAGCATGAAGGAGGATTTCTTACCCCCAAACAACTGACCCACTGACAGTGGATTCCACCCCCCTCAATTTATTGCCCCCTCCTTGTGCCTTCCCATAGGTGCCAACTCCTAGGGGCTGAGGTCCCTTTGCCTTCCCGCCCCCCAATAAAATATTTGAGGGCCTCCCCAAAGTTGATAGGCATTGGCATTCCAATGGTGTGGGTGTGCCCCATCATGTGATCAATTATGTGGAATGGGGCTTACCTGCCTCCCCCACCCCAAATTTTATTCAAGTTGGCACCGCTGTGCCCTCCTGACACCTTGTCAACAAGTTGAGCAACTTAAAAGGCGAAAAGCCTATACTGTATATATTTCCCGGGGGTGGGGGTGTGCCAGAAAAAGGGGGACAGACCCAGAGGGTGGGAGAGGGAGAGGGGAGGGACCTCGCTTGCCGACAGCGACGCTTACCACCAGCACGGGCACCCCCGCCGCCAGCGAGTAGAGGAGCACGGGGGGCACCGCGCTGCTCTCCTCCGGGCCCGGGTAAGGCTTGCGATAGGCGCTCTCGTAGCAGAAGAAGCCCTGCACGTTGACCGAGAAGGTGTCGGTGTACTCGAAGTAATAAGCCAGCATCACAGTCCCTGCCATGATCACCATCTGGAAGTAAAGCATTCTGGTGAGAAGAGCAGCAGCAGCAGCAGGAGGTGGTGGAGGAGGAGCAGGAGAGGGCACTGGCATGTACTCCGGCGGCGGCAGCGGCAGCCCCCCTCCCCGGCTGCGCGCTCCGCCCGCTTCCCGGAGGCATCCACCGGGAGAAGGAGGAGGCGCCTTAGTCCCAGGCAGGAGCAGGAAGAAGAACAGGACCAAAGGCGTCCGGGCGCACGGCCGAGCGCATGGATGGCAAGGGGCGGAGGCGGCGCGGTCCTGGGCGCAGGGTCGCGCACGTGGGGCAAGGCCCCTCCGGGGGAGTGATGGAGGCAACGAGCACGGGCTTCCCCCGCGGCAGGCGGAGCCCCAGGCGCCGCTGGAGGGGCTGGGGAGGGGTCCTAAGCGCGCTCCGTCCGCGGCAGCTCTCCAAGGCGTTCCGAGCGAGGCAGGAGAGCGCAGCAACTGCGCGCCGGGGAAGCGGGTCGCGGCGCGCGCGCACACAGCCCTCCGCTGCGACCACTGGGGGGGGGATTTGGGGGGGGGTGTCGCCGGTCCTTTAATCCCGCAGCGTCCCGTATAGATCAGAGTGGGTAGTGGACCCAGCCCCCCGCAGGCGCACGGAAGTCTCCTCTTTGCAGATTTGCCTGCGGGCAAAAAATATATCAGTAAGTCGTTCCAAAAAAAAACACCCAGTTAAATAAATCCCTCAGACTGGAGACTTGGATCCAACAAGCCTTGGAGACGATCCGAGGGATCCTTTCCACTCCGGGAACGGATTCCTTGCCCCCGGCGCGCTCAAAGTTCCATCCTTCGCCGCGGGGATGCGGCCCCCCGGCGCCTCTCCGCTGGCTGCCCCCGCGGCTGCGAAAAGCTCGCCCTGCGCTTAATCCCTTGCCTTGCTTTGAACCGGTCCCTGCCCGAACGCAGCGGCGGAGGCAGCGCAAATGCCGTTTCCAAGGCTGCCGGAGAGCTGGAGGGGGTGGGGAGAGAGGTGGGTGGATTTTGAAAAGGCGCTTCCTTCTCGCTCGCGTCTTTCCTCCCCTATTAAGGATTTTTGGTTGTGTGTGGCTTTTTCCCCCCTTAAAGAAAAAAGCGGAAGCAGTAACTCCCCCGTGCTCGTCAATCGAAGCATCAGCTTCCCATGTGTGTAATATATTATATATACATAATATATATAGCTCCTTCTCTTCCTCCTCCTCCTGCTTTGAGAACTAGCTGCTTGCAAGCTCTGGCATTGCAGCTGGCTCTCAGCTCGTACTAGCTGCTTAGAAACACAAGAGACGCTTCTCAGAATCCAACCATCTTGAGAGGCTTCTTATGCAAACTGGTGCAAACGACAGAAGGGCTGCCCAACGGGAAAAGCCACAACTTGATTTATAGTATCGCTCTGGCTTCAGCAGTACTTTTGATCTGCGGTTAGATGATGTTCCATCAAAGCACCCACACTTTCTAGCGCAATCCCCTCCTCACTTTCCTTATCGCAAAAAGCCCGGTCTTTTGGAGAAGGGGATTTGCTGCACAAAACGTCCCAGTCAGCAGTCATTGTGCAACGTGGGCTTGCCAAAACATGATTCAATCCTACCTGAAAATAGTGACAATCCAGAAATCTCCTAGGTTTGGCCAGTACCTGGATGAGAAGCCACCCAGAATCTCATTGTGTGCCTCCTTGACTTTCATGATGGAAGAAGGATTGGGATACTGAATAAACAAAAGGCACCCCAAGAGTTCTCTTGCATACACAGTATGCTGTTAAAGCACATTTCTCCCCTCAAGGAATCATTGGGAACTGTAGTTTAAGGGTGCAGCTCTGTGTGAGGTAGACTACAATTCCCATCGTGCTTTGAGGTATGCGCTTTGAAGGTATAATGTGGATGCAGCCACTGCTACAGAGTCAATCCTCTTCCACTGGAAAACTGCATGCTACATTTGGGATTGCAGTTGCTTGAGTATTGCAGTGTTTGTATTTTTGTGTGTTTGTATGTGTGTAAGGTTTTCCTCTCTGTTCCATCCACACTAGTGGATGCAACAGTTGCATATGAGACAATGTAGTTGAGCCACTGATGCTGCTCAATGCTTTCTTTATCAGTGCGGCTGTTTTCATACAAGATAAATTTCCTGCGCTGACATCAATTCTGTGAGGCGGGGCTGCATATCTCCAGGATAAGGTTGTCACATAGTGTCACTGGTGAAATGGATCTAAATGTGTATCTATCACAAATAATAATAATAATAATAATAATAATAATAATAATAATAATAATAATAATAATAAATTTTATTTATACCCCGCCCTCCCTGGCCAGAGCCAGGCTCAGGGCAGCTAACACTAGTAAAATTACAGTAAAAACCCAATTTAAAATACAGGTTAAAATGCAATTTAAAATGCAGCCTCATAGATCAAAACCATATGCAATTTAAAATGCAGCTCATAGATCAAAACCACATGGGGAAGGAAGCATAAGGGTCAGACTGAGTCCGAACCAAAGGCCAGGTGGAACAGCTCTGTCTTGCAGGCCCTGCAGAAAGATGTCAAGTCCCGCAGGGCCCTAGTCCCTTGTGACAGAGCGTTCCACCAAGTCGGGGCCAGTACTGAAAAGGCTCTGGCCCTAGTTGAGACCAATCTAACCACCTTATGACCTAGGACCTCCCAAATGTTGTCATTTGTGGACCTTAAGGTCCTTCGTGGGGCATACCAGGAGAGACGGTCCCATAGGTCCGTGGGTCCTAGGCCGCATAGGATTTTAAAGGTTAAAAACAGCACCTTAAACCTCACCCTGTACTCCACCGGGAGCCAGTGCAGTGCAGTGAGAGTCATGCAGTTTTCTATGCACAAGTGACTTACAGGGGAAAAATCATGCAATGTATTCTATAGGACTGCAGGTTTGGAATAAAATATTCTCATAGGCACATCTATGGAATATTAACTACTGTGAAAATCTGGCCTTGATGGAACATTAATACTGGTTTTGTCCTGGAGCAATTATGTTTTTGCTATGCTTGGGTTTGTGGCTAATGTGGCAAACTTTCCTGGGAGTCAACAGTTAGCGTGCAAACAAACGCTGTCAATGGCATCTTTGGTGTATGTTTCTTAGGCGACTTACAATGTCAGTAGCTGTGTGGAATTTCTTTTCGAAATTCTTTTTATCGGACTGGAGAAAAGGCAGGTCCTTTATCAACCCTGTGAAAAGTACTTCCCAAATATTTAGCTATTGAATTAAAGAGAACATTAAAGAGAGCATGACCTGAGCTTTCTAATGTAGGTTGTACTGATTTCATACAAAGAGGGACAATTTCCCTCACTACATTTACTTTTCCCCTCACTACATGGACTCTTTGAATTTGCAGCTCTCCAGCTATCCCTCCCCCACTGCCACAATTGCTACCCTATATCAGAGTTTGCCAACGTGATGCCACAGGAGCAACTATGCCCACCAGTACTTCCTGTGACAGCTGTGGAACTTCCCCTCCAAAATCTGCAATGCTTGAGAGACAGTTTGCTCTTCCTAGTCACTTCCTATATGCACAGGATTGGGACATGGGTGCTACTGTGGTCTAAACCACTGAGCCTCTTGGGTTTGCCAATCAGAAGAATGGTGATTTGAAACCCAGCTCCTGCCAACCTAGCAGTTTGAAAGCATGCCAGTGCGAGTAGATAAATAGGTACCACTGTGGCAAGAATGTAAACGGCATTTCCATGCACTCTGGTTTCCGTCACGGTGTTCAGTTGCGCCAGAAGTGGTTTAGTCATGCTGGCCACATGACGCAGAAAGCTGTCTGTGGGCAAACACCAGCTCCCTCAGCCTGAAAGTGAGATGAGCGCTGCAACCCCATAGTCACCTTTGACTGGACTTAACAGTCCAGGGGTCCTGTGTGTGTGTGTGTGTGTGTGTGTGTGTGTGTGTATGCACAGCCTCAGAGAGGTGGGGGAACAGCCAAAGGATTGAATGATTGCTATGGAAGAATGAAGTGAAACATTTTCCCAATTCAAATAAATCTATCATCGTTATCGTTATCGTTATCGTTATCGTTATCGTTATCATTATTTTATTTATACCCTGCCCATCTGACTGGGTAGCCCCTGCTACTCTGGGTGGCTTCCAACAAATATAAAAGCATACTCAAACATCAAACATTAAAAACTTCCCTATACAGGGCTGCCTTCTTGATATTATCAAGAGGAAAAATTTTAGTGCATTTTTTAAAAAGTCAAATGCTGGCTACTAAAAATCAGATGTTTTATTAAACAGTTGCTTAAATGGTAGTAAAACACAAAATATGGAAGTGGAAAGTGTTTGCAGAATTGCAATAAAAATTCAAAACTGCCTGCCTCTTGGATTTCTGAAATACCTAGTTTTCCATGGTATTTCTTTATGTCCCCATCTAGCCCGGTTAGTTGAATAACGTAATGCAAGAAAGCACTCCTGTTTATCTATTTAAAGGGAGAGGCATTATATCCCCCCAGGCCATTCACATAAGCAGCGTTGTGCTGTGCCATGCATAAGCTAGGTAAGCTTGCTTCCTAATGAGCTGAATTAATCATTGGGATGTGTCTCGCAAGTTGAAGTAGAATATTCACAGCAGCCACAACAAGAACTGCAGGATCTTGCCAAGTTTCCCGAGTCACTAAGGCTGCAATCCTAACTGCACTAACCTGGGTGTGAGACCTACTGAATTCAGTAGGACTTACTTCCAAGTAGACCTGGTTACAATTGCGCTGCTCAAGCTTTGACAGGGCAAGACAAGTTGAGCGAAGCTCCCCTTCCCGTCTCCAAGCACAGTTTCTGAATACGAAAGGGCAAACCTAAATTTATGCAGGTCACCTATTCCAACATTCAGTTGCACTTAACCGTAGCTCAGAAGAACCAGATGCTGACAAGCAGCTGTTGTGCACCTTACTTAAGGAAGACAGTGTGCTGAAAAAGCAATAAAGTTTTCATTGATGAAAAAATGCAAGTAGACAGGTGCAGCAAACATTTCCGAACATATAACTGTCCTCGGCTCACCTGTATGTTCTTACAGAGAAAGTTGTTCTTCCAGAATAGGAAATCTGCATTCTTTAAGGGAGGGGGAGAGACTGCTTAAATAAACTTCACCAGAACTCGTAGTCAAAAAACATTCCAGCCACTTTACCTATGAGCACACAGATCACCATTCCCCAACCTAGTGCCCTCCTGATTTTTGTTGGACTACAGCTCCCATCCTCCCCCACCATTGGCTGATGGAAATTGGAGTCAATGACATCTAGAGGGCACTAGTTTGAAAAAGCCCAGTGTATAGATGACCAGTGGCTCAGGGCCAGACTCCCATGCATTCAGCAACACAGGATGGCACAGTTGAAGAGGTGTGCCCAACATGTCTGAAGCAATGAAAGAGTCTGGCTTTCTGCATGACTTTTTCATGCTTGCCTCCTAGCATAAATGGACTAGAATCCTCAGGTAGGAAACTATTTGGTCTGTTCTATATGCAATGGTGCAGCTAAGGCTGGACTGTGGAGATCTCTAATGGTAAAGCTTATAATTCACAGCTATTCCCTTAATACAGAGGTTTTGAACCTTTTTGTGTCCACGGCTTCCTTGACGAACTCCATTCTTTCTGCGGCACCCCTGTGGGGCTCAGGAGCCCAGTTATGCCACCCTTTGCCTGCAGAGCCAGTAGCCTCTCAGCCTTTTTCAAACACCCTCCCTTGTGGAGTGTTCCCTCAGCCTCCTCTCCTCTCCCATCTCCTTGGGAGTCCTCCGGGCAATTACTGCTGCCACCCCTGGTCTCTGAGGTGCCCTCCCTGCCCCAAAGAGAGGTGTCTCCCCCCCCACTGCCCCACAAGGGCCTAGGAAGCAGCCCCTGGCCAGCCCCAGAGGCACTATTTGTCTGGGGAGCTTGTAGCCAGGGCTGCTGCAACAAAAAGCTGTGCAAGCCTTTGGGAGGCAGAGACGTGAGAGGGCATCAGAGGAGGGAGGGAAGGGAAGAGGGACAGAGGCCAGTGTTGCCTGCGTCACCCCTGACCATCATTCAAGGCACCCCAGGGTGCCACGGCACACTGGTGGAAAACCATTGTTCTTAGTACTAAGAAGTTGGTAAGTTGAGGACTTGCCCTAAGTTCACATAACCCCAGGTATTTCAAAAAAAGACCTATAGGTTGATCTTAGAACAATAAAGGTGTTTCAAGTCATTCATCATTCCTCTAGCCCAGAGGTGGGGAAAATGTGACCTCCCCAAATGGTAATAGCATATAGCAAAGTGATGTTGTATGGGTCACTTGGTTCCCATGTGTGGTCTCCATTAATAAATACAGGGTGATATTAACATTGTCTGAGTTGACTATTTTGTGATGATGTTTTCCATTATTGTTGTTTAATTTTGAGTCCTGCATGCATCTATCTTATTCGGTAACTGCTGTAACTAATTTCAACTTGAGGGTAAATAAGAAATTTCTTTGTAAATGGAGTCCCCACTGTGCTTGTATGCAGAAATTCTGGTGCACTACTGTAGATATGGAATTATGAATCTGATGGAATATAGTTCTGTGTATTATTGTTGTCTCCAACTTTGAGCTTTCTTGTACTCTGGCCTGGATGTTTCCTTTCAAAGAGCTTGAATTTCAGAACCTTCCGATAGCACCAAGAAACGTCAAATTAAAAAAAGAAACACTGTTTTCAGTTGCAGAGCAGCCATTCACCCAGAATCCAGGGTATGAACTTATTTACTTCCCTCTTTAATGGCATTTAGCTTGCAGGCATGTTGTGCTGCTTCTTCAATGCCATTTGTGCAATTTCTAAAGTGCGATGAGAAGTGGCAGGTCTTAGGATGTTTGGAACTGATCATCAGTTAATTGAGATCTGAAGTGACATTTACTAAGGTCTAGTAGTGAAAACATTGGCTTACAAGCATACATACCAGCAAAGAAAAAGGGGGGGAAAGCTTAATTGTCTGTTGTACCAGTTCCTATGTTTGAATTCAAATCATGTTGTTCCCTAAGGGATCCCCGCCCCCCCCCCCAAATCATAAAGGTTAGAAACAGAATTTTAAAACAAACTGAACATGTCAAGATCCACAACAGAGCAGCCACAGAGTCTCAGCCATGTTGATATCAACCCAGTCGTCTTTGTCTGCCTGGAAACCAAATCTTACAACTGGAAGAGGAGAACAAAATCTACTCATAGTATGGAAGCTGAAAGATAAGACAAGAATGACTTGACCCATATAAAACTAGCAAAGATTCTATCACAAGAGTGACAACTTATGTTGCAAATGTAAAGAAAAAGAAGGTACCTTTTACCATATGTGGTGGACGTGTCCCAAGGTGAAAGACTTCTGGGAAAAGATTTATACAGTGGTACCTCGCAAGACGAATGCCTCGCAAGACAAAAAACTCGCTAGATGAAAGGGTTTTTGGTTTTTTGAGTTGCTTCGCAAGACGATTTTCCCTATGGGCTTGCTTCACAAGACGGAAACGTCTTGCAAGTTTGTTTCCTTTTTCTTAACACCGTTAATACAGTTGCGACTTGACTTCGAGGAGCAACTCATAGAACGCGGTGTGGTAGCCTTTTTTGAGGTTTTTTAAAGACTTTGGTGATTTTTGATGCTTTTCCAAAACTTTCCCGACACCGTGCTTCGCAAGATGAAAAAAATCGCAAGACGGCAAAACTCGCGGAACGAATTAATTTCGTCTTGCGAGGCACCACTGTAATGAATTGAAAAAAAATGTTGAAATATACATTTATTAAGAAACCAGAAGCCTTTCAACTTGGAATAACAGGTTTGGAATTGCCCAAGAAAGATGTCAGATTGTTTTTGTGTGCCACAACTGCAGCTAGAATTTTGTTGGCCAAAAATTGGAAATTACAAGAAGTACCAACAGTGGAGGAATGGCAGATGAAGATGATGGACTTTTGGTACCTAGCCAACCTGACCGGAAGAGTCTGTGACCAGAAGGAGGAGGAGTACCAAGAGGAATGGAAGAAATTCAAAGACTACTTAGCTAAATATGTTAAGATATCTTAAATAGAATTACTTGTGAGTATCAGATAGGCCTAGGATTTAAATATGTGATGCTGTAGAATACTATGTTAAAAGTTAAAATGGAAAGAAAGAAATATGTTAATTGATTAAGTAAATCTTAGTGAAAATAATTTTGGAAAACTGCTACAATGATTTATATGGAAACTCATTCAGGGGGATTCAAGGAAGTCACCCAACAATGTTAACAAAAGTGGAACTATTACAGCTGGGATAAATGTTTGTTTGTTGCTTGTTTGTTTTTTGATGTTCTTTTTTTTATTCGTTTGTTATAAATTTGGAAAACTAATGTAAAAAATTGGGGGGGGGGGGAGAAAGATAAGACAAGAATGGGGCAGTAGACCAAGACAGGAAAACTTTCTCAGACTTAGGGCCATATCCCCTTCAGGACAAATTTCTGGAGACCACATGCCAGTGGTGGGTGGGGCCAGAGGCAAAAGTGGGAGGGTCAATGAATGTAAATTTTACCTTTGTACAGTAAGCTTGTTTCTACTCACACACTCACCCCATTGCCCTCAGTGAGTTAGGGACTTCCCCTGCATGTGAAGACAGGCTCCAGTGGATTAAGTGGACGAGACCAAGAGCTAGTCCAACAGTCAAGAAGGTGGCTTCTGCGTGTGCTGAAGGGGCAGGTGGGGCTCATCAACCTGGGAAGGTCTGGAAACCAAGCCTTATGAGCAGCAGTTGAAGGAGCTGGTTATGTTTAGCCTGGAGAAAAGGAGACTGAGAGGAGACATGGCAGCCATCTTCAAATACCTCAAGGGCCGTCATTTAGAAGAGGGAACAAACTTGTTTTCTCCTACTCTTGAGGACAGGACTTGAACCAATGGCTTCAATTTACAGTGGTACCTCGGGTTAAGAACTTAATTTGTTCTAGAGGTCCGTTCTTAACCTGAAACTATTCTTAACCTGAAGCACTACTTTAGCTAATGGGGCCTCCTGCTGCTGCCATGCTGCCGCCATGTGATTTCTGTTCTCATCCTGAAGCAAAGTTCTTAACCCGAGGTACTATTTCTGGGTTAGCGGAGTCTGTAACCTGAAGGGTCTGTAACCTGAAGTGTCTGTAACCCGAGGTACCACTGTACAAGAAAGGAGATTCTGACTAAACATCAGGTATAACTTTCTGACAATAAGAGCTGTTTGACAGTGGAATGGTCTCCCTCTGAGGTTGGGTGACCATCTGCCATGGATGCTTTAGCTGAGATTCCTGCATTTCATGGGGTTGGACTAGATGACCCTTGGTGTCCTTTCCAACTCTACAATGCTACGGTTCTATGAACTGAAGCAGGACTCTGATTGCAATACCTGCTGTTGGTGGGAATGAAATGGGACTGAACTTCCAGTGCACCCATCAGAGGAAATCCTTTTTTGCAGCTTCTACCTCCAATATTTTTCCACTGCAAATCCTTCCTCCCTCGTCTCCCAAGAGCTTAGGAAGCTTGTACAGAGCCTGAGCAGAGGATGAGGAACAGCAGAGAAATCGGAAAAGACGGGGGCGGGAGGACACGAGGTGGCAGTGAACTCAATTGTGATTGGTATATTGAGTCACAATCTCAGCCCATCGGCTGTTTAGCACTTGATTAAATGACTAAAGTAATTAATGCTTTCAAAGCTCTCGGAGCGACTCTGATGAACAAGAAGCAAAGAGTGGTGCTGTGTATGAATGCTCAACGGGGAAAAAGACACACATAGATTGTGCAAAATTAGTGATGGCACAAAGGAGTTGAAATTGTCACTCTTTTGTTCCTTAAAAAAGAAAGAAAGCAGGGATTGAAATGTTTCCTAGGGGGAACAAAGGAATCCTGCACACTGCTGCAAATGTGTAAGAGCGAATACAAATGACCCTTTGCCACATGTTAACTTACCATGCTGCTCAAGGAATCAGTTATTTGGTAAAACAATCGCCTGTTTTGGCAAGGAAGGACTGGAGCTAAGTGGTTGAGCACATGCTTTTAATGCAAAATGTCCTAGCTTCGATCCTGGTATCTCCAGGTAAGGCTGAGGAAAGACTCCTGTCTGAAATGCTGGAGTTAGATGGACCAGCATTTGACTTGGCATAAGGCAGCTTCTTATGGGTTGCATTCAACTGAATAGAAAGGCTACTCCAAGGATGAGTGCTAGCACAATGGAGTTTCCCATCCCCACCTGCAGGCACCCCTACTGTCTACACACAGAGGAAAATCTCTTCCCGTTAGGGAAGGACCAAAGCTCAGTGGCAGAGCACATGTTTTGAAGGCCGTATGGAGGAGGAGGAGTTTGGATTTGATATCCCACTTTATCACTACCCTAAGGAATCTCAAAGCGGCTAACAAGCTCCTTTCCCTTCCTCCCCCACAACAAACACTCTGTGAGGTGAGTGGGCCTGAGAGACTTCAAAGAAGTGTGACTAGCCCAAGGTCACCCAGCAGATGCATGTGGAGGAGCGGGGATGCGAACCCGGTTCACCAGATTACTAGTCCACTGCTCTTAACCATTACACCACGCTGGCACCACGTATGCTGCAGGTTCAATCTTTGGCATTTCTCAGGTGGGACCTAGGAAGGACTAGGTAGGACTATCTGAAGCACTCAGTGCTCCATGTGCAGATAGTACTGATCTAGATGAGTGTTTCTCAAACTTGGGTCTCCAGCTGGTTTCAGACTACAATTCCCATCATCCCTGGCCACTGACCATGCTAGCTAGAGAGGATGGGAGTTGTAGTCCAACAACGGAGACCCAAGGTTGAGAAACACTAGTCTGGATGAACCAATTGGGATTGGGAAGGAATCAACTCACATTTAAAGACAAACCTACCTAATTTTCAAACCGAAACAGCCGTCCTTTGAGAGTCATAGTTCTCTGAATTTTGCAACACAGTTCTCCAGCCAGCTAATGTGCATATAAATGCATATACTGAGGTAAAGTGTGCATTAAAATAGCATGCAGAAACTTGTTATATTAGGAATAATGGATTTACCAAATTGTATATATTAGGAGAAATTTGCACCAAAGCGCTGATGAGAATTTCAAGAGAACTTAAGAGAAAAGATTCACAAACTGATGTGGAGATGCGGAGAACTGAATTTAAGTGGGAAAATGAGAAGCTGACATAAACCGAAATTGACAGATTAGCCTATCCCTGCCTGTGGTCTGGCTTGGTATAAAGGCAACTTCACATGTTCCTAAGAACTCATCCCAACAGAGGCTGTGAGAGGGAAAGAGCCTATGCTTAGATGTTGCTGGATTGCAAGTCCCATCATCCTTGACGATTGCGCATTCTGGCTAGGGCTCATGGAGGTTGGGAATCCAGCATCATCTAGAGGGCCACAGGTTTCCCACGCTTGCGATATGCAAATCATAGCATCTAGCCCGCAGTGAACAATCCATCACAAGCAGGCCATGACTCTACCGCTGTCTCTCTTCTGCTGACCCTGATTTTAAGCAGTCAGAATTTTGCCTGGTGTAAGAAATATAAATTAGGAAATGAATTAGAAAATTATTACAACCGTCACCCATTTATTGCCAAGGTGGGTGAATATAATATTGAATCACGCTCACAAATTGGCACCGGACTGAAAACTGTAAATTGCATCGCATTTGTCAAAGTCTGGTGCACTTTTTGGCACCACTGGTTGGGTAGAAATTGAATTTTCAGTTGGTATAATTAAGAACAGATGACCCAGTCTCATCAGCTTTCGATAAACGTGTAAGTAATTTCGTTGGAATAATTCCCCCCCGGGGATACAAGAAATAGCCTGGGGACTATAGTATTATCCAGGGCTGATGAGACAGCACACTGGTGAATAAGCCGACATATGCAGAACTCTTCTTGCCTTATTCAATAGCAAAATGGGCAGCTGAAAAAGCATTTGGACCTATCTTCTTCCTACACCACAGGGCCATTTCATATGTATCGGTTTTTATCAGCTGCTAGCAGTGCCTCTGCCATTTAAAAGCTTCTTAGCACGACCGGTTCAACAGAGACAGGAGACAACAGTTCCAACTTAATTCAAAGACGGTAAGAACAGATGACCATTCATTCATCAAAAGGTCACTTGCTATCATGTGCATGTAACCACTATGTACAACTGCCTCCATATCTTCTAAGTGTTTGTTGCTCTTGCCTGCCTTCTTTAATACTGCGGCACCAGGGGCGTAGCCAGGGGGGAGCAGGGGGAGCTGCCCCCCAAAATCAAGTAAATGAATAATAATACTTAACGAAAAGAGACAGAGGATGGTGGCAGGTAGGTGTCCTATCCCCACTTCAACATAAATCCTGGCTACGCCCATGTGCTGCACCTATTTCACTGGGCAGGACCAACTGTCCAATCGTTTAGCACAGTGGTTTTCAACCAGTGTGCCATGGCACCCTGGGGTGCCTTGAAGGATAGTCAGGGGTGCCACAGGCAACGCTGGCCTCTGGCCCTCTTTCTTTCTTTCTTTCTTTCTTTCTTTCTTTCTTTCTTTCTTTCTTCCCCTCCTTCCTCTGATGCCCTCTTGCGTATCTGCCTCCCAAAGGCTTGTGCAACTGTTTGTTCCAGCAGCCCTGGCTACAAGCTCCCCAGGCGAATGGTGTCTCTGGGGCTGGCCAGAGCAGCTACAGAAAGAATGTAGTTGGTCAAGGAAGCCATGGGCTCAGAAAGGTTGAGAACCTCTGGTTTAGCAGGTTGGAAGTTCCATTTCAGCACACACCCTTGTCTGGTAGTATCCCCAGACCAGCTGCACAGCTACTGAAGACTGGTAATTTTCAGAACTTTGCAAAGTATAGACATGCTTGTTTTCAGCACACCAGCATTTCCAAAGACCACCATGGACCTGGCTCTGTTTTTAATTTTTATTTATTTAACGATTTATAAACCACGCTTTCAAATAAAATGTAGAATTTCACAATACAGACCGGATTCATATAGAATTCTTATAGAATATAGGCAGTGCACATCAATTCATATAGAACGTTACAATTCACACTAAAAACACAGTATTAGAATGTAACAACAACCACCACCACCATCACCACCATCTCTCAAGATTAACATGGCGGATTTGGTGTACATCACTCAGTTTGACCTTTGGACATTTGTGAAGGAAACAAGTGCTATGCCCACACACAGGCAGAACTTAACGCAACCAATTGTTTAATCAACTTGTATAGGTATAATAATGATGAACATAAAGGGGCTGCCCCTGCCATTCTATCATGGTTACAAAAAAATTGCTTTATCAGCTTCCAAAATTCCTGAAGCTTCAAACCAAGGAAGACTGTGTCCCTCCCCCAGTCACCTTTATGTGTGGAGATTTATGTTCTCTCTCAATATTTAGCTGTCCGTGGGCACACATTAACTTTCAATTCCCGACACTTCTGTAGAGGCCTTAAGCCCTTTGCTTGAAAATTGATACCTATGCCCAGCCAATTATGAGAAAAATGAAGACAAATGTCTGAGTCCAAGCTAACTGTAACTGAGGAGACTGGCTTCATTATTTTTGGGAAGATGTGTGAAGGCCATTTTTCCATGACTTCACAAAAACCTTTCTAGTTCCTATTTCCTATAGGACTGTGAGTCCTTCTCCCCATACTGACTTCATCTACTCTCAATGGTAGTGTTTGAACTCTTTCTTTCACACACACTTACAAAGGCAGGCAGGCAGGAAACAGAAGGCCTAGAACTCTTGCCACCACTCTTATTAGGCTCCTGGTTGCCTCATTTTCATTTTTATTTTTTTTTAAAAAAAAAGAAAGATCAGCTGTATTTTAAAATTCTCATTTTATCCATCATCACTGAAAAAACCTACTAAAAAACTCATGGGATTACATCATAGAAATTCAGAAAACACTTCATAAACAGCATTTTAGCTATATGGCCAGTGTGGGGTAATGGTTAAGATCAGCAGACTCATAATCTGGCGAGCCAGGTTCGCATCTCCGCTCCTCCACATGCAGCTGCTGGGTGACCTTGGGCCAGTCATACTTCTTTGAAGTCTCTCAGCCCCACTCACCTCACAGAGTGTTTGTTGTGGGGGAGGAAGGGAAAGGAGATTGTTAGCCGCTTTGAGACTCCTTCGGGTAGTGATAAAGCGGGATATCAAATCCAAACCCTTCTTCTTCTTCTCTCCTATGGCTTTAAAAAAAAAAATCTGTGACTTCTAGGCTTATCATGTGATGTTCAGGGTTTGGGTTAAGGCCCCTAGCTTACAGCCACCATCCTTGATGGCTTTGAGGATTAGACAAATTTATGCAGTGCTATTTTTCTAGAAAAAGGGGTTCCAGAACTCACGATGAGCACCTCCCTTATTCTCTTAGAATGGCAATAGTGCCCACCTGAGAGGTGCCAGAACTGAGTTCCAGATAGTTCCAGATAAAAAAAGCCCTGAATTTATGGAGGATGAGCTTATCAATGGCTGCTAGTCATGATGGTAATATGCCACCTCTAGGATCAGGAATAGCATGCTTCTGAATACCAATAGGAAATGCCCTCATGCATCTGGTTTGCCACTGGGACACAGTTTGCTGGATTAGACGGACCTTTGGTCTAATTCAGCCCTTCTGTTCTTGTGGTGTTATTTTTGTTTTGTTTTTAACTTACTCCAGAATGTATACCCACATCAAGTCATTTCTATATACCAGGGATGGGGAACCTGTGACTCTCCAGGTGTTGTTGAGCTACAACTTCCATCATTCCAAAATATTGGTCATGTTGGCTGGGGCTTATGGGAGTTGGAAGCCAATAACATCTGAAGGACCATTAGCTTTCCATTCCTCTTATGCACTAATGGGGGCATATCTGTGGGGATCATAGATCATATCATAGAGCCAGTGTACAACACCCAAGAAAAGAGGACTAGGCCTTATTCATCTCCAAAGCCACAGTAGGCAGCGCCCTTGATGCTGCCTTTGGATTGTCTACCTGCGTACAGTAGTACCTTGGGTTAAATACTTAATTCGTTCCAGAGTTCCGTTCTTAACCTGAAACTGTTCTTAACCTGAAGCACCACTTTAACTAATGGGGCCTGCTGCTGCTGCCGCGCCACCGGAGCACAATTTCTGTTCTCATCCTGAAGCAAAGTTCTTAACCTGACGCACTATTTCTGGGTTAGCGGAGTCTGTAACCTGAAGTGTATGTAACCTGAAGTATATGTAACCTGAGGTACCACTGTACTTGTTTTCCACTCAATCAAAATATTGGTAAAGAAAAATGTGTTTCAAAAACCAGCACAAGTCTCCAGTATTTTCAGGACTGAACCGAGGCATTTTGTTGCCTGAAGTAAGAAGCAAGATGGCGCCTTCTCCTGCAGTTCCATCACATGTTTCTAACTTCAGCACAGCGGCTGCATCCACCTGTCAAGGTTCAAGGAATCCTTCCCCTCCCCTGGTGGCAGCAAAACAAAGCAGGTAACAAGAAGAGTCCTTACCACGTAATTTATTCTGGATTTACACACAGAGAGAAAGGAATGTAGTCCCTATTAATCAATTGCATAACCTAGCAATTCTAAAATATAGACATGCTTTTACTCTTGCAAGATGGATTATATTGCCCTCAGCTGTACTTGAGGGACGATTCCAACAGATTCCACACAAAAAACGCTTATGTCCCTGTGGAGATGGCAGTACCAAATTGATGGTGCCTGCCCTTCTGGCTTGCACTCTTTATAAAGGCTTGAGGAACGAGATTATCACCCCTCTTTTATTGTCCATTCTGGGTCGCCCAACCACTGCCACAGTGTCCTTTCTCTTGGCAGATCAAGATGAACAGGTGACAGCAAAGGTTGCAAGGTTTTTAGCTGGGGCAATCAGAATAAGATCCACTATTTGACTATTGATTCAAAACCCTAAAATGTATTTTATTTAATGACTTTTTTATTTCTGTTCTTTGTATATCATATTGTTGTTTTATTGCTATGGCTGATGACAGACACAAATAAAGATTCATTCATTCATGGCATTTCTCCAAGTAATCTTCTCCCCCCTTTTACTCTCCATCGCCTGTGGCATCACCCTTTATATAGTGGCTGTGTAAGACCCTTTGTCTGTTTGCTTTCTGCACTTCCACTTTAACAGCCCTCCTGGTTCTATGAGTAGGGGCGTCAGGAATGCTTTCTAATGATAACGTGTCTGCCAGCTGTTTTGGCTCTGCTGCTTCTTTCCCCTCCCCTTCCATTATCTCCCAGCTCTGTCCTTCTATCTCAGAGTCATGACCTTCTGCAAACCACTGCTGTAAATCTATACTGTCTTCCTCTTCTCAGGAAGGTTCAGGAAGGGGGGGGCGGCCTCCACCATTCCTGCTCAGTCCAGTCCCTAACATCACCACACCTGCAGGCAGCAGGGCCACTTTATGGGGAACAGTTGCACACCCAGTTCAGTCCTCCACCATCTTAGTCTTCCACCATCTTGCTGCTGCTGTTTGTCAAAGGAGACTGCCTAACATTGCCTAATGACAGGGCCAGCCCTGATTTTCTCATTGTACGGAAACTTGGAAAAGGGGAGGGGGCTAATCCTGACAGTTTCTGCTGCTTCAGGTACTTTCTAAGGATCAGAAAATGATATGCACCAGAGGTACCAAGAGATTCTGCACACTTTTGTGGTTAGGATATAACAGGGCTGACACAGCTCATCTGTTTTGACCAGAACCTAGCACTTTTCCAAGTTTAGTTTCTGCTGAATAAGTTTAAACTTGTATGAAACTTGCACAAGTTTCCCTCCCTCTGCATTGGACCTTGAAACCCGACCCTTACATTCCACTATTCATTACTAACTGTTTTAAGCGAAGACAGGAGACATTAAGACAGATTAGGTCCAGTGCATTTTTGTTTCACGTAGCATTCCTTTAAAAAAAAGATTGATATAGGGTGGCCTATAAATACTGTACATACAACGTAATCAATCAATGAATGCAAATAAATAAAAGTGCTATCCCAGTTTGCATCTGTGTTGGATTTAAATTGTTTTGACATATGTTATAATTGTTTTCATATATCAAACTGTTTGGGGGTTTTTATCGCTGGTGTTTTTATTGTGAAATTGCTTTGAGATATTCTTTGGGAAATGATTCTTAAATGGAATTAATTATGTCAATAAATGAATACTGTGCAACAGACAATCAAGCTGGGTCCATTTTGTACATAACTGAGGTAAAAGGGGACCCTGAGGCAAAAAGTCAGCAATATTGTATACTACAATTATAAGCAACAGAACTCTATTTCTTAGCAATATTTCACTGGCTATAAAATATACATCTGACAACAGCTTTATGCTTAATCTTTGGTGACAGTACAGTACACATTTGCAATCTGATATACTGATGCCCTTAAGAAACATGCGAAGTGATTAATTTTATCTTCATTCAACAAACTACTCAGGGTTTTTTATGTGGGCTGGTTGACAATATTATAATTTTCTCTGTAAATTGCAAAATGAGGCTCTCCGTTGGTTCGCCAGAAAGATGCCTACAAGGCCACCACAAAATGAATACCAACAGTCCCAGTACTGCATTTTCTGCCTACCTCTATTACCTCAAATAACTTTTTTCAAACACTCAGGCTACCACCATAGAAACAGTTACCGTATCAAACTGTCATCTTACTTCAAATGAAATATCAGCCCCTACCTACTACAGTGGTCTCAAGGACCACGTGAAGCAACCCGTAGGCTCTTGAAGACACAATTCTTCTGTACTAGGAGGAATAAAAAGGTAAAGGGACCCCTGACCATTAGGTCCAGTCGTGACCGACTCTGGGGTTGCGACGCTCATCTGGCTTTATTGGCCGAGGGAGCCAGCGTACAGCTTCCGGGTCATGTGGCCAGCATGACTAAGCCGCTTCTGGCGAACCAGAGCAGCACACGGAAACGCTGTTTACCTTCCCACTGGAGCGGTACCTATTTATCTACTTGCACTTTGTGCTTTCGAACTGCTAGGTTGGCAGGAGCTGGGACCGAGCAACGGGAGCTCACCCCGTTGCGGGGATTCGAACCGCCAACCTTCTGATCGGCAAGTCCTAGGCTCTGTTGTTTAACCCACAGCGCCATCTGCATTCCTACTAGGAGGAATGCCCATTTGCAAAAGCTGAACAGAAGAATCAATGAATAGCACCTTCTCAGAATGAATCTTATGCCTTCTGGAGACTTACAACAACAATGGTTAGATCCAGGAATGCTGTAGTTTTGCCTGGAAACTTTGTTGTTCAGGTACACAGCAAGGCTGATGGGGCAGAGTCTCACAATGAGCCACATTGACATTGACAAACAGTACACCCCACACTGGGCAAAAGATTCCTGCATTGCAGGAGGCTGGACTAGATCAGAGTTTCCCAAACTTGGGTCTCCAGTTGTTTTTGAACTACAACTCCCATCATCCCTAGCTAGCAGGACCAGTGGTTAGGGATGACCGGAATTTTTTAGAATAGAAACAGCTGGAGACTCAAGTTTTAGAAACCGTGGACTTGATGATCCTTGGCTTCCCTTCCAACTCTGCAATTCTATGATTCTATGGTGCTGGAGGAGACTCTTGAGAGTCCCATGGACTGCAAGAAGATCAAACCTACCCATTATTAAGGAAATTAGCCCTGAGTGCTCACTGGAAGGACAGATCCTGAAGCTGAGGCTCCAATACTTTGGCTGCCTCATGAGAAGACAAGACTCCCTGGAAAAGACCCTGATGTTGGGAAAGATGGAGGGCACAAGGAGAAGGGGACGACAGAGGACGAGATGGTTGGACAGTGTTCTTGAAGCTACCAGCATGAGTTTGACCAAACTGCAGGAGGTAGTGGAAGACAGGAGTGCCTGGCTCCATGGGGTCACGAAGAGTCGGACATGACTAAACGACTAAACAACATCAACATGACTCCAACTCAGGAAAGAAAAAGACCTTTCCACAACCCTTCATCTGAATTCTTCAACTGCTTTGCAGCAGCACTGCATTGAGACATCATTCATTTATTTAGTTCATAAAATTTAGACACTGCTTGATTGTAGGAAAAACCTCAAAGCAGTTTATAAGCACACTATTTACTGCATCAATGACATGTTGCAGGATACACCTGCAAAAAAATCCCAAACCCTACAATTCTGAAAGAGTATCCTTTTTATTTTTCCCATACGATGTAAACTCAGAGCCACAACTATCAGCGTTACAATGAAAATGCCACTGGATTCCTCTTTTCTGCTCTGAGAGTGATTTTAAGCCCTTGAATCAAGCCTGCATGCCTCTCTGGCAAATGACCTAACACCACATCCACACAGAACCTGCCAGCACTTTTACTGCTTAGATTGTCATTAGTGCAAGGGGCCCCTTTGTCAGCAGAAAGACGCATTTCAGACTGTTTCCCATTGATTTTGCAGTTTATATATATTGCCCAAATCAATCAAAGCTTCAGGAAGGAGTTCTGAACTTTCCATCTCACTCTTCTAATGAGTCGTTATATTCTAGGGCAACTGAGCAGCAAAGCTCCTACCAACGTAAGTCTACCCTGATTTTTAGGCCGCCTACAGACAGTCGCTATTTTGCAGGAGGAATTCAAAGCGCATACTGCAAATTTAGGTTTGTTCAGTTAAAGCGGATTTAAGCCTCCCATCACCCTAGCGCAACAAATGTATTTTTTGTAATGAGGGTATTGGTTTTACTTTGAAGATTCTGGGCATCACATGGCAGGGCAATGTTTCAAAGAAAGGTGAACTTTCCCCAAGTCCACATTCCCAGCATGTTCAAAGTCCTGGCTCAGCGACATCTATGCTGACTCGGCCATGTCCACGGAATGGAAGATGTCAGGATCCCAAACTGTCAGGGATGTCAGGGAACTGACTTCAGGCAACAGGTCTGTCGCCAGACCAAGTCTGCATTACAAAGATGTCTGCAAAAATGGCATGAAGGCTGGAGACATTAACCACACCATGTAGTAATCCTTTGTAGACGGCCGCAGTACTAGGTCGCATACAATATCCACAGCAGTGATCAGGGGCAGAATGACCACTGGGAGGTCCATAGAAAGAAGAAACACCATAGTACACCGACATTAGCACAACCGGGCACTTCCATCTAACCCACCTGCAATAAAACATGTCTCTCCTGTATCGGCCTTTGCAGCCACAGCAGGTGCTGTAACTCTCCTTGCAAGAGGAAGCAGGGACTCTTGATGCCTTTGTAATGCTTTATTTAGGAATGTACAGGCTTAGCAGAGAAGAAGAAGAAGAAGAAGAAGAAGAAGAAGAAGAAGAAGAAGAAGAAGAAGAAGAAGAGTAGTAGTAGTAGTAGTAGTAGTAGTAGTTTGGATTTGATATCCTGCTTTATCACTACCCGAAGGAGTCTCAAAGCAGCTAACATTCTCCTTCCCATTCCTCCTCCACAACAAACACTCTGTGAGGTGAGTGAGGCTGAGAGACTTCAAAGAAGTGTGCCTAGCCCAAGGTCACCCAGCAGCTGCATGTGGAGGAGCGGGGACACGAACCCGGTTCACCAGATTACGAGACTACCACTCTTAACCACTACACCACACTGGCTCTACTACAGGATTGCTCCGGGAACCTGGACCATCAGCTGGTTCCGAAGCAACATCAGCTCTTCCTTAGCCTAGCCTCAATGGAGAAAGATCTAAAATGTTTCTTCCAAATTTTTCTCATTAGCTGCTAAATTAGACCCAGGGCCAACACTACTGTTAGGGAGAGTGAGGGGATCGCCTTAGGGGACAGATGCCCAGGGGCAGCAATAGCCCTTCATTGTTCCTCCTGAGCCCTCCACCATCCCCTTCTGTTGCCGCATCCCCTTCTCCCGGGCTCTGCTGTCTCAGATGTGGAGGATCACCAGTGTTGAAGCTGGTCCAGATGGTTTCTGGCAGTGGAGTGCCATCTTGTCTGGATCAGCTCCTTACCATCATATTGTTGTTGTCCAAGCATATTTGAAGCAGCTGGTCATCCAAGCATGCTGAGATGATCCTATTGCAGCCATTTACTTGAGCTTTGTTGTTGTTGTTTAGTCGTTTAGTCGTGTCCAACTCATTGTGACCCCATGGACCAGAGCATGCCAGGCACTCCTGTCTTCCACTCCCTCCTGTAGTTTGGTCAAACTCATGCTGGTAGCTTTGAGAACACTATCCAACCATCTCATCCTCTGTCGTCCCCTTCTCCTTGTGCCCACCATCTTTCCCAATATCAGGGTCTTTCCCAGGGAGTCTTCTCTTCTCATGAGGTGGCCAAAGTATTGGAGTCTCAGGTTCAGAATCTGTCCTTCCAGTGAGCACTCAGGGCTGATTTCCTTCAGAATGGAGATCTTCTTGCAGTCCATGGGACTCTCAAGAGTCTCCTCCAGCACCATAATTCAAAAGCATCAATTCTTCGGCGATCAGCCTTCTTTATGGTCCAGCTCTCACTTCCATACATCACTCCTGGGAAAACCATAGCTTTAACTATACGGACCTTTGTTGGCAAGGTGATGTCTCTGCTTTTTAAGATGCTGTCTAGGTTTGTCATTGCTTTTCTTACTTGATCTAATTCCCCTCAAATGTCAGGCTCCACCTTGTTCAACACAGTTCACAGGTAGGGCTGGGAACCTGGGGCCATCTCCAATCTTGCTGGACATTCTATAATGTCTGAGCACTGGCAACACTGGCTGAGGTTATACGGAGTTGGATTCCAGCAACATCAGGAGGAATTCAGATGGCAATGTATTATGGTTCTCAGTTTTGAAAATAAGGCTCATCTACCTCTGGTCTTACTGGCTGGAACTTAAATAAAAACTTATGAGGGAAATTCATCTTTTGTAATCCTCACTCATTTCCCCCACAGCCTTCATAGCTCTGCTCTCAGTAAACACTCAGTACGGATACCTTCCTCTGAAATATTCATTGCCACATTATGTGACCTCAAAGCTTAATTTCTCAGTTCATTTCCAATAACAATTTGCTGCCATTCTTAAAAGTTAAAATATCAGGCAGAGTCAGATATAGCTTCACGTTTCCTAATAATGTCTTGCTCTGTCCAACAATGGCAAACAAGAATAGCTGCTGCCGTATATAAAATTTACAATGTAAAGTGCATTAAAATGAATGTGAAATCAGAAATGACTCAACCGGAAGATTCCTCTCCCCTCCCCCTTCCTTAAGTTCATCCAGCCGTAAGTTCAAATAACACAGCCCACTAGGCAGTCTAGATAATTAGTGCAACATCAGCACATGGCTGTACTGTACAAAAAGGCCTGGGGTCTTGACAAAAGCGAGAGAGAGACAACCACAGAGAGGGCAGAAGGGGGTATGATTTATCAAAACAGAGCCTTCTCTGAGATCTCCTTTATGAAATATACATAGAATTACTATTGGTGAGTTCTATCTCTCTTTTGAATCTGCTTTTAAGATCTCCCTCATTATCAAGTGACTCAGTCTGCCAAATCCATTAATTGCTGGCAGAGATTAGTGCTGACATACTTGTCCGCAAGAATGAGAGGTGCAAAATATTAGTTTACATTCAGAGCCTTTGTCCAGTACAGTGGATGGAGCCTCCAGTTTGTAGGCCTGGATTTGGTAGGATCTCAGTACAGGCGATGAGTGAGCTCTCCAAGTTTATCTGGAAATTATTGATTCTGAATTTATTGAATTTATTATGACAATGTCAAGGCCTTTCTTCAGAATCAGTTTGGATGCAGATTAAGTGCACATTAATTAGCTGCTGTTTACTCATGGTCTAAACATCTTCCTTCAAAGTCACACTCTTATTTCAGGAAAAATGTATTTTCTGGGCAACCCATGCATTATATTTTGCTTTGAAGAAAATGCAATGCATCTCTGCAGATAGGACAGCAGTTATACTAGAATCACCATGTGGCACACAAACACATATATATGTATTTCCAAATATTCTGGGTGCCTATTTAATGTTTAAGATTAACAGTTTTGAGCACGAAGTAATTTTGTGAATGTCTGCTTGTGTTTTTATTATTATTATTATTATTATTATTATTATTATTATTATTATTATTACCAAAAGACATAATTTAATCTGTGGTAGTGTATTTCTCTCTTCTGCAGGCCCAGTGGTCAAGTTCTGGGCACAGTATGTTCTGTTCTCACCACTTTGCAAATGACCATTGCCATAGAAACAGAGACATGTTTGCCTTGAAGAAAACTCTAAAATATTTCTTGGGTAAATCCAATTTCATTAGAAAATAGCTCAGTCTTTTGTGACAAGAGTCCCACTAAGGCTGTGTACACACATTTTACTTTTAACGCCCATTCAAAACACACTCCCCCCCCCTCAAAGAATTCTGGGCACTGGAGTTTACCCCTTGTGGAGTTACAATTGCCAGCAACTCTTAACAAACTACAATGCCCAGAATTCTTTGAGAGGTGAAATGTGGTACTTTGAATGTACTTTAAAAGTAAAATGTGCATGCAGTTCGAAACCAATGAAAGATGTTGACCATAGCTAATTTAAATATCATGTTTAACATGGGACTTTGGGTGAATCCCATGGACACTTATTGGACAGTTCATTTCCTTCTGAGTAAGCACTCACAGGATCAGGCCATGAGGACATGAACTGTAGACCCTTTTAGCTATATGATGGCGACCAGTACACTACATTTTGTAGCAGCATAGCTCCCCCGATGCTCCCTCAGTAGCAAAGTTAAAGACACAATAGAAAAAAGAACTCTGGATGAATGGACTCCTATGAATGTGCATTTCGTTGTATGTCAGCCATTTTGCAATCTCGCACCAGCCTAGGTTGAGGTCCTTGCTGGACTAAGCTGATCTTCTTGCATCCCACCCTCATCTCTACCCAATTTCCCTTCACACAAATCTAAAGTTATGCTGGCATCATAATTTCAAATTGCAGAAACATACAGAATTTGGTAGTAATCCTAACCTTACCCAGCTGATATAACCCCCAGATACAACTGCACAGGTAAATCCTTCCTCCTGATATTTTCAGTCTTCCATGAATACACCTAATTTTCATTCTTTGGAAAGTGTAATTTTGGAAACTTTGAGTAAGTGTGTGTGTGTGTGTGCCACACACATATGGTAATAGTCAATGTTAGTCATACCCAGAGTAGAATAATGAGTATGAGTAATGATCAACAATCACTTGAATTTAATAGGTCTACTCTAAGTTTGACTTAGTTAGATATCACCCAATGTGTGTATATCTAATAGGTGTGTGAGTTGTTGGCATCCGTCTGTCTCGGGAGACAATGGAGGAGTGCACCTTCAGAGTAAAGGCAAGCAGTTGGAGAGTATCTACTCTTACTTCACAAAAAAATTTGATTTTACATCCAGACTTTGCCTATATTTTGCCTTACCAATGGTCAAATTGGGAAGAGAACTCCATTTCTCCCCTCCATCAGATATCATGAAAGTCCAGCACCATATCGTCTCCCATCTCAATCAAAGACAAGTAAAAACAGCTTCTTGTTTCCAGTGCTATCCAACTCCAGAAGAAAAATGATCTAGCCGTGTTCACTTTGAAGAGCACAAACTGCCTCTGATAATGTATCCTGCAATTTGTCTTCCATGTAATTACCTCAAAGTGGGTTCTGGGTGTGCTGTGCTGCACAGTGGCCTTTTAGTTATTTATAAACTTCGGTTGGAATTTACTCATCCGTTCCATGTTTCAGCCTCTTGAAAGATATCTCCAACACCTTCAATTTCTGGCATTTATCAGCACAATGTTGAAAAAATATATTAAATGGCAACCTATCGATGGGCACAGTTCTGGACCAATTTATATGTTTGCAGTAAAGTCCTTGTGGCTCAGGACAAAACATGCTGAATCATTTTGACATCTGCACATCCTGACCTACCAAGGCCTCCCAAGTTCTGAGGGGTAGCCTAGCTTCATAGATTACTGGTACTTATTCAGTGCTGGGAGCAATGTGTTAAAGACATGAATGGGATTATTGGGGGAGAAGGTTGTTTTTTAATGTTCCAGGAAGGGCATCAGAAACCTGACACATCTGTGAGCGCTGGTTCACACACACACACACCACTTGACAACTGAGCACCAAGCGCTAATTGTATGAGTGTGATCCTGGTCATTCTGCTGATACATAGTGTCAGGAATAAGCTAGCTCCCAGTGAAGGTTTGCAGCCAGCTCCCAGTGAAGGTCTACAGCCAGTTCCCAGTGAAGGTTTGCAGCCAACTGAAGAAAGCAGCCAGGAACAGAGAGGGTTACTTTCATGCAGGATGAACAGCAAAGAGAGCTGACTCCCTTGGAATGCCGGTTGATAAGGAAATGACTGCGAGGGGGCTGGAACTCCAATCAGGTGGGAACAGAGAAGGAAGTAGTCTATCAGCCTGGGAAGAGGTTGGAGCTGATCCAATCCCTCCTAAGAGTCGCCTAAGGGGCGGGCTGTTAGACTGGAAAAAAAGGAAAAGATGCAAGGTTAAAAAATTCAATATCTTCTGTAGAACCTGGAAACAAGTCTTCAGAAGGGTCATCTTGATTGATGATGCCGGAGGCTATGTTACAGCCGTCCAGAGCTATCCGTTTTTGGCAGCTTAATTTTACTCAAGGCTGGCAAGGAGGAAAAAGGCAGCGCAGGGGGAGGCAGTGATGGTGAGATATAAAAGAGGTGGCAGAAAAACATAGAGGGGAAAATGGTGCCCCTCCCACTTTTGACTCTGGCCCCACCAACTTGGGGTACAGGCTCTGTCCAGTACTGTTTTATGGCCACACCGACTGATGGCAAATGGCCCCCAGGAGATTAACTCCCAAGAAAAAGCAATTCTTGATAGGGGGGGGGGGGAATGTTCTCTACTCTTGTGGTAGATTCTTTGTTGCTGAACTTCAGTACCCATCATCCCTGGCTATTATTGGACATTTTGGCTGGGACTAATGGGAGTTGTAGTCCAAAACATTTGGAAGGTCCCACAGTGGGGGAGTCTGCTTTCCATTGTCAGGCTCACAGCAACTTGTAGAAAATGCCTCCACAATCAAATAAATGGCTGTGGAATTGCTTGGTTCATGGAAAGCGGAATTCCCCAACATGGGACCTTTCAGATGTTTTGGAAGTGAAAATTGAGTTTCAGGAAGTGCAAATTGAGAAGGTTTGCATCATAATGTGAGGTAAACTAAATTTCTCCCTCATCCCTCTCCAAAAACAAGAGTACCGTAGATGCTACTGTTCTGCTTTCTAGACATGAATACTTGTAAGGGATTGTCACAGTACAAATTCTATGCAGATTGGGAGAACAAATTTCATATATACAGAGTGTTGCACATGCAGAAAATGATACTGTGTTGATAGCTGGGCTACACTCTCAGACAGGAGTCAACAAAGTTTTTCAGCAGGGGGCCAGTCCACTGTCCCTCAGACCTTGTGGTGGGCTGGACTATATATATATATATATTGGGGGGGGGATGAATGAATTCCCATGCCCCACAAATAACCCAGAGATGCATTTTAAATAAAAGGACACATTCGACTCATGTAAAAACACACTGATTCCCAGACCGTCCACAGGCCAGATTTAGAAGGTGATTGGGCCAGATCCGGCCCCTGTGCCTTAGTTTGCCTACCCATGCTCTCAGACATATTACTGTATCTTAATGCAATGGGAAACAACATATCCGTAGCTTTGGCTAGACACAAATGCATACATTAGTACTCATGTGAAACACCCTTTGTACTCTAGATCAAGCCTTTAATTGCAGGGGCAGAAAACCTTATGAATGAACCTGTCAGCATCAACAGCTCAGAAGGTGCTTTTCCAAAAACCCCAGGTACATCATAAAACCCAGATAATTAAAGCACATAGGAAGTCCAAGAAGCCAGATCTAACATGTCACTTAGAAAAATCAATATGTACAAGGACACATTGACTATAGCAGTTGCCAGGAGTGCCTTGCCAACATTCAAACCACAGTTTCACTTCTGGGTGTATGGCTGTAGAATCCAGTAAAATGCATTTAGCTGGATTTTACAGGCGAATAGATAGGGAAGCATCTATACTTAAGTCGTTAAAAACGAGATGTCAGGGCTTAAGGCTACCTGGAAGCCACACTTTATGAGCTAAAAGCTCTTCCCTTTCACTCCCGGATATATTGGAGCAGGTGAGCCTTTTCCATGGAGATATTTGACTTTCACTTGCTATATCTTAAATCGTTGAACTCATTTCACAATAGTCAATTCCCCCATGCAAGCTTGACATTCTTTCCTTCATCCAATCCTTGCAAAGAATGGCAAAGCATGGAGAGTCCTCACTGTGAAGATTTTAGGCGAGGACCTCTAAGAAAAATTACAAACTTCTGCTGAAATGGAGCAAATGGAATTTAAGACTGGATAATAGGAGACTCTGAGATAAACCAAAATTGAGAGACTCTTCCATCCTTATTTTCAGTGTTGTAGCAGGTTCATGTAGGAGCTTGAAGGACAAACATTCCACACACACAATAGCTCTATTAAATGTGGAAGGTGTTTGCTAGATTGAGGTGTATTTTTTTTTAAGCCTCTTCAGGAAAACTGACAGGTCATCGATCTGTGATTCACTTATGCACTCTGCAAAGTTTTTTATGCAACCATTTCCCACTGAATCTTAAGATATTTTCCTTGCCAAGAACCAAATTAAGTTGGACAACTTACAGCTGATTCAACAATATGAAGGTAATGTCGTCCTTGCTTTTATTTGTGAGGTTTTCTGGGTTTTCCTGCCAGTGAATAGTACTTGAAAAGGTTGGCCTAAATATACTTTTCTTCTGGCTTTATCTCTTTGTTTCTCCCCATTTCCCTTAAGCCACAACTAGATGTGAGGTGAGGCACTGCCAGTGGTAGCAGACAGTGCCATATCATCTATTCCTCCTTCCCCCAGTAAGTAACATTTAGTACTATATAACCACTGCATTGTCTGCCAGTTCCAGAACCAGGGAAGCCTGATATTCAGTTTCATCCCATCATGTCCTTTGCAGTATTGCAGTACTACAAAGCACATAATGTGATGAAACTGCTGTAGACATTACTGGGGGGGGGGGAGAAAAGGAGGAGAAGGTGCAGGTCTTTTGCTTTGAATAGAAGCCATCCAGCTTCTGCCGCATTTAATTCTGGCTCCAGATGCATTCCTTGAAACCTTTTTATAACTCTGCTAATAAGAATGGTGCTTTATAAAACGAGCAATTGGTGAAAAGCACTAAATGGACTATCCCTATAGCCCTACTTCAGACCTTCTCCACATTTAGGGCAAATGTCTGGAACAGGAAGAGTAGGACCACAGGACTGGCCCTCCCTCAATTTTGTTTGTGCCACTGGTCCTTCAGTGTGATGTATGTGTGCTCAGTGCAAAAACGGCAAAGGATCTTCAACGCATGTGCAGATCTAAGCATACAGGTGCTGGGAACCTGTGCAACTGAGAGTCGCAGTTGCATGTAGCGCTATGTGTTTTGCAGATACCCCTCTGTGAACATTGTGTGAATGCGTAAGTATGGCAAGCAGGAGGGCCAGTAGTGTGGTCCTGCTGCTTCCAACTCCACACACTTACCCTGGACTCATTAGTAAAGAAAAAGTGTTTTATATGCGTTATAACACTTTGGCACCAGATGGCGCTGTGGAGTCCCGTCGTTCGCCAACATGATTTCCCATTATGAAGTTTACAACGTGTTTTCCTGAAACGCTTTTTTAATGTGTCTAGATCCAGCCCCTTGCTGTGGAGAAGCCCTGAACAGGATTCTTGTGTTGTCAGTACCCAACATTTTGCCACGCCATAGCTACATTATGTTAGCACACATAAAAATAACACCTCCAAAACAATTAAGAAGTTTCCCTTTAGAATGCATAGTAAAAGAAATATTAGGTGATATCCAACATTAGTAAGAGTAACCCCAATGGGTGGTCAACTAAGTTTGTAGATTACATTTAACTAGGGCTTTTTTTTCAGCTGGAACTCACCAGAACTCAGTTCTGGCACCTCTCAGGTGGACGCCATTGCCATTATAAGGGAGGCATTCATGGTGAGTTCTGGCACCTCTTTTTCTAGAAAAATAGCACTGTATTCAATGAAATAAATTCCCTTATTTGCTCCTATAGTAGCTCTCAGGATTGAGCCACGCAATATAACGCACAATGAATAATGCTCTGCACCTCTATTTATGGCACCATTTTTTATTTGTGGTGATTTTGCTTAATCTATCACTTCAAAAGCATTGAAGCCAAAGTCAACCCCCACTCCACCCCACTGCATCACATCCAGCCCCATGTAAATTGCCAAGGGGCAAAGTCAGTGAACAGGACTCCTATTTCTCCTGCCTTCAAGGAACGAAACAATAATAACGCAGGAACGGGACTGTTTATGGCCGTGGAAAGTGATTGCTAGTAAATAGATAGCATGCTGTAACAACACAATAATGGCTCCTTGAGCTCACTGAAAGCACTTTCAGAAACATAAACGGGTAATTCCACAATAGCACTCTGAGTGTTTTCTTACCTCAACTAAAATAAAGCATGGCAAAAGTGTCTTGATCTTACGAGGATGCGGCCTAGTGTAGGAAAGCATGTTGACCTGTGGGGGGAGAAAATGTATAACTTGCTGTTGAAATGGAATACACAAGATGAAACAGTGAAATCAGCTATGATAAAGTGGGCACAAGATATAGGTCATAACATTATGTTTGCTGACTGGGAACAGTTGTGGACCACCGGTATGAAATTTACGGCATGTAATGCCTTAAAGGAAAATATTATGAAAATGATTTATAGGTGGTACATGACTCCAGTCAAGCTTGCAAAAATTTACCACTTGTCTGATAATAAATGTTGGAAATGTAAAGAAACTGAAGGTACTTTTTTTCACCTTTGGTGGACATGCCCAAAGATTAAGGCTTTCTGGGAAATGATATATAATGAAATGAAAAAGGTATTTAAATATACCTTCCTTAAGAAACCAGAGGCCTTTCTCTTGGGCATTGTCAGCCAATTGGTGCCAAAGAAAGACAGAACATTCTTTATGTATGCTACAACAGCAGCAAGAATACTCATCGCAAAGTATTGGAAGACACAAGATCTACCCACCTTGGAAGAATGGCAGATGAAGGTGATAGACTATATGGGATTGGCAGAAATGACTGGCAGAATCTGAGACCAGGGGAAAGAGACGGCGGAAGAAGATTGGAAGAAATTTAAGAACTATCTTAAGAAACATTGTAAAATTAATGAGTGTTAAAATGATGTGGCTTTAGAAAGTAAGTGGATTACAGCTGTAAAGATTAAGTTAAAAGAAAAGAAAGGTTAACAATTAGATAAAATTAAGGGTGAGGATTTTCTGAACTAAATATTTGAATTTGGAATGCAGAAAGAGGAGGTATGAGGAGGTCGGTGAAGTAAGTTTTAAGAAAATAAGGATTTGAAATTATACTTGTTTTTTCTTGTTTGCGTTTGTTTGTATTGTTGTGTTTGACTATATAATTTGTGAAACTTTAATAAATATCTTTTTTCAAAAAAAGAGAGAGAAAAGGGAAAAACACCTGGTGTAGAACAGGCATGTAAAGTATTTGTTCTTGTTCAGCTTTGATCACTACCCTGCACAGAGCAAGCCTCAGCGGGAAAATAAATTCTAATCCATGCAGATAGATAGATAGATAGATAGATAGATAGATAGATAGATAGATAGATAGATAGATAGTGATAGAGACAGAGACAGAGATAAAATGTACATAAATATATGCATATGGGTAGAGATAGGTATAGATAACCTGTGCATATATAGTAGGGTTGCCATGCGTCCAGAATTTCCCAGACATAGCAGGATTCGGTCAACAATTTTGGCCAAAAGAAAAAAGATAAGCTCAACAACTTTGGCCCAAAACTTATTTTTGTTTTTTGAGATGTTGCGTAATAATAATAATAATAATAATAATAATAATAATAATAATAATAATATCAACTGCTTTTGTGTCCGGATTTTCACTTTTTGAAATATGGCAAACCCTAATATATACCCATATTTGAGCATTTCTAGCATTCTCTTTCTATTTTTTTTTTATAATTTTTATTGGGTTTTCAAATTTTATACAAGACACAACACAAACACAAAGACACAGACACAAACATGCATAATTTCAGAATCTTACTTTCATAAACCACTCTAGCTAATTATCTTGTGCAGGATCCCTCTACCACAGGGCTAGGACATGACATCTTCATGCCTAGAACAGGAGAGAAGATGGCTCCCCCACTATAGTTCCACATACTGTAACTGACCAGATTGGCAGCTGAGATTCTTACTTCAACACTAACAAAGTGACAATACATCCCACCTGAGAGCAGCAGGCTAGCTTAAGGTTGCAGTGCAGGCCAAGTGGCACACAAAGTTCTCTTCTTCATTTGCTCTGTGCCCCATCACCTGGTACCTGAGGCAACCACCACATTCAGTCAAAAGGTGGGGCTGGCCTTGTTCTGTCACAACATGAAAAGATGAGGATGTGAAGGGAGATTCCACTCTCTTTTTTAATGGGGAATTTAGGGGTGTGACTGTCCTGCACATCCTGGCATTTACGGTAGGAAACAGCAGGGTTTCCTGTAGCTATTCCAAATCCTCGAAGTGTGAAGCAGTTCTAAGCAATCAAACATGATTGCAGTGTAAAATGTGAAGTAACTGCAGCACCACTCCTGACAGGTGATTGGAGGCTCTGACATACTGTCAGCCTCTCTCCTAAGACTGGTTCATCCTCTTTGCTCCGTGATGTCAGCACAAATGGGCTATCCATCTGCACAGAGCCACAAATCTGTCCAGGAACCATGCATAATTAGGGAACGGGGATTCTTGATTTGCGAAGCTCGTTGCACTGACAGTTTGGGACACAGAATAGCAGTCAAGAGAAAACGCAATGGAGAGAAGTTCCCCAAACATCCAGTCCCACAACCAAAGCTTGGAAAAGCCATTGCATCTTCCATTCCTCTTGATTCTTCTATCTAGGGATGTACTGAAGGAATAGAAATGGAGGCAGCAACTGAAGAAGGCAGTTGCCAAGGAATAAACACAAGCATGAACTGGAGAGCATTCACATCCTGACTTGTAAACAGTCATACCACTTTCTAGTTGTTGTCCCCCTCCCCCCAAAAAAATCCCTCTTTCCCACAAGCCACGCAAAAACATCTAGAATGAAGAACCTCTGCAGATATCTGGCAGAATTAAAGAGTGGGTCCATCATATAAGGTTAAGTTCAGTCAAAGATGACTATGGGGTTGTAGCGTTCATCTAACTTTCAGGCTGAGGAAGCCAGCGTTTGTCCACAGAACAGACAGCTTTCCGGGTCTTGTGGCCAGCATGACTAAACTGCTTCTGGTGCAACAAAACAGCACATGGAAATGTTGTTTACCTTCCTGCCACAGCGGTACCTATTTAACTACTTGCACTGGCATGCTTTTGAACTGCTAGGTTGGCAGGAAATGGGCTCATTGTCTCCGGGTTTAGGGGGAAGAGGTGACAAAACTGATTTCCAATAAGTGCCCCCCCCTTTATTTCCATAACAAGTCCTTGAGTCTGTACTCTGAATAGTGACATCAGGAACCTAGAAGGTGCAGGGTTTGTCAGTCCATCCCCTGCACAGTCTCATCAGGGCTGACCTTAAGGCAATTGGAGCAATTGGGCCAAATTGGGCCTCGAATGCCGCTCCTAAGGGGGCCCCTGCACCAGGGCAATCTAGATGGATTTTATTTATATCTATAAGACTTTGCAGACTTTGGCTGTGAATTGGGGCCCTACCAAAAAATAATTCAAGTTGTACCCCACTGCTTCAAAATGGGCCCCACTGGCTAGCCCTGAGACTCATAGTTGCTGGGCCTGCGTTGCCTTGCCCTCTCATGAAGTCTTGGGTTTGCAATTTTGGGAGAGGGGAGACTGCCCACTGGGGAGCAGGCGGGCTGTTGAGCCCCCCTAGATTTAGAGGCCATAGGCTTCAGCCTGCTTAGCCTATACATAAATCTGGCCCTGCTCCTTGTTCTTCCCCAGCCCTGGTCATTCCGCTCCTCCATATTCCAGTCATTTGCTGTTGAGACTTTCAACATAGTGAGGTCTATTGGCATGCTGCTCATGTTCATAGCAAGAGCAGTGAACAAGAAAATGCCTCATAAAACTAGAGGCAGGATGGGCTCCTGAAATTGTCATCTGATTACTAAGGATCGGAACAAGCATAAAGTGCCGGTTGAATATGACAGCTCTTTTATGGAGTAATAATTTACACTCGAGTCCATATCGCCAAAACCCTTAGTCAGTGTTTCTTTCTCCTTGCTCACACAAATTTCCCATTGACCCCTTTTTCGCATAACCCTACAAAAGAGATGCGCTGTTTATGCAATACAATCTATTAATATTGCATATGGCTAGTTGAGTGCCCAGTCATACTAAAGTGAAAGGTGCAGCTCGCTGAAGGGAGAAATGTGCCATTGTTATAATTTATTATTCATTGGGGGATGGCAAAACGCTAGAAAGAAGTGAAGATTTATGGGAGAAGTGAGGTCCTGTGAGCTGTGGCTAATCAGAATAGTGACTTTCCCAAAGCCATCCAATGTGTTCTGGACTGAGGTGATTATTTTTGTCACGGCTGCACTCTGTCACTCATGGGCCACTTCCGTACATTTAAAACACATAGCTTCCCCTCAAAGAATCCTGGGAGTTGTAGTTTGTTATTGGTGCTGGGAACCATAGCTGTGTGAGGGGTAAATTACTGTTCCCAGGATTCTTTGGAGGAAGCCATAAGCTTTAAATGTAGGGCGTGAATGGGACAGAGGAGTGACTAATTGAATGCAGTCACAGCCAAAATAATCACCTTAGTCCTGGGGTTGCCTCAGCTTGCCTGGAACTGTGCTGGGTTGAAGCCAGGTGGCAGAGAGGCCAAGGTTGGGCACATTCTTTTGCCCAAAGTTGTTGAGCTTTTTTGGCAAAATCTTGGGGGGGGGGGGGGATTCGCCAAAATCTACAGTTCCAACATGGGTTGCCATATGTCCAGATTTTCCTGGACATTTCAGTGATTTGGAGGTGCTATATCCGGAAAATTCCAGACGTATGGCAACCCTCCTGCTGGCTCCAGTCAGTTTCCCCCTCCTACACTATTTCTTGCTTCTTGGGAAAAAAACAATGACAAACCTAGACAGCATCTTAAAAAGCAGGGACATCACCTTGCCAACAAAGGTCCGTATAGTTAAAGCTATGGTTTTCCCAGTAATGATGTATAGAAGTGAGAGCTGGACCATAAAGAAGGCTGATCGCTGAAGAATTGATGCTTTTGAATTATGGTGCTGGAGGAGACTCTTGAGAGTCCCATGGACTGCAAGAAGATCAAACCTTTCCATTCTTAAGGAAATCAGCTCTGAGTGCCCACTGGAAGGACAGATCCTGAAGCTGTGGCTCCAATACTTTGGCCACCTCATGAGAAGAGAAGACTCCCTGGAAAAGACCCTGATGTTGGGAAAGATGGAGGGCACAAGGAGAAGGGGACGACAGAGGGCAAGGTGGTTGGACAGTGTTCTCGAAGCTACCAGCATGAGTTTGACCAAACTGCAGGAGGCAGTGGAAGACGGAAGTGCCTGGCGTGCTCTAGTCCATGGGGTCACGAAGAGTCGGACACGACTAAACAACAACACTATTTTCAGGCCACGTTTTTTCCCCTCTCTCAACCAGGAGTAATTAGTTAGATGAGGTGTTACTACAAAACTGGCCTTCTGGCATCAGTCTTGCTGATACCTACCAGGATGGTGAAGGACAGGGCAAGGTGGCAATAAGGTTGGGGCAGTGTGGGTATACCAACAAGAGCACTAGACTGGCTCTGTTGGGGTGCTTTCATGTCCTTGCCACTTCCCTGCCCCTACCGTCCAGGTAAGCTGCATACCCCTCAACTGTCCCGAGAAAACAGGGACATCCCATTTTTTGCTCAAGAGCATGGCAGCCATTTGAGGCACCATGATCTCACACCACAATCTTACCCTGAAACAAAGCACTTTTACAGGGTGTGATCTCATGTGGGTCATGTGACTCACCAGGAAGCACAGCCTGGAAGACACATGGCCCAGTTTTATCCTGGACTTGCTGGAGGGTATGAAGGTGTAGTGATCCTGATGCCTGAAAGCTAGCTCCATTATGCTGTCCTCCACCGGCTCCTGCTCTCAACAGCCAACCAGCATTCTGTGGGAACTGAGCATGCTCAGTTGGGCTGTTTGAGGGTTCCCCTCCATTTGTGTGTGTGTGTGTGTGTGTGTGTGTGTGTGTGTGTGTGTACATCCGCAAAATGTGGGCTTCCGTCAAGTCTATCAATGCCCCCCTCTTGTGCATGGATGGGTGGTGGAGTTCTAGCTACATAAAAGCAAAAGCAATAAAAGACATTAGATGGGTATCAAAGTTCTAGGTTTGAGAGTTTAAATAGTTACATTCAGCCATAACTCTCTCAGCAAGGCCATACCTTATAATAATAATAATTCAGCATTTAACTGAGACAGGATTGACATATTAGATTCCAGTCATTCACCTTGTTACAATTTTTGGCTGAGGTTCACCTAGGCTGTGGGCAAAACAGATGTCAATAATTCATTGCATCTAAAGATAAATACTGTCATCTAATCAAACGCATTTAAACATTACACAAACTCATTATGGTTCTCTGTGGCTTTCTCAGCTCCCCAGGGAGGTGTAAATGTAATATTTTGCCCAAAGGTAGGTGAATAAATGTAGCTGGGAAGCACTGAGTTTAGCTAGAGAGTAAGATTAAAGGAGTCAACACATGTGCACTGAAACCAGGGAAGAAAATATTTGCCTGTCAGATAAGGGAAAAATATTTTCTAAATACTTGCAGATCAGTAAGGGCCACCAGTTTTAAATTAACTATCCAAAAGCTTTGCATTCAAACTGCATGAAAATGTTGTGTGTGGTGGTTTTTTTTTCATGTTTCTCTTTGCTGGTAATTAGAAGAGTGGTCATTTTCATCCCTGGGCGTTATGTATTTATTTAAACCATGCAGCACCTCGGGGAGATACACAGTTAAAATATATTTTTAAAATGCAATCTCAAAACAGTTATAGGATTTTCTGGAAACAACATTAAACCAAGGAGAAGCAGAAAGATACACTGTTAATGAAAATAAGAACCAGAGTTTATTGAATGGATGAAGTTGCTGGATCTGAATAATAGAGTAAAGCGAAAGTTCCATTGATGAATGTTTGGGGCCACAGGGACTTTGACCCCACAATAAAATATTTGAGGGGTTTGGACACCTCCCCCAAAAGTTGATGGATATTGCCATTCAAATGGTGTGTGTGCACCATGTCATGTGATCGATTATGTTGGGGAGGGCTTACCTGGGCCTCCCACAATATTTAATTCAAGTTGGCCCGTGGGGTTGGAGAATTGATGGGATGAGGGGTTTGAGACAAACTAGATATGCAGCCGTGTGTCCCTTTTCATCTTCTTCACCACTTACAGGGACAAACAATCCTCACTGGAGATTATACTCCTGCAAGACTTAACAGTCAGGGAGGGGGCAATTTTGCAATTGTTTACACTATATAAATGTTGGTCGATGAGACTTCCAACACTTTGAAGCCAAAATCTGGGATGCCACCTTCTGAGACGCTATCTTTCCGTTTTTTATTGTGAGAGTGCGGTGGCCATTTTGGTTGCTATGATCTCATACGATTTTGTGCTACAGCCTCCCTCCCAAAAAAGTGGGGTGTTTTTGGGTGGGTTGCATTGTGAAATTGTGTGAGATCACAGCAACCAAAATGGTCTCACGATAAAAAATGGGATGGCACTGATGGAGTATGATACAGCATTATTATTATTAATTAAATATATACTGCCCTATACCCGTAGATCTCGGGATCGTACAGAACATAAAATTGCAATATAAAAAAACAGAAAATGCATATGGCAGGGCCAGTCAATGAGCTTCTGATGTTGTTGAACTCTGCCTCCCATCAACCCTGGCCATTGGCCATGTTAGCAGGAGTTGATGGGAATCCCAAGGCATGCAAGACTTCATAGGTCAAAACCATGCAAGATATGAATGTACTAAGTCACGGGTGTCAAACACAAGGCCCGCGGGCCGAATCCGGCCCGCCAGACCTCGTCATGTGGCCCGTGTAGCTGCCGCCGGCCACCAGCCTTCACCTTTTATTCTCGCTTTTTTTTTTTTTGACACAAGAAAGCCGCCTCTTCAGCGCATGCGCGGCAGCCTACAAGCCAGAGAACGTCTGCCCTCTAGCGGCGCCAGCCATTCTACACAGGAAACCTCCACTTGTTTTCATATTGAGCGCATGCCATCCTGTGATGTGACAGATCCAACGGCTGCCTGAACCCTTCTCTCCTGTACTGTAAGTACATATGATGTATGTGGGGGGGTCTGCTTATTAGGAGGGGTCTGCTTATTATTCTGCTTAAAAGTTTGCTTAAAAGTCTGAGCGGTAAACTTTGGATATACTGACCACTTCCGTGTCACTTTACAGTGGTATAGGGACCATAAACTACAATCAAATGCAGTGACAATAATTTATGATAATAAAGAGTGGACACATAGTCCTACAGATACAACCGGCCCTTTGAGGGTGACCAAACTGCTGATGCGGCCCCCAATGAATTTGAGTTTGACACCCCTGTACTAAGTAAATCAAGGTAGGCCACACAGCCCTCGACACACCTCTGTTTGTCCCATTACTGAGCTGAATATGCAGCTTAATTAGCTGAGGAAGACTCTGAAGTGAATTTTACCTCAGAATGGAATTCCTTCCCTTTGCCTTTCTTTAGACCAACACTGCAAGCTGAAGAGTCTCTTTGCAGAGGAAGATAATGATTTAAATGAAAACAAACTCCAAAAGGACCCGAGAGAGAGCACAAATGCTGAACTCAAAGCAGCTCACAAGCCACAGATCATATCTGACAGACCAGATTATAAATGGACAAATCCATTCCAATTTATATTCCTGTGAATATTCCCTTGAGGCTTTAGGTTGGCTTTAGTACTGTACAAGAAGCTTCTCCCTTATTTTTCTGTCAGTCTGCATAATCGTCCGATGTCATGACCCCAACAAAGCAAGGCATAGCCACTATCCTCAGTTATTTCCCTGCCCCCTTACAGGAAATTATTGACTATATTACTTTTGTTGCACCTGTTTGTCCTCAAGTAGTACAAAATGTTAAAATGGCATAGAACGATGTAGTCAGTTTTATATCAGCAGTAAGCTGGTGCCCACCAGAAACCCAGAATTTAAACCAGTTTAAGCCCAGAATTGTACCAAACTAAAGCAAATACAATTGCACTGTCTCCACATTGGCGCCTTATTCAGTCACTGACATAACTATGATGTTAATTTTAGTCTGTTTTTGTCTTTTAACGTTTGTATGTTTTAAAGTAGGGTTGCAATTTTTTCTTCAGTTCTATTGTTTTATCTCTTTGTAAACCACTTTGAGGTTATTCACCATCAAGCAATGTATAAATTTTATGAAATGAAATAAATATGCTAATTGTTGAGGAGCCGCCACAGGAAACAGAAAGCCGGTATGTCATGCACACATTTGTAGTTACCTTGGTTACTATAAGAGATGAAATCAGAACATACATACACCTGTCCCTTGAAATGGGATGTGAGGTGGTACTGCAAATTAATTAAGGAAGTCCTATTTTCAACAATGTCCAAAATTTGATATGCATGAGCTCTCTATATGCATCGACCTTACCCTGTTAAATTGGTTTAATCGTTATAAGGGGTCTCTACCAAAGAATTGCTAAGGTCTTCGTGAAACTTAAGTTCTTTGGAGGAAGCCATGACACTTAAACTGGCATGAAAACCAATGTAAACTTGTAGTGTAGATTTATCCTCTCGCAGTAGAATAGCCTGTTTGAGTTGGGTTTAAACATCTAGGTTCAATCATTAGAAGGGGAGGTCCTTTTAACACAATGGCATTTTATTGGGTTGTGCTTATGCTCTGGGTTCTTTCTTCCCATACCATTCATTCATATATTCTGTTGCCTCTCCCTGAACCTTTCAGATGGGAGCACCTGTAGTGGGTTGGAGTTACTCGTGCTTAAACTGTCCCCTTTTAGAGCTTGGCTGCCTGGGTTAAACCGTCCTGACTGCACAGCCCATCTCAGCGTGGCTGCCTCAGTCGCTCGCAGAGTCTGTCTGTGGGCGTTTCTTAAACCGTTGCCAGCATATGAGTTGTTTGACTCCCAATCGTCTCCGCCTCTCATTGTGCTGGAGTCTCCTGCGCAAGGAGGGCGTGGGTAGTGGAGGACCAGGGCTCTCCTCACTGACTTCCAAGGAAGAATCCCGGAGCCCTTCCACCTCTTCTCCCATTTCCTCTCCTGGATCCTTGGTGTTACGCTGATTTCCTTCCCCCTCCATCAAGCTGCGTCTCCCCCTAGTGCTTGTACCTTCCCCTGCAGAATCGGAGAGCCTCTCCTTCGCCTGTTGCTCTGATGTCAGTTTCCTGACAGCACCCTATGCACCTAAAGTAGCCATTAATCATAGCAGCAGAAGAGATACAACTCAGTGATCTGTACATGGAGTAGTTTCTGCCTGAAACATATTAATTTTCCTGTCCCTGTAGACCAGGAGTAGGCAAAAAAAAATTAGCCGTGGGCCGGTCCACTGTCCCTCAGACCTTGTGGTGGGCCAGAGAGCAGCACTGGGAGGGGAGAGCTGGAAGAAGAGGCGAGGGGGGCAAGTAGTCCTCCTCCCCACCCCGAACCCCCAGCCCCAGCCGCTGCACTTACCTTCCCTGGGGCTGCCACCACCGCTGCTGCTGCTTCTCGTGGGTAGGCAGAGCGAGCTCATCCGCTCTGCTCTCTGGCCCACATGAGCACTAGGGCAGCAGCGAAGGAGGAGGAAAGATGAGTGGCACGAAAGGGCTGGCTCCGGAGAGGGGCTGCTTAAAATGGCGCTCAGCCAGCTCAGCCCAGCCCCCTTCCTCCTCTAGGCAGGGCAGGAAGAAGTCAGGAGGAGGGAGGGAGGAGGCGCCGCCACAGTGTGTGTGAGGGAGGGGGGATGGAATGGCGCGCGGGGGGGGGATGGTGCAGTCCAAATGAACAGAATCCCCACACTGATCCACAGACAGTCCGCAGACCGGATCCTGAAGGCAATTGGGCTTGAACTGGCCCGTGAACCATAGTTTTCCAACCCCTGCATTAGACTAAGAATGTGGGAATGTGTCCATTTTAGTTTCTCTCAGTTTCTCATTTTTACATTCTCAAGTTCAGTTCTCCACTTTTCCACAGTGATTTGCCATATTATTTTATTTAAAGTGCTTGTGAAAATCCCTTTCTCTTAATGTCTCTTAATGTACTGTTTTTGTGTGTAATTTTGCTGGGTATACACATTTTCGCAAAACGATTTCCCCTAAAATAATGCATTGTTGTATGTTATTTTCACCAGTATATGCACCCATATGTACACTGTACCCAAGCATATATATATATTAGCACACATAACTTGGCTGGAGCACCGCATTGTAAAATTTGGAGGAGTGCGAATTTCAAAGAACGGCTGCATTTCGGTTCACATCCAGTTCCAGAAAGTGTTAATGAGGTAAGATCACCTTTAAATGAGAACTGAATGAAATTTTGCCCCCAGTCCTAGAGAGGGACATAGGCTCATGACAAAGCCTTCAGGGAACTGAGCCTTGTAGTGGAGGATGACAGAGAGGAAAGAAAGTCCTCCTGTCTCTGTTCCAAGAGGTTTGGAGTGTGTATGTTCCAGGATGAGATTGATACTTGCAACCTCTCTGCTATAATAACTTCTAGTTCTCATCTATGCCTCCAACTACTTACTGAATTGCTGATGGAGCAGGTTTCTCCCTTTTTCCCAGAACTTGGGAAAGTTTGCTTCCTCCAGTTTTTCCCAGGGTGCCTTGGGTTGTTGCTTTTTCAAGTGCTTAATTTAAGAGGGAGAAATCCCTGTAATTGCCTTTAAAAATCAACAAAACTATCTGCAGATTACACTTGGAGAGGCACACACTGAAGTGAAAAATGCTTCAAACCGTCTGGTGATTGTGTTTGGTTTTTGTTTGGTTTGTAAATGCCACGTTTTATCTGTTTGTCAGCTTCATAAATTTCCCTCACCATTATAAACCCATCATATCTCCTTTCCTTTGGCCAATCCACACCCACCCCATTTCTATACACACTATAAATGTTTTATGTGCAGAAATCTCATTGCCTTTTGACACCCCATAAAACAGGAAGACTTCTTCTCTCGCCAGCTGCAGTTTGAAAACTTAACGGGAGATGCTTGCATCAACTGCAGCTAGTTCTTCCAAAAAGAGAGCCGCATTTTGTTTGTGATCACTGGGGTAATGGGAGTAGGCAGGTAGCCTGGAGAGAGAGAGAGAGAGAGAGAGAGAGAGAGAGAGAGAGAGAGAGAGGAGGAGGAGGAGGAGGAGGAGGAGGAGGAGGAGGAGGAGGAGGAGGAGGAGGAGGAGGAGAAGAAGAAGAAGAAGAAGAAGAAGAAGAAGAAGAAGAAGAAGAAGAAGAAGAAGTTGTTCAAGATGTCCTTCAACAAGATGTTTTCCTCCGTTTCTCATTTTCCCAGTCTTATATTCACTTTTGTACACCTGTGATTTTTTTAAAAAAGTCCCCTCAAAAACCCACCAGCATTTTAGCATGGCATTTCCTGCAATATTCACATCTTTGCAAACACAATGCATTTTTGTATGCCATTTTCACTAAAATGTTCATTTTAATGCACACTATTCTACAGAAAAGTGGGAGAATGGAATCACAGAATTCAGAGAAGAGGTGATTTTGAAAGATAGCTGCTTTTCAGTTTGTTTACTGCTTTGGGAAGTGCTAATTAGGGTTACCCAGTTTCCCCCCATCCCTGGCAGCGATGCACATATGGTTGACATAATTTCTCTCATTCTCCCTCCCTCCCTCCCTCCCTGTCACTATACATGTAGGAACTGCAGAATCTGAATTTATTTTGAATCACAGTATCATGCTGGCTTTTACACCTTTTCTATTATCTAAGAGATCAAGGAAATGTTGTAGCATACAAAATCCTTTCTTTCAAAGCCTTCCCCTCCAGATAAGTCATTTATGTCATGAATAGCAAACAGTACATAAAAGCTGATCAGCTGCAGAAATTTACACATCTGAAGTAAGTCTTGATCTTTAGACTTGCCACTCTTCTGAATACTGGAGGATGTTTTGGGTTTTTTGGAATCCATGGCCTCCAACATTTGTCAGATGAAATCAGGTGTACTTAAAAGAGAGAGATAATAGTTTTCACAGAGGCATGGATGGCCGTAACAGAGAAGAAGCTTCTTATCCTCAGCAGCTGCTTCTGACATTATGGATTTGATACGTAGAAAGGATTTCTTTGTGTGCATGCTGAGCATGAAAAGTGGCATGCGACAAATCATGCACTCACAAACTGAGCTGCGTTTACAACTGCTGGCAAGCTAAAGCCAATTTTGTTTTCAATTTTTGTTTGGCTGCATAGGCCAGTGGTCTGATCCAGTCCAAGTCACACTCAACTCTGACTTCACTATTATATTGCTTGCACCTTCTTTGCTTTTCTGAGGTTTTGTTTGTCCTCCATTGTACATGAGTATTTATGCACGTTCAATGTATGTACTGTACAATGGAAGCGCCCACTGGCTCAAAAGCCCTTCTGTGAATGAAAGGGCACAACTAGATTCGACCCAGTAGATTGTTTTTCATTCAAAAGTACAGTGGTATCTCGGGTTAAGAACTTAATTCGTTCTGGAGGTCTGTTCTTAACCTGAAACTGTTCTTAACCTGAGGTACCACTTTAGCTAATGGAGCCTCCCACTGCTGCCGCACCGCCGGAGCACGATTTCTGTTCTCATCCTGAAGCAAAGTTCTTAACCTGAAGCACTATTTCTGGGTTAGCGGAGTCTGTAACCTGAAGTGTCTGTAACCTGAAGCATATGTAACCCGAGGTACCACTGTAAGGGTTCTGGTTTGTGAATGTTTTTCGGAAGCCGAACTTCCGACGTGGCTCCCGTGGCTTCCGATTGAGTACAGGAAGATCCTGCAGCCAATCAGAAGCCGTGCCTTGGTTTTCGAACGGTTCCAGGAGTCGAATGGATTAAGTTCGACATCCAAGGTACCACTGTAACTGATTTGCTCCAGAATGATTGGCTGACCCTTTCCAATCCAAAAATGTAGACTCAGTGAATTGTAGTCAACTACCCACTGAAATGAATGGACACAAGTAAGTTAGCCCCCCCCCCATATTTTATTCAAGTTGGCCCCCCTGGTTGTATACATAGGGCTACTACCCCTTTATCCTTCACAAAAACCCTATGAGGTACCTTGGGCCTAAATAAAGTTACCCAGTGAGCTTATTGCCGCAAGCGGGGATCAGAACCAATGTTTCCTCAGCCAGTGTGTGAAGTGCTAGACACCATACCATGGCACACGCAAAGATACAATGCTGCAAATAGGGTGTTTATTCTGTGATTCAGCTCTCTTTAAATGGTGCTGCCTCCACAAAGTGTGCCAAAGGCTAAATAAAGACTAAAGTTCAAGTAAGTGGATGAGCTGGCAGTTCATTCTCCGAGATGATGTACCTGCTTCAGTGGAGACCTCACCTTTCCCATTCCCCATTCGGTGCGGAAGACAGGGAATATAACAGGCTGAAAGGCACCGTTTGGTTTAGTCACCCATTTTTCAAGTGATAGTTGCTATGCCTACATGAGACGTGAAGCAGCCACCTCATTTTATTCCCAGCGGGCTGTGCTCTTAAAAGCGTTGACCACCAATAGATAGAGCTTTGAAGAAGTGAAGGCTTGAAAGCCCCTCTCAGCAGAGTATATTTAAAATTCCTTTTGTCCTGCGATAGCACATTTTACTGAAGAAAATAAGCTCCGGTAAATAAATATCCTTGATATGGCAGCTTTAGATAGGATAGGATTAGAATCGAGGTGATAGGGGGTGCTTTTGCTGAACAGTTTCAATAGCATCCAAAACTCCCCCTCTCTTTTTGTGGGGAGGGGGTATTTTTTTCAAGAACTGCAATGTGGGGCGGGGGGGGGGCGGGGAGCAAAAGAGTCCAAGAGTGGGAGGAAAGGGGAATCTCATTGGCCTTGATCACTTATGCCAGCGATGTAGGAAGGACTGTCAGTTGGCTTCATTTATGCTCAGTGACACAATCATGTAGCCAAACATGATTGGCTAAAATCATTCTGGTGAAGAGGGTAATTGGGGGGGGGGGGCGGCACTGAAACAGTAGCGGAGAGGAGAAACAAATAACAATTTAATATAAAGTGGGTTTTTTAAAAATAAATAAATATATAGAACAACAAAATTTATGCTACCAGAACTTTATAGGTAAATGGTCCCTCCTAATTCTATTAAAAGTGGTAGGTTTTTGCACCACATTTGTTTAATATTTAGCTTAGCTTAATATCTAACAATGCATTTTTAAAGAATAATTTATATTACTGGATATTTATAGGAAAATGTCCCCTCCTCGTTCTATTTTTTAAAACCCTTTCGGCTGGTTAAATATTGCCTCCCCTGCAGTTTGATAGCTGGGCTCTTAATAAGACTTTAGTAGATCTACTCCTGTAAGAATCTGAGAGCTGTAGACCAGAAGGAAGCTCTCTAAAGATCTGCCCCAACTATTTGTTAAAAAAACAGAAGCTTTTCTGTTGGGCATAATAGGACAGGAACTACCAAAAGAGTGGAATAAATTGTTTATGTATTCTGCAACGGCGGCTCGGATTCTACTAGCCCCAAAATGGAAGGATGACAAGATACCAACGAAAGAAGAATGGCAAGTCAAGCTTATGGAATATGCAGAAATGGTGAAGCTGATGGAAAGAATCAGAGAGATAATGAAGATTTTTTAAAAGACTGGGAACCTTTTATGTTGTATTTACAGAAATACTGTAAAGATAGGAACTCACTAGTGGGGAGGAGTTGTGATGGACCTCATGGCCACCTACTCGCCTCCAGGGGTAGGGGACTTAGTCCCCCGTTGCCCGGGGATCCTGGCCATGTCAGAGCCCGGCCAGCCAATCCACTGGCCGGGAGGCGTGGCCAGGTCAGTTTAAACAGAGGCGCGAGCCGGAGGGCTTCCTCTTTGACTCGCTTCCTCAATCACCCTCCCTCCCTCCCTATTTTGCAGGTCTAGGCCTTGCTATGGACCGCGGTTGGTCGCCATTGAGAGTCCTGGTAGGAATTTTTCCACTTGGCAAATTGGCACCGGCAATGTGGTTTTCGCCTACCTCATAGCAATCATCACAACTTTGTTAGGGTTGTGGTTAGGCATTGTTTGACCTTGTGATGGGAGAGGAGAGGTGTGGCCATCACCTGCCCCTCCAAGCTTAAGGGTATTCCGTTAAAGGAATCCGGGGGTGTTGATCTTGTCCGAAGCCTGGGTCAGGGGCTAGGGCCATGACATGACCCCGACGGGAACACCAGGGGGAACTGGAGTTGGTATGCATAGACAGGGCTCCCCCGTCCAGTGGTTTGCCCTTACTGGACTTCCTGCGCATCAAGCAGGAATCAGATATAGTTGGATCCATTCAATGCCTAAGCCAATGCCACTCACATTCTGTAATCAATAAAGTTGTGGCCAAAATTTGCCCAATAACATTAACCTAATATCCGTGTCCTTGTGTGTGTTATTTCTCAACAAGGGGGTGGCTGCGGGGACTTGACACGCAAGTCACGGGGCAAGGGGTGGTGGTTCTTTTATATGACAAATGTTATATTGTGCTGTTTGATTGAATATAAATCTGTAAAAATCCAAGAAAGATCTGCCCCAACTAGACAGGAATTCTTGGTGCAATTGGCTCTTTGCATGCACATCCAAGCAGATATGTGTCTGGATTGAGGCTAGAGAGTTCTTTTCTTGTTAAATAAAGTATGCTGTTAATGCACAGTTTCTCCCTTCCTTCCCCTCTTTCAGCAATAGCTAGGGAGGGGATTCACTTCTGTCTAATAATCTTAAGATAGATCAAATGATGAGTATTGCTAATGAAATGCATTGCGCTATCAAAGCACTTTTTTTGCCACTCACCTTCTTTCAAGATTGACGAGGTTGTCCTCAGAGTGAAGAGATTCCAGGTGACTGGATCAGACAGCTCTTTCATCTGACTGAAACCTCATCCTTTATACAGTGAAAACTCAAAATACTTTGATTTTTGCTCCTGGAAACCCTTAAGCAGTTTAAAAGTGTGCTTTTAAATGAACATTTAAAAATAGTTCCCAATAGGTTCTGCTGATTATATCGAACTATTATTGAAATGACAATATCTCTTTAGATATTAGCTTTGTTTGGTTTTTATGGTATTCAATGTTGAAAACCTTTAATAAAATTGATTTTTTTAAAAATGGAATTCTCTTTTTGTTTTGATTACTTGATGATCGTTTGTAAATTTGAAAATTAGAAAATTTAATCATTTTTTTTAAAAAATGATTTTTTTTAAAGAAAAGAGAATAATATTGAACTACTGTGCAGGGTTGTAAGAATAAATCTGTTCATAACACTCATCTATGGTGGTGGTAGGAATGAGATAACATAGTATGATTCTCTCCCCTCCAACACACAGGTGGTATTTCTTCTTCTTCTTCTTTGGCGAACATTTGTAGCTGAGTAAGATTGTCTTCCATAAACACGGTTTTAACAATGAGTCTGTACGTGACTGTGGAGGCCAATTCTGGATCCACACGTCCTTCCACAGTGGGGACATTGGTTTCCGGGCGGGAGTTGATCACAGTGTGGATTTGAGAGAGTCTTTAAACCTCTTTTGTTGACCACCAGCATTACGCTTTCCATTTTTAAGTTCGGAATAGAGTAGTTGCTTTGGAAGATGATCATCAGGCATCATCACAACATGACCAGTCCAACAAGGGGTATTTATGAATGACTTTACAACCATATGGAAGCCCAGTTTGCATGATCCATTTCCTGAGGGTGGAGAGGAAGGTCACTCTTGGGGCAGGGTGGCCTTCTTCCCTCTGATTTTACTCCCACATTGGATTTCCCCCGCCCTTATACAACCCAGAGGAACAGTTCCACTACTCCAGACCCTCCAGGTGTCCCTATTTTCCAGGGACAGTCCTGAATTTACAGAAGCCGTCCAGGTTTCTCATTTGATCCTGGAATGTCACGCTTTTCCTTAGGGCATCCTTATTTCCATCAGAGAAATGTTGGAGGGCATGGAGTGACATGACCCCCCCCCCCCAAAGCTAAGCATCTGAAGGCAGCCCTGTACTGTATAGAGAAGATTTTTTATGTTTAATGCTTTATTACGTTTTTTATATGTGTTGGAAGCCACCCAGAATGGGTGGTATAAAAATAAAATTGTTGTTGTTGTTGTTGTTGTTGTTGGAAAGGCACTAGGGAAGTTTGCCTGGTGCCTTCATTATACACCTTTAGGCGCCAGGCAAAAAACATTCAGTTTTATCCAGGCCTTTGTACATATTTTTAGATGAATGAAAAACATTTTAAGCTGTATTTTATGGATTTTTAATTTTGGGGGCATAAAATGACCATAAAACCATAAGTGCTGGGATAATGTGATCCTATACCCTTTAAAATATGGCTCTTTTTTGAGGGGGGGTGTTATTGGATTAATGTTTATATTTTAATTATATATATATTGTGACTTTTTTGTGAACCGTCCTGAGACCTCCAGGTATAGGGGGGTATATAAATTCAATAAATAATTGTTGTTGTTGTTGAATAGGACATCCTTATTTTCATCAGAAAAATGTTAGAGGCTATGCTAGTCTTCACAGGAGCAGATACAAAAAGAATACCTCTTACTCTACGAGTGGGGTCATTTTTCAAAACATTTGGATCAGCTTAGACAAATTACCCAATTTCCCCCTAGAGTTTTCCTGAGGTTATTTCTTTTTTCTGAGTTGATCCAAAGAAGATTCAGGAAGCTCACTTGTCTCTAGTTCACACTGGAAGTTATCTGAATGGCGCACAAATTGCCCTTTCACCATTGCACCACTGCCTGATTTCACCATGCATCCATGCACACAAGCATGCTGCTGAATGCACGAAATGGACCTGAGTTGATACATTGAAAGTGCTTTGGACATGCTATGTGCTAGGAATTATGGTTTTTGCTAGGGAGAGGGAATGAGGATGCAATAGAGTAAAGCAGAAGTGAGGCAGCAATGGGGGGAAATTGAATATGGCATATGTGGATAGTGTCATTATATCATTTAGTCACTAGATGGCACTGGATGTAGTTGTATCTACAGAGTAAGATTTGCCCTTGATGTCAGATAAGTCGGTCCTCTTTCTGTATGTCCCTGTGGCTGATGAATGCCAGCAATACTCCACCTGCACCAAAACATTTTACCCACCTATATTAACTTTACATTTCACTTTCCTCATCATGTAGAAGGAGACATGGTATGCCAAAATACAAGACTGGGGTGCTTCAAAGCCACCCGGGGTGGTCAGATGCAAATAGTTGTGCAGAAGTGTGGATTTCTAGATTAAAGTTGCAGGAGCCCTACTCGCTTTTGTCCCTGATAACTGTAAATTTCTCTTTTGTGCCTTTGGAGTATGGGTTGAAATTCCGCTAAGGTGAATGAAATTGTACTAATGTGAAGCACAAAGAAAAGACCCCTTGGATCTGTGGAGGATAACGGCAGAGAAATTACTCATTTTCATCTCTTGCATGTTTAGATAAGTGACCCTCCAAGCCTTAACTGATGTAATGAGATCTGTTAAAGGAGCTAGACTAATTCAGCCAATGGTCTTGTCTACTTACAGTGCAGTAGAGTCTACTCTGCACAGTTTATCTGCTTACAATTAGTTGCTTATTAGCATTTGAGTGTTGTTTTTTTACTATTAGCAAATTAGCCCATTGAAGCAAAAATTTAAGCAAGCACGTCTATGATGAGGACAAACGTGGTTCTCTCCCACCAAAAATAAATAAATTGCAAATTTGTGCAGAAACAGGAGAGAATGAAATTGTGAATGAACACCTCTGCAAGACGTACTGACCAATCCATCTATCCCTAGCAGATACTAGTAAAGATTATCAGAATGTGAATTGTTCAGAGGGCAGATGGATCTTTTGGGTAAACCAATGAGACCTGGGGAATATTACAGCAAGCCGTTGTGTTACAAAGGCCAAAAGAATATGGAGATGTGATATAAGTTATGACAAGCACTGCACCAAAACAAGAATAAGTATTCTTTTAATAACCACAGTCACTGAAAGTGAGTCAGTATATTTACAGCTTCCTATTAATGAAACAGAAACTCGAAGGTGCTGTTGTTGTGCCTTCCCTTGAAATCAGTTTAGCCTAAACCCAGAGCGATTTATGCAGTTCATGCTGACTTTGATGATTCAAAAAAAATCACAGTTTGTAGGCAGTATGAAGTCCAGAAGGAATATGAGGCTGTTGCAGATGAGCTACATTATGTCTTACATTATCCCAGCACTTATGGCTTTATGGTCATTTTATGCAAAAAATAATAATCCACAAAATACAGCGCAAAATGTTTTCCATATATCCAAAAATGCATATATTTCAATTTACTTTAGAGCACTGATTGATGCAGAATGGGATGGAACAGATCAGTTGCTGGGAAATGTGTGACCCAGAACAGGACTGAAAAATAAATAACCTCTTCAACCCTATCCTGTGTGCCCACACAGATAACATATAAGAGAGGCAATATATATTGTGGTTCCAGGTGGTCATCTCTTTGCTGTTTTTCTGTAGCAGGCCTTTTCTTTATTGATCTTGCCACCCTCCACAGAGAACACTTTGGTAATGCATAGGGCTTTTGTTAAGACACACTTAGGTCCTTATTAGTGTCAAAGCTAAGTACTTTTAAGTCCTGCTGATTTCAGCTAGAACCAATTAAGCATGTGCTTGACTCTTCCACTTAACTCAGTGAGACTTAGCTTTGGAGCAGGAGAAAACTAGCTTGCTCCATCTTCCATGGGACATATGTGAAATATGTGAAGATGGCTAGCAGATCTCCTCTCAGTCTCCTCTTTACCAAGCTAAACGTCCCCTAGTCCCTCACCTGAAGTATACCTGAAGGAGCGTCTCCATCTCCATCCTTCTGCCCGGACACTGAGGTCCAGCGCCGAGGGCCTTCTGGCAGTTCCCTCGCTACGAGAAACCAAGTTACAGGGAACCAGGCAGAGGGCCTTCTCAGTAGTGGCACCTGCCCTGTGGAACGCCCTCCCATCAGATGTCAAAGAGAAAAATAACTACCAAACTTTTAGAAGACATCTGAAGGCAGCCCTGTTTAGGGAAGCTTTTAATGTTTAATAGGTTATTGTATTTTAGTGTTTTCTTGGAAGCTGCCCAGAGTGGCTGGGGAAACCCAGCCAGATGCGCGGGGTATAGATAAATTATTATTATTATTATTATTATTATTATTATTATTATTATTATTATTATTACCTTTCCTCATTCCTAATTACAGAAGCTGGGATTTCTTCCAAAGGCCAGGTGTCCTTGAGCACCAAACATCTTGGCTGTGTCATTCAACAGGCACTGCAAGCCACTAGCAATAAGCTCACTCTCTGCAAATGTATGTAAAGTTCTATTGCAGGGGGAAAATATATGTATCCACCTTGAATTTAATGGAACACATTTGCAATGCAACAGGTTCCTGCACTGACGCTCATGAATCTTTTGTGAGCTTAGAGTTACCCTGTGCATGATTAGGTAAAACTGCAAATGTATAGCTGTAGGGGGAATGGAAACCTCTTTGCAGAGCACTGGAATTCATTATTATCATAGCTCATCTATGGCCTTGCAATGGTATTTTCTCCTTAAGCTGTCCAAGACTACAGAAAGCCCACCCACTGCATGATTCTGGGTCTGCACTGTCTCTTAACTCCAATCTAGGAATGGGGAAGAAATCACATTCAGTTTGCATTTAAAAATGCTTCCCTGAACAATATTCAAACCAAAGCAGCCGGTCTTTGAAATTCGCATGTCTCTGAATTTTGCAATGCAGCTTTCCAGCCAAGCAATTTGTACAAAAACACATGAATTGGTTACAGTGTGCATAGAAACTCATATACTAGTGACAACAACATACACATGCATTATATCAGGGAAAACTGCTCTGTAAAACTGAGTATGGAAGCAAAATTACATGCAAAAACCTGTCTATTAGTGGAAATTTGCACCAGAGTGTTCATGAGGACTTAAAAAGGAAACTGATGGGGAGATGTGGGAAATGGAAGAATGGAAAAGTAGAAAACTAAGAGAAACCAAAATTGACAGGAGTCTGGTGCCATTTTTTCCAAAAGAGCTTGAACACATCTTAATGGCAGCTGCACTGTTCTTCATCTCCTTAGTTACAAAACAGGATTCATCACTCATTGAGCACATAATACAATTAGGTCATAGAAAAGTGCATCAGATTGCTTTCTGTTTTAAATAAAGGACAATTCCATTATTCCATTTTAAAGAAGAGATAGAAAGATTACTTCACTTGTTTATCTTCCAGTGTGATGCGTGCTATTATCTGTCAGAAATGTCCTTCCCTCATCTAGACAGGACAGCACAGGTCTCTATGCAAAAGGATAAAAGGCCATGATTCTGACATCAGAATTGGCATGATTGATAAAAAGAAACAGCAGGGAGACAGTTCAGTCTCCCAGGACTCTCTGCCTTAAGGTAATAATTGAGCTGCCCTTGCATCTGGTCTGGGAGATGCCAAATGCAGCAGTCAGACTGCTCACAGGGACAGACTACTGGCAACAAGTTACTCTGCTGCTGAATTTGTTATCAGTTTCCTACTGGGCCAGGGTCAAGGATCATAGAATTGTAGAGCTGGAAGAGACTGTTAGGGTCATCTAGTCCAACCCCCTGCAATGCAGGAATCTCAGCTAAAGCTTCCATGACAGATGGCCATCCAACCTCTGCTTAAAACCCTCCAAGGAAGGAGAGTCCACCACCTCCTGAGGGAGACCGTTCCACTGTTGAACGGCTCTTACTGTCAAAAAGTTCTTCCTCATGTTTAGTTGGAGTCTCCTTTCTTGTATCTTGAAGTCACTGGTTCAAGTCCTACCCTCCAGAATCTTGTGCTAATTCACAAAGCACTAAACAACTTGGACTCAAAGGACCTTAAGGACCCCCTTGATCACTGAGGTCTTCTGATGGGACACTTTTGGTGGTCTTATCTGCCCCTGATGCTCAGCTGGTCCTTCCTAGAGACCGAGCCTGTAGTGTGGCAGGCCCCAGACTGTGGAACTCCTTGCCAGTAGAGTCACCCCTGCTCCCTTTTGGGCATCTTCTGAAAACTGTGTTATCCAGATAGGACTTTTGAACCTGAGATCCTTGGCCAACCAGCTCTTACTGACATGTTTGCTGATTTCATTGTTTTTACAGCAATGCTGTGTTTTCTGTCCTTGTACCACCTTCTGATATTTCATATGAAAGTTAGTATAAATATTGGAACAGATAAATAAATACTCTTGAAGAAAGGAACTCCAAGGGGGAGTTCAGCAACATAAACTTGCTGAATTACAAGGTATCAAGAAGTTCATCTCCATCACCTGTGTTAATTAGCTGACCTGTCCCCCGGGTGTTTGTGTTCTCACCTACACACTGTTGGTGAATCATCACTGTTAACAGCTGTGCAGCGGGGGTGCTCAGTCTCTGCAGGGAAGCCGCTTGCAAGAGAGCACCCTGCATCCTGTTGGATTGATGTCTCTGCTGATGGAGCCATTGATCCTGCCTGGTGCTACTTCAAGGGACAAGCCTCAGGCAGGAAGGAGTGTCAAGTGGTGGGCTCCTACTTTCTCCAGGGAAGACGCAGCAAGCGGTCAGGGTAGGTGTTTGCCGTTTTTGTGTTGCTTTCCCACCCAATTATGCCTCTCCTCCCTGTTTGATGCCCTACCCCCTGATAGCCATAGATCACTCTTGGCCAGATGTCAGGGGCTGGATTGAAGAGGAGGCTTGAGAACTGGCCCCTCCTTCTCCTCTGCTTCCATTGGAGGAGGAGGGGGAGTGGGGAGAATCACCCCCCTCCAGTAGTTTCTAGAGAAGAGGGAGACAGGAATGTATTACAGCAGAAGGCAGAGCTGCCCAAGCTACGAGATCTAAGGAGAAGGAGGGGGAGTTGGAGAACTGCCAGCAGAGACTTCCTTGGAGAGCATGAGCATAGAAGCTCCACCCTCACCCCGTACTCGTCGCTCACTCAGAATTCAAGAGCAAAGGTCTCAACGACATTTGACTCCTGAAGTCTCCTCTAGAGCCACAGGCTGCTGCTGGGGAAGGGAGGGGCTCAGAGTGAGCAACGTCACCATAGAGTTAAGCCTGGGTTGTTTGCCTTGCTCCACAATTACGGAATAAAAACCACAAATCCAGTGGTACCTCAGGTTACAGACACTTCAGGTTACAGACGCTTCAGGTTACAGACTCCGCTAACCCAGAAATAGTACCTCAGGTTAAGAACTTTGCTTCAGGATGAGAACAGAAATTGTGCGGCGGCTGCACAGTGGCAGCAGGAAGCCCCATTAGCTAAAGTGGTACCTCAGGTTAAGAACAGTTTCAGGTTAAGAACGGACCTCTGGAATGAATTAAGATCTTAACCTGAGGTACCACTGTACAAACTTTCTTGTTTCTTCTTTGATCCTTGATGCTCTGGGGGAGGAGAGAATACCTTGAGCCTGACACCATCCCACCAAACTTATAGCAATCTGTTGCTGTCTATGCCTGCCTCAACCAACACCTGGGCCCCCCTGAATAAGCCTAATTTGGCTCAGGTCTTAGCCAAATCTGATGCAAAGCCCTGGCAGACATGGGGTGGATTTTGCACGTAGACGAAGAAAGCAGAGCACCTACAACAATCCTGGTCCACTCCCGCTCCCAAATGTATTGTAATGCATCAAGAGAACTATAGGTCAGAAATTGACAAGATGGTGGGAAAGATAGTCCCAAACATCTGGAAAGAACCACATTGGCTACCCCTCCTATAGCAAAACAAGGAAGAACTTTGATTTCACCCATTGAACTGTGCATTATGAGACACTTTATGCATTTGAAATAAGAACACGTTTATAATTTGTTGGAAGCTGCCCAGCCTGTCTGGGGCAACGGGCAGCATATAAATTGTTTATTGTTGTTGTTGTTATTGTAGTTGTTACCCAGCCAGTATTAAATACTTTTGCATACCCATTAGCTGAATAGCACATGCTTAACTAGGCTATCAAAATCAGCAGGACCAAAACAAAGTGCTTATTTTTGGTCAAATTTGTTCTTAATGGCTGGAAGTGTGTTGAGCAGCTTTCCTTGCTAGGCGTCTACAGTGGGAATCCTCAACTCTGTCACTTCCAGACCTTGCAGTGTCGCCACATAGGATTGTTTTGCTGGGCATCTACGGTAGTTCCCAGTTCTAACTGCCTGCTGCATTTTTCTGGGTGGCAGTCCACATCTGCCCACAAGGGGGCTCTCCCTGCAGAAAGCAGGGAGGATTTTGTCCTCGCCATCTGCTTACATCTGTGTGAAAGAATCAGAAAAGGGGAATCGTGTGGTAAAAATAAGCAGCCATTAATGGCACATTAAGCTCTCTGTTGAATACGGATTTATTATTTGATTTGGCTCGGTGAGGGCGCTTCCCGGAGACTTTCTAGTTTCTAAATATATTCTTGTTATAGCTGTGGAAAATTAGGCTTTCAATTATGTCCAATCTTAACAAAATATTACAAAGACTGCTGAGAAATCAGAGGCTGAGCTGCGAGGGAACAGAGATGAAGACTGCTAATTAACAAAGAGGAGCCAATAAATGATCTCAGAGGGTTGCCAGTAAAGTCCTGAGTCCAAATCCTGCAACTGGCTTGTACAGCCACTGTAGGGATGGCAGATCTTTCAGTTTTCTCAATTTCTCAATTTCTCCTTTTTCCAATCTTAAATTCAGTTCACCGCATTTTGGAGACATTTTTTTTGGGGGGGGGGTTGTGCGCGCGCGCACACACACACACACATTCATAAAAATACACCAGGATTTTAGCATGCATTTATCCTACTAAGCACATTTTTATACAGAGCTTTGGCTAATTTGCCAGCAATTTCCCCCCTAATATATGGCATTTTGGGGTGTTAGTTTCAACAATGTGTTTATTTTTCCACACACTTTCCCCAAATACTCAGGTTAAGAACTTAATTTGTTCTGGAGGTCCGTTCTTAATCTGAAACTGTTCTTAACCTGAGGTGCCGCTTTAGCTAATGGGGCCTCCCGCTGCCGCCACACCACCACCATGTGATTTCTGTTCTCATCCTGAAGCAAAGTTCTTAACCCGAGGTACTATTTCTGGGTTAGCGGAGTCTGTAACTTGAAGCATCTGTAACCTGAAGCGTCTGTAAACTGAGGTACCACTGTATATGTACTTTTGTAAATGTTGCTTGGTTGGCAAACCGCATAGCACAATTCAGGTAAGTGCAAATTTTGAAAGCTAGCTGGGTTTCAGTTCACTCCCCCCCCCCCCCGAAAGTGCTAGATTCATCTTCAAATGAAGCCTGGTTTGAATTTCTCTCCCACTTCTAGGTCACTGTACCACTCAGTGTTCTATAAAGTCTTCCATTTCCTCACAGCTGGAATAAGGCAGTTAGTTGGCTGATTGTACAGTGGTACCTCGGGTTACATATGCTTCAGGTTACATGTGCTTCAGGTTACAGACTAACCCAGAAATAGTACCTCGGATTAAGAACTTTGCTTCAGGATGAGAACAGAAATCGTGCTCTGGCGGCACAGCGGCAGCAGGAGGCCCCATTAGCTACAGTGGTGCCTCAGGTTAAGAACAGTTTCAGGTTAAGAACAGACCTCCAGAACGAATTAAGTTCTTAACCCGAGGTACTACTGTATTTGCTATAAACTGCGTCCAACTTTCAGAGGTCTCCCAACATGGTTTACAACAATTTCAAAATGCGTTTTAAAAATCAGAGTATGCAAATATAAAATGCTGAAAGCCCCCATCCAAAGAAAAAAGTCATCTAAACCAGCACAAAATACCCACATTGTTCCTCACAGGATGAACACCAAAAGCCACCCAAAGCCTGGCCAACGTTGCTGTCCAAATGCTGAAAAGAATAAAAACAACCTTTGCCTAGCATAAGACAAATGACTAAGTTGTCACCCTGCGGAGACCATTCCACAAACAGAGGGCAAATATATTTTTTTTGAATGACCCATTCTCCCATTGTCACCCTCCAGACATATCTTAGAGGGAGCACACTTATCAGTATAGAAATACTTTAATACATACATAAAAACAAACAAATCTCTTCCCAAACTCCCTGTTGGCGCAACGCATTGCTTGTCCCTTCAGTAGTAGTTTTGCTTCTACTCGGCTAAATATTGCCTATAGTCATGCTACTTCCATTGCTGTAATTTCAAAATAGTGCAGAAAGCTGAATAACTTCAGGCAAAGGGTATCTCAACCATCACAGCCAGCACTTCCTTCTTCTAACCACCAGGTAGCAACCTTTTGCAAACTATCGCAATGAAAGACCAGAAAGAGATGGAAGGCAGTGTGTTAAAGGGGATGGGGGGGCTGTTAGCTAGCTAGCCATTGCTGTTTAATGGCGAGCTTGATATTGCTAAGCAAATGCCCCAGTTTTAAGAAGAAACCCTAGCTAGCAGCAATAATAATAATAATATATTTTTCCCTTTTTGCTGCCATCCTCCCCCTCCCATCATGCAAAGACATGCATGCCCAGGGAGGGGGGAGAGCAAGAGGAAAATAAATATAGAACAGAAGAAGAAAAAACATTTGAGTTGAGCATGAAAACAAAATCCCGCAGGCTGCGTTATAAACAGAAGCCCTCAATTCTCGGGTTTAGAATAAGACCAGGAAAAGCTCGGCAGGCAGATTCATCGCAGATTTCTCCCCACCACCACCCCCAGTTCGCCCCCACCCCCAGTCTCCATGGCAACATGTCCTGTTGCACAGAGAAACAGGAGAGGAGCTGAGTTAAAGGCACTGTAGCAAAAGCAGAGCGAAAACGCATTGCAAGGGGCTTATCGTTAGACGAGTATTTGTTTTAAATCCGGGCTCACAATCAGCTGGCAATGGCACTGTATTTCATCTAGGAAAGCACAACGACCGCAGGTTCTTGCTTCTGTTTGGCATGTTTTCATCTACTTATCCTCTCACATGCAGCCAACTTAAAATGGGTGCAGGGGTCAAGCAGGGATTAAGCCTTTAAGTGCAGAATGAGGGCGTGTGTGTCTGAATGCACCCAGAGTGCTGGTGGGCAGTGGCGTAGCATGGGGGTGCAGGGGGGGCCAGCCGCACCGGGCGCAACATCTGGGGGTTAGGGTTAGGGGGCGCAAATCCACGGGTTAGGGGGCGCAAATTACTTGCCTTGCCCCGGGTGCTGACAACCCACGCTACACCACTGCTGGTGGGTCAGGTCACAGGTGCATCTACTCCAGCATTCTGTTCCAACAGTGGCCAACGAGATGCCCACAATGCCAACCAGATGCCCAGATGCCAACCAGGACCTGAGCACACCGGCACTGTCCCATGGACTGGGGTAGCCAACACAATCTCTCCCAGAGGTTGCGGAAGGCAACTCCATTCAGCACCTGCTAGCATGGACAGCGGTCAGAAATGGTCACAAACAGCTAGAGCTTAGACCTTAGCTATGCACCCCTGCTATATACATTTCACTTAGCACTACGCTCCCCTGAAGCCTGCTGGACTTAATCGGAGTAGAAATGCATCAGGTTCTGTGTAAATAGCTAACCATTTTCTGACTTGGATGACACCACAAATGAGCCACCTGAGGCTGTCACCTCATGCCACCCAACAGTAGGATCAGCTCCCTATGCTCCTTGAAAATGGATGTAAACAGAGAACCGGTTGCTAGGTAAGCCTATCTATGTAGGTTCACTGTGGTCTTCCAGTGCTCAGAAGAATGACATCATCATATTGAGATTGAGGTTGAATCCTGACAAGACAGAAGTCAGGACAAGAGGCAGGCAGGTGTGGAGGAATCCCTGGTCCTGAATGGAGTAACTGTGCTCCTGAAGGACCAGGTGTGCAGCCTGGGAGTCATTCTGGACTCACAGCTGTCAATGGAGGCACAGGTCAATTCTGTGTCCAGGGCAGCTGTTTATCAGCTCCATCTGGTACACAGGCTGAGACCCTACCTGCCCACAGACTGTCTCGCCAGAGTGGTGCATGCTCTAGTTATCTCTCGCTTGGACTACTGCAATGCGTTCTACGTGGGCCTACCTTTGAAGGTGACCCGGAAACTACAACTAATCCAGAATGCGGCAGCTAGACTGGTGACTGAGAGCAGCCGCCGAGACCACATAACACTGGTCTTGAAAGACCTACATTGGCTTCCAGTACGTTTCCGAGCACAATTCAAAGTGGTGTTGACCTTTAAAGCCCGAAACGGCCTCGTCCAGTATCCACCCCCATCGTACTGCCCCCATCATACTACCCGGACACTGAGGTCCAGTGCCGAGGGCCTTCTGGCGGTTCCCTCACTGCAAGAAGCCAAGTTACAGGGAACCAGGCAGAGGGCCTTCCCGGTAGTGGCACCCACCCTGTGGAACACCCTCCCACCAGATGTCAAAGAGAAAAACAACTACCAGACTTTTAGAAGACATCTGAAGACAGCCCTGTTTAGGGAAGCTTTTAATGTTTAATAGACTATTGTATTTTAATATTCTGTTGGAAGCCGCCCAGAGTGGCTGGGGAAACCCAGCCAGATGGGCGGGGTATAAATATTATTATTATTATTATTATTATTATTATTATTATTATTATTATTATACCCCACCCATCTGACTAAGTTGCCCCAGCCACTCCAGGTGGCTTCCAACAAATATAAAACATAATAAAATATCAAACATGAAAGACTTCCCTATACAGGGCTGCCTTCAGATGTCTTATAAAAGTTGTATAGTTATTGATCTCCTTGACATCTGATAGGAAGGTGTTCCACAGGGTGGGTGCCACTACCGAGAAGGCCCTCTGCCTGCTTTCCTGTAACTTCACTTCTGTCAGAGAGGGAACTGCTAGAAGGCCCTCTGAGCTAGATCTCAGTGTCCGGGTTGAAAAATGGAATAATAATGGCATTCACACTGCATCACATCTTGGGGCTACAGGACTATGCATTTAGCCCTGCCCTCAAGGTGGCGTCCATTTTTCTGAGCCATCATGTGATGGGGAGGGATTTCTGCAGCAGGAACACTTTTGCATTCATGGCGGATACTGGCAGAATTGAGAAGCCTTTTTTATGACCCCTAAATTTAAGTCTGCTCTGCATGTGTGAGCGATAGGATGGATGTGCAATGAACATGTAGCTGTTCAGCTGTGCGCAAATGTACCCATCAAATACACCTGTGTACATAAGCCTATCTGAAGGCATCAGGGCATATGTAGCATTTGAACAACCTGAGGTGTGAGCAATGAGATGATCAGTCAGCCTGATGCGTGCGCCTGAAGCGTCATTGCTGGAGTGAGCAACAGTTGTCTTGCAAGGCAACTCCGTAAGAGAAATTGCCATAGAATTAATAGGTGCTTATACAGTTATGCAGCTCAGTAACAGAGCCAGAGAAAGGCTAGTTCTCCCCCTGTCCTACAGTGCTGCTGTTTGGGGATTCCTTAAGTGACTGAAACGCACTGATCCAATCGTGCACTGCATGCAGTCCATTACTGGTCCCCTCAACAGGCAATTATTCCAAATTACGCTGGTCACTTTGGGATAACTGATGCAGAGGCAAGGTTAGTTGGCAGGAAATCCTTCCATGAGTGTTCGGAGCAGTGTCTGTTTTTTGTGTCTTTACAAAGCTCTCTTGCCTTAGCAGGGATGGGGAACCTGTGCTCACCCACCTCCCAAAGTTGTGGAACTACCACTGCCACCGTCCCTGGTCTCTGGCCATGCTGGTGTCATGGAACCATAGAATGGTAGAGCTGGAAGGGACTGCAAGGATCATCTAAGTCCAAACCCCTGCAATGCAGGAATCTTTCGCCCAGTATGGGGGTCAAACCCAAGACCCTGAGATTAAGAGTCTCATGCTCTACCAACAGACCTCCAAAAACATTCGCCTCCACTGTTGGAGGCCTGATGCCTCTGAATACCAATTCCTAAGAATCACAGGTAGGGTGGGAGAGCAATGTTGCACTTGTGTCTTGCTTGCAGGTTTGCCACAAGGATCTGGTTGGTAACAATGAGAAAAAGAAGCTGGACTAGATAGAATTCCTGCTCCATGATTGCAGTCATGGGGTTTTTGTCTATCACATGACGGTGTATGTTTTGACTCCACAGAGTGGGAAGTGATGGAGACAGGATGTTTGTGTTACTGCTGTTCCGTGAAGTGGGACTATTGTCCTTTGTTCTTTCTCTTTTCTGTCTGATGCTAGAGAGAGAGGAAGCCATGTTGCAGTGCTCCATGTGTGTTTATATGTAACTAAAGTAGATTAGCCAAAATGCTGAGTTGCTGAGTTCTGTTACGCAAACTGCGAACATTCTGTGGATCCCTAAGTGTGCCAATGTCTGTTGGCATCAGTCGCTGTGATTTTCGGGCTGAAGAAAGCTTTTGAAGCTCCTGAACGATCAACCAGGAGGGAGAGAACATGCCAGTCAGACATGTGTCTCTGCCAGGGTCCTACTCAAGTGTAAGGCGAGTTCCTGACAGGGAGGCCTTCAGTCTGCTCCAGAGCAGGGTTGTATCTCTTATGTGATTATGTTAACATTGCTCGCTAAATTTTGACTTACACAACAGAAAATAATATTTAGAATTTATTGGAGCCTATTACATTTCTATAGAAAAGGACTACCTAAGACAGCATGCTGTTGGAGATGCAATCAGGATAATGCTTCCTTGAATCACGTGTTTTTACAATGTCCTTCGCTTGCTAAGTTTGGGGGCGAAAGTATAGGTTTGTATAAACATGGCTGTGTGAAGAAACTTAAAATTTTCAGAGGAAAATATTCTTTTGAATTACGTACCTACTATATGGAATTTAACAACTGGACGATGTAAATAGATTCTTTGTGCCCTTACTGCAGTCAAAAGACTGGTGTTGATGCAGTGGAAAGATCAATCTATGCCCTTGCCCTCAGTCAACAGGTTGAGGATATGACAACACTCACAACTTATGAGCGGATTACTTATAGACGTAGACTTTGCATGGACAAATATATCAATATAGGGAAAGCATTTATAAAAATATAGGAGGTTATAAATAACCATACATGCTTACATCTGTGTGAAAGAATCAATAAACCATTTCCATTCTTTTATAAAAAGTTTGTTAACTTGATTTCTTATTTTTCCGGTAAGTTTTGCCAATTCTGCATATTCCACAAGTTTTTGTATCCATTCTTCTTTTGCCGGGACTCCATTTTTGGACAAGTAACATTCTTGCCGCTGTAGCAGCATACATGAATAAATTTCTGTACAGTTTGGATAGTTCTGTCCCTATAATTCCCAAAAGGAAAGCTTCTGGGGTTTTTTTTACACATCTTATTTTAAACATCTTTTCCCATTCATTATATATCATTTCCCAATAAGCTTTAACTATACTACATATAGTAAAAAGAACCCTCTTCCTCTTTACATTTCCAACACTTATTTGATTTAGAGTTATACATTTTTGCCAATTTACTCGGTTAACTTTTTGTTTCCAGTTTATTTTGTTCAATTGAAATATTATCAATTTAAAAACTAATTTTAAAAATGTTAACATCTCTCACTTAGGCCATTATGTGTGATACTTGGAATTAGGCCCAGAGATGAACTGGCAACCAAAGCATTGTTGAGATCTAAAGGGTATCCCAGCTACTGCGTTTTGGACCAGTTGAAGTTTCTGAACCATCTTCAAAAGCAGTCCCACATAGCTCCTCCCACTCTGTTGCATCACTCTGCCCATTCCCACTGTCCTCCACACTGGTCATTCAGGGTTCTAAATCACATGCAGAGACCATACGCTGCAGAGATTTGCCCTCCGATGTGTGGCAGGCAGCACGGACCTGATCCGAAAGGGAAGGTGGAGCTAGCATTCATGTGCCCACTCCCCAGGTGAGAGGCAAGACACCTGAAGAGGGCTTAGGTGGTACACAATCTAACTGTCCCACAAAGAGAACAGGGAGCTGATAGTTAAATCATATTACCTACCATGGCAAAGGAGGAACCTTTGTGTATTTAACAGGAGGTTTATGACTACATGGAAGCCCTAAAAAAAGAAAAACAGAAAAAGAAAAAAGGCCACTATAAAAATAAAAAGGTTTTAGAAGAAAACAGGAGCACACAAAATGAATAACAAAGCATCAGTTCATTACAGATAGTGAATGTCATTGTGGGAGCCTTTAAGTGTTCTGGGATTTGTGTCTTTTTAAAAAAATTAATAAATAAAAAATCACTCCCCTCAAATTGTAATTTTAAATTAGGGCGCAAATTGGATGAAGCAAGTGTTAGGAGATGATGCAAGTCAACACGGCAGTGTGGGAGCTCTGGGGTTCAAATGTATGTTTATTCAATAATCAGAGATTAACCATTACTGGCATAATTATATCTGCATAATGCATTGCCTGCTTCCTTCTGTAATGTCTTGGATTCTGTTGGAGATGAACTCAGCCCAGTCTGTGAACCAGGTCTGCTTTTAAATACTTCCTGTGTCTACTCTTTCCAGAGTACAGAAGGCAAGGGGTGCAGGTCCTTTTGAACCCGCAAAGACTTTACACCACCCACGCTGCCACCAGGTGCCCAAAGCTTTGGTGAGGACTCTTAGGGGCTTTTAACATGCCCTCACAGACTGGGCTTCCACATTGAGAAGCAGACGCCTGAGATAGCTAGCATCATGACCAATTAATGGACAGAACAAGATTTGTCAGCCTGATGACCTCCAGAAGCTTTGGATTACAGCAGTGTATCGGACTGATGGGCCATGTGAATGGACCCCAGGTTGCTCTTCCTCCATGTCATTTATGCCACAGCCTATTTTTGTCTCCTCTTCGCCATCAGTACTCGGCTGGCAGAGACTTCCAGCATGCAGAGCCTTCTGCCAATGTTCCAAGGTGGGCATCCCATTTCGCCCTTATACCTCCTTTCTCCGCCAGTCAACCAGCACCTTCATCACTTTCAAGGGCTGCTCAGCGGATGGGTTTATTTATTACCTTCATTTATATCTCACGTTTCCTCCAAAGAGAACGAGGCAGCATATGAGGGAAAGAGCTTAGGCTGAGAAAGAGTGACTTGCCAAAGATCACCCAACGAGCTTCATAACTGCATAGAGATTTGAAGGCCCCTGGTTCCAGTCTTAACACTCTAACCACTACCCCATACTGGCTCAGGGAAAGGATTGCATCTAACAACAGCAATAACAATAATTTATTTATTTATACTCCACCCATCTGGCTGGGTTTACCAAGCCACTCTGGGCGGCTTCCAACAGAATATTAAAATACAACATTCTATTAAACATTAAAAGCTTCCCTAAGCAGGGCTGCCTTCAAATGTCTTCTAAAAGTCTGGTACAGTGGTACCTCAGATTACAGATGCTTCAGGTTACAGATGCTTCAGCTTACAGACTCCACTAACCCAGAAATAGTACCTCGGGTTAAGAACTTTGCTTCAGGATGAGAACAGAAATTGCGTGGCGGCGGTGCAGCAACAATGGGAGGCTCCATTAGCTAAAGTGGTACCTCAGGTTAAGAACAGTTTCAGGTTAAGAACGGACCTCCAGAACAAATTAAGTTCTTAACCTGAGGTACCACTGTAGTTGTTTTTCTCTTTGATATCTGGTGGGAGGGCGTACCACAGGGCGGGTGTCACTACCAAGAAGGCCCTCTGCCTGGTTCCCTGTAACTTGGCTTCTTGCAGCGAGGGAACCACCAGAAGGCCCTTGGTGCTGCACCTCAGTGTCTGGGCAGAACGATGAGGGTGGAGACACTCCTTTAGGTATACTGGACCGAGGCTGTTTAGGGCTTTCAAAATCAGCACCAACACTTTGAATTGTGCTTGGAAATGTACTGGGAGCCAATGATCCTAAATCAATTAATCTTTAAGGAGCAATAAGATTTATTTATTTCTTAGAGTGCCACCCCTCTCCCACTCCTCCCTTTTCCTGTGCTCTATTTTTCCGTTACAGCTTCCCCCACCCCACCCCAGAAAAACACATTTGCTGACAGATTGCATTGTATTTTCTGTTCTCTAACCCTGTTCTCAAAATGTAGCTAAATTGCTCCTAATCATCCTTGAGAGATAATCCTGTCCTTCAAGCTGCCGGTTTGTTGTGGCTGTAGTAGCATTGTGAGGGCCAAATGACAGGAAATACATGATTGAATCTCCTGACATTCCCCCTCCCCTACTGTTAATGCAGCCACCGAGAGAGGGTGGCTGCCAATTTCTTCAGAAGCAATAAGAGTATAAGAACATATGGCGATCCCTGCTGGATCAGGCCCAAGACCCATCTAGTGCACCATCTTATTCTCACCAGATGGCTACGGGATGCCCCCACTTGCACTTTGCAGTGGAATAATGCTAGAGGTAGAACGTAACTCTCTTGGCTAGTTGTCACTGATAACCTGAGTGTACATGTATAAGCCTTCCTTTTTTACCTTCCCCACTGGTAGGGCTGGGGAAGAGTTATCCTATGCATCGTCCTGCTCATGCAAATTGCATGGTCCTATTGTACATAAGTGATGGAAAGAGTGTGTGTGTGTGTGTGTGTGTGAGAGAGAGAGAGAGAGAGAGAGAGAGAGAGAGAGAGAGAGGGTGTACAATTCAGTTTAATATGGCATCGAGGGCTGCCATTCCCCCCCCCCAAATCATAAATGTGCATGCAGCACAACTAAATATAGTATGTTTAAGTCTTAAATATTGTAGATGAGTAAGGGACTCCTGGATGGTTAAGTCCAGTCCATGGCGACTATGGGGTTGCAGCGCTCATCTCGCTTTCAGGCCAAGGGAGCTGGTGTTTGTCCGCAGATAGTTTTCCGGGTCATGTGGCCAGCAGGACTAAACCACCTCTGGCGCAACGGAACACTGTGGTAGATGAGTACCACAGAATTTGTTAGCTATCACTTAGGAACTTGGTTGCTGATATTCAGAGTGCTTTTCTGCATTTTTCAAGTTTGTAAAGAGGTGGGATGATATCCAACAGTGGAGAGCCATTTGGATATATGTATATAGACTTAAGCAACTTACATCCATTGCTTTCAGTGAGTCTGTTCAGAGTATGTCTTAGTTGGACATACTTAGTTGGACCCACTGATTTCTCAAAACATGCCAAGAAAATAACTACTTGAACAGGGAAACGAAGAGAATAACTACTCTTCTTTTCCTCGGGAAAAGTTTTTGGCCACTCCATTAACTCGACTTCTTCTCTCTAACGAGGTGGTCCTCTCTTGGACCAACCTGGGTTCCCAAGGAGATGTCGTCATCTCCTGCTGCATGACAAATTCCATCTGCAAAGCTACTGATTCTTAGGAGAATAGCTTAGCACCTCCCTCCTCCCCCCCCAAAAAAAAACCCCACACATTTTGTATGGAAGTCTCTCGAGCGGAATGAATATAGTGTTTCTGAGCCTGGTCTCCATACAGTCAGTTCTTGGCTTAGAAGTGCACTTGGAACTGATGGGCTTGTTTAACAATGGTTCTGATCATCTAAAGTGTTGTCTTATATTGGAGGTTATTCATGCTGATGTTGATTTCTTTCCTTTTTAACCATTCCTCTGATGCCCGAGGCACAGATGGCTGCAGAGAACTGTCTGCCAGGAAGAAAGCATTTGGGTAATAGTTATCAAAATATGAGGCAGCGGTGATGATGTTGGGGAGGTCTTTCAGAGCTGCGGACAGTTGCTAAGGGCAGTGCAAGCATCTCTCTCACTGTTCTCCATTGTATGCTTGGGTGGTAACAGGCATGGAGTTCTGATCACAGAGTTGCTGCTGAAAATGGAAATCCAGGGTCAAGTTCACCCATCTTTCCATGTCAGGCAGAATTCATGGACTACAACTCCCATCATCCCTGACTAATTGCCATGCAAGCTGATTGGAGCCCAAAAATATCTGGAGGTTCCTCAACCTGATGCAAGGCTGAGTTAAGGAGGTGTGTGATGTGACATATCAGAGTTTAGGGCTGCACTTTATATCTAAGGCAACGTTTGCTGCAAGCATACCGCAAAACAAGAGAAGAAATGGACTTTCAGGGCACAAGACCTCTCATGGTGGCTCACATCAATAGCATCATATTTGTCTTAAATCAATAAGTTCAAAATCCAAAACAAAGAATATTAAACATTAAAACAGCAGTAGTGAAAACAATACAGAGCACAACTTACAATAAGCAAGCCAATAGGTTAGATAATAGATAGCTCTTCAAGGTATGCTTCAAAGCCAGCAAAGTAGAAGCCATGCCTACTTCCTTAGAGACAACCACAGAAAGATCCGATCTATAGGCATCTATGTAACTCTGCAGGGAAACTGTTCCTATAAGGAAGATGAGAAAACTTAGCAGTCCTATACATGTGTACCCAACTGAGTAAGTGTATCTAGGATTGTATCTCCATGTTGGCACAGGTGAGGGGCAAGACCAGTTTAGGATCCATCAGGTTCATGGTCAGCACAGCTCTAACTCTCCGTGGCCACTATGCTTTCTGCAGTAGGGGGGAACACACTCTGCAGTACAGAATGTCGGCTGGATCCTAACACCACCACCTTGGGTGCATATATCGAAGATTAGGGTTGCACTTTATATCTAAGGCAACTTTTGCTGCAAGCATACTGTGAAGCAACAGCTGAAGTGTTCGTAAAACCCTTTTCCCATTGTTGCTTCTCATAGCAAGGGGGGAAGGGGAAAGTACAGAGGAAGCCAAGAGTATTATTGGTATTCTTAGCCCCAGGGAGGGACTAGCAGAGAATAGGACAAGGTTGATGATCCACCTTTGGTTTTTGCTTCCTCAACCATGGGATTCCACCCTTATTGGAATTATATATTTTTTTAAAGGTTATCTGAATTCAGCAAGAAAATGGCACCATCAAGAATATCTGGGGAGACCCAACTTTATTTTCAGTTCTCTAAAGGGTGTAAAACACCTAGCCTGTGGAACTGTGCATCCAACAATTCATTTGTAATTCCTACTCCTTGCAGAAACAGCACAAGTGGTATGACTTAAAGCACATTCTCCCTCCAAGAATCCCAAGAAATGTCCCTCACTGAGCTGAAAATCCCAGCGACTCTTAACAAACTACATTTCAAGATATGCTTGAAATGTGCTTTAAACTTAGAGTATCTATGCAGCCCTAGCTCCGAAAGCAGAACCATCCGACCTTGCCCTACCTTTATCTGATCTTGCCCTATTTGTATCCTTACACTATTAGCATCCTTACAATGATCTTGTATAGTTCTCATTGATTCCATCAACAGGTCACCGCCCAGCCACTAGCACCCACAAAGAGTCAAGGGAGCTCAGCAGGAGGAAAGAGTTTGCTCTGACTTTCCTTGAGAGTTTGCATGAAATAACTTGGAAGCAGCAGGAGGAAAAGAGACAGAAATCAAAGGATCGGTGCCTACCTTGGACAGCTCCTGAAGCAGCACTTGCCCTCTATTGCAAAGTGCAAAACAGTGTTAAGATAGTCAGTGACATCCCTGACATGGTGAATATTTAAAGGGTAAGATGAGAGCAGCAAGTGTCTCAGGTGGTGATGTGGAGCGGGGGTGTTGGGGGGGGAGATGGCAACATGACATTATTCCTCCTCGTTTCCAAACTGGGTCACCTGGTTTCTCCTTACCATTTCCAATTAGCAAATGGTTTTAAACAAGAGCATCTGTCAGCAGCAGGCAGTGAACACGCAAGGAGGGAGGTGGCGGCATGGGGGGAGGTGAAGCCGAGACGGAACAGAGATGGGAAAATAGGGGACAAAAGTCCATGTGGAAGGAGGGAAAAGGGAATACCAAGAAGAGGATGGAGGTCAATGAACTACTGGTGCAGAAGAGGCTGGGATTGGGGCGGGGATGTGGGCCAAAGAAGAGAATAAGAAGATTCCTCCCCTTGTTCCTAATGTAGATCTTCACTCACCCCTTCTTCCCTGTGGTGGTGTTGAGGGGAACATTATGTTGCTAGCCTCAAGTACCAAAACATATGGGCTGTACCTGTGCAGATGCAAAGCACCTGTACCTCATCATTTGCAAATGTAACCCATAGTGACTCGATATCTTGGAGGAAAGTGGAGCCTACTGATTAAGATAGAAAGATGACGTCATCTTGGCTTTTGTGTTCGCCTTCCCAAATCTCTGTACGCAAATCCGAAATGGTCTTTCAGTTGTTCAGTCAAGGGTTTGACATGCGAGATTTCCCAAGATAGAAATGCTGCGATGATTCACTGTAAAATAAAAATTGCTGCTGAACAGAAAACTTGTTAGCCCGGGATGAGTATTTCATTGGCGATGGAACGCTATGCGACACTGAAAATGACAGTCACGTCAATGAGCCTCCACAGGGCAGCAAGCACATATAAATCCTTTTCTAAGGTGGATCTGCTAGTTATTATGGTTATTTATTAAATCTGTATACTGTAGATCCATAGATCTCAGGGCACTTCACAACATGGAAAGCACCAAGCTGGTGTTGCTGCATTACAGAGAAATGCATGGAAGACCATCTGCACTTGGATACATCCCATGCAACCCAGCCAACAAGGTCAAGCCCAATACATTCTGCCACTTGAGGAGAACCACAAAATGGTGCCCTCACCAGTGAAGAAGGTGAGTGAAGATCTAGATCAGGAACAAGCTGAGGGGAATCAAATCCACCTTACCTGATGGTTGAAGTGGGAATCATGGCAGGGAAATGGCCTGCTCTGAATCAGACTGGGTGTGCTACGACAGCAGGTGATGGATCCTTGGAGGCTGGATCTGCTGCTCCTCTGGATCCTGCTGCCTGAGGCAGTCACCTCACCTCGCCTCATGGGTGGGTCATCCATGCACTCATAGCCACCAGAGGAATCGGGAGTGATGGTGTAAAGCAGCCTTCCCCAGCCTGGTGCCCTCCTGTTGTTCTGGACTATAGATCTCATCCCCACCCCCAAGCTGGCATGGTCAATGGACAGGGATGATGGGAGTTGTAGTCCAAAAAATCTTGAAGGCACCAGGTTGGGGAAGGCCGAGGTGAGCCATACTTGTGGAATGCTCAGTTGATGTTTAAACAATTCAAAACTAGAAGGAAGCCCAAGCATTGATAACTGTGTATACAGTGGCGTAGCGTGGGTTGTCAGCACCCGGGGCAAGGCAAGTAATTTGCGTCCCCTAACCCGTGGATGTGCGCCCCCTAACCTGTGGATTTGCGCCCCCTAACCCTAACCCCCAGATGTTGCACCTGGTGCGGCTGGCCCCCCCTGCACCCCCCACGCTACGCCACTGTGTGTATAGACAAAGCTCCATTCATTCTCACCTGTGGGAATATGAAAACTTTATTTCTTACAACACATAGAAGGCTGAAATATTGCAGTCCAAGGTACTCTGATCCAGAGTGGCCTCCATTCTTTTTTTCTGTTTATGTCTGACAGTGTGTGGCTATTACTTATTACACCATAAAGTCCACCTTTCCTCCTATGCTTTAGGTTGTACTTTAGAACAACTCTATACTCATTTTAAAGCGATCTGATGCTACACAGGCCATGCAGTAAATCCCAGGAGATTGTTGACACTTTCCATTTGGAATCCATCGCTTTTCAGCATCAGCTCAAGGGGGCGGGTGGGTAAGCAAAACTCTGAAGCTCCGATGACAGCAAATCAGAGTCAAGAGCGAGAGTTTAATTTGGTGTTTATGAATCCGGGAATGTTCACCACTGGTCAGTAGGATGCTGCTATCTTTGGATATCCACACTAAACTTTATTTAAAATTCTAATCAAGAGGGGTAGGGGGTTGTAGCGCTGAATTTTTCATGAGTGCCCAAAATTTGACTCCTCTGTATTTTGCATTCATAAAGTGTTGCGATATTTTGCAAGCTCAGCCACATCAGCATTCCTGGCATTCCTCTGCTGTATCAGCGTGAATATCAATTGCCATCTCCTGTTTTTCACTGTTCACCATTTTCACGAAACATGGACACCCCATCTTTTCACTTTTCAGAGTTAGGTTCTAATTTAAAACTGACAGAAATTATAAGCAACTGATCAGCCATATATATATATATATATATATATATATATATATATATATATGAAAAAAGAAAAACCCCAAACAAATTGTGGATGCATAGACTTGTTTCCTGGATAGATGATCAGTAGGAAGAAAAGGAATGGGTTTAAATCTGTTTTTAGTCTATTGTTATTTTAATTTTTGGAAACTCTTACATTATTGTCATCACCTTTTCTTACTGATAATTTTATTGTTTTATCTTTTTTGTAAAGTGTTTAGAGGGGTTTTTCAATCAAGTGGGGTATAATTTTTATAAAATGAATAAATGGGTATAAATCCTCAAATTTAGGGGAATTTGAAGCTGGATGGTGGCAAGGAGAAGAGATTGTCTTGCACTTTCTCATTTCCTTTTTAAAGGACTACAGGGGTGCCCCAAATCATTTTGTGCTATGATTTAGGACAAGCATCTTAAAAGGATGATACATGCAAAGGAGTGCTTGCTTACTCAAAAGTAAGCCTCATTGAGTCCAATAGGACCGACTTCCATGTAAGTGTAAATCAAATTCCCAGTATTCTGCCTCTAGGGAGAGAGCTTGCATGCTGGCATTCAATTCCCAGCCTGGCTTGAGCCCAGACACTTGACCTTATAATGTATAAATTAAGGAAGAGATTGCTAGTATGAATCACATATTAGGAAACATTAAGAAAGCTAACGTTAACAGGCATGGGATGGTATAATTTAAAGCCGCAGTTCTGAAAGCACAGGTAGTTGCAATGGAATTCAGTCGCCCAGTCTTTATGTGTCATGTAGATAAGTGATGAGAACCCCATAACTTCAGTATGGCCAGTGGCAAGGGGTGAAGGCAGATGTAGACCAACAACAACTGGAGCATCACAACTTTGCCACATTCGAAGCTGAATGTTGACTTTCCTATGATATTCATATAGGATCTGTTCCATGACTGCATCATCTCTGGAAAAGTGCCTATGATTATGTCATGACTAAGGTCTTTGAGGGCAGAAACTGGAAAGTGCTGGAAGATTCTGGAAGCCTCTAGCAGGTTCACTTCTGATGCAAATATTGTTTTGACTACCCAAGGACAGATTTAGGTTTGATGAGGCCCTAAGCTACTGAAGCTGTCCTTTGTCAACAACAAATTGTTGCTGCTTTTCGTGTTGAATATATGCTATATGGTAATTTATGGACCTAATAGGTCCATACACAACACAATACACTGTTGCTGTATGTAGGTTTTATTTTATTTGTTTTTTATCTTATATTTTGGAAATGTACATCCGGTTTGTTTTTTCATTTAAATTTTTTGGGGGCCCCCAATAGAGTGGGGCCCTAAGCTATAGCTTGTTTAGCTTATACGTAAATCTGGCACTGGGAGGGACGCGGGTGGTGCTGTGGGTTAAATCACAGAGCCTAGGAATTGCCAATCAGAAGGTCGGCGGTTCGAATCCCCGCAACGGGGTGAGCTCCCGTTGCTCGGTTGCAGCTCCTGCCAACTTAGCAGTTCAAAAGCACGTCAAAGTGCAAGTAGATAAATAGGCACCGCTCCAGCGGAAAGGTAAACGGCGTTTCCGTGCGCTGCTCTGGTTCGCCAGAAGCAGCTTTGTCATGCTGGCCACATGACCTGGAAACGCCAGCTCCCTCGGTCAATAAAGCGAGATGAGCGCCGCAACCCCAGAGTCAGCCACGACTAGACCTAATGGTCATGGGTCCCTTTACCTGCAAGACACTGTCAGTCAGATTATTCTATCACAGCTGTCCTTTGGGTGTTTCTCTTGTGCCCAGCCATTGGCTGTTAAACTCCGATGTCTACTAGCTTTTTGGTTGAATTATAGCTGAAGAGGTTTGAGTCGCCATCTTTCTCAGTCAGCGTGACCAGTGGATGAGAGAGACTTTCAGCATGGGGAAGGCAGAGTGCATGCATTCCCCCACTAACCCCACATTCCTCAAACTGGTGGAGGCTTGGTTTCACCAGGTCTGAGAGTTTCTCTTTGGGAGCAAACACACATGCAATAGTTGCTTTAAGACATTGACCTACATACTGCAGGGTCTACAAGGAGAGGACATGAGAGGACACCACTTGGTATACGAAATGAGAAATTAATGAATAGAATAGAGACAATTGCTTTGAGCTGTTGCAACTTGAAGGCACTTTTCAACTTTCTTGTACTCTCTGGAGACGTCTGTTGTATATGTGTGCGCGCACACACACATACACACACTGAACCTGCCCCACTGTGAAACTCCTTCTATTTTGTACAATTCTATCCTGTTCTCTTGAGGTCTACAGTGTGGACCAAAGCAGAGAATGTTTCTCCGATAGCAAGAAAACTTTAGAAAGTGGGGGGAAGTGAAGCTGCTAAAAGCTAATGTAAATGTTAATAATTAACAACTGTCTTCCCTCAATTCTATTCAAAAATTCCATTTTCACATATCGTTCACAGTTGTTTTCCCTTGCTCCCCACGCTTACTAATATTTCCCAGATTTGCATTTTATTTTTTTGAACAAGCTGTTTGTGGGAACAACCAAAAGTACTTCCACACACACAATTTGAAATCAAAACAGCATCAAGATTGAACTAAAAAGTTTTTCAAAAGCTATTTTTAATACATATATATATATATATATATATATATATATATATATATATATATCCGTAAGTTTATATATTATGGATGTAAGCTGTTCCTGCATGGATAAGCACTTTGGTGCAGATATGCGATAGAAGTGATTGTCCTGTGTCCAGCTGGGATCCAATTCACTTTGCAAGAGTAATATGCGCATTCTGGAGACGAGCTAAAACTGCCAAATTCAGCCCAAAGGCTGTTCTTACACAGCAGACTTTGACTCCCATAATGCAGCTGTCTCCTGGGAGGATTATCATATTAATGTGATAAACTCAGATCGTGCAGCGGCTGTCAATATTCCTAAGAACACGTTTTGTTGAAAAGTGGAACTATTTGTTTTACTTAAAAACATGTCTGCATTCAAAAGAATATATTTTATTCAGCAGAAAATTCCAAAGCGGTGTGTAAGATCAATACAAAGCAATTCAGTAAAGCTACTATGAAACAGAACACAGTAGGCAAATGCAGCAGGCAGAGAAGTTGCCATCACTGAGCATCAGCTACCAGAAAATTCCTCAACGAATACATACTTTTTTAGCAGATGGGAAAAGCTTGAAGTAGGTGCCACCATGGAAAAGGCCCTGCTGCAGGTTTCCACAAGCTGGAATCTTGCAAGTTGTGGCACATGCAGGCAGGCCTCCTCCCAAAATCTTAGTGACTAGGCAGGTTCATATAGAAAGGAGTTGCTTCAGGTGACTGTTGTTGTTTAGTTGTTTAGTCATGTCCGACTCTTCGTGACCCCATGAACCAGAGCACGCCAGGCACTCCTGTCTTCCACTGCCTCCCACAGTTTGGTCAAACTCATGCTGGCAGCTTTGAGAACACTATCCAACCATATCATCCTCTGTCGTCCCTTTCTCCTTGTGCCCTCCATCTTTCCCAACATCAGGGTCTTTTCCAGGGAGTCTTCTCTTCTCATGAGGTAACCAAAGTATTGGAGCCCCAGCTTCACGATCTGTCCTTCCAGTGAGCACTCAGGGCTGATTTCCTTCAGAATGGATAGGTGTGATCTTCTTGCAGTCCATGGGACTCTCAAGAGTCTCCTCCAGCACCATAATTCAAAAGCACCAATTCTTTGGCAATCAGCCCTCTTTATGGTCCAGTTCTCACTTCCGTACATCACTACTGGGAAAACCATAGCTTTAACTATACAGACCTTTGTTGGCAAGATGGTGTCTCTAGGTCCCCCCTTTTTTTCCTGCTTTATACACTGACAGAAGAACCTTAAACTTGGCTAAGTAGCAAATTGACAACCAGCACATTTCCAATTGTTTCTACTTCCTTCATTTCAAAAACCATTTTGGACATCCTTTCTGCCTTCGTTATTTCTGTTGCTGTCTAAGAGCTTTGTAAGCCACAGGGAATTTTATTGGCAAGCCGGCAGGATCTTTCTAGCTGCATGGGTAGGCTGAAAGTTAATCTAAATGTTGCCAATGCCCAAGTGGCTATGCTATGTTTTCTATAAACAGCACCCATTGCCCTCAATACCCTGACATCATCTCCACAGCGGTCTTGGCTTACTCAGCCCATCTGAGATTTCAATTACTCCAATTAAGCAGGAGAGGTCCAAGTATAATGAGACAACCTTCTTCTCTTGGATGCTGTTTTTTTCCCAATGTAAACCAATGTTCTAAGTACATAAATAAATAAGAACTGTCTCTGGTGCATGAAACCCTTAAGGAGAATATAGTGTTTTAAGGATTCCAAGAAGGAGAAAAATGGGGCAAAGAGCAGGGATGTGGACTGTGTGAACCTCCAACCTCTGTGGGCCTGAAAAGGGGCAGATTGGGGCACACTAGGAGAAGGCTAGGACACGGGTGGCACTGTGGGTTAAACCACAGAGCCTAGGACTTGCTGATCAGAATGTTGGTGGTTCGAATCCCCACGAAGGGGGTGAGTTCCTGTTGCTCGGTCCCTGCTCCTGCCAACCTAGCAGTTCGAAAGCACGTCAAGTGCAAGTAGGTAAATAGGTACTGCTCCGGCGGGAAGGTAAACGGCGTTTCTGTGCGCTGCTCTGGTTTGCCAGAAGTGGCTTAGTCGTGCTGGCCACATGACCCAGAAGCTGTACGCTGGCTCCCTTGGCCAATAAAGTGAGATGAGCGCCGCAGGCCCAGAGTTAGTCACAACTGGACCTAATGGTCAGGGGTCCCTTTCCTTTTACCTTTACCTTTACCTTAGGAGAAGGCTTGGATCTGAAGGAGCCAACACTTTTCCAGTTCTCAAACTAGGAAGGTGACTATGCCAGTCTTTGAGCTCCATAGTTTATGTCTCACCCATAGCTTCCACACACGAAAATATCACCAGAGCTTGACAGGGCAGTTTGTCCACCTTTAGCTTTCTCCCTTCTTCCTGGAATTTAGGACTGCAGCCTATGTGAAACACCTTTTATGTAGACTATAAAAATGCTAAGGAATATTATCCTATGAAAATGGCAGTGTTCTTTCTTTGCAGGCTGCTTCTGTGAATTGCCAAAAAAGGAGAGGGTAGTCTCTCATGACAGCTACAAATGCAAATATATACATAACGGATAAGCACACAGAGATGCACTGCATTTACGGCAACATTTTCATTAACTTCAATGGCAGCTTAAAGGAGGCTTCCGGTTTCGGCCTATTATATTATTCTCCCCCAAAATAACACAGCTCACCATGGAAACAATTGCTCATGGTGAAGTCAGCTTCCTTCAGGATCCTGCCAGGAAGAATACAGGCTGCCTTTGTGAGTGCACAACTCAATGTGTGAGTCATTTTCTCAACTGAAATTATGCTTAGGCTGCAACCTAGAGATCTTACAATGGGCAAGCCAAGCTAACAGACGCCTCATGCCGGTTCTGGACAACACATTAAAAGTCAAAGACTGGCAGGTCCAATGCAAAGGTACCTGCCAAGATGCAACTTGGGCTGCCAAGTTTTAATCTACAGATTCACACCGATTCAAACTATTTCATTCATCATTCTCCCTTCCATCCATTCATCTGTTTCTTTCATGCATTGTCACCCTGCTTTTCGTGGTTCTCCAAGCATCATGAATATACGGAGAAAATCCATCAAATACATTTAGGCTGAAATCCTGTACACACCTGCTTATGGGTGAACACCACTTTACAGAATTTAGTTCTGGATAGGCATGTGTCGGACCGTGTTGTTTAGGTGAAACTAAAATCAACCATGAATTATGAAAGAAGAAATTTTACTTTTGGTAAAGCCTCCCAAATCATTAAAAAACTACACACACAAAAAAAAAGTCTTTACCTCTTTCTAAAAAGATAGAAATGACCTGGGCAGGTAAAAACTCATCGGCAGTGAGTTTTTCAGCAGAGATGCAACAGCTTTTGCACCAATTTTAACCCAACAGAGAATTCTAAGAATGCAGAAGTCATGAAGGAAGCAAAAGTTATTTTGATAAGACTGGGAAAAGTTATGAAGAGTGTCAATTGTCACTAACTTTTTACCTAATGCAATTCAGAGGTTCCTGTTTTGATAAGTTGATGATATGTGGGGAAGGAAAATTGATCTTTTCTGGAGGTTTTGCCTGTTTGTTCATTTTGTTGGTAAAATGTTTGGTCAGAATGATCAGAGGTAAATCAGGGAATCAACACTATTATAGTCCAGTCCCATGCATTAAAAATAAGCCCTATAGAATTCAATGAGCATTACTTTTATATGCACCTTAGGCCACAATCCCAATTCCCCCCTCCTCCTGCAGGGCTGTGAAGCAGTGGGGCCACAACCACACAAGCAGCCCTGATGCTCATAGCAGCCACCATGGAAGGTGGGGAGGCAGGCTGGTGTAGCAGTTGGCTCCCAATCAGTCTCAATGCATTGGATCTTGGGATGGCTCAGCCCCACTTCCTTCTCACTCTTGGAACGCCATGTTTCAGGGCTTTCCACTGGCCCAGGAGTCTGGCTTCCTGACCATTCACACATTCAGCAGCCAGCAGCTGACTCCTTGAGACAGACAGCTGAAGGGAGGGACGTATTTGCCTAATCCAAACTTCCCCCAGCTCCACTTAAGGGGAAGGCATTGGATTGCTATGCCCATATGATGTAAGCTTCTGTGGAATCCACCTCATCAGATGAATCTCTCTCTCCTCTCTCTCTTTCTCTCTCTCTCTCTCACACACACACACATGGTGGAATGGAGGCAAGGGAGTTTTAAATGCATAAACAACAATGACAAAAGCAAAATAATTCAGGGACAATATATGGGACCATTAAGATACATGTATATATGTTTGTAAGCTGAACATAACGTCCAGTTATTTATTTGGACATATAGAGATTACTGGAAAATATAATGATATGCAAACAAAAAGGGGCGCAGGTGGTGCTGTGGTCTAAACCACAGAGCCTAGGGCTTGCCGATCAGAAGGTCAGCAGTTCGAATCCCCGCGACAGGGTGAGCTCCCGTTGCTCGGTCCCTGCTCCTGCCAACCTAGCAGTTCCAAAGCATGTCAAAGTGCAAGTAGATAAATAGGTACTGCTCCTGTGGGAAGGTAAACGGCGTTTCCGGGCACTGCTCTGGTTTGCCAGAAGCAGCTTAGTTATGCTGGCCACATGACCCGGAAAAACTGTCTGTGGACAAACGTCAGCTCCCTCAGCCAGTAAAGCAAGATGAGTGCGTAACCCCAGAATCGTCCGCTACTGTACCTAATGGTCAGGGGTACCTTTACCTTTATGCAAACAAATTCATCATATTATTGCTGCTGTCATCTCTGGAGGTGTATTTGCAACTGTTAGCAGAAATTATCTGTGGTTCTGTGCGTTCTCATTCTCTCTTCTTTCAACTGAGTTTTGCAAAAATCATTCCTTATATGGCCTGCCTTCCCACTCACTTTCTTCCTTCACTACAGCTGCATCTATGGGCTGCTTCTTGCATGACGTTGCTACTTGGGTGCCAGTATCCTAGTACAAGCAGGGGGAGGGGATCTCAGCCTCTAAGGCTAATGTGGCCCTCGAGGCCTCTGCAGATGGCCCTCAAGACTCTGTCTGGGCCACATCCCCTCACTGGCCCTGCTTTGCATCCTCCTCTAGTGAGTTTACCTGGCTGGAATGTGTCCTTGGATGGTGACCACACGTCTTGCTTGCCTAGATGGAGAATGACATTTTTCTGGCCACACCCACTTTTCCTACACCCACCAATGATATGAAGCCCCTGGAAGGTTGCAATAGATCCCTCTTGGGCCTGAAAAAGGTTTCCCACCTCTGCCTGAGTAGGGTGGTTTCATCAGATATGAAGGGCACATGTGTAAACAGTACAGGAAACACAAAAATTGTTTTAAAGATAAAATAAATACAAAATGTTTAAATCAGGAGTTGTTTTTTAATTGGAGTGTAAATGTTTTACATTTTTCAATTATAGTTTTAAAGAGAGAGAGAGGGAAGCCTGGCTTAAAGAAAATCTGAATTTAATACAAACTTGTTCAGTCCCACACACAATTACAAAGACTGAGTTGAAGGTTGCTTCATGAGAAAGTATCTCATGTCCCTGTGGAAAGTATCAGATATTTGAGCTTAAGCATTTAAAATTTCACAGGAAATTTTGCAATATGCCCCTAGTTGTAGGCTTCATACAGGACCAAGAGATCATTACAGATGTAGGAATCCCAGAAATGTTTCTTTTTTTCTCACCGTGGTCATCCACTGAGTCACTGTGGTTGTTCTTTGAGGTCCTTCAGTTACCCAAGTCCTAGAATGTTTTCAGTTCTCAAATTAATAATGCTTATGACTCTACAAATCAAACACAATGCACATTCACTTTCCATCTCCTTGTTGGAAACTTGGAAACTTCCTAGTCTTCAAGGAAATGATCTTGCTTAGTATCCTTGCATGTGTACCAAGTGCCAAATAAAAATCTGCCTCTTATCTCTAAGCAGGTATCATTATCCAGAGGAAAGGGCATATAAGGATGGCATAGCTAAAAGTTTTGGATTATGCTTCTAAATTGCATATTTTAGGCTCTGTTTAGATGCAAACAAATATGATAATTCTTACAGCAACCATTTAAGTATGCTGATTCAAGAAATATGTGAATTTCAAAGTAGTAAACATGATATAAGTTAGTGATTTAAATATTCATCCCACCCCCATGGGATTTTTAGATGGTTTGGTTCTTAAGACTGAACATTGGTGGTTATCTTCCCTCCTCCTTGCCCTTCTCCTCTTCCTCCTCTTCTCAGTTTAATCTTGAATTATATCCAAGAAAAAGCCTTTACATCCCCCCCTGCCTTCCCAGTGATACCTCTTTGCCCCATCCCTACTGAAATCTAAGTTGGCAGCTTGATTTTCAACCAGTACAATATTCATCAATACATGCCATTCTTATTTTACACATCTGCTTTCTTGAGGATTGCCATAGCATTTAAATGCTGCTTCTGAGCATGCACAGAATCCCATTTCTTCAGTAACCTTAGATTTCACTCATCTGGGATTAGAGTGTCGCATGTCTCCTGAGCTCCGCCTCTCCCTTCTAACCATTATTCTAGGAATAGTAAAACATAGTCATAGAATCGTAGAGTTGTCCAACTCGTCTAGTCCAACCCCCTACAATGCAGGAACATGTAGCTGTTGGGCTATTTCACATATCGCACAGAAGCCAAGCAAGTTTCACCACCAAGTGCATACTCAAAAGAAAGCCCTGGTTCATACATTCCTGGACCCCCTTTGCTGCGTTGGTTTCTGATATGTTATCGGGCCCAAATTAAGGTGTTGACTTCTAACATATGAAGCCTTGAATGACATTGGACCCAGATACATTAAAAAAGGGGCTTTCTATAAAAATCTTCAGGAGATGCCCTTCTGGGTTTATACCCATATGTGACCTGGGAAAGAGCCTTCTCTGTAGTGGTGCCTGGCTATGAAGCTCCCCTCCTGTAAATCTGATAGATGCCAACACCGGCTATGTTCTGACTTTATTTATTTATTGAATTTATATACCGCCCTATGGCCGGAAGTCCCAGGGCAGTTCACAGAATAATTAAACATATTTCTGTTCTCCAGGCTTTTATGGGGAGTCAGTCTTGTAAGAGGTGAAGACGGTTGCTCTAGCATTGCCAGGGGTGGGTGCCATGCTGAGTCATACATTGTCTGCTATGAAACTGCTGTTTCACTGATTGCGATATTTCAGATATGACAGGCCTATAAGAACTGCTGCTGCGGCTACCACCCAGGAGGACTCCCCAGCTCAGCGCCTGAGGGCCCCAGTCCTGCCACTCAACACCTGGCCCAGGGCGGGGCCTGATGGGCTCTATAAAAGACTGCTGCTGCTGCTGCTGCTGCTGCTGCTGGGCAGAGAGGTCTCCGTTTTGTTTTGTTTTTGTTTAAATTGCTGTTATTTTTTACCTATGTCATTTTAAACTGATATTAATGCTGTATTCTTAGTTTTAGATTTTGATTTATGTGGAAATTGTTTCCCATTTGGTTGTGTATTTTTTTTGATGTGGTTTCTTTATTGTTTATGACTTTTGTAATTATGGAAATCTTGTTGTGCTGTAAGCCGCTTTGGGCATTGTTTTTTAACTGTGGAAAGGCGGCATACAAATAAAAAATGATGATGACGATGATTATACATTTATGTATATAGAAGTGAGGTGTATGGCATTAGGGGAGGGATTGTACCTCTGGTGGTAGACAAGTCATGCTCCTTCTGGGGTGGTTTGTCCACCTTTGGTCCCCACTCAGCCCTCATCTGCAGCTCCTAGAAACTGTCAGCATGAGACAGCAGGGACACCCCACCAAATGGCTTTCATTGGCTGGCTAAACCAGGTGAGGGTAGCTGATGGGTCTCAAGTCCTCTTCGAGTTAGGGACTTCCCCTGCAGGCAAAGGCAGGCTCTGGCAGGTTGAGCGGATGAGACCAATAGTAGGTCCAACAGTTAAGAAAGCAGTTGTAGAGGGAAGTGAGGGGCAAATGGGACTCATCAACCTGGTAAGGTAGCCCATCTAGAAGGAAACCTCTATTCCTAAATCATGACTGTCTTGTGGGACATCTTTGCGAGAAGAGAAGGCTAAGGAGGAAACCCTACACAAATCCAGAGTGGAGTCTCTAAGATGGTTGGATGGCGCCTTGCATGTCTCCTTCTGTCAACTCTTACAGCCAAGTTGGTGCCAAACATATTGCTCTGATTTCCTTTGGACCACATCATTGAGGCTGAGAAGGGGGTCTTGTTGTCTGGGCAGCCCAGGATCACCATAAGCACTGCCCAGGCTTGCGTCCCAATCCTAAGGACATTACCAGGATTTCAAAGGTGGAATTGACGTCCGGGGGGAATTTCCAAAAGGTGACCTGGATCTGCGGCAAGTCAATTGATAAATTTTGGGGCTTTTTGCAAAAGAAGCTCAACAATATCGGGGTCTTTCTAAAATCAGCTCAACAACTTTCAGGGTGTCCTTTTTGAAATATGGCAACCCTACAATCCTGATAGTTTCCCCCTACCCCTGAACACGGAACTTACTCTTTAAGAGGATTATACAAATTCAGGAAGGATAAGGCTAGCAGTGGCCAGCAGCCTCAATGGTTATGTTCTCCCTCTACTACAGGAGGCAATATTTTTTCTGAATAACAGTTGTTGGGGAATCACAACTAGGGAAAGCGCTGCTCCTGCCCTTGGCTCCTGCTTGCAAGCTTCTCACAGCCATCTGGTCTGTCACTGTGAGAACTAGCAGTGCTGGAGCACAAGCTAGGTAGATTACAGTTTGAGCCTCGTATTATGATAGAACTGTAGAGTTGGAAGAGACCACGAGGATCATCTAGTCCAATCCCCCGCAATGCCTTTTGCCCAATGTGGGGCTCACACCCACAACCCTGATACTAAGGGTCTCAGGCTCTTCCGACTGAGCTGTTAGGAGGGGCCTCAATGCACAAAAAGCAAAACTAATTCTCACATTATACAGCAAAAATATAAAACATACAGAAATACAGGCATCATTGCTCTGCTACAGCAAAAAGATGCTTAAGGGCTACTCCATTATTTTTGGCCCCATTTCTAAATCTGTGCCGAAACAGCTTTATTTATTTATATTTTTATTATTAGTATTATTACATGGGTGTAGGAGGGAGGGGCAGCTGCCCCCCAATCAATAAAGATCAATACAAATCTGAGGTTCTGTAAGCCTGCCCCCTTTAACAAAAATCCTGGCCCATCCTGCAATCCAAATTCCCTTAGGCCAGGTGTCCAGCAGCACCTGAGCCAGGTGAGCTCCCGTCTGGCCTCTCCAACTGGACACCCTTGTGTACTCCTGGACCCCGATCTAGCATGGCCCTTCCCCGCATCCTCCCGGATGGCGCGTTCCGCGTCTCCCGGACGCGTGTGGGCGCCTGTGCGCGCGCGCCTGAGCGGCCACGTGTTCCGTCCGAGGCGTCCCATAGGAGGCGCCCGCCCGCCCACGCCGCGAACGTGTGAAGGGGGCCTTCCTTCGCTCGCTCGCTCGCTCGCGCGTCCACCCACCCACCCTCCCCGGGCGACCTACATTCTCGCGCAGCTGCCTTCAACCCCCGACGCCACCCCACCCTGCCGTCGCCGAGGAGGAGGAGGAGGATGATGCTGCGTCGGGGCTCGGCGGCGAAGAGGTTAAGGCGGCCGCCTCCCTGTGCCCGTGCCCCTCCTTCCTCCTCCTCTTCCCGCTCCACCACCATGTAGGCAAGCGGGCCCCCTTCCCCTTTTCGCATGGAGCAGCTTCCTTGACGTCAGACCTATGAATATTGCACGAAGAAGCCGGCTGGCGAGAGCGACGGCTGGCGGCAGCGCTCGGTGTAGGCAAGGCGGGCCCTTCGCCGGAGGGGAGTGCGCCGGGCACGAGGAGGCGCTGATCGCCGCCGCCGCTTTGGAGAAGGAGGCCGCCCGGCGCCTGCTGGCCGACAGGGGAGCCGGAGGACGAACGGCAGGCCGGCCGGCCAGCGCCGGTGGTGGCTTTGCCGGTGGCGGTGGCGCCGACGGCCAAGCGGGCTTCTTGCTGCTGCTGCCGCCCCGAGAGGAGGAGGTTGTGGGCTGCGCGCTGCTCCCGCACCGGGAGGTGGTCCCGGGGGGATGTGACATCAGCGCCGCCGCCAGGCAGTGGGGCAGGAGAGGGGGACGGCTGCCCGGCAGCGCCGCCGCCGCCGCGGTCGCGCACTCGCTGCCGCCCGCTCCGGCTGCGCGTCTCCTGCCCGCGCCGTCCAGCATGTCTGCGAAAGAGAGGCAGAAAAGCAAAGTGGTCAAGGAGAGCGTCACGCTGTTGCCTTGTTTTTATTTCGTCGAGGTGAGTGGGGCAGACGATGGGGGGGGCTCCATCCTCTCTTTTTTTGGTGGGGGTGGTGGTGATGGGGAGAGATGATGTAAGGGGGCAGGATCTGTCGCCTGCCCCACCTGGCACGCGCCAGGGTCGGATCCCCAAAAGCAAAGAGCAGTTGTGCATTAGTGGCATGTGTGTGTGTGTGTGTGTGTGTGTGTGTGTGTAAGGTTGAGGTGTCAACATTTAGCATGTATTACATGGGTGGGGAGAGCCTGCTTGGCATTCCTGCCCAGAAACTGGGTCTCCTCCTGATCTCATCTTTAATCAAGGACTGGTGGGAGGGAAGAGAGGCAATGTGTTTCCCTTTGGATCACCTTAAAGAGCTGTTTCCTGAAAAGCAAAAAAAAAAAAAAAAAAGGATCAGGATGATGCATCAGGAAGCATCGGTCTGTAGGAGTGTAAACCTGGCTTGAAATTGGGGGAAGGGGCGAAACACATACACACAGAGACTTCTTCCGCTGTTTGGGAGAAATCATTCCTTTAAAGATTGAAGGAGGGTTGCAAATGAAGGGGAGATCACTTCACGTGCTCAGGATCATTCCAATAGGAGAGCAAGGTTGGGGAGAGGAAGAGGGTTGTTCTACGCGTACATGGAGCGGGCATGCATTATTTGAGAAAATTAAAATTAAGGTTGGGAACAAACGTTTTTAGATTGCTAAACAATTGGTGTTGCATTATTGTTGGCATGCACTTACATGGTGAACGTTCAGGTACATGGGAGGTGCTTGGATGGTTCCTGTTTCCATAGGTGTGATGTGTGTGTTTGCAGAAGCAAAACGGTTGTGTGAATGCATTTGCCTGCCACCCTCCCCCCACTGATGGCTTCAGAGCTGTTATGGCTGTTCTGTGTTGTACCTTGTTAGTGTTCCACCAGCACTCATTTTGGTTCTTTTCTGACAGTGTGATGTATAGGCACTTGTGAACTGCTTCTTTTGCAACTGGGGCACAAAAAGGAATTTTGTATTTGTACGTTTCGTTGATAGCTCAGGAAATGAGCAAGCATATCCTTGGAAGACCTGAGGATATGTTGAGGAAAGAAGTGTTGGACTGAGTCCGTCTGTGTTTGCTTTAGAGATGATTGACAAGAAGACTCAGAAAAAGTTGTAGAAGTCAGTCGCCTCCCACCATCACCTGGAGAAAAGAAGCTCAGCCCATCCCATCTAGACTCCCAGTGATGGGCTCTGTGTTGACATAATAGGAAGTCTCTGGTCCAGGATAGCCAATAGCTTCTTCACAAAGCCTAGCTGTTGTGTCTCATTTGCAATAATCAGATGGCATATAGCAAGGTTGGCTCACCAAATATATTGTTGGACTCCAAATCCCATCGGCGCCAGCCAATATGGCCAGTGGTCAGGAATGATGGGACTTGTAGTCTAACAAATCTGAAGGTCCACAGATGTTCCACCTTAGTCATATAGAGTGGTTAAGTTTTAGATATCTGGAATTCAAGGACTGTAGAAATTATTACACTAAAGGTGTAAGGATGCAGAGACACTGAAAACTGATGCAGGCAAATGAGTGTTTTTAAAATGTTCCTTGGGTGCATTGTTTTATTGATCACTCAGAAAAGCATTTATTATTTTGTTACGGGAAATGTCCTATATACTGAAGCATAAGTATATTCAGGGAAGAGTCTTCCTCAAGTTCTGAAAGGGGAAGGAGGGAATGTGTGAGTTATTCCATGTAAGAAAAGTTTTAAGTCTTTCCCTAAATGCCCTCCACCTCCTTAGTCTCTATAAACAAGAAATAAAAATGGAGTCATTAGCATCTGTGCCAGAGTGCTCAGATGATATTAAATGAAGAAATCAGAAGCTTGGGGTCCTTGCTCCCTCCTGGGCACATAGAAGAGTGGGAGGAGATAGGATAATGGATGGAATGTTCTTCGTAGGCCCTTTCTGACTCTTGCAAAGTTTGACCTATATTGGGAGAGAGCAGCTATGACTTTGAAAGGTATGGTCCTTCTGACACCGTAGGGTAGAGTAAGGGCTGAAGCTCAGTGGTAAAACATCTGCTTTGCATTCAAAAGTTCCCAGGTTCAATTCTTAGCATCTTCAAGTAGGGCTGGGTATGTCCCCAATCTGAAACCCTCGAGAGCATCTGCCAGTCAGTGTAGACAATGCTGAGGTAGCTGGACCAATCTAGATGGACCAATAGTATGAGTCTTGGTATGAGTCTACTTCCTATATTTCTTTGAAAATGCTCCATTGTTGATAGTCGCTCAAAGGACAAGATGCTTAATTTTTGAATTACTAGATCACTGCATCCACTTGGGCCTTCTTTCACTCAGCCACCTAAGCATCATCCATGGTCTTGGTTCAGTCCATAATGACAAAGTCAAGGGAGTCCAAGACTGGTTGGCTGCTTTGCCAAAGGAAAGTACTCAGAGGTTTCATATTAGTTTTGCTTAGGTAAGTGTAGCTGTTTCCTGATTTCAAACACAACACCCTCCGAAACAGGCTGCAGAGAGCTGAGCAACATTGATTAGAAGAATCTAATGAACATGTAGGGAATGGAACATTATTTATTTCATTGGAGCCACTTCGAGCCTGGCCTTTTCAAAATCAATCCCAAAGCAGGTTACAACAGGGAAAATTCATATTACATGCTCAACAATTTAAAAAATCTTAAAACACATCAAAAGCCATTACAACAAATCAGAATCAACTCTACTGACCAATTTAGCCAAATGCTTGTGTGAATAAATGTCTCTTTAAAGCAGATTTGGTGGACCTTTGACCCTCCAGGTGTCGCTTGAACTAAAACTTCCATCATCATTGGCCGTTGATCCTGCTTGTTGTGGAGTTGTAGTTCAGCAACATCTGTAAGGTCAAAGGTCCACCACCGCTGCTTTCGAAGGTGCCCACAGGCTGTCAGCATTGGTGCCAACTGAGTCTGTGAATGGAGGACATTCCATAATCAAGGTGGCGCGATTGAGAGCATCCTCTAACAGGTTTCTACATACCATTCATCGGCACATGTCACATTGTTAAGGGGGTGTCTCTGCAATGTCTTAAAGTCTGGGCTGGTGTATAGGGGAGTAACCGATCCAATGAGTATGTGGGCCCTAAGCCATGGAGGGCTTTAAATGTCAACCGAAGCACCTTTGAACTTGGCTCAGCAGCCGACTGGTAGCAAATGATGTCATTGCACTTCAAGCCTTCCACACGTGGCAGCAGGGGAATGGGAAGCATGATGATGTCATGTTAATGCATTTTGTTTCTCTGTCCAGAGGAGGGAGGAGGATATGTGGGCTGGCTCTCTCCCTCTTAAATCAGAGAGTATGTGGAGGCCGCTATCGCTCCAAAAGAACCCACACAGAATCAGTCTAAAAATGGCTTTTAAAAGTCATCACTTCATTTTGTCGCCCAGGGAATAGCTCTCAGAATTGTATACAGTACAGGGAAACCAACCATTAAGACTTCACTGCGCTGAACAATGAAAGAAATAAAACACACTGCTGGCTGTTATTTCTCCAAAGCCAGCAGGAGAGGGCAAGGCAGCCCGAGGGTGTGGAGAGTGGGAGGTAAAGAATAAAATGTAAACTTGCATGGTTTTAGGTAGCCACAGACCATGAGGGCAACAGTGAAGAGCATGTAATAGAAATATACTTGCATGCAGAAGAGATAACATTTTCTCGGGGGGGGGGCGTTTGAGAAGGGGAATGTTACTCATTTTGGAATGTGGTGTGTTCAATGAGGATTCTCATGATTGGATTTCCATGGTCTGGATGGCTCCAGATTACATATCGCCCTCAGAACTGCACTGAGGTGATTTACAGTTCATGAAGTGTACAGTCTATCAGGGTTCTCACTCATGTGGACGATCTTTGAGTGCATAGGCCTCCCTCATAATAGCACCAAATGTGAGGTAAGCAGAGGGCATGGCCCAGGGTGACTATATACCCAACTTTACAAAGGACAGTCCTCTGTTTGATAGTGTCCTCTATTTGAGGGTCATCCAGTCCAGGGTTGCATTCATATTCAGGGTTGCATACATTTAAAGCACTATGATACCACTTTCAACAATCATGGCTTCCACCCAAAGAATTCTTGAGCCTCTGTAAATATGGCCTAAGACTGGTTTTAAAATGACCACAGAAAGAGAGAGCAAAAGCTTTGAAAATGCCCATCAACAAGTTTTTATCACTTGATCTGCAAACTAAGCAGGCAGACAAATCACCTCTGGTGTCTTCTCCACTACGGTTAGATGTGTCGCATTTCTGTTTCAGTTATAGTAAATATTACCGCATGAGAATCTTATGAAAATTGGTGTCCTCTTTTTGGATCAGACACACACTTGAGCCTAAGTCTGTTGCTACCACCCATCTTCACATTCTGTTTCTGAACATACTGGTGGATGGGGTTTCCTGAGGACCTACAGACAGAAAGGATTTAGCAAACCTGAGTTATATGTGGAGCCCTTTTAAAAAAAGAAAGTAAAGGCAACTTTCAAAACTCATACATGAATATTACATCAAACATAACACATTTAAACATCAGGCAAGGCTTTGTGGATTTGTCAGGGCAAACAAAGAACTGTTAGATGGAGGTAAGATTAATTTAGCAAAGCATAGCATCGTTTCAAGTGTGGGAAAAGGAGAGTGGCATTTTCTGCTTATCTGCTGGGAATCTTTTTGTACAAAGAAAGCATACATACAGTGATATGAGCCCCTGAGGTGGCTACCAGCTCGAGGAGAGCAAGGCCAAAGTTCTGTATGGTAAGCAGGGAAATTAGACTTCTTTTCTTAAAGGTCATTGATTATTCCTAGAAAGCAAAAGCAAGCCAATCGTCCAGCCTGCCAGAGGTTGTTAACAGCCAGCGTCACAGCCAGGCAAGCACTAGAGGTGTTCACATGTGACATTCAATGATCGTATTATCTGTGACCCTGTGTACACCATACCTGAGCTGTGCAAAGCAACAGGTGTACACTCTTTCACACAAACACAGTGTAGAACTGGTGCTGTTCTGGGTGCCAAATAATACCACGTTTGTAAGAAATCCATCTTTTAGTGTGGCAGCACCTATACATTGGAACGTTCTTCCTATTGACAACCTCAGTGTTTAAACCTTAAATGGAGTTAGGCTTGTGTCCCAAAATCAGATGCAGAGAATCCTTAACCTCAGACAGAAAAGCCGGGCCTTCTGGCCCCCAGGGTCAGAAAATTAGGTGCTCTGGCAGAGATGTGAGTTGCTTGGTGAAAGATCCAAATAGGATCTGAACTTCTTCTGAAGTTCTTATTCAAAGCAGAGCTGGGGAAACCCAAAGATCTACCTGGACCGATACTTTAAGATACTTACCCTCTGCTAATGTTACAGTGGTACCTCAGGTTAAGAAGTTACTTCATTCTGGAGGTCCGTTCTTAACCTGAAACTGTTCTTAACCTGAGGTACCACTTTAGCTAATGGGGCCTCCCACTGCTGCTGTGCGATTTCTGTTCTCATCCTGAAGCAAAGTTCTTAACCTGAGGTACTATTTCTGAGTTAGCCAAGTCTGTAACCTGAAGCATCTGTAACCTGAAGCATCTGTAACCCGAGGTACCACTGTATTTGTAGATCCTACAAGGTATACAACACTTAAGTTGAATCCTGACCCCATTTAAGGCTTAAACACTGAGGTTGTCCTGGGAAAAGGGAAATAGAAATTTAGGAGACTTGCCAGTGTTATTATCCAGTGTCGCCACCCACATGGTCTTGACAACAAGGCTCAGAGTAAATTCAAAGGGAAGGCAAAGATAAGGGGAGAGAAGTGTTGGGTTTATAATCATGGACAAAGGATAGCATAAATTGTCTGGAAGACGCAACCCTTTGCCTCTGTGCGGCTCTTACAGTTGAGATGGTTTCAGAATTAATACAAAGGCAAACATGTTCGTGACATGAATTTAACTATGGATGGATTCAGCCCACCAGCTTTCACTCATGTTATAATATTCTGAAGCTGCTACGTTTGGAAGCCTGTTGGGAGCTCACTTTTATAAGTCTGTCAAAAATGCAACCAACCCAAGGACTACCTCATTTTATTTTATTTTAAAGCCCAAGAACATGTGACTGGCTGAAAATGTGGTGCTGGAATCAGTTTGCCAGTACTGGGGAAACTGGTGCCTAGATATACGAAGATACCTTCTATTGCTTTAGTATACCCATGAGTCAGTGGCTTTTTTCATGGTATTCCCACGAACCTTGGGCGGGGGACGCACACAACCACTTGCCAGGTTGCTTGGGAGAAATGCCTCTGGCCTTCTGCCAGCAGTTTCATAGCTCTAGTGTGTCCTTGTTCCCAGAGGCAGCTAGCATATTGGCAGCCACTAGAGACAGGGACTCAAATATGTGGAACATATACATTTGGCCCCAATTCACTTTCAAACAAGATTGGAAAACTCATTTACTTCAAGCAGCCTTGAGCCGAGGTGTTGCGCTGACCATTTCAAACCATTTACATTGTTGCTGGTTTTAAAGGAATGTTGTTTTTTTCCTTAATTGCTTACATTGATTTTATATGAGAGTTGTCCTGGTGCATTCTGATGTCCACCACTGAGAAGAGGCCCATATATCCTCAGATATGGGCTAGAAACAAAAGCAAGTTCAGGATCATGTACAAGGACTTTAGTGTAGGTGCAGGATCATAGCTGGAAGTTGAGCAGCTGAAGTAGATGGAGAAAATTGTCCTGGATCTACTTGCAGAGCTTTGTAATCTGGGCTAGGTGGTCAAGATCAAATGCTGCAATTGGTCAGTCAAAGGCTCAGTGCAATTTTCTGCAGCCATTGACTTCTAGGGAACAGGATTTCAAGTTGCTAAGAGTTCTTTTCAGATCCCCCTGGTAGACCGGGGGTGGATCTCTCTTCTCAGGGCAATGAGAAGTTTTCATTTGCAGATCCTTCGTTCATGGCCCTAACAAGTATAAATGGCTCGTGTGAGACATAAGTTGCTGCTGGATTCTCTCTGATGTTAGTCATTTTATTATATTGATTTTTGTTCTATTTATATTGTTTGTGTTACGATGTTTGTAATTATGTATTTTTATGAATTGCCATATACCAACCACCCTGGGAGCCTTCGGATTTAAGAGAGGGATATTAAGTAATAAATAGACAAATGTTGTGCTTAGGATGAAATAAGAGCATAAGAATAGCCTGCTGGATCAGACCACTGGCTCTTATTTCATACTAAGCACAACATTTGATAGCCCTCTCCTCCATGAATTGGTCTAATCCTTTTTTTTTAAATGTTGCTGTTTTAATTGTTTAGTTTTACTGCAATGAGATGCTTCAGCTTTTATGTCTTGTTTGCAAAGTTGCCTTGGGAGGGCTTTGCCCTGCATACAGACAAACTGGTGACCTATATTACAGAGAGCCGGCCTTTATTTGACATGTCCAAGTCTAATCTAAGGACAGATAATCCTAAAAAGGGCTAGCAGGGACCTTAAATTTGTCCATCAGCGTTTAGCAACTGAGGTCACCTGGTCACACTCTTCCCCCATTATTGTAGTTTGTACTGTGTTTTGTTTTTCAAATCGTAGTAATTATTTCTAAATTTTGGATTTTTACTATCAAGCTCTCTCCCACTTGATCCATCCCTATGTTGAGATCATTTGCTCTTTCTGTCTCCACAGCTGCACTTCTGCCTATGGTGCTGAACCAGCACTATAGTCCTTGTCCATGGTGCTGAACTTGCTTTTGATTGCAGCCTAGGCTCATCTAGACTTCTTCTTGTCCTGCCTCTTTCCACTGGGATAACCCAATATTTACAGCTGAATTGGAGCAAACTTCTATCAGGTTTTCTGTGGATTGATGTTTGCGCCAATTCAACACTAAAGAGCGGATTTTCCCAGTCAAAGCAATGGGGAAAGCGGAAAACCACTCAGACCCGTGCTTTCTAGGCAAGTGAAAGCTGCCTGTTTCAGAGCACTGGGCCTGTTATAATTAGTCATTAAATTTGTATATCCAGAGGTTAACAGAAGTTAGGCTATTCCTTTCCCAAATTAGGGCACAGCTGGGCCACCAGCCAAAACTGATGGAAGGCAACTGCACCACCGAGGCCACCTGAGCCTCAAGCAACCACAAAGGATCCAGGAGTACTCCCAAGCTACATAACCACCACTTCAGAGGGAGGGTGGAATGCTCTGTCCCATGAGACTAGGGCCCTTCAGGATTTAACCTCCTTCCATCAGGCCTGTAAGACAGAGCTATTCTGCCTGGCCTTTAATTTGAATTCAGCCTGATCTTTTATTTCCCTTCTCTTCCTTCCCCCTACCCTTTTATGAAGATCACCCGCTCAGAGACCCCACAGCTAATTCTCCCCTGGCCTCTTCGCTGGTCCAAGTAGGACCAATTCAGCCAGCTAGCCCTGGGGATTATCTAATGCTTATTTCCACTAAATTGATTTTTGAATTTTATTGTTATTCATGTTTTTATACTGTCTTTTATGCTGCTCTTATAATTAAGTGTTTTAAATTTGGTGTTAGCTGCCCTGAGCCCGGTTTTTGAACTGGGAAGGGCAGGGTATAAATAATAATAATAATAAAAGTATTATTGTTATAAGAGTAGGCAACCTCACATCTATCCAGTCTAGGGAACCACCCACTAACAATGCCTCAATCTTATCTGGATTGAGCTTCAGTTTATTGGCTCCCATTGAGTCTGTTACCGAGGCAAGACAACAGTCTAACACATCCACTGCAACACCCACAGATGTAAAGTGAACTGTGGGAGGGAACTGATTTTCTGTATCCATTTCAATGGGGGATTAGGCCCGGTTTTGGCACAGAAACTGCTTGGGTCACCCCCAGTGTGGTGTAGTGGTTAAGAGCAGTGGACTCGTAATCTGGGGAACCGGGTTCGATTCCCTGCTCCTCCACATGCAGCTGCTGGGTGACCTTGGGCCAGTCACACTTTTGTGAAGTCTCTCAGCCCCACTCACCTCACAGAGTGTTTGTTGTGGGGGAGGAAGGGAAAGGAGAATGTTAGCCGCTTTGAGACTCCTTCGGGTAGTGATAAAGCGGGATATCAAATCCAAACTCTTCTTCTTCTTCTATATAAGAGAGAGACATGGGAAACATAACCTTGTTAATTCTCCTCAACCTCTTAGTGACGTTTGATACCATTTTTTTATATTTTTGATATCCTTCTGGAGAGGCTGTCTGAGTTGGGGGTAGGTGGCACTGCTTTGTGAATGCTCCGGTCCTCCTTGCATGGTCTCTCCCAGAGGGTGATGCTTGGGGAGTGCTTTTCAGCCCCATGGAGCCAATAATAATAATAATAATTGTTAAGTCGTGGGTTGACATAGCAGCCGGCACAGCGATTTCTTCAACTAGCTCTTTATTATGGTAAGCTGGAATAGAACTGACTGCGAACAGCTCAGCCGGCCTGTATTTATAGGCAGCCGGCTGTCAACATTGTAACCACAACAGCCCAGAGTTCCCGCCTAAAATAACTGGCGCAGACCTGAGTGAAAACTATCTACAGACCTGAGTGAAAACTATATACAGTATCCCCTGTTGGCCCAGGGTGAAACTACACTACATAACACCCCTCCCCACCGAGATAAGGCGTTAGTTACAATCGTAATGGTTTCCTTATATACAGCACTACGCGTAATGGTTCAATTAGGCACAAAAGCATATCGGTTACATTTCCCATACTTAGACCAACAGTGATACCTGTCCAACAACATAGTCCTTTAAATGAGTTGGGCGCTTGGAAACTCTGCCAGACCGCCGGGGACTGGTAGCCAAGTCCGGAGGGCCACACAGTTCTCGCTGAGGCTGTGGTGCGACCCTAGGTGGCGTTGGAACCAACTCCCCTGGATCCGCTGCTGTGAGTGGAGCCTCCGCAAGTGGAGTGGTCTGAGTCTGTTCTGAAACGGCTTGGTTCGGCTCCACGCTGGCAGTTTGCGAGGGAGGTGTAGGTGGGGCCTCGCCATCTGTACGTGTCTCTTCTGGAGCCGCAAGCGCAGTTGGGGGCACCTCGGTAGTGTCCAAGTCCCCAACCCTGCGCCTAAGCTGGTCTATGTGCCGTCGCCACAAGCGTCCGTCTTCGAGTGCCACCTGGTACGAGCGAGGTCCAGTGACTCCCACTACTGTGGCTGGCACCCAAGGGATGTCCCCCACATAGTTCCGGGCAAAGACCTGGTTTCCTGGGACAAATGACCGTGGTGCGTTGGCACAGCCTGGGGGTTCAGCCACGGCAAAGTCTGGGTGTAGCCGGTCGAGCGGTGACCTGAGGCGGCGGCCCATAAGCAGTTCAGCAGGACTCCTCCCTGTGGCCGCATGAGGGGTGATGTGTTGCACGAACAAGTATTCGGCGACCCGCTCATGCCAGTCTCCCCGGTCCAGGCGCGCCAGTGCCTCTTTTGTCGAGCGCACCATTCTTTCCGCTTGCCCGTTGCTGGATGGATGAAAAGGTGCCGTTAGGGCATGGCGGATGCCCCGTCCCAAAAGATACCGCTCAAACGTGCCTGACGTGAACTGCGGTCCGTTGTCAGAGACAAGGACATCAGGACACCCATGCGTTGCAAACAGGCCTCGCAGCACCCGGATGACAGCTTCGGTAGTGGTGGAGGGCATCAGGGCGACCTCCAGCCATTTGGAATAGGCGTCCACCACTACCATAAAGGTCCGGCCGTGAAAGGGGCCAGCCAGATCGATGTGCACCCTTGACCAGGGTGTCTTTGGCGTCTCCCAGGTGTGTCCCTTAGCTGCCGGTGGTGCAGGCCTCGACTCCTGGCACGCTTGACAGGCGGACACCCAGGCAGTGATGGCATCGTCCATATTAGGCCACCAGACGTAACACCGAGCCAACGCCTTCATTTTGACAATTCCCGGGTGGCCAACGTGCAGAGCCTCCAGGACGCGCTGACGGAGTCCCTGGGGAATCACGACGCGGTCTCCCCACAGCAGACAGCCGCGATGAGCTGAGAGTTCATGTTGTCTGGTTGCGAAGGGCTGGAACTCCGATGCAAAGGGCCCTTGTGGCCACCCCCTCCACACCCAGTTGAGCACCCGGCTGATGGTGCGATCCTGGGCAGATGCGGAGGCCACAGTGGCAGCCGATACAGGTGCTGCCGGAAGATCCTCAATCAGAAGGAGCGATGAAGCTGGAGCCGGGTCTTCCACAAATGCTGGAAGAGGGCAACGGCTGAGGGCGTCGGCATGGCCCATCGATTTCCCCGGGCGATGGATGAGCCGGTAGTGGTAGGCAGCCAGGAAAACAGTCCATCGCAGCATGCGTGGTGAGAGGACCGGTGGAGTTGGACGATCACCGCGAGGAGGCCCAGGAGTGGCTTGTGGTCAGTGATGAGGTCAAAAGTCCTGCCATAGAGGTATTCATGGAACCTCTTCACTCCAGCCACAAGTGCCAATGCCTCCTTGTCGAGCTGGCTGTAATTCCGTTCCGTCGGAGATAGTGTCCTGGAAAAGTAGGTGAGCGGTGCTTCTCTTCCATCTGGAAAACGGTGACTAAGGACAGCACCGATGCCAAAAGGTGAGGCGTCGCAGGCAAGGACCAGCGGCCTGGATTCACTGTACTGTACCAGCACACTGTCTGAAGAAAGGAGAGCCTTGACCGCGTTGAAGGCCGCCGTCTCCCGATGACCCCAGGCCCAAGGCGTCTTAGTGCTAAGGAGTCGGTGAAGAGGCTCAGCCACTGTGGCTTTGTGGGGCAGGAACATGTTATAAAAGTTCAGCAGCCCCAGGAACGCCTGCAACTCCGTTTTGTTCTTTGGAGTGGGGGCCTGCTGGATAGCGCGGATCTTGGATGTGGTTGGATGAAGACCGGAGGCATCGATAAGATAGCCCAGGAACTCTACCTGTGGAACGGCGATCTGGCACTTCTCCCTCTTTACCTTGAGCCCGGCCTCCTGGAACCTAGTCAGCACGGCACGGAGGCGCTCGAACAGCTGCTGGTGTGAGTCTGCAGACACCAAGACGTCATCAAAATATGGTACCACGCCCGGAAGCCCTTGCAGGAGACGCTCCATAAGGCTTTGGAAGATGCCAGGAGCCACACTCACCCCGAACTGCAACCGGCGGCAACGGAATGCCCCCCGGTGGGTGACGATCGTCTGGGCTTCAGCAGTGGCATCATCGACTGGCAGTTGTTGATAGGCTTGGGCAAGGTCCAGCTTAGCGAAGACCTTACCCTCACCCAGGGAATGCAGCAGGTGTTGGACAACAGGAACCGGATAAGCGTGCTGCTGAAGTGCCTTGTTGATCGTGCACTTGTAGTCAGCGCAGATTCTCACCGACCCATCTGGCTTGACAGGCGTGACGATGGGGGTTTCCCACTTTGCGTGGTCAACCGGCTCCAAAACTCCTTGGGCGATCAGTTTGTCCAGTTGTTCGTCCACCTTAGCCTTGAGAGCAAAGGGAACCCGGCGTGGCTTTAGCTTGATGGGGGCGACTTGTGGATCAAGGCTAAAGGAGATGGGCGTACCTGTATATTGGCCCAAGGTGCCGTCAAAAACCTCGGCAAAGTCTTTGACCAGACCCTCAGTCTCTGCGTTAGAGATGCAGTTGATGCCGGTGACTTCCAGGCCGAGGGCATCAAACCAGTCTAGCCCTAGGAGGCTTGGCCGCTGACCTTTGACCACCACCAACCGGAGCAGGCCCGAAAAATCCTTGAAGGCGATCCGGAACCGGCCAACGCCTACCACGGGAATGTCGTTTCCCTGGTAGTCTCTCAGGTGTACGCGGTGAGAGTCGAGTTGCCTTTTGGACACTCTGGGTACCAGTCTTTTGATGGTGCTCCATGACACGATGGACAGGGCAGACCCGGTGTCGATCTCCATGTCACATGGAGCTCCTTCAATGAGCACCGTGACGTTCAGCTTGCGTCGCGTAGGCGCGTCGGTTTGGCCAATCGTGGTTCCAGACGGGCAGCGGCAGTTGGTGAGAGCGAAACAACTTTCCTTGGCAGACTGGAGTGAAGACTTGGACTTGCGAGTCGATGAAGGGGGGGTGTCAGACGGAGCCGATCGGCAGACCTTAGCGATGTGGCCCCTTCTGGAACACTTCCTACAGATGGCGTCTCTGAATCGACACTTGGCACGGGAATGGTTGCCTCCGCAGCCAGCACATTCCGGTTGGCCCTTGGACTTCTGTTGGAACTTCCTGCGCTCCCGCTTTGTCTGGTGCACGTCATCGTCTTCACTGGAGGATGCCTCCTCACTGCTGGCCTCTTCATGATGCACCGGAACTGGCTCCCTAGCAAGATGCGGGCTGCTGGACTTGCGGATCTCCTGGGCGGAGCGTTCAGCAGCTTCTGAGGCCACAGCCTCCTCAATGGCTTTCTGTAGCGTGAGGTCTGGCTTGGCTAGGAGACGCCGTTGCAGATGGATGTCCCGGACCCCGCAGACGATTCGATCCATCAGGGCATCGTCTAAGTCTCGGAACTCACAGTGCATTGCAGCCTGATGCAGGGCGGTGGTGTAGTTGTTGATTGACTCCCCCTCTGCCTGGTTCCGGTGGTAGAACGCATGGCGGGCAGCAATCTTGGACGGCTTTGGTGCGTAGTGGTTGCGGAGCTTCTCTTGGATCGTGTCCCATGGTGTTGCCTGGACTGCTTCAGGCGCAACCAACGCTCGGGCCGTCTCAAACACCTCAGGCCCACAGAGGCTGAGGAATAGGCCCCGCTTCCGATCCTTTGATACTGCTGTCAGCTCGTTGGCTTGGAGGTAGCAGTCGAACCGAGCGAGGTAGGAGTCCCATGATTCAGAGGCTGGCGCAAACGGCGGTAGAGGCACAAGTGAAGCCATGATTCCGATGCCGGCGTGAAGGGCGATGGATGGAACACAGTGCTCTAGCCAGAACAGTCAGCTCTGAATTGGTTCTGCCCAGTGATTTCGCTCAGTGATTTCGCTCTGTGATTCAGCTCAGTGATTCAGCTCAGTTCAGAGGCTGGCCGCATCTGGCTGTGCTCTGATGTCCATCCATCCCACCTTCGTCGCCAGTGTTAAGTCGTGGGTTGACATAGCAGCCGGCACAGCGATTTCTTCAACTAGCTCTTTATTATGGTAAGCTGGAATAGAACTGACTGCGAACAGCTCAGCCGGCCTGTATTTATAGGCAGCCGGCTGTCAACATTGTAACCACAACAGCCCAGAGTTCCCGCCTAAAATAACTGGCGCGGACCTGAGTGAAAACTATCTACAGACCTGAGTGAAAACTATATACAGTATCCCCCTGTTGGCCCAGGGTGAAACTACACTACATAATAATAATAATAATAATAATAATAATAATAATTAATAAATTTTATTTATACCCCCACCCTCCCCAGCCAGAGCCAGGCTCAGGGCGGCTAACACCAGTAAAATTACAGTAAGAACACAATGGGGGGGGGCAATTTAAAATACAGGTTAGAATGCAATTTAAAATGCAGCCTCATTTTATAAAGTAGCTCATAGATCAAAACCACAAGGAGAGGGAAACATAAGGGTCTGACTGAGTCCAAACCAAAGGGTAGGCGGAACAGCTCTGTCTTGCAGGCCCTGCAGAAAGATGTCAAGTCCCGCAGGACCCTAGTCTCTTGTGACAGAGCATTCCACCAAGTTGGGGCCAGTACTGAAAAGGCCCTGGCCCTAGTTGAGACCAATCTAACCCCCTTGCGACTTGGGACCTCCAAAGTGTTGTCATTTGTGGACCTTAAGGTCTTCTGCGGGGCATACCAGGAGAGGCAGTCCCATAGGAGTGGAGTTCTTCAGAGTTCAGTTTTATCCCCTATGCTATTTAACATCTACATGAAACCGCTGAGCAGCGTTCAAAACTCCCATTGTTCTAGGTGCGTTTTGCGATGGGGAGTTTCATTAATGCAAGCAGTTTCTGAGCTGTGGGCACAGTACTGAGCCCAAGATTTCAGTTTAAAACTGCTACTGCTGGAAGAAAAGGACGACCTTTTTCTGCCTCCTCACTTCCATCCACTCTCTGAAGACTGGAGAAGGGACCCTCATAATAATATTAGGGGGGCAGGCAGGGGAAGTATGGCTTTGTTTTTTGCAGTCTTCAGATGAGGACTAAGCCATGTTGTCAGTGGCTGCCTCAGGTCTCAGCTCACAAAAGACCAACGCCAAGCTCTTCTTATATACAAGGATGTTTATTGCAGTTCATTATTGGTTCCACAACCGAGGCGCGCAGCCCCGCGTCTCTTAACATCAGACATTTGAAGTCCCCTCTGAGTCGGTCCCGCCTCTACACCAACTTAAGAGGCTTGTGCTAGACCACCTCTTCCTGTCTTTCCTTTTCCGCAGGGTCTTTCTGCCCCCCTGGGTTCCTTCCCTCCTGCTCTCTCCTGAAGCGGATTCCTCAGATGCCTGTTCCCCCCTCCTTCGTGCTTTGGGGCTAGGCTCCTCCTCCGGGCTTTCTCCATTTCCGCGCGCCTCCACATTTGAACTTGGCGCGCGTTCGCTCCCCCTGACCTTCCTCTTGACACTTACACTACTCCCTGTACTACTCTCCGCCTCTTCCGGCAGGACGTCCTGCCCCGATCTCCTTCCCCTGTCTCCTTCCTGCTCCGCTCCGTGTGTCACACTGGGAACTCCTCTCTCTTCCCTTCGTTCCTGCTGGGAAGCTGGCCCCGATCTCCCACTCCCACTCGGGGTTTCCCTGCTGCTTCCCTGCTCCTGGCAGGTCCCCCCTGTGACCCCCCTTGTCCTGACTAGGGGCGCCCCCTCCTGGGAATCCTCCGATTCACTTGAGAGACTCATAGAAGACCTCAAGTCATTGTCATCCTCTTCCTCACTGTCCTGGGATTCTCCCTCATCGCTCTCCGTCTCCTCCCTCACCTGTGCCTCTGTCTCTGAACCCCTGACACATGTGAAAAATGAACATAAGATTTTAGCTGCAGTTCATTCATTTTCAGCTTTGCATTCTTGTTATAAAAGAGCTCACCTAAACACTCCATTGTGGCGCCTATAACCTCGGTTTAACGTGCCACTCAGCTCCTAGCTTTCATATCTCAGTTTCTAACACTGCCGCTGAGTGGGGTCATCCGGAGTTTTGAGTACGTTGTCAGCAGTATGCTGATGACACGCAGTTCTGCTTCTCCTGCACACCAGTGTGGACCAAGGAAATGTGCTCTCCAAAGGACATGAAGTAACTTTGTTGTGTACATTTTGCAGAAGGAAGACGATAGCTTTGTGTGTCTAGCAATGGATTACAGTGGGCCTGCCACTTAAGCGAGGGTTCAGGTCCATGTATCCACATGCAAAGGCACAATTGCATTAAGTCAGGAACCCCCAGAGCTGCACACCTGCTTCATAAGCATCCCTACCTGTCTGGAGCTGGCCTTGCTCTCTGCATTGCTTAGAGTTGGGAAGGAGGAATGATGTAACCGAGCAGAGTGGACATCCTCAGGATCCATAGTGAGAAGCAGTTGGGCTAAGTGGGTTTAAGGTAATGATCATAAAGTGGAAAAACATGTCACTCGTCAAAGAACAAGCTAAGCCAAATTGTGGTTGTCAGAACAATAGTATTTAAAACAAACTGGCCTGTCCAACCGTGTATTGTTTAAGAAGCTGCACTAGCACGTTCTGCAATATATTCCTGGAGAATAAAAGCTGCATCGCCTGGAAAAAGTAGTAGCAGGATTTGGGAAACCCTCAACCTCATGAAAATAGATTAACGTCTCACTTCACGAATTCCAAGGCTGAGTCATGACAGCGAAAATAAATGTGTCTGGACTTATGCCCAACTCAGGCCATGCCCTGCCGCATTACTCTCTGTCTTGCAAATTGAGCATCCAAGCCAGCTTCATTAAATTTACTGAGAAGCTTCCAATGAAATCAATGGGGAGTGAAGTACAGCTAGCCTTGTGCAGGATTGTGGCCAATGATTTTATACCCTTGGCCCGGAAACTCTCACTAGAGGGTCATGCAGTGCCTCTTGGCACTGTGATACAGTGGTACCTCGGGTTAAGTACTTAATTCGTTCTGGAGGTCTGTACTTAACCTGAAACTCTTCTTAACGTGAAGCACCACTTTAGCTAATGGGGCCTCCTGCTGCTGCCGCACTGCCGGAGCACAATTTCTGTTCTCATCCTGAAGCAAAGTTCTGAACCTGAAGCACTATTTCTGGGTTAGCAGAGTCTGTAACCTGAAGCGTATGTAACCCGAGGTACCACTGTACAGTCTTAGGACACCCCCCACACTATAGATCTATATTGGCCAGTTTAATGGACATAACAAGATTTTTGGGGATCCTAGGTTACTCACGAGGCAAATGATTCTGTACCAGACCCCCGGGACCCTTCAGGGAACGATGGTTCGAAGGGTTCCTTGAGAAAAGGGAAATGCTATTCAACCATAAAGAAGATGCCTACTGGATCAGACCAAAGGCTAATCTAGCACAACATCTTGATTCCCACAATGGGATGTCTCTTGGGAAGGCCACAAGCAGGGCATGATAGCAACTGTCCTCTCCTGCTGTGGTTCCACAGGAATTGGGATTCAGAGTTATTCTATCCCTGATAGGATAGCTCAGTTGGTTAGAGCACTGTGCTGGTAATGCCAAGGTTGCAGGTTTGATCCCCATATGGGACAGCTGCATATTCCTGCATTGCAGTGGTTTGGACTAGATGATCCCCAGGGTCCCTTCCAACTCTACCATTCTATGATTCTTTGATCTTTGAACCTGGACTAGTACTAGCCCATGATAGCCTTACACACCTTGCATTTGTCAACCGCCCCCCATTGAAAGCCATCTGACTGAGATGCTCTCTTCATTAGTCTCTGACATACTTATGCCCCTGAGAGTACCACCATAACACTTTATACTGACAGGTCTAGAGAAAAATGGCAAACATTGAAACCTATCCAATCATATAAACAAGGCAAACACTTGACTATATGCCACTGATAAGTATGAGTTTCCCTTTTTCTTTCTTTTACTTCCTGTGCACAGGATCAGATGTGAAAACCCACTGAATGTCAGGAAACCCATTGAAGTTATAGGAAAGAGCCCCAAGCCTATTAATTATCAGAGTCCCATGGACACTATTTGTAAACTCTTCTATAGGCAGTGCTATTCGTCTGCTCCGTTGCTTCCCGCTGAAATATTTGGCTCATCGATGCATGCGCACCCCATTAATGAATGTGGGCTGCGCATGCACATATATGCAAAGCTGTGGCGACTGTGCTTTGGTGTGTGTGTGTGCATCAAAAAGAAAAAGAACGTGATTCCTTTGTTTTAAAATGGATACAGCGTTAAGGGAACAAACCCTGTTTCGATCGTTCATTATCCTGCAAATAGCAAGTTGTTCCTTTGTTATTGCATTATGTCATATTAGAAAAGGGGGGGGGGAGGAATTATGCAGAAGTCTGGTTTTTTTATCCTCCAGATGGAGTGGGATTTAGTCCTCACATGTTGCAGGGAAAGTTACAAGGACACAGATTATTTGATGAGATACAAAGGGGGAGGTGGAAAGCAAGGAGATAAATTATATAATTAACTCTTGCAGTGCCAATATCACAGGTGAGCAGCATTGCGTTCCTCTACGCTCAACACCATGGGACACAGGGGAATTCCAGAAGCAAATCTGAAGGTTGTGGTTGCTACCATACCTGCATCAACTCTATCTGTGATTTTTAAATTGCGGCGTTTCAAAGCTTCTAAAGCAGTGGACATTTAAAAGCCTATCTAAGCAACATCTTCCTCTTTTAAAAGCTGTATGCGGCAGTCCCCCAAATGCTTGACCACTGAGTAAGACTGACTGACAGACATGCTGTTTCAAGTGTCTCTGAGCATGCAAAGAGTGCCTTATTCCCCAAACTGGCTTTTCCATAACATGCTATCCATCATATAAAACACATAAGTTAAACTTCAGTGTGTGCAATTGGTATGATGGTGGAATTGTGCCTTATTTTTTATTCATTTCTACCTCCACTTTCCTCTCCCTATCTTCCTCTCTTTCTCCTGTGTCAGATGGTAAACTTTAGGGGCTGGCGTCTGCTGTCTTGTACTGTGTAAAGCACCATGTCACTATATAAGTAATAAATAAGGATGTAGCATAGAAGCCCAAAGATGAGTTCTTACCCATCTATGGAACGTACTTGCTCAGAGACACTTTGCATCTGGAGTTGCTGGTGGAAGAGGCAGGGAACAGACAGGGAACAGGCGACAAGGGAAGGAGGTATCTCTGTAACTGCAGCTTACAGACCAGCAACTGACTGAATTGGACGGGAGCTTCCTGTCAACCGTTAGGTTACATGTGGATTTGACTCATTTCATTTCATTTAGAGAAGATGTGTGTTCTGGAGTGTCACTTAGTGAAGGAAAGGCACTAGCCCTGCCCTTTGCTATGTTCAAAAAAATTCCCTTTATCAGAACAGCATCTGATGGCTGCTGTACAAGATCTGGGCCTAAATTGGCTACATGTTTGGCAGTTATACTCTCTTCTTCTAAGTATGTCCAATGTGAGAGAAGCAGCCACCAGGAATTTTAGTTCGTTGAGGCTTCGGTTAGATCCAGAACACACAGCACTTACACTCTTTGCTGTTAAGAAGAGAAGAAGAAGAAGAGTTTGGATTTGATATCCCACCTTTCACTCCCCTTCAGGAGTCTCAAAGCGGCTAACAATCTCCTTTCCCTTCCTCCCCCACAACAAACACTCTGTGAGGTGAGTGGGGCTGAGAGACTTCAAAGAAGTGTGACTAGCCCAAGGTCACCCAGCAGCTGCATGTGGAGGAGCGGAGACGTGAACCCGGTTCCCCAGATTACGTGACTACCGCTCTTAACCACTACACCACACTGGCACTGGTTAGACCTTCAATTTTCTCCCCTCCCTCCCTGGGCAGGTTCCAACCCCTCTCTGTTGTTTAGGACAATCCAGCAGCCTCAGATCAGGTTAGCAAACCCTCCAAGTGTCCCTATTTTCCAGAGACAGTTCCGGATTTACACAAGCCGCCCCAGTTTCTGATTTGATCTCGGAATGTCCTGCTTTCCCTTAGGAGGTCCCTGTTTTCATTGGAAATGTTGGAGGGTATAGAGTTCTGTGACCTCTGAGTCAAGGAGATAAATAACTATACAACCTATAGAAGACATCTGAAGGCAGCCTTGTACAGGGAAGTTGTTTAATGCATTCCTGCACCATGTGATAACCTATCAGAATGATAGATCTGTTTTGAGCATGCTCAGAGCTCTTTCTTTGAAGGCCAGATTTCCTTGTAGCTTTCAGCATGTTCTGATAACCAGAGAAGCAACAGGTAGTGTTTCCTACATTGGAGAGCTTTTGTTTGTTTCTTTTGCATTTCCTTTATGGCCTTCTGAGAGAGAGAAAGAGAGAGACCGGGAGAGAGCACAAGCAAGCAATGCAATAGAAAAGCATGCAGAGACTGAAAAAATAAAACAATGATGCAGTAGGGAGGAAAACCTGAAAGCAACTGAGAATACAATATAGCATTCAACTATCTCATATTTAAAAGGGTTGTATTGGTTACACTTATTACTTTTACTGTATTTTGTATGTATATCAATATTTTTTTTAAAAAAAGCAATGCAGCACAAGTGTTTCTGAAATAAATATATTTTACTCAATCATTTTGCATGTATTTTTGTCAATCAAATTAGGAGGAGAAATGGTGGGTGGCTTGTGTATGTGTTGCAACAAACTCTATTAATTAGTTCACTGCACTCACTATTAAGAACTGCAGCGGTAGCTGGGTAAGACAGGGCAGGTTGAACAGAACCATGAACAATTCCAGAGTATTTTTCAGGGCATTTCCGCAAAAGGTGTGTGTATTCGCTTCCAACAAGTCCTTCCCCTCCTGTAACTTCAGGATATTAATTCTTGCTTACTTTTTTTTTTCTCAGAGAATTTCTAAAAGTTTGGGCTCTGTGCCTGTTTCGATATCTTAATGCTCACTTCTGCTTCTCCTGCAGCGTGGCTGCTAGGAGATCAAGTAAGCACATTTTAGTGTTGTCCCCAAACACTAACCTAAATTATGATTTGTTGAAATAAGGCAGCATCATAAATCATAGTTGGAAGCTGGCTAGTTTAAAATAAACCATAGTTATGCTTAACTACTCCTTCATGGATCACTGCCTTGTCATGGCGAAGGGGCTTGAATAACTCAGAGAGCTGGACCATAAAGAAGGCTGATCACCGAAGAATTGATGCTTTTGAATTATGGTGCTGGAGGAGATTCTTGAGTGTCCCATGGACTGCAAGAAGATCAAACCTATCCATTCTGAAGGAAATCAGCCTTGAGTGCTCACTTCAGATCATGAAGCTGCAGCTCCAGTACTTTGGCCACCTCATGAGAAGAGAAGACTCCCTGGAAAAGACCCTGATGTTGGGAAAGAAGGGGATGAGATGGTTGGACAGTGTTCGCAAAGCTACCAGCATGAGTTTGACCAAACTGCGGGAGGCAGTGGAAGACAGGAGTGCCTGGCGTGCTCTGGTCCATGGGGTCATGAAGAGTCGGACATGACTAAACAACTAAACAACAACAACGCTTAACCACAGTTTGTTGGATTTGAACAATGGAACAAGCTGCAATCAATTAAAAAGCAGAAGCAAATGTTTCTGAACTCCCTGGGCCGGAAGAGGATGGGGTAGATTTAGGACCTTCATGTGAGGCTACCCTTGTTTCTGTCGTGATAAGCCATAGGTAGGCAAACAAAGGCTTGGGGGCCGGATACGGCCCAATCGCCTTCTAAATCTGGCCTGTGGATGGTCCAGGAATCAGCGTGCTTTTACATGAGTAGATGTGTCCTTTTCTTTAAAATGCATCTCTGGGTTATTTGTGAGGCACAGGAATTTGCTCATTTTCCCCAAAAAAATATAGTCCGACCCCCCCACAAGGGACAGTGGACTGGCTCCCTGCTGAAAAAGTTTGCTGACCCCTGTAGATAAACCATGGAAGCAAGTAAAAATTGTGTGCTCTTGATCACATTCTGCTTCTGGCCGAACCACTTAAATTGCCAGGTTCACCTCACATCCATGGAGCCTTGAACTCTTGTTTCCAACAGCAGACAGACAGATTGGCCAATGAAAGTCAGAAGCACGCAGTCACAACCCCCCTGGTGACCCCAGGTATGGAATAATCAGATGTGTACTGCTTTAAAACATGGAGCCATCAATCCTACTTTCAGAACTCACTGCTGTTCATTGACCTGTCCTTGGATTTATTTAAACCATTTAGAAAGCTACATCTATGTGAGTGGTCATCTTAAATTCCACAGACAAAAGTATGCATTTTGTGAAGTACCGTATTTTTCGCCCTATAGGATGCACCGTCCCATAAGGCGCACCTAGGTGTTTTGGGGGGGGAATAAGGGGGGGGATTATTTTTCCCCCAGCCCCCAGAACAGGCAGCTCTCTGCAAGCCATGGGAGCCCAGCACTGGCTCCCTCTGCTTGCGGAGAGGTCTGCGAAGCCTGGACGCGCTGAGCTCAGCGCGTGCAGGCTTCAGCATGCAGGCAACTCTCCGCAAGCAGCGGGAGCCCAGCGCTGGGCTCCCGCTGCTTGCGGAGAGGTCCGCGAAGCCTGGAGAGCGAGAGGGGTCGGTGCGCACCGACCCCTCTCGCTCTCCAGGCTTCAGCGAAAGCCTGCATTCACCCCATAGGACGCACACACATTTCCCCTTCATTTTTGGAGGGGGGAAAGTGTGTCCTATGGGGCGAAAAATACGGTATATCCTCTTTTCAGTCCTCAGTCCATTGCCAATCAATTTCATTGTGTTGGGAGAGTGATTAATACCTGGCAGCAGCATCTGAAGAGGTCATAGAATAATTCCTCATGTTGAATACTTTTGATTTGGTGGTTGTCTTTTCACTATGCTTTCCTAAGGATTAACATGGCGATGTTTGTCCTTTTTATTATTACGGCACTTGTGCGATACTAAAAAGAACTCAAGCAATTTTGAGGTTAAACAAGCTTATTAATTATACTGATCATATTCACCGCCTATTCTCCTGAAATCAAGGGCTACTGTTTCCTGCACAATGCATTTCCAGAAAATTAGGATCCCAAACTTAGTTTTGTCACTGAATACTTAGAAGTATCTCCCATAAACCCACTGTACTAAAGCTTCACTTATTTTTCCCCCACTGTAAATTTCAAGCAAGGGTTAATTGTGGAAGCTAGCTCTCCACCAACCAGCTAAAGTTGCTGATATTAGGCCCCTTCTCTCTTTTGTATCTGTTTGCCTTTGAAATTCCAATTTGAGTCCAGAAGTTAAGGCAATGAGCATTATGCCATCTAATTACATCGGACATGCTCAAGGTGTTTGAAGTTAATACCTGTAATTGCAATGCTCCTGCTGTTCAAAGCAGCACACTCAATAAATATTCATAAGTTCAAATAGCCACCTGCAACTTCTCCTTTAAAAACATACATGGTTTTCCCTTGGCTTTTTTCTTCTTTAAAAGTCTTATTACATACAAGTGGTGGCAAAACTCTTTTGGCCTGAGGGCTGAATTCGCACTCGGGCCAAGCCTCTGAGACCACATGGCAGCAGTGAGTGTGGCACATAGGCATTATGCACCTTTAAGCTCCAGACAAAAACATTCCTTTCTGAACAGGCCTTTGGCTGATTGTCATCCGATGCCCTTTTAAACCGTGTTGGGGAGGAGGGGAATAATTAGGTTGTCCTTGTTTTTGTTTTGATTATGTATCTTGTGTTTCTATATTGGGATTTTATGTTGCGAACCTCCCTGAGGTGTGTGGGCATAGGACGGTATAAAAAATTAATAAATAATCAAAATAAGAATAGGCATGCAGCCCCCACCTTCTACAGCTGATCTGTGCTGAAGACCTGGAGGGGGGGTTATTACCTGGGCTGTGGAAGGTACCCCCAATTCTGTTTGGGGTCCAGTTTGATGATCAAGATCAGGCCACAGTCCAACCTGGACAAACCAGGACCCAACTCAGGACCCAGACCAAATGGGAGGGACATATATAGATAAAAGGTAAAGGGACCCCTGACCATTAGGTCCAGTCATGGCCGACTCTGGGGTTGTGGCGCTCATCTCACTTTATTGGCCTAGGGAGCCGGCGTACAGCTTCCGGGTCACGTGGCCAGCATGACTAAGCCGCTTCTGGTGAACCAGAGCAGCGCACGGAAATGCCATTTACCTTCCTGCTGGAGTGGTACCTATTTATCTACTTGCACGTGCTTTTGAACTGCTAGGTTGGCAGGAGCAGGGACCGAGCAACGGGAGCTCACCCCGTCATGCGGATTCGAACCGCCAGCCTTCGGATCGGCAAGCCCTAGGCTCTGTGGTTTAACCCACAGCGCCACCCGCGTCCCTCACAGACATATATAGGCCCTATTTAAAAATCAAGGTTTTAAACCCCGATTAAATGTGTCCTGTGGCATTGGTGGGAGACTATACAGGCATCATCTGCTCTCTCCCCCTTCTGACCACATTGAATCAGTGCTTTAAACTCTAATTTAAGATGTGATTGGTGGCGAGGAGAGAAAAGAAGAAAGAGATGGTGCAGGCAACATCTCTGCCTGTATTGTCTCCTCCTCACTACCTGACCACCACCACCCTTTTGACAGCCCCAGATCACTGCAGGTGGACCTGAACTGCCTCAGAGTGATCTAGTGCTTCTTCGACCCACCCTGGACAAATCTCAGAGTGGCCCATATCGGCCCAATTTGGTTTGGGATCTGAGAATTGTATAGACTGGATGCAGAGACTTACCGGTAAGTTATCAGCCTCTTCCCAGGCATCAAATGGCCAGCCTGATGAGCAGAGAGGGAGCAAATTGCATCTCTACCAGGGCTCTGAGCTGAGAGGTGAAGGTGAGACCTCTCTGACCACCTCAGTGCTGTGTTTACTGGAGATCTTGGAGGGTTGATCTGGCCCTCAGTCTAGGGGTTAGCTGCTCTAGATAGGTACCAAGAGGAAAGTGTGAAAAAAGCAATCAGGGTGCTACATTGCAAATTTGTGCAAGAGAAAGTCTGCTAACCCAGCGTGAACTTTCCCACTTCCTTCTCCTCCCCATACTGCAGCCTCTCCTCAGGAAAAGGCACGTGATGTGCCCCTGGGGCTGCAGTAGCAGCAGCAGCTAGGTCTCTGCTTGGCTGCTGTGAGTGTAGATACAATCAGACACATTTAAGAGATGTAAACTGATATATGATCAGGTTTCTGTGCTTTAAATATTTTTAAAGCTTCTTCAGTTATCGTTTATACTAATCGTAAACTCAGTCTCTGAGGGACAGTGCTTTTATGTTTCAGAAGTACACAAATATCGTGGAAGCAAACTCTGAGCGAGTTGTTTGCTCCTTGGATGCTTTTGCTGCTAAATATTATGTTTCTGCTTATGCTGATCTTGGGCTTTCACCAAGTACAGTGGTACCTTGGGTTACATACGCTTCAGGTTACATACGCTTCAGGTTACAGACTCCGCTAACCCAGAAATATTACCTCGGGTTAAGAACTTTGCTTCAGGATGAGAACAGAAATCGTGCTCCGGCGGCACGTCCGGCAGAGGGAAGGTCCCCTTGGCTAAAGTGGTGCTTCAGGTTAAGAACAGTTTCAGGTTAAGAACAGGCCTCCGGAACGAATTAAGTACTTAACCCAAGGTATCACTGTATGCTGCTAAGCCCACTCACCTTCACCGGTGGGCAGTGTTGTGGCCAGGCATCCGGGATCCTTAGTGATCCAGCCAGAGGGTAGAGGGATGCTGCGCATGTCATGCTGGTGCCCGGCCATGTCACACCCCCAGCTAGCCAATCAGTGCAGCTGGGGGCATGGCCGCTGGCTGTTTAAGAAGAAGAAGATGAAGAAGAGTTTGGACTTGATATCCCGCCTTTCACTCCCCTTAAGGAGTCTCAAAGCGGCTAACGATCTCCTTTCCCTTTCTCCTCCACAACAAACACTCTGTGAGGTGAGTGGGGCTGAGAGACTTCAGAGAAGTCTGACTGGCCCAAGGTCACCCAGCAGCTGCATGTGGAGGAGCGGGGAAGCGAACCCGGTTCACCAGATTACGAGTCCACTGCTCTTACCCACTATACCACACTGGCTCAATTGTGATGCAGCCGGGGGGCAGTAAGGGTATCCTGTTAAAGGGATCTGGGGGTGTGAATCATGTCTGAAACCTGGACGTGGGCTAGGGCCATGCCATGACCCCAACGGGGATTCCGCGGGTGCCCCGATTTGACGTATGTCATAGGGCTCCCCCTACTGGTGGTTTACCCTTAGTGAGACTCCTTGCAGACGGGCAGGAGTCAGAATATAGCCTGGTTTCACCCAATGCTTAGCCAAACTGCTCACATCTAACCAATAAAGTTGTGGCCTAATTTATCCCATGAACATAAAATATCCATGTCTGTGTGTTTATTATCTAAGGGAACTGCGGGGCCCGGGGCCTTGGCACGCAACTCTCTCTGATTAGCCCTGTTTCGGCTGCAAAGCCATCACAACTCTGTGTCTTAAGTTTTCTCGTGTTGCTATATAGGCTTGCAGATGAGACCCCAAAAATGTATGCATTGCTTTTAACAAGTCTTCCTCCTTCCTTCCCAGTTGCCCATACTGGCCTCCTCTGTGGTTAGCCTCTATTTCCTTGAGCTGACGGATGTCTTCAAGCCAGTTCACTCTGGATTCAGTTGCTATGACAGGAGTCTCAGTATGCCATACATCGAACCTTCACAAGAGGCTGTTCCTTTCCTGATGTTGCTCAGCTTGGCTTTTGCGGCACCTGCCATTACGGTGAGTTGCAGAACATCCCACTTACCCCTCTTAACAGCCTTTCAAACTACATCGGCAGAAGAGCAGGGTTCACGTTTTCATCAGCGAATGCTTGAATAAATCAGCAAATGTTTGAATCGCACAGTTACAACTGCATACAAGAGTGATGTAGTGGTGGGCAGGGAGAGTAGTTGTTTTGTATTTGTATTTATTATGTATTTTGTGTTTTTATCTTGTATTTTTATGCTGTGACTAGCTCTGAGATCTATGGGTGAAGGGTGGCATGATAATAATAATAATAATAATAATAATAATAATAATAATAATAATAATAAATAAATAATTAGATAGATAGATAGAGGAAACTGCTCCCCTCTTTCTTCAGGAAGAGTGCAACCCCATCCAGATTAGGTGATCCACCTAATTAGAGGAGCAGCGTGGTGCAGTAGTTATAGTGTCAAACTAGGACCTGGGAGACCAGGGTTCGAATCCCCACTGGGTGATCTTGAGCCCATCACTCACTCTCAGCTTCACCTGCCTCACAGACTTGTTGTGCGAATTAAATGAGGAGGACCATGCAAGCCACCTTGAGCCCCATGAAGAAAAAGGGAGGATATAAATGCAATCAATAACGATTAAATAATTCAGAAACTACTCACCCAGGGCTTATCCACACTTGCTTTTTGCCTCACTCTTTCCAGTCAGAGGACTGCACTTTAATGTTCTGTGTCTGAGTGTGGTGGTTTGTCTGTTTGTTGCCCCCAACTTTCCCTGTGAAAACCCACTCTTTAAACCAGAATCGGAGCAAACATCAGAGTGGGTTTCCCGCAGATTGCCATTTGCTCTGATGGAGCTTTAGAGAGCAATGTTAAACAAAACGCAAATTTAAGAATCCCCATCAGTTGCTCTTGGTCGAATTGACACCTTCATAATGGCTGTGTGGAGACAGATCATGTTTTCAGAAGCTGTTTTTGACAGTAGCTCTCAGCTTATAGAATCCCCTAGGTCCCTTTCGCCATCTACATTCTTGAGGAATTATACAACCTCCGCTGCCCTTATTTTGCTGTAGGGGAAATAAGAAAAGCCCATTAAGATACACAGTGCAGCAGGGAGAAGGTTATTGGGCTAGCAACAACGTCAGACCACTGAACTCTCCGCTCACCACGCAGCAGGAAGTCTGCTGCATCAGCAGTCATGGGTTTCCACAGCTTTTAATTAAAGCTTCAACATGAAGTAAATAAATAACACCTCGCCCGCGTTGCTTCATACTTAAAATACATGGGGGTCACCCTGATTATTGGTAATTAGAATCCATTTCTTTATGGTTATACCTCCTCCCACAACAACAAAAGATCCTTATAGAAGGATCTGGCAACTTCTGTTTCAGTGTATCTGAAGAAGTGTGCATGCACACGAAAGCTCATACCAAGAACTAACTTAGTTGGTGTCAGAGCTGCTTGAAGATCCTAGCTCACAGAGGATCACGCTAGCCAGCGATCATTAAGTAAAAGTCTTTATTGAATTACAGTTTCCATTCTCACGCTGCTGCGCGCAACTCTACGTCTAGTAGCTAGATCGGCGAAGCTCCGTCTGAGTCTCCGCCCCGTGTGCACCAACTTAATATCCTAGCCTTGCTCCACCTTTTCCGCCTGACTGTCCTCCTCTGGGTCCCTCTACCCCCCGGGGCTTCTTCCTTCCGGGATTCTTCTGACGCTGACCCGGACCCTCCTGCCTCCTTGCGCCGGGCTTTAGGACCTGGTTCCCTTTCGGGGCTGCTTACTGCGCCGCCTTCCTCTGCATTTGAACTTGGCGCGCGCGCCCAACCTTCCACTTTCCTCTTAACCGTTTCTTCGCTCCCCGATGGAGGTGTGGCCACTCCTGACTCATGCCCTCCCTCCTGTGGTGAGCTGCCAGCGCTTCCCCCCTGGCTCCCTTCCTCTTCCCTGCTTCCTGGCGGTGACGCTGGTCCCGATTTCCAGCTGCTCCCCCCTGAGTCCCCTCTGGCTCTATCTTCCTGGGGTGCCCCCCTAGACTCCCCCCTTGCCCTGGCCACTGGTGCTCCTTTCTGTGAATCCTCTGATTCACTGGAAAGACTAGGAGATCTCGGGTCGTCGTCATCACTCATATTTTCTTCTGCCTCCTCCCCTTCGCTCTCTGTTTCCTCCCTTGCCCGTGCCTCTGCTCCTAAACCCCTGACAGTTGGTCTTTAAGGTGCTACTGGAAGGAAGGAATTTTTTTATTATAACAACAAAAGAGTGAGCATTAAATGTATATTCATGCATGTACATTCCTTGACGACAGGCAAGTAAACGTATGGAAAGGTTTTGCATTTTGAATGCCATTGTGTGTCTGTGCTGCTAAATCTCCGATAGCTCAATTTACACCCTGGATGAATTTACTTTCATCAAGAGTTGAACAGACAAATGCGTACCAACCCTAAGGTTGTGGGTTTGTGGTTGGTTGTTGTTGTTTTTAACAGTCCATGAAGAACTGAAGAGAACTATTACATTCCAGTAGGTGCAAGAGAGATTAAGAACGAACATAGGTTCCTGTGCATTGATCTTGTGGTCGTTTCAGGCTTTGGGTAGGATATAATCTAAAAGAGCACTACTGAATTCTTCCCTCAGTGCATGAACAGCTTGTTGCGATTTTTGCTTAACAGGGACAACTGTAGAGTGTTGTTGATTTTTATACTCACAAGCCATTCAGTCAGCTTAAAGCAGGCATGGCCAAACTCGGCCCTCCAGCTGTTTTGGGACTACAACTCCCATCATCCCTAGCTAACAGGACCAATGGTCAGGGATGATGGGAATTGTAGTCCCAAAACAGCTGGAGGGCCATGTTTGGCCATGCCTGGCTTAAAGGATGTTAAATCTAGAATGGCCCCGAAACCATGCCTTCTATTGCCAGTGTTTATGTGAGTGCTGTTGCTTATATAGGCAAAATGGTGTCCCACACACAGCCCCAGTGCTGGGGATAGGGCCAATGCAGGGCTATTTAGGCCTGGCCTGGCTTCAGCATGTTCATTCTACCCATCCTCCCATCCTTTATTCAGTACAGGCATTGCTGGTCACCATTTAGGGCCAAATTGGGAGGGGAGTCAACAGTTGATTGGCCTTGGTGGTTTTATTTTTCACTATTCTGTACTGATTTGCTGGCAGGTGTAATGAACAAAGATTAATCAACAAATAGGTTAAACTGGTGGTTAAATTGGTTAAACTTTGGCAGGTAGGTTTCCAGAGGTTATCAGACAGTTAAGGTTGTAGTTCTGAGACTCGCCTTCAGGGCTGTGGGACTCACTGGCATGGTAAGGGACACTTTTGGGGCCAATGTGTAACATCAACCTATAATCCTGGGGGCCTCTTTATTCACCTGAAGGGTGGGGCTTAAGGGACAGGTTAGATGAAGTGGTACCCCTCACCTTTGGCAGGTTGGCTCACCCGCAGTTTGTTATGAGTAGGGAGTATGTCTCACCATTGTTCCCCTCTGCAGGTTGGTTGCGTTAAAATAACTGTGGCCCAATTCACCCAGCCTTGTGTTTTTGTCTCCTTCCTTCCATGTTTGGTCACTGAGCAGGGCAAGTTATTACAGCTCAGCCCTGATGGCAGTGTCAAAACAAGGCATTTCAAAATGTGAATTCTCCATCCAGCGATGAGTTTAATTTAGTGTCCTTGGGCATCACATTGTATGTTAGTATCTTAAGCTAACTACCTGGGAGTGTTGATGTGAAACAAAAATACAGATATCGGGGCTCTTTTGAAGAGGATGGTGTGGGTGCAGATGTTCTAATTGTGTTTATTAATATAGTCATATAATCAATCCAAGAAGCCCTAAAGCATGCCATTGTTAGAGAGATGGAACATATCCAAGATCAACCACTGTCCCTATCCCAACAGATCAAAATATCTCCCTTGCAAAACAATGAGTTTTCAAGACAGTGAAAATGCATTACATCTAACCTTGCCATGTTCTTGGAACAATGTTAACAGGCACAAATGAAGTTTGGTCTCTTATGACTATATGTGAGTCCTTCTAATCAAATCATGCTCTGGTTACATAATTGCCAGCGTTGCCTTGAACCCTTCCTTTGTCATAACAGATCATGGTGGGCGAAGGAATTCTCTACTGCTGCCTTTCAAAACGTCGGAATGGCATAGGAACTGAGGCCAATATCAATGCGGGAGGCTGCAACTTCAACTCTTTCCTTAGGAGAGCCGTCCGATTTGTTGGTGGGTTTTGGCTCATGCCTTTGTTGAAGAATTTCTGGTTTTTGATTCATAAGAATCTTGCTGCTTTTAGTCACTTTAAAAAAATAAATTGAAGGACATGTCAGATTTCAGACCTACAAGAATGTACCATGAGGGCTGGGTCAGACATTTTCATAAGTGATATACAGAGATGAAAAGAGACCACAAACATGCTCACAATCTAATTGGCATGACACAAAAGGGAGAAAGGGATGAGAAGGGAAGAGGAAAGTAAGATATTATTTCTGAGGTTATATAATCTCATCAGTATCATCCAATCTGGACAGGTAGGAATCCCTGCCTTTGCTTATGTTCAAAAATGTAAATATTTCTGCAATATAAAATAGTACAGTCTAGGAAGGATATCTGAATTGGCCCTGACATCTGGAAATGTTAGCCTAAAAATAAATAAATCAGGAGGTTGCTTGATGGACAGTAAATACAACACATCATAAGGAAAAGTAAACATTTTGATTGTAAAAAAAGAAGACTTATTATAGAACCCCTTCTACAAGAGAAAATGAGAAATAAATACACAGCTGCCAGTGATATTAATTTGGCATGGCTCTGTTTGAAATAAAGAATGAAAGTCTACAGCTAAAATCATTGGGGGAGGGGCCACACACATTGAGCAATTTCTTAGCTTCACACCACAAAGTGCTCAGTATCCATTTTCCACAGTTCATAATGTGTTCCTTTTCATTATAATATTGAACCATTGCACAGTCCATTTACAAAGTTCCCACCCACTTTTCTCAGCACAGCTCATCCCATTGCTGCTTAAGTGGTGTAACAACAAGAGTATAGAACTAGACATGTAGAGCTCCAGGTTCAAATCCCCACTCAGCCAAGAAGCTCATCTGATGACAAACATCATCTCTCAACCTTACCCTCCTCACAGGGTTGTTGTGGAGAAAGGGGGGGAGCACCGTGTATCCTGCTGTAAGATGGTTGAAGAGATGTAAATATCCTTTTTTTATTTAAAAAAACCCAACTAATTATGATACATCAATCATGCTATCCTGGGTATATGACCTTTATTACCAATAAAAATAGAATACATTCAAAAACAACAAATAGAAAGTATAATTAATACTTGGTGGAAGCAAGTCTTGTTAAAATCATTGCAGCTTGCAACTAAATTACATGTTTAGAATTAGTTGAGCTACAAGGCCAGAACTTTGGGGAGAAGTCCAGACTGAGCAGCAGATCTTGCTAATCACATTTCGAAGTAAGTGAAATACTACACATGCCATCCTGGTTTGCATACTGCACTAAACCATGGTTTATTGAACTGTAGCTTAGCTTTATATGTGAACCCCACTCAGCAGCTGTGCTGTGGTTTGCTTCCCACCAACAAACCACAGTCTGAAGCCATGCTTTTTGTTGACTTAAGAACCTTGCTTTGTTTTCATTATAATAAAACAATGAACAGGGTGGTGATACAATGACTACTGCAATCGACAGAAGATAATACCACCAAGGCAACTATCTGTAAACAAACAATAAATGTCCATAAAAATGGCAAAAGTAGTTTCTTTCCTAAATAGGTTTTATATTAAACAATTGCAAATGCTGTAAATAAAGAGTCCACTTGTGATATACCAGTGGTTGAGTGCTCGGACGTCATTCTCGGACGTTTTGTCGCTAAAGAGTTTAGTCATCAGCCTCCTTTAGGTTTAACAAATTGAAAGACACTCTCCCCTTTCTATGCTCCTCCCAATGGAAACATGCAGATGGGGACAAAGCTTGGTGACTAAGCTCTTTGGCAACAAAACGTCTGATTACTGGAATGATGTCCAAGCACTGAACCACTGTTATATCAGAAGTGGATTCTTTATTACTGTGTTTGCAATTGCTCGAAATAAAATCTATTTTGGAAAGAGAAGAAATGAGCACTGAGCCACTGATATATGACAAGTGAACTCTTTCTTTACTGTGTCTCCTGTTGTTTAAGATAAAACATATTTGGGAAGGAAACTACTTTTGCCATTTTTATGGATGTTTATTGTTTGTTTACAGATAGTTGTCTTGGTGATATTATCTTATTTTCATTATGGCTTGGTGTTACATGTGAATCCAGCAACTTTCCTTGCTCATGGTTTGTATGGCACTCACCTGACTACAAAGGTGTTAATCAAGAGTCATGGGAAAACAAACCAGACTTTGGAGAAACAAGCCACGGCTTGTTGGGTCATCTGTGGTACAACTTGTGGCTAGCCCATGGTTTGTTAAACAAACCATGCCTTAAACAACCATGGTGTGAACCAGGCCACTCTCTAAAGAAGGGAGGCTCCCTTAAAACCATTAAATCCTGATTACAGAATTACCTAACTGCACCAATGACCTTATCCATTTTTCACTGTTAATTGGGCATTGTTCTATTGATTCCAAGGGAGGCAAAGCACTCTATTATCCAGATTATGATCCCAAGGCTAGAAGCATGTTTTATTACACAAGCAAACTCCAACTGGGAAGCAAGTCTTAATGATGAAGCATCATTTAACTATGAGAACTTTACAATTGTGGAGTGTGCATGTGAAGATATAGCTGAGCTGTTATATACTAAATCTAAAGAGAGGTTTAGCTTTAAGCCATGACACGTTGCTCTCTGTGAAAACACATATTGATTAAAATACGATAACCAAATGAAATTGTTCGATGGAGCCAGATTTGGGCCACAGGCCACCAGTTTGCCATCCCTTGACCTAGGATGAAGTGCTGTATCTATTTGGCCAAAGATGTTAAGGCTTCTCCCGCTTCACTTCTAGGTGTCCATGTCTTTGGCCTTTGTGCCACAGCTCTCATCACTGACATCATACAGCTGTCAACTGGGTATCAAACGCCATATTTCCTGACTGTATGCAAGCCTAACTATACATCACTCAACGTATCCTGCTCAGAAAATTCTTACATCGTGGAGGATATTTGCTCAGGAACCGATCCCATCATCATCAACGATGGAAGGTTAGACACAAAAAGATGGGGGAGGGGGGAAATATGATCTTTCATTGTTTATTATGTCTTGGGGTTTTTTGGGGGGGGGTTGTAGCTCAGTGGTAGAACATCTGTCTTGCATGCAGAAGGTCCTAAATTCAATCCCCATCATCTCCAGGGAGGGCTGCAAGAGATCCATGCCTGAAACTCTGGAGAGCCAGTGTAGGTAAACAATCCTGAGCTAGATGGATTAATGTTCTGGCTCAGTTTAAGGCCACTTACTACAACCCAGTCAAAAATGTGCTGCCATCTGTTTTCATCCATAACTGTGGACCAAAATTTTCTGATAATATCTGAAAGCTTTTCTAAGACCTGGGCATGCTTACATGAATTTCATTCTCATGATTTAGATATATCATACCCAACTCCATTATGCATTAATATAGCCAAGAAGCAGCATTCAAGGGGAGAAGAGCAAGATGAAGGGGGGAGCTTTGCAGATAACAGCAGAGTCTGTTTTCTTTGGCTCTCATGAAGCCATATGGCACAGGTGGCAAGATGGCAGGGGGGAGGAGCAAGATCTGCTCCTCCAACCAAAGCTAGCATCACAGTGACCAAGAAACGAGATATGGCTACTTCGTTATTTCCTTCACGATCCCTGATTAACATCTAGAGCTGCCAGTGGTTGCACACATTGTAGTTATTTGAGAGAGTTGTGCCATCTGGGATTTGCAAAGGAGATGTGGGTACCTCCCTGCATTGTTTATTAGAAACTGGCTTCAAGGGGGAAGAAGGCCCCATAAAAACATAATGACTAATAATAATAATAATTTATTTGTATCCCACCCTCCCCAGCCAAAGCCGGGCTCAGAGCGGCTAATAACAGTAAAAATAGCACAGTTTACATAAAATCACAGTCAATTAATTGAAATACATTCTAAAATCACTTCAGAATCAAATTAATGGCAACCATTAGGCTAGAGTTCTATGAAGATTACAGAAGGAGAGAGGGGGTCAGACTGTGCCTTGGCCAAAGGCCTGGTGGAACAGCTCTGACTTGCAGGCCCTGCGGAAAGATGTCAAGTCCCGCAGGGCCCTAGTCTCTTGTGACAGAGCGTTCCACCAGATCTGGGCCATGGCCAAAAAAGCCCTGGCTCTGGTTGAGGCCTGCCTAAGCATCCTGTGGCCCAGGATCTCCAAGATGTTTTTATTTGAAGACCGTAAGGTCCTCCGTGGGACATACCAGGAGAGGCGGTCCCATAGGTACGAGGGTCCTAGGCCGTATAGGGCTTTAAAGGTTAAAACCTTAAACCTGATCCTGTACTCCACTGGAAGCCAGTGCAGCTGGTATAGCACCGGGTGAATGTGATCCCGTGGCGAGGACCCCGTAAGGAGTCTCGCCGCAGCATTCTGCACCCGCTGGAGTTTCTGGGTCAGTCTCAAGGGCAGCCCCACGTAGAGTGAGTTACAACACACATTCGTAGGAGAGGACTGAAATTTGGGGCAGGGATTGCATGAATTATTCAGAGAAGACAAACACAGAAAGGCTAGCACCAAATATGTGGCTTGACCTCTTCACTCCCCAGAGCCTCCCCAATAACGCAGGGAACCAGTGCAGGGAAGAGTGTTCTTGCGTCCATGTGGGTTTCTGATTGGCCACTGTGAGAACAGGGTGCTGGACTAGATAGGCCATTGCCTTGCCTTACTTCCTCATGTGCTTAACAGTGACTTCCCATCACTTTGGCATACAAAGCTGGCCCAGGCATTAGGCAGGGTGAGGCTGCTGCCTCAGGCAGCGGAAGCCCACACATTGGCACTCCTAAACACATCCCTCCTGCCCTGCCACTTCCAGCACTGATTTTGGGAAAGATTGTATCCATTTTGGCACGACCTTGCCTGAAATGGATGACAGCAGCGCTCCTCCAACAGCGGATGCGGCAGAGTGCACTGCGGCAGCAGAGTCAGCAGTGGCGGCGGCAGGTATGCTAGTGGCAGCAGCAGGGCAAGCCAGCACTTCCTGTTTTGCCTAATGTTATGTGCTGAGTTGAATAGGATCCAAAATGCAGCAGTCTGATTGGTCCGCAGGAGCCACCCAATCCAGCTCCAGGTGGAAGTGAACCCGCAACCTGATTAGCCTACAGGAGAATCCCGGAATTAGCCAATCACGTGGGGCCCATTGGGTAAATAATGTATATAAAGCGGACATTCTGAGGGAACTTCCATTCCTCCTCACCACTATGAGCTGAATAAAGAGCATGAAATCCACTCTCGACTCTGAGTATATTTCACCTATAGTGCCTCCCCTGGACACATCACATACCATGTGTTGCCATCTATTTATATTCCCCAAGTGCAAAAAGTCAGTACAAATTCTGCCGCTTTTCCACTCTGCCGCTTTTCTACCAATCATAGTAGTACCATTTTTCTTTACAGAGTTGTTGTACATTTTTTTGGCAGAAGTTCTTAAAACCTGCCCATGGCGGGGGATCTTTATAACAATTGCCTTTTTCCCCCCTTCCTTTTTTTTTTTTTTGCATTCTTTTAAGAGGAAGCAGGTGTTAAAACGTGGCTTCAAGAGACAAAAGTTCAAAAAAAAAGTGATGTTAAGCATCATTCCCAGCCACTTGCTCCCTAAAATTTTCCTGCCTCACTTTGCAGTTGTTTTATCACCCAAAACAGTTCTGTGCTCCTGAACATTTAGTGCAAAATGCACATAAAAATGTATGCATTTGTGAAAATATACAAAAATGTGCTCTTTGATGAAAAAATGTTTTGCAAAATGAGACTATTGGGGAAAATTGCATACACACACACACACATATATATATATGCAAATAGATGTGCAAATGTGGAGAATTGAACTTAAGACTGGAAAACTGAAATAGCGAAAGAAGCTGAAATCGGCAGATCTGCCTATATCTATGTTCAAATGATAAGCATCAATATCATTTAATTATGCGGTTCTGATCACATGATAAAGATCAAGTGATGCCTTGCATGTGTGAAAGGGCCATTACAGCTCCGACAGACAAGACATTCATTTTCATTCACATCATGCTTCTCAATTTAGCTGCAAATCATCCCATACGGAGCAATGAAGGATAGAGAAATCAAGTGATACACATGTATGTATGAGCCTGGCCTTAAGTGGGGAGAGAGATCTCTCCACTGTTGAAATTAATGGATTTCACCCAACATTAGTCATACTCAGAGTAGGTCCATTTGAAGTAATGGGGATGCCTAACTTAAATCCATTATATATCTATAACTATAGATAGATAGATAGATAGATAGATAGATAGATAGATAGATAGCTGATTATATATATATATATATATATATATATATATATATATATATATAAATTTTTTTCCAGTAGCACCTTAGGGACCTAATAAGTTTGTTCTGGGTATGAGCTTTCGTGTGCATGCACACTTCTTCAGATACAGTGGTGCCCTGCAAGACGAATGCCTCGCAAGACGGAAAACTCGCTAGATGAAAGAGTACCGCTAGACGAAGAGAATCACAGAACGGATTCTTTTCGTCTTGCGAGGCACCACTGTACTTCAGATGCATGCACACGAAAGCTTATACCCAGAACAAATTTAGTTGGTCTCTTAAGGTGCTGCTGGACATTTTTTTATATATTTTGACTGCGTCAGACCAACCCAGATGCCTACCTGAATTAAGTCCATTAATCCTGAATTAAGTCCATTAATTCAAGAAGTCTATTCTGAGCAGAATTTATTTGGATGCAACCCAATGGCGATAATTACTCAACCTTTTTTTCCTAGATTGTTGCGCATTACAGATTCTTCTGTGTAATTGTAGAATCTGTCCATTGCAATACGTAAATCAAAACCCACATTATTTGAGACCAGAAGTTTACTCTGTTAATGGTGCCTAAATTCCACATTCTCTCCAGTACACTGAATGGGATTTTTTTTTAAAGCCCTATAGCGTGATGATATTACAGCTTGTAAGTTAAATATGATTACAATACTGGACCACCCAGTGCTTTGGTTATTTTTAAATCAGCCCTTGCGGAATGTATTTTTAAGTGAGAAATTTAATTTGGGTGTCCTTCCTTTGCAGAAAGTCATTCCCTTCGCAACACGCCACCCTGGCAGCATTTGCAGCTGTGTACGTTTCGGTGAGTAATTAAGCCTCTTTGCAATAACGTGTACAAAAGGGTAAAGTCTGAATGTCATTTCATGTCTTGTTTAAAGCAGGAAGGTTGAGACTGCAGATGCCAAGCGTCCCCCCACAAAAGAAGCAGAAAAAAACTTTTTCTCTGCTCCCCCATTTATTTATTTAGGGAGGCCTGAAATAGAAAAAAAGCGGAAATCAGGGCTGAAATTAGAGGGTAAAATTTTATGAAATTGGTTTTTTTTTTATTTCAGAATAAGTCAAGTACTTCTTAAAATGCCACCAATTCACATTAATGCAGATCAGATGCCTCTAACCTCGGCATCAAATGAATGAAACTGAAAAGAGTTGAGAAGTTTGTGTTAATTTCTACAAACTTTCCATGTTCTGATGCCCATGGAGTTCAAAGCGAAAGCTCAGGATGAGAAGCTATGGACCTTTCAGGCTTAAGGAGAGGCACATTACTAGCTCATTAAGGAAACAAGAAAGCAAACCATCCCACCTGGGAGATTTAACTAAATTGCTTTTTTTAATGTTTTGTTTTGTTTTAAAGATGTACTTCAATTCCACGTTAACCGACTCCACTAAACTTCTGAAACCGCTCCTAGTATTTGCATTTATCATCTGTGGGATTATATGTGGACTGACTCGCATCACCCAGTACAAAAACCACCCAGTTGATGTTTACTGTGGCTTTTTAATTGGAGGTGGAATTGCCCTGTATTTGGTAAGTAGACTGGAATTGTGCAGAGATGCCTGCGTTTGGGTAGCTAAATGCCCTACAAATAAGAAATATTTTGTTTCACTTTTATTTGTAATAGATTCTGTTCTGCGCGATACTGTAGAATGGAGGTTTCCAACCTTTTTGAGTCCATGGCTCCCTTGACCAACAGCACTCTTTTTTGCAGCTGTGGGGCATTGTGCTCTAAGCCTTAGAAGCCCAGTCATGTCACCCTTGCTAGTGTGGTGTAGTGGTTAAGGGCGGTGGACTCATAATTTAGTGAACTGGGTTCGCGTCTCTGCTCCTCTACATGCAGTTGCTGGGTGACCTTGGACTAGTCACACTTCTCTGAAGTCTCTCAGCCCCACTCACCTCACAGAGTGTTTGTTGTGGGGGAGGGAGGGAAAAGGAGATAGTTAGCTGCTTTGAGACTCCTTAGGGTAGTGATAAAGTGGGATATCAAATCCAAACTCCTCTTTCTCCTCTTCTTCTTCTTCTTCTTCTTCTTCTTCTTCTTCTTCTTCTTAGTTGAAACTAAGTTGAAACCAATCTAACCTCCTTGAGGCTCGGGACCTCCAAAGTGTTGTTATTTGTGGACCTTAAGGCATACCAGGAGAGGCGGTATGAAGGCACCAAGTTGGGGAAAGTCAGCCTAAAATCACCACCCAGCACGCATTGAGACAAGTGCCTGAACACTGATACCATTAAAATGGATAAGGCCAGCTGTAGCAGCCTTATATCATTTATAAAGCCCATTTGGAGTACACGTATGATGAACTTGGCGTTCTTCAAACTTGAGACTTGTTTTTGTCCTTAGAGAGTGCAATGCATTTTCTTTTTAATGGACCACTGAATGTGTAAATAGAGTGAAGCTCAAGCTCCTGCTGAGGTTCTGCACAAATTGATTTGAAACTGATGAATTTGTCTCTCGCCAAGATATTGCATTACATGGCTATTAAGCAACAGAAAGGGCATAACCTTTGAGCAGAAAACTAATCAGGTTGAGGCCACGATCGGTAAATCAGGCTGGTGTGACTGTAAAATTGAGTGTGAGGGACAGGAGTTATCCCAAAGCTGAAAATGAATATGAAACAGCAGTATTCACATTAAGAAAAATAATCTTTTGAGAATTCTTTGAAATTTATGTTCAGCAACGTTGATAACTTGCCTCGGATTGTTTTTTGTCCTAACTCATTTACTGGTGAATTATGATGAGAAATCATCACCTTATCACAAACTTAAATGGTAAATGATAGCATTTCTAGTAGGTTATTGCTTTTATTTCCATTCTTCTTCATTTCAAGCCACATTGTTTAGTAAATGATGCACTCAAAATGGTTTTTGATTTGGAGGTAAGCTCTGTTGAAACATCAGTGGATGCTTCCCACAGTGGTCGAGATCCAGAGGACGGTTTGGCTTAACCCAAGCACCCAGCAAGGGCTTTGAAAGGCTGATGTTTCTTGCCCAGAAGTAGCCCATCTGGCAAGCAACTTTTGAAATTTAAATTATGGGATGTTTCAAAACAATTGGTGAAGGCCTGTTGTTTGGAGCAGGGCGGGGAACAGAATCCCACTGGGCATGCCCAAGATATTAAAATATGTCAAGGCGACATTTCCAGAAATGTCCTGCAATTTGCTGGCCTGTCTGTGTTGGTCTCTCGAGACATATTAGAACCAAGACTTCATAAAGTGGATTCTCATTCTAGCTTCTGCACACACAATCACTGAATGTCAATAACATTCAAATATTTATTTTTCATAATGGGATCCTGTGTTTTCTTCTCCCAACGCCAGGGCCTGTATGCTGTGGGGAACTTCCTGCCGAGTGAAGACAATATGTTCAACCAGAACCCGCACAGAGAACCGTTAAGGTCTTTGACTGACCTGAGCCAAGATCCCAGTCGAATTTTACCAGGGAAAAACGGAAGCGGCAATGACGTCATCCCCCCTCACCATGCCGAGAGTATGTTAAACAGGAACCACAGGGACACTGGCTCCCTGACCAACCTCAAAAGGGCAAATGCTGACGTAGAAATTATAACGCCGCGAAGTCCAATGGGGAAGGAGAACATGGTGACTTTCAGCAACACACTGCCGAGAGCCAACACGCCTGCGATGGAAGAGTCAGCTCGTCGGAACGCAACCATCCATGCATCTATGGATTCTGCCCGCTCCAAACAGCTTCTGTCCCAGTGGAAGAACAAGAATGAAAGCCGGAAGTTGTCCCTGCAGGTGATAGAGACGGATTCTGGGCAGTCGCCACCTCGAGCAATTGAGATGAGGTCTAGCTCTGAGCCATCCAGGGTTGGCGTTAATGGCGATCACCATGGGCCTCCCAGTCAGTACCTGAAAATCCAGCCCGGCAGCATGCCAGGCTGCAATAGCGTTGGCCTTTCTGGTGGGCCAAGAGTTTCTATTCAGTCCCGTCCGGGTTCTTCACAGCTTGTCCACATCCCCGAAGAGACGCAGGAGAATGTGAACACGTCTCCCAAAACGAGCTCCGCCCGAGCTAAGTGGTTGAAAGCCGCCGAGAAGACTGTCGGGTGCAGAAGCAACAGCCAGCCAAGGATCATGCAGGTCATCGCCATGTCAAAGCAGCAAGGCGTCCTTCAGGGCAGCCCAAAGAGCTCCGACGGCAGCACGGTCACCTGCACGGGCTCCATCCGATACAAAACCTTGACGGATCACGAGCCGAGCAGCATCGTGCGAGTCGAAGCCCACCCCGAAAACAACAGGCCCATCATTCAGATGCCGTCGGAAGGCGAAGGAAGCGGTTCCTGGAAATGGAAAGCTCCCGAGAAAGGAAGCCTTCGCCAGACGTACGAGCTCAATGATCTCAACAGAGACTCGGAGAGCTGCGAATCTTTGAAAGACAGTTATGGATCCGGGGACAGAAAAAGAAGTAACATCGACAACAGTGAGCACCACCATCACGGGATGACGACGATCAGGGTCACACCAGTGGAAGGCAGCGAGATTGGCTCAGAGACCCTGTCTGTTTCCTCCAGCCGTGATTCTACGCTTCGGAGGAAAGGTAATATCATTTTGATTCCTGAAAGAGGAAGCAGCCCGGAGAATACCAGGAACATCTTCTACAAGGGAACATCCCCCACAAGAGCTTACAAAGAATGAGGCTCGGTGCATCCGCCCAGCCATGCCACTGACAATCGACACCGTTTGGTACTAGCTTTGTGCTCTCTCTACTTTTGAGCTGATGCCGAAATATTCTTGATGTGCCAAAATATCGACCATCAGCCTGACCATTTTTGGATGTTGCTGATGTGTAGTGATTGTGCATGAATTTGTGGGTTTCATGTTGCAGTGGAGGGGGAGGGGGAAGCACAAATGCAAGAACCTATCGAACGGGATGTTTCCTAACAGGTTTTTCTTTCCCCCCAGACTCAAAATGTTTTTCCAATGGGAACAATGTCAACAAAGACAGCAATCTTAAATACAGACACCTTATTTCCTGAATGTGCCAACTTTTTGATTTATATATGTCTAAGGACAATGGGCAAAAGGTGTACTATCAATGTTGTACTTCACCTTTGCGGGTTTTGCACCAAAATTTAATACAAGTCGGTGCTGATTCTAACTTTACTTTTACTTTTACTTTTTTAGTAAACTTACATACCTGTTCATTGCTACAGACACATGACGTTTTGATGTGTAATTCCTTTCCAAGTGATATTGCTGAAAATATGATGCTGGCTGCATTCATTTAGAGTAGAAAAATATTGACAGCTTTGTTATAGTGGGTATTTCACATTAAAAGATTGCAAAGGTTTTGTGTAGTTCTTTGAAATGTTTACTGGAACAAAAACAAAAAAACAATGTGAATGATACTCCATGAAAATGGAAACATTTTCTCTTCTGGTTAATTTTTCTGTTTCTTTCCAATTGTTTAGTTTCAGGTGCTACAAAGAGGTCACTTCTCAGTGAGCTAATCTGGGACTAGTTGAAATAGCATGGGATTTTTTAAAAAAACAAACAAACAGGGATCTCTTAGAGCACTGATTAACACTTCATTTTTAACAGTTTCTCGATTTGTCTCATTGCTTATCTTTCCTAATTTTTATTCATTATTGACTATCTAGTGTTTCACTCTGATAATTGCTACTATGTTGTAAAGATGGGGGGGGGGGAATTATAATTCAGGCTTCCGAATCAATTAGCTGGATTGGCCATAGGTATCGGGGCCTCCTAGACAAGATTTGGGCCTGTTTGTACCCTCCTCCAGAACCTGAGCCACATTCTCTGCCTTCGGAGATGACCTGAACTTAATTAAGAATGCCAAGCAATCCTAATGTGCTTACCTTAACCTCCTTTTAGCTAGTAAAACCGTCATGGGGTTGACCTGAAACAGCATCAGTGAAATTACTGGGTGTTTAAGTTGCGAGGTCCTATCCCAGATGGGTTTTTGCCATCGTAAAGACTCAAAGTAGGGCGACCTTAAGCAGGTACAGTATTTTATCCTGTATCCCTGCACCACTGTGGCAGTTTAGCCTTCCTCTGAGTTATTTAAGATCCCATAAGGCAAACCTGATGAGGGTAGTGTCAGGGAATGAGACATCTGGTAATCTTTCTGGGCATAATACCATAGACAGAAGTCCCAGTCCAATGGATGGGCTAACCCTGTAATTTGTGGGAAACTGCTGATGAAAAACGTATTTGAGCTCACTCCAAGACGTTGTTCCATCACTTGTTTGGCTTGGCACATAATGCCCATTAAGCTACTCCTAGAATGTTCATTGGGGTTGTTGTTATTTTGAGATTTGGAATGGCCTGCAACAGCCAAATTAATACACAAGTGCTGTATTGTACCACAGATTAGATTCAGTGGATATTCTCATTAAACATACTTTTCAGTTAGGGATTTGAAAAGCCTTTCCTTGCTGTGAACTCATCCTGAGGAGATGAGATGCTGCCGAGATTATTTTCTAAGGAGAAAATTGACTGGTTTGGAATTGGGATGACAATCGCAGCCTGCTTGGCTGATGATCAGGGATGATGGCAGTTGTAAACTGAAGTGTTTTGCCCTAAGTCATACAGAATGTAGCTAATGGAGATATCTAGGGATAGACAAACCACACTATTTTTTATCTGAGACATTTTATTTTTCACTCCGTCCCTTCCATGTTTCTGCATTAGTTTGCTATTTCTTTTATAAAAATCTGATATGAAAATTCACATTTAAATGTGACTTTTAAAACCTATTTCTCTCAAAATATGATTTTTTAAAAGAAAAGATACAAATGTTAAAGCGTATTTTAAAACACATTTTGAAACATACGGTATTTTGATACTTTCTGTTTTGCCAAGAACTGCATCAGAATATTCCAGAAGTGCAAAATCTGTAGTGAAACAAAATTCCAATCTCCACATTAATCTGGAGACACAGATAAGATCAATTCATATCAGAAACTCGCAAAGATCAAATTCTGTGAATGCCTCTTGCAGTAGTCAGCTAGAAATGTTGAAAGTCACAGGAGCATCTACCATTTGGAAAACCTGCAGACCTATCCAGAATCCAATGGCCTCAAAATACTTGGAGTTGTACTCAACTAAGTCCTACTCAGAGTGGATTGATTGAAAATAATGGACCTAAAAAAGTTGTGTCCATTATTTTCAGTGAGTCTATTCCAAGCAAAACTAGCACTGGATACAACCTTTGGATGCTAATGATTTTCCTCCTCCCTATTTTTTTATTTTGTTTAAAATATTGGTAGGCCACCTTTCTGAGTAAAACCCACTCAGTACTATAAAATAACAGACAAAAATACAGTGGGTATAAAGATACAAAGTTAATCTGATTATTCAATCACATACATGTGTTCTTGGAAGTACAAACCTCACTGGGTTCAGTGGGACTTACTTCCAGGTATCTGTGTATAGGATTGCAGCCGTTTCCCTTGACAAGGAGCCCAGTGGCATTTTCTCCTCACCATAGCTGTGAAGTAAATTAGACGGAGATATCGATTTGCCCAAGATCACCCAGTTTCACAGCTGAGCTATGCATTCACACCTTGCCCCCATCGAAAGCTAGTCTCTGGGGTCCTAAAACAGAGGTCATTCCCAGTTTTCCTACCTGAGAGCACCTTAAAGACCAACTAAGTTAGTTCTTGGTATGAGCTTTCGTGTGCATGCACACTTCTTCAGATACACACGAAAGCTCATACCAAGAACTAACTTAGTTGGTCTTTAAGGTGCTACTGGAAGGAATTTTTTTATTTTGACTATGGCAGACCAACACGGCTACCTATCTGTACCTGAGAGCCTTTCACACTTGCCCGGACAGTGACAGAATTGAGGTTTCATACCTGCGAAACGCGCTCTCCTGCGCTATCTTCAGATAACGGCTCGAAAACCCCATGTCGGTCCCATGCAACAGTATTTAGCAGGCAATGACTTGTGCAGAAACAAAAGCCCCATATGCAGTGACTTCAGAGAGCAGGTTGGGTTTAGCATTTCTCATCTGGATTCGATTCAAAGGCACCATTAACCATACCACTTTGCGCCAATGAGTGCGCCGCGCTGAGAACTGGGGTGGATATCCAGTTGTATCTCCACATCCCATTTCAACAGACCCTGTGTCAGTTGCCATTCCATGCAAATTCCCAATCCAGCTCAGGAACCAAGTATGCCGCCCTGATCGCTGGATGCAGGCATCCGGCCAGCAGATTTTCATATCCAGCACTTTCTTGCACCCAAAGATCCCAACGTTTTTAGAAAATCTGCATACAGATCTACCTAGCTGGGTTGGGGGTGACTGTTTTCCATATACAGTATTTATAAGCATTTTTTAAAAAACTATAAAACAACCCAAGCAGATCTGCTTGGTATTGACCTTTCCCTCCCACTTTTTTTTACAAAAAATATTGCAAACACTTGGCTTGATGAGGGATTGTAGTTTAGTTTAGATACACCAAGTAGGGAAGACCTTGAAACGAAGAGATAGGATGCAATCAAGGCTGACCTAGAAATATAGTGAGAGAACACAGAGTTGTTAATAACTTGATAATCTAAGAAGGGGAAATGACAATTTAAGCAACTGCAATAATACAAGGACTAAAAAATAGCCCTTCTGGGAAAGCAGCTTATTCTGTCAACAGTAGGTAGAGTGGAGTGAGCTTTAGTGGGAGCAATGGTTTATAGTTTGCTTTGTTTTAGTTAGTTTACCATAGATAAAGGCATCACAAGTTGCTTTTAAGTCTCTGAAATTCACTGCATCCTTTCAAGTGCAGTGTGCTATTTTTCCTACCTAAACTTTTCCTACTTAATAGCAGACAATTTTAAAAGCACTTGCAGAATCATTGTAATTGCATTCTTTACTTAAAATATTGAAAATACTCTTTTTTTACTCGGAAGTGCCAAAGGCTACTCTTTTTAATACTGGCTTCTCAGAAACATAATCACATTAAAGAACAAAATAACAATAAGATATACATTGGAACTCTTGACTCCGGCATGTATATCATTTATGGAGCCTTTTATAAAATTAACCTTTGTTTACATTCCACTGATACCTTAATTTCAAACAAATCAGATAAATTGACAGGTGGCATCTTCTAGTTTTTTCTTACTCGCTAAAACGGGCACCAATTTCTTTGTTAGGCTGTGCTTTACTAAGAAAAACAAATAAATTGGGTAAAATACAAGATATGTTTTTAAACGAGAATTCTATATAAAGTATTGTGTTCTAATAAAATGTTATGCACTGTTTTAAAATGAAAACAAAAAAACTATTTGTAAATTGCTATAAATGTATTTTGTTAAATAATTACAGAATCAATGCTACTGTGTGAGTTTATTGTGCTAATATCATTAAAATAAATATGAAATTCCTCATTGAAGCAGAAGTATCTCGTCTGTGTCCCGCAAGAGTTACAATTGTCAATTTGTCCTCTGGTTGGTTCTGGGTAACAGAAAATGCATGCACATTTCTGAAGATTAACGGTGTGACTCTATGGTCTCTGGGAGGGCATCTCAAGGGCTATAGAATGCTATGGACCATGCTGTCTTTGGATGGAGGAGGTGATCCACAGTGGAGGTCTTCCCTTGGCCAGCATTGGATAACTCTGCCTGTAGATCTGGGAGGGAGGCCTCTGAGCTTCATTCCTTAGTCATCCCCCCAGAACAGGAAAATTAATTGCATAAAGAAGTATTTGCAGGCATTAATCAACAAAGTGTATGCTACTCCCATTTGTTCAGGATTCAAGGCCAGCTGTAGACCAAGGTCCCAATGGTGAGAAGCCAGATTGTGCTATAATGGTTAAACAACAAAACTATACAGAGCTATTCATGCACAATTCATGAGCTGAGAACATTTCAAGGCATTAACAAAGATTCACATGCTGAACAAGGTCGGGGGGGACAGCCCTGTTCATGCGTTGCAGCAAAAGCAACCAAGATCTCGTAGGTCTTTCAAGACTCACAAATTTATTATGGCACAAGCTTTGAACGGACACAGTCTGCTTCATCAGTTTCCTGAGTTAAATCAGGTACACTGGCATGTGGGAATTATTTTTTTTAAAGCAATATGGAGAAATGAATCCATAGCATCAAAAATATAAAGAAATAATGTGATACAGAGGAGGGAAAGGGGGAAGTGAGGGGGGGGAGAACAAAAATGTGTGTAAGAAAAAGATAGATACAAAAATGCAATGTAGAATTGAAATTATTTCAATCAAATATTGATATTAAAGAGCGGTTTCCAAAGCCCCCACATTTTTCTGGATACAAAAACAAATATAAACGGGAGAATTGCAGACACTCTACAACGAGTGGTGCTTAAAGGTCTTCAACATAACACCTCTGTGCACTTGGATATTTGAGAATAATTGCCGTCAATTTAAAGCATTCCTGGGTTCGAATGCCATGTGTCGGATCATGTATCTAGAGAGGACCCTTTCCTAATGCTCCTTTGCTATGTGTTGTTCTTGGCCTCACAAACTCTAAAATAGGCACAGAAAATACCAGGGGTTGTATCCAAAGTAGCACTGAGTAACACATCCCATCAGTGCAAGGATTTGCACTTGAGAAACAGGACCCTCCCCCCCCCCCCCGTTTGCCCCCTGAATTTGTTTTTAGGGGCTCTCACAACCCTACAGAGATTTGGCAAAGGTGTGGGGCACACAGAGGGGAGGGGGTAAAGCCCCATTGTGGCAGTGGATATTCTTGTGTTAACAGGATGTGTTAGTTGGGTATTGCCCACACATGGTTCAGAAATAAGTTTTGGGAGTCCATATTTGTGTCAGAAACTAGCATGATGGAACCTAATAATAATAATAATAATAATAATAATAATAATAATAATAATAATAATAATTTTATTTATACCCCGCCCTCCCCAGCCCAGAAAGACCGGGCTCAGGGCAGCTAACACCAGGTATAAAACAATTGATTAAAATACAACTTAAAAACAAGATTAAAATACAACATTAAAATGCAGCCTCATTTCAGTAGAAACTCAAATCAAAAACTTTTGGGGGATGAAAACATCAAACCTAGGCTGGAGTTATGCAAATGAGCAGGTTGCCTTGACTTCACGTTCTGTGAAAGTGATATTATAAAGCTCTTACTAGTGTCGCACTGCTGTCATTGAGATCTATACAGTGGTACCTTGCTTAATTCGTTCTGGAGGTCCGTTCTTAACCTGAAACTGTTCTTAACCTGAGGTACCACTTTAGCTAATGGGGCCTCCCGCTGCTGCCGCGCCGCAGCCGTGCAATTTCTGTTCTCATCCTGAAGCAAAGTTCTTAACTTGAGGTACTATTTCTGGGTTAGCGGAGTCTGTAACCTGAAGCGCCTGTAACCTGAGGTACCACTGTACTCACCAAAATGCCTAAACGTACTCATTTATAACATTTCTCCTAAATCACACTGGATAAATAAGTAGCTATGCTATGGCCCAGCTTTCCATGGGAGAATCTTCCTTACAACATCCCTGATGTACCCAGAAGGTGTTGTGCAGTTTTGTTGTGCTTTAAAAAGGAGGTTCCTATTGCTGTCACCCCTCTCATAACCTGGGAAAATGGATTTCAATTCACTGCATCTGCTGGGTTGCCATGGGGTATTCATTTCATGCAACAAGGGGGAAAGAAGCTCTATTTTTTAAAAAATAAAACTCAGTATTTAATTAGTAAAAACTTAAACAAGTTTAGAACAAAATTAAAACCAGTACCGCTTCAACAGTTCTGTAAGAATTGCTTGCGAATCTTTTTATAGCCTGGAATACAAATGGTGCAACTGATTCAGTTAGATGAGATTGTATATCCATGATCAGGCAGGCTGTGGACCACACCATCTGTAAAATTAAAAAATGACTGACCTCTCACAGGACTTCCCAAAACGTAGAATGAATATTTTGTATTAAATAAAAACAAAGAGCCCTTAACAATGTTGACTGCAGAAGAACCCAGAAGATTAAAGGATATAATGACAGAATTTGATATTCTCAAAGTTTTAGCATTAGTTTGTTCGTTTATCTGGGAAAAGGCCTCACCAAATTCAGCCGTACTGAGTTCACAGCAGGCATGGATAGAATTGCTGTTATAGGTTGCATCCGTGCTACACAGTTAAAGAGCTGTTATATCACATTTTGGCTTCCCTCAAAGAGTCCTGAGAACTATAGTTAGTTAAGCGTGTAAACGTAAAGGGACCCCTGACCATTAGGTCCAGTCGTGGCCGGCTCTGGGGTTGCGGCACTCATCTCGCTTTACTGGCCGAGGGAGCCGGCGTACAGCTTCCGGGTTATGTGGCCAGCATGACTAAGCCACTTCTGGCAAACCAGAGCAGTGCACGGAAATGCCATTTACCTTCCCGCCAGAGCGGTACCTATTTATCTATAATTATTATCAATAATAATGTAAGAGTTATGAAATTCTAGGTTGTCTGTTGTAAGAAAGTAAGAAGTTTTTGAAGACTAGTCTGGTGTGGATGATTTAGCAACAGAATTTCATCCTGAACCAGAGCAACACACGGAAACGCGTTTACCTTCCCGCCAGAGCGGTACCTATTTATCTACTTGCACTTTGACGTGCTTTCAAACTACTAGGTGGGCAGGAGCTGGGACTGAACAATAGGAGCTCACCCCATCGCGGGGATTCGAACTGCCGACCTTCTGATCAGCAAGTCCTAGGCTCTGTGGTTTAACCCACAGCGCCACTCACGTCCCGCGTTGTTAGGAGACCTCTATTCCCCTCACAGAGCTATAATTTCCAGACTGGTTTTACACTCAATTCCTCTTTCCAGAGAACTCTAGGAATGGGAGCTCTGTGAGGGGATTGGGGTCTCCCTAACAGCTCTCAGTGCCCTTAGCAAACTGCAGGTTCCCAGGATTTAGTGTAGCCATGACAGTTAAAGTGGTATAATAGTGCTTTAAATGTACGGTGTGTCATCAGATATGGCCCAGCTATTCTTTTGTGTAGCCCAATTCTTTAACTAGAATCCCCATGTTATAAGGCCAAAGCACGTACTCAGGATTTCTGAACAGGTCAGGCAAAACTAATGTCTGTTAAATTATTTTAAGTAATCACTCTTGCTTAAAAGCTCAAGTGCCCTGGTGGATTTGTTTTAAGACCTACCTAGTCTAGCATTCTTTGTCAATATTCCAGCAATCAGTGAGCTCTGGGTGGTCCACATGAAATTACTTTCGGACCACCTTTAAGCAATTCATTGATAAAAATTTGCAATGAGGGTCCAGATAAGAAATTTATTATTTATTTATTTATTTATTATTTATACCCCGCCCATCTGGCTGGGCTTCCCCAGCCACTCTGGGCATCTTCCAAAAAAATATTAAAATACTGTAATACATCAAACATTAAAAGCTTCCCTAAAATGCTTATTGAGTTCCTCTTATACCGAATGGTGGCCAAGCCGGATTGCAAGATCGGGCTCTTTCCGTTGGCCCTGATTAGCAGTGCTGGAGAGCAGAAAATTGTGAGCCAGCAAAAAGGATACAATTACAATACTGTTGCAGATTTTCAGACTGGCTGCCAAAGGGATCAGGCACCTGTTGCTACAGTGATGAGGCAAGAGGCCTGTTGCCATAGAAACATGCCAGCATCACAGAAGCCTGATGTGCACACGGCAAGCATTGCCATCTTTGTATATCAACATGGCTCAGCTTCTTTTGATAGCTTTATTGACGGCACATCGGCATTCAGAATCGCAAAGTGGTGATTATGGTATGGTTCGCTTGAAATGAATTAGTCTCCACAGTTTCATGGACCGAAACAAAAACCAAATTCTGAAGCTCAATTCTAAAAGAGAGAGCGAGAGAGAGAGCAAAATTTGCAGACCTCCTCCTAGTTCCACAGTATGGTTTTCTCGTTCTACCCCCCACCCACCCCACTTCAACCACAAATGCAGAAGGGGATGTGGGGGCTGTGATGGGATTCCTACAGCCATAGCTGGGAGCAGAGAAGAAGATAAATAGAGGAGTAACAGGGAGCCCTGCCTGAACAGAAGTGATCCTTTCTAGATTATGCTGATTCGATTTCGGCACGATATTTTCTGTTTCCATAGCAACTAATCCAGTTATCTGCTTATAAATAGCCGTTTATAGTGCAGCATTATGGAAATTCAATTTTTAATCATCTTTCTGCATTAACAAGGAAAAGGAAGACCGGAATCAAAAGAGACATATTCTCTATGGGGATTTGGCGGCATCGGCAATTAAGCTGCTGCCTTGCAGAGGTCCTTGTTGACGTGGACACAGGGGTAAAGAACTTACATGCAAAAATGGGTATGAGAAACACTAACGGTTTTGATTACAGATGAAATATACATGGGTCTTCAATGAAGAATTTATAAGCCCTGTTTGTGCTATGTTCAAGAACAAATTAAGCAGGGCAGAAGTCGCCATATCTTCCTACTCTCTTTGCATAGGGCCACTTCACATGTTATAACTGGGGGGGGGGGGTTGATCCATTAGTACTAATGGATCACCACTCTGCCAACCTCCCTCTGCCCTCATCCAGTCCCCACCTGCTTGCTTTCTTGCTTATGCCAAGTCCAGGGGTTGGCACCACTTTCCAGCTTTCTCCTTTTCAAAATGAGTGTTGCCTTTGCAGAATTCCCAGGGAGGGGGACAAACTTAAAATGAGTTGGCTCCTTCTGTCATTGGCTCTGGCGCCACCTGCTGTTGGCCTCCTTGCCTTCCACCCCACTAGCCCCAATGGGCAGCAGCCACCACTGGGTGTAGCAAATACAGCGAGGCAACTCAAAAGTGCCTACACATCGCAACCATGCACCCAACAGTTTCATGTGTACTGGCTCGCCACACAGATTGTGCTCACCCATGAGATTGTCTCCATGCTACAGCCAAAAAAATCTGTAGGCAGCAGTCCTTGCAGAGGCAGACCACTGAAAGCTCAGTGGCATCTCCAGGTAGGGCTGGGAATATGCCCTGCTGAAATCCCAAAGAGACAGTGCCAGTGAGTGTAGACAATACTGGGTGAGTGTCAGGAGCAGAAGCCAGGAGCAGGTCAGCAATAAATCACACGGCGTCAGTGAAGTTGACTCTATATTCAAGGAAACAAGGTCAACTCAGGAGGCTAGGCCTAGTGAGCACAGCAACTCGTCCCAGCATGACTTGCCACTGTGAGGCAGCTGTGGGGACAGAAACTCCCCATAGTTCCCTATGTCTCCTCCTCCCCTGGGTCCTTTCCAAGCAATCTGAGACTTGATCGCCGTGCCTGCCTTTGCTCCTCCCTCTTCATACCTCTTCTGGTTCTGGGAGAGGGGAGCTAGTCGTAGCAGGAGAGGGAGGCCTCCCTGGCTTCTTCAGCAGCCTGCCTCATCTCCGCCTCTTGGTCCTCCTTCTCTCCAGCCTCTGCTTTTGTCTCTGATTCTGGACTGCTCTCTGCCACAGGCTCCTCCTGCTCACTAAACCCTGTTACTTCTTCGGCTTCTGACACTTACCCCTCCCAGTCTGCTCCCTCTTCTTCCTCTGACCACTCATCGTCATCTCACTACCACTCCCCGGACTCTTAGCCTTCTTCCCATGGGGATTCCCTTGGGGGTTCCCCAGCTAGGTGCCTCCCACCACTCCTACACATCCAGTTCATGACAGCTAGAAATCTCTATGCTCTGACTTGCTATAAGTCAGCTGCCTATCTTCCACACAGCTAGAGCCCATCCCCCATGAAATGTATCAACTGAAGCAGTAGTTAACCCTGATTTAAAGGTGACGCATGCTGGCTGAAACACATATCCACCTAAGCGTTTCACTTGGCTGTTTTCTTTTGCCACGTGTACCATGCCATCAATATTGCTGACCCCATCTGGAAAACCAAAATTGAATTGCTCAAGCCATATTGAGGAAGCTTGAAAACAAATTTGGCGACCTATCTGCCATTAGGCAGGACCACGTGTGGAGGAGCAGAGTGTTTACATTTTAAATATTTATATTTCATATTTAAATATTTAAACTGGCATGCTCTTTTTCATTCTGTATGGCAATGAGTACTAATGTGAAAGTTTTGGTGCTCCGGCTAAAATGACTATTTTCTTCAAGCATCTACATTACAGGATTAATTCATTTAAGAGTCATTCCCTCACAACCCTCGGAACTGTGGCTCATTTTAAACACACACACACACACACACACACACCATTTAAAAATACAGGCAACAAAAAGAACACATATAACAATACGTACGACATACTTGCTAATTAAGGGGAAGATGAAACATTGATTACAGCCCTTGATGTAACGTAAGTAGTAGGTTTCTGGGACAACTAGAGGAAGATTGCTTCCAGATGACCTGTTTATTGAGCACGTATCCTGATTTGTTTGAAGAAAGTTTAAAGGGAGGTTAGGCAATATTAGTAGTTTATTGAGCATTCCATTGTTCGTGGGAAAGTTAGGCAATGTTGCTGTCTGCATTATATATTTGAAGAAGCATCATGCTATAGCATTCTTTGATAGAATCCACGACTGTTTAAAGTGGCACAATACTGCTTTAAATGTGCAGTGCAAGTGGGACACAAGTATTATCCCACACTTTCCAGTGTATTTACTTGTCACTGTCCTTACTGCAAAAAAAGGCCGGTTTGGGGCTGGGTGGGGAAGCAGTTTTCTTTCCTGCAAGAGGCCAAACCAGCTTTAAATGCCAGCATGTGAATGAATCCTACTAAAATAGTGATGATCTAGAGAAGGACCCTAAAACAGCCTAAGGAGATGAAGAAGAAGAAGAAGAGGAGGAGTTTGGATTTGATATCCCGCCTTTCACTCCCTTAAGGAGTCTCAAAGTGGCTAACATTCTCCTTTCCCTTCCTCCCCCACAACAAACACTCTGTGAGGTGAGTGGGGCTGAGAGACTTCAGAGAAGTGTGACTAGCCCAAGGTCACCCAGCAGCTGCATGTGGAGGAGCGGGGAAGCGAACCCGGTTCCCCAGATTACGAGAGTACCGCTCCTAACCACTACACCACACTGGCTCTCAAATGCTACTAACTACTGAAAGACTTTGGGTGTGTAAGTATCAAAGCCAACTTACTATTTGATCATAATGTAGTTGCAAGCTTGACAGGCTCCCACACAAGAGAAATGGAAATTTTGATGCCACAAAGGAAGGAAGGAAGGAAGGAAGGAAGGAAGGAAGGCATGACAGTTAAACTGATATAAAACTAATACTGCATTTGCATATTTCAATCAAACAGAACTATCTTTGGCAGATGTTTTCTTGTTGCATGCTTAAAAAATCCTCAGAGACAAATTAAAAAACCCCAGCTTAACAAAGGAGCTCCCCCCCCCCCAACTACCCCTCTGCTGGGAACTTTTATGTAATATCTGCCCTAAATTAGTAAGGCAAAAAGTACCCAGGGAATTTAGAAAAGCAGTTCTATGGCTTCAAGGTAAACTTCATATATCTTGGCAATCTCTTTGCAATCGCAGCATAATGTTGGTTGTAACCGCAAGGTATTAAGAGTTTTAAATAGAAACGTTAGTAAGATAGTGTTATGAAGTCAATCAAGTAGGTCAACAGGAGTCCAGTTTCATAAATGAAGGCAGCAAATTAGGCCTGCGGGGAGCCTGTTTTAATAAGCGAAGGCACCAGGTAGCTGTACATTACAAAGGATGGGTTTGGCTTAGCATTTGTAAGAAATAAGCATGCAGCTGATGGAACTGTGATGCTCATCAGCTACATCTTTCCCCTGAAATCTCCTTAAACACACACACACACACACACACACACACAAACAAACATTCACGAATCATGGGAATTTTTTACAATTACACTGAGAAATGTGTATTTTTTCCCTACATA